>NC_083330.1:12662200-13262200 GCF_963455315.2 Globicephala melas
GGATGGGAAAGCAAGAGCGAGAGAGCAGTCCTCTGAGCTTGATACCACTCTGTCCAACTACACCTCATTTCTGACTTTCTCTTTCCCACACTGTCAACAGGGCTCTTGCTTTCCAAAAACACAATGACTCTTCTCAAGAATGGTTTCATCAGTAGTTAGGGCTACTGTATCTGCTTTGTCTGTCTTTTCTTTGAACAGTGTCCCAAAGTAAATTCCAAGGAACAATGTTTCCTAGGTGTTAACAGACACTGAAAAGGGTCAAATAAATTTAGGAAAAACTTCGTTAAGCAAAACTGAGCACTTTCTTTTTCACAGAACACTCTTCAGAATCTTAACTATGGTAATGTACAGTATAAATCTCCACAATGGAAAAGAGTATACCCAAACTTATTTTTTTAACTCAAACCTAACAGAATCTTTCAGTCATTTCATTCATTACACCCTTCTTTCCTAGCTATCTCAAAAATTCCAGCAGCCTGACATACTGAAAACACCTTTTACTTTAGATATCAAGGAAGGTTTAAAAAGAAACTTGTTAATGGTTTTAAATTATAATTAAAATAATTAATTGTTGGCAGGGCATTATTTGAGAGTCTTTTTTTTTTTTCTGGTAAATGGTCAAGAGTGACAAAAATTAGTAATATTACCAGAAGGAGCATAAAACTGGGGTCAAATAAAGCACTCAAATAATTTCTCCTCCACTCATACAATCTTTTTATAACACCAGTAACCAAAACAAGGGTGAGATTGGAGGAGCAGAAGGAAGCAAGTTCTGTTAAGTTTTTAGCCTAAATATTTTATTTACATTTCTGGAGGAGACTAAGTATAGATAACAGACTTATATAAAAAAAGTAAAACAGTAGAATCACTTTAGAACATGATGAACACAAATTCACACCCTGTCTGATGCAAAAATTACTTCCCTAACAATTCCTCTTTTTCTCAATCATTCTCCCATATCTCTGCAGGGAACCCACCGTTATCTCTGCCTCTACATGCCTCCCTTGCCTCTAAAACCTTCTTCTGGTCACCCCTTTCACTCCTATTCTCTATCAGTGCCAGTTTCCAACCTTGAACTCATTCATCCTAACATCTGCGGGATATCTTCATAGATATCTGATGTTAGAGGCAAAAGTTGAACTAGTCATAGCCCTAACATCAAAGAAACTCTTGAAACTTAAGAGGCCTGATTGGAATATGGCCCAACTGCACCCTCCCCTCCCCGTGAGACAAACAATGCTACCTTCAAGCCCAATCCCTCAACAATCCTAAATTCTTTAAAACTAAAAATAGCTCAGCTGTTGTCTCATCTGCCAGCAGATGGCCGGACTATTTTTAATTCAGGATTCTAGACAGCAGGAATGGATCAAGCTAAGCTAGGGCAGCCTAGAGGCCCTCACTCTGCAGAGTTCAGTGGTTGCTGCAGAGAGCTGTAGTGGGGCAGATACCAAGAGAGGGCAACCTGGAGCTGTTCCTGGGCCTGTGGACTTCACAATGATTGAACAATATAGGTGTGAGGGGTTTTCTTTTCTTTCTTTTTTTTTTTTTTTAAACCATTCTTTACTTCAAAATAAAGTCTGAAATGTATGATAATTTAACAAAAGTTTTCAATAATCTGCTTTTAAGGTTTCATTATTTTTCTTTTTGTGAAAAACAGAGTTCCTTTATGTGGTGCTTTTGAAATTGGGCTTCGTTTTAATAAAGTAAAATCCCCCCTAATCTAGATAAGGTTTCCTAAGAGCTATACTTTAACAAAAAAAATAGTTTTCTTAAGAATATGAGATGAACTGTAATTTCATGAGTATAATTTACAGAAAACTGATTTATAATAGGCCATTTTGTTAAAAGGTAACTGAATTAATTTTGAATACCAGTGGTCTGAAATCTACTCACACACCCAGAAAATGATTTTTAAAACACAAAAGGATTAAAAGTCTGGATATAAAAATACTATATATTTTCTTGTTTACCCTCTATCTCCCTTCAGCCACATTGTAGGTGCTCAATAAAAATGCAGGGAGGAGGTGCAGGGAATAAATGCAGACAGGTATATTTAGAAGGGTCATTTACAAAGTGTATTTAGAAGGGTTATAACAACACCCACCTCTCTACCACTTCCAGCCAACTCCTTCCCACTCATAAGCTAGAGATCAGGGATGACCTAACCAGGCCATTCCAGTTTACTTTCCCATCCAGCTTGACAGCCATATAGATTATCAAGAGAACAAAGTGGGCTTGGCCCAGGTCTCAACAGTGAAGAGGAAAAGGGAGGTCTATAATAGTTTCCAGGGATACATTTGGGGATACCATCTACTACAAGACATTATACTTTCTGCAAAGATGAAAAGGATTATCCCTATGAAATTATGTTTGGGTGATAATGTAGATGTATGACTAGAAGGGAAGAAACAAAGGTCATCAGGGATTAACTACCATGAGATTGCTCAATGAGATTTTGTAGGAGACTAAATGTAACAATGAAATGTGGGGAAAAAGCCCTAAACATCTCAAGTAAAGAAAGTACTCTGGTGCCTTGTCCCTGCCTGGATAGACACATTCCTCATAATAAGCTTCTGCTAACTATATGGAAGGGGCAAAAAAGTAAAGAGTGGCAAAATCTAAAACAGACAATCTTGGTACAGTTGGCACACACACTACCAAGTAGTCCCTATGTCTAGAAACAGCAAGGATCAAGCTAAGCCCTCTCAAGATGCCAATCAAGAGTGGCAGGAATGCTCTCAATGCACAACTTAAGAGAATGGTGTGCTCACATTCATGGCACATTAGAGGGGACGTAACCTTACAATCAAAGTTCAACATCCTAATTTTACAGAGAAGGAAACTAAGGCCCAGGGACTTGACTATACTGCAATGTAACAGAACTGTGATTTAAACCCAGGATCCCAGATTCTCATTCCAGTTATCTCTCCATTTAAAAATACTTACATTAGCATTTTGGAGAGAGAGAAAAAAAATATATATATATATATACACATAGATAGATAAGACACACACACACACCACACTCCATTTCCTCAGTCTAATACTTATCATTAGTATATTAAAAGTATATTTTAATACAGAAAATCTGGTCTCAAAAACTAAAACTTTTGTTTGAACTCTTAAGTTCTTTAACCAGCAAGTTATTCATAAACCTACACATAACAATTGTTTTAAAAATTCCAAAAATCACTCCTTCCCTCATCCTGCCCCAAGTTAATAATTATTCCTTTCAGGACCCAAATATAATTCAATTTTTACTTCTGTACAACATCCTCTCATACACCTGAAACAGTCTTTCGCTAGCTTCAAGAATAACAAAAGGTGAACTTGTGATCAATGAAGGATAAAAAAACTAAACTTAAACTCATTATACATAAAATTCAAAAAAATTTTAATATAATTTCTTCAATAGATCCAAAAAAGGAAAAAAACAGTATAACTTATTATAGCAAGTTATAAAGTCTTCTATTTATTTTAAAAATTAAAAGGCAAAGTTCCTTTAAAGCTGTCTTGACCCTTTACTTTAGCATACATCCAAGTTATTCTGGATTTTCTTCCCCTTCAAGAATGTTTTCCAAAGCCCACTTAACAAGCTTCGTTTTCTCAAGTCAATTTGATGTAATCTATTTCCAGTGCTACAAAATGAAGCGCAAGCATTAGGAATTCATCTTTGTGTTTAACGTCCTGGTCTCTCCTTAAAACGATTTCGTCCTTGATGGATGCAACAGATCCATCAGTGGTCTCCCTTTAACAATTCTTCATCTGCCTGTCCTCGCCGTAGGTATTGTCTGGATTTACCCTGCTAGGGGCTTCATGACACTAGATCTCTTTCGTCTGAACTATAAATCACAACTCAAGCTTGAGAGCAGCTGCCACGGGCCAGACATGTGGCTGGTGGGTGTCATTGTCTTCATTCTCCCTGTTTCAAACCCTCCCTTCCTTGTCACTAAAGCCAACGTATCTAAAGGTCCTTTCCTTCCCCGCTTGTATCTCATCACCCCCTCCCCTTAACCTTAGGTCTTGTTCTTCCAGGTCAGCCCAGTCGGATACAACATTACTCGCTGTTTTTCCCGTGGCAGAAGCGGAGAAATGTCAGAACAGGCGGCACCTCCCGCAAACCCCTTCTCAAGACTGTCAACAAGGGAACAACTTCAGCCTTTCTTTCCAAAGTACCACGCCAAACGAAAAGTTATTGAAATTACGATACGGAACCCTTCCCACGCCCAATCTCGACAAATCAGCTCCACCTCAATTTTCCAAGCGAATAAACGACAACTCCTTGTGCTTCATCACAAAGGGTGATATCCTGTCCGCACCGCACGGTCCACCAACAAAATCTTCCCATGTTCTCAAGCCGAGCCCCAGCCCTGCCGCGTTCCCTGAGCCCAGCGAGCTGCCCTTCCTCCTCCACCCTGCCTCTGCCCCACATCTAGCCGAGTTACTGTCAACTCCAGCCAGGCAGCCCAGAGCTTCGCCAGGGCTCCCCGAGGTCAGCGGCGCCGGCCCAGGGCGAGCGCCCGGCGACCCCCACCCCCCACCCCGCGGTACCCTCCCCCATCCCTCGGGCCCCCTCCCTGCTCACCTAACGCCACCTCGCACGCTTTGCGCAGCTGGGAGTGATGCGCCTTCTTCACTTCCTTGTCGGCCAAAATCTTCTCCAGGGCCCGGGTCAGAAACATGTTCTTCGTCTTCTTCCCCTCATACATGGACGCAGAGAAGGAGGCGGCGGCTCGTCCGACCCGCGGCTCCCAGCGGCTGGAAGGGGGGGGCGGGGGAAGGAGGAGGAAGAACCGAGAGAAAGGAGAGGGGGTGGAGGTGGGGGAGAGGAGGCGTGGAGGGCAGCCGCTGGATCAGGAAGGAGCGGGCGAGCCGGGCCGGCTCCGGTGCGGGTGAGGGGCGCAGAGGTCTTCGCCGCCCCCCGAGGGGCCGCCCCTGGAGGGCCGCGCCCGTGGGACCTCCGGTTCTCCCGGCCCGGGGGTCGCTTCCCGGCCACCCCCCTCACTCGCCCCTCCGGCCCGGGGGCGGAGAGGGAGCCCAGCCCGGTGGCCGTCAGCCCGGGGGCCAAGGGACGAGGCGGCGGCTTAGAGGCCCAGAGAGAGCAGGGCTGCCCTGGCTACTGTGGGGATTAGCACCCGCCGTGGCCGCGGACTGGCCTCCATCACCGCCGACCTGCCCCGGCCGCCATGTTGGGAGGAAACGACGCGTCACGCAGCGGCCGAACGGCTGCAGAGGAGGAAGCGGCGGCGGTGTCGGTGTTGGCTGCCCAGAGCTGCCGCGGCGCCGGGAGGCAGGAGGCGGAGGGCGGCACGGGAGGAGCGGCTCGAGCCGCAGCGCTACGGTGGCCCGGTAGGGCCTCGTTGCCTCCCGCGTTCGCCTGCAGGGCGGCGTGGGGCGTGGCGGGCGTCCTGCGGCGCCGCGCCCGGTTCTTTGGGCTCCTCCGGGTGGCTGCGCTTTGGAGCTTGCCCGGGGCCGCTACTCCCACCGAGTGAACGGTACTCCTGGCTACGGTGCAGCAGCTTCTCCGACTTTCTGGAGATCCCGTAGGTGGGTGCGCAGCCCCTTCCGCTCCAGGGGGCGCGGAAATACCCGCATGGCCCGCGCTCAGCCGCACTGCTTCCACCTGCTGCGCTCGACTCTAATTACCAGCTGCGCGAAACTGCTCTCCAGGACCGTGACCGTCAACTGCCTCAGGATTCTCTCTCGGGAAGAGTAAAACCGATTTGACACGGATTCAGGAATGTTTCACTTTTTCATCTCTGTAGGATACATCGGTAAACTCTAGATTTCAGATCTCTTCTGAATTGATACTAAAGTTAAGGGAACAGATGAATGCTTCTGATTGATGAGGTCCCTTAGAGCTCTGTGTTTCTGTGCCTTTAATACTAAGATTCGGTCCGGGACAAGAAAAGCAGTTTCAGAATGGAATAGCTTTAAGTACAGATTACCGCAGACACACATGTGACAGTGTGTCTGCTTTGATACCAAAGAATAATTTAGATTTCTACAGTGTTTCGTTCAGAGCAGAAAATTACAAAGAATACCTTTAAAATATATGCATAGAATTTATTTACATGGTGATCTAGCTAGGTTGCACATTTTTACAAGTTCAGAGCTACAGTGTGGCTCTATCAACACTAGATCCCAAATTGTTGGAATATGTCGTTCACTGTTCTGATCCATTCTGTTGCCTTGACTATGGATTTGTCTTAATGCAACCGTCTAAACTCAAGAATGGAGAGGCTGTGATTTGGGACAGGCTAAAAACCATGGGAAATAAAAATGGAAACCTTGAATGTGATCCTGAATTAAACTGGACTAGTAGATTAATTTTTTAAACTTTCTTATGCTGAGAAGCACATCTATAAATAAATTAACTTTACTCTAAAGACTATTTCTAGATTCCTGAAAGTTAGAGGTTCAGTATACTAGATCAGACATAATGTTGATTTCTGTGTACATTCTCATTGATTATAAAATGAGAACAAGCTCCATTTCTATTTTTGTTTCTATGTAATGCCAGTTTTGTGCCGGGTACTGTGGAAGGTGCTAGCTGATCACTGAATCTGTTTACTCTTCTTCCTCAGTACAGAGATACACTGTGTTCCCTTGTCTCCCTTGCAGTTAAGTGTAGCCATCCAGATTTAGCTCATTAAAGAAAAAAAAAAATCTTCCACAAGCTGTCTCCCATACTCTTTCCCTTCTGTGGCCACATGCTGAAGATGGCAGAGCCACAGGTTAGAAGGAGCCTAGGTCCCTGAATTACCACTTGATGGAGAGCCATCCAATATTTGTTTTGGACTTTACATGGGCAAAGTATACTTATGTTTAGCAGCTAGCCTTATCCGAAGCAATACACTTGGCATTCATTAACGAATAATACAGACAGGAATCTCAGCGCTTAAACAGTATACTACATAGCACATATCAAAATCTGTAATCATCTTGTCTGCTTACTTGTTTATTGGTTGTCTGTTTCTCTCATAAGACCAAGGACCTCATCTATCCATTTCTATATATCTAGCATCTAGCGTAGTCACTGGCATAGAGAAGGCCTTGTTGAATAGAAACCTGGATGAATGAGACACTGGGCTGGCTAAGTGGGGATCACACCCAGCTTAGGTGCTTACAGTATATAGTAGGGGAAAAGATATTAAATAAGTAAGTCACTAGTGAATATATGATTATAAATGTATGATTAAAGTGCTATGAGGAGATTACTTTAGATTTTAGATTCAGAGATGCTTCCCTGAAGAAGTAACATTTTAAACTGAGGCCTGAAAGAAGAATAGAAATTAGCCAAACTAAGTCAGGAAAGAACTTTCCCAGCAGTCTCTTCTGGTAGGGGAGAAGCTTGGCAAGTTTCAGGAAACAAAACAAGGCAGTGTGGATGAAAGTTATCTAGGGGAAATGGTGCCAGTAAGGATAAAGAGGAAACTAGGAACCAGATCACAGAGAAACCTGTAGGCCATGTTAAGGGTTTGGGATTTCATCCCAGTAGTGACAGAAATCTATTGAAGGTTTAAGTAGGGAGTGAAGTTATCAAATTGTTGATTTAAAAGTAGTCCCTCTGTTGTGTGGAGAATGAATTGGAAGGGGACAAGATTGGACGTGGGCAGAACAGTGAGATGATTACAACAGTGCAGCATGGTTTAAGCTGCGGTCCAGGACCATCATGCAAGGTTTGGGAGACTACGCCCTGAACAAAGTTAGCAAAACGGGGCTGGACTTCAGCTCCAGCATCTGCCCAGGTGAAGGGCTCCTTTTCCTAATTTGCAAAAATGTTAGGTAGACCAGTGGTGTCTGAGTGATGGCAGTGGAGATGGAGCAAAGTGGACAGATTTGAGATGTACTTTGGTGAAAGAATGGATAGGATTTAGTAATGAATTGGAGTGAAGATAAGAAAAAGGAAGAGATCACAGTGAATGCCATGTTCCTGACCAGAGCCCGTGAATGAGTAGAAATGCTGTTTGTGGAGACGGCCTAGACTGGGATAGGAGTGTGTTTGAGGGTGAGGGTACAGCTTTCAGTTCTAAAAGAATCGACTCCTCTGAGATATGACCTGACCCTCTCAGAAGGAATGGCCTCCACCCTCCTTTCTTCCAGAGGACAATCCATCCTCCTCTGCTGAGTCTAGGAGTTCACCCAAAAGGTGGTGGGGATTGTGGGGAGGGGGGTGGCAGGGGGAGAACAGCCTCAGGAGATGGACACCCTCACCCAGCCTGAAACTCAAGATATTAACTCTTACCTGCCTGAAGCAAAAAAATAGGGCAAGACTCTAAATAAATCTGATGTCCTTGGAAGATAAAGGGAAAGATAATATTTTTAGTCTTTTATTCACAATTATAGGGGAAGGGATGCCAGGCTCAGGCAATCTTTACGCTAAAATTTCAGTATATTTCCCCGTACATATATTTCCTTTTATTTTTTATTATTGTCATTGCTTGGTGCTTATCCAGTCTATTTAAATAAAAAATTCAATTTCAGTATTTACTTGCAATTGACTCGTTTTCAAAACATTTAAATTCTACAAAAGCCTCTAAATTTTAAAATATATTTTTCTTATACATGATTGCTTTGCTGAGTTCATTTTTGCCTCTGTCTGCAATCTCACCTTCCTATCATTAATTACCCCTCATCATTTTCCCTTTCATATATAACTTTGCTGTATATTAGCTGCCTCGACTTTTCTCTTTGGATAATATTCCCACTTTGTTTCCAAATCGTTAAATAATATCAAACAATGAAAGACTTTGACTTGGGTCTTAGGGACTTGGTTGGTGTGCTTTATCATCATCCTTTCAAATACAAGTTCAGTGTAACATGAGAATCAAATAAAATGTGAATAAAATTTTAATTAATGCTGAGTGTAGCTGATTGATGTTAAAAGCCAAGATTAGTTAACAACTAAAAATAGCATCACTGTGTATTCAGTTGACTAAAAAAAAACTATGATGCCTCCAGTAGTCTTTTACATATCTCTACATTCTATTAGCTTTCAAAACATTCTATAATCAGACCCTTCCCTGACTTTCCAACTTATGTCGCAATGGCAATGGCAATAATTATTAACATTTATATGGAGCTTATTATGAGCCAAGCACAATAACCCAAATGAAGAATTTTCCATTATTATTCCTGATTTATAGATGAAGAAACTGAGACATGGAGAATTTAGACAACTTGTCCACATCATGCAAATTATACATGGTGGAGCCAGGATTCCAATTTGGAAAGTCTGGCTCCAGAGCCCATACGCTAAACAACTAAGCTATACTGCCTCTCTGAACAGTCTTTTCATGTAACTTTCCCTGCCCACTCCCTCCTCCACTGAAATAGAAATGTAGGCACTCAAGTTCCAGCCCATTCCTCCTTCAAATCCACCCCCTTCCTTCCTCTCATCCGCATACCACATGTCCATAAAAACACCAAGCTTTTCTGCACCTGTATGCCTTTGTCCATCCTTCAGCAATCCAGAGCTCCCACCACCACCTCTCTTTTGTTTGCTCTCCCCAAAGGCTTCCCAACCTTCAAAGCCTCATTGAAATTCATACCCTTCTAAGTTTTCTCCTTTTATCTCCAACAGCACAAATCCCTCCCTTTCCTAGCCTTTTATAGCTTTGTCTACTTCATACTTCATACCTAATTATATAGCCATGGTAGTGCTTATTCAAACTGCATGTTTTTGAAGACCAGGGATATAAGAAAAGATAAAGCAGGCGACTTAGTAAAAGATGGGAGACATGGATTTAACACAGAAACGATCAGTTTTGCTGAAACCATGGTAATGACATGACTAAAAGAAAAGCCATCGCCAAAGTAAGTCAAGTCTGTTTTCTTGCTTTGCATTTGAAGAGGCTTGTACAATTTGATATTCCTCATTTGTCAGTCTGCTTTCATCTTGTTTATTAAGGAAATAAGTGAATAAAGTGCGCCTTTGAACTCAGAGGCCCTGCTCACTGTTCTGCAGGAAAAGTGTCAAAACACTGAACAGGACAGATAGAGGAAGAGGACGGTAGATTGAAAAATTTGATTTAGAAAGAAAAGATAAGAAGAGCAAGCACACTTTTATTCAGTAAGAGACTATAATGTGGTATTCGATAATCAAAGTGAAGTTTCAAAAAAAATAGAATGTTGTGGTAAAAAAAGATCGCAGATCTAGAGCTTGAAGTTGGAAGTAATAGAATTTTCCATAAGTTTTATTTTATTTATTTTTATTTATTTATTTTTTTGGCTGCGCCGCTGAGCAGCATGCCGGATCTTAGTTCCCCAATCAGGAATCAAACCCACGCCCCCTGCAGTTGGAGCGCGGAGTCTTAACCACTGGACTGCCAAGGAAGTCCCAGAATTTTCCATAAATTTTAAATCACCAAGTGCTATATATTTACAGAATAATAAAACTGAACGCATAAGCGCTTAAGTTTCCTTAAAACTTTAAAGTTATATAATTCTTTAGAGGGGTGGAAAGTACTTTCAATCCATGGCACTGTTCTGTATACATTGTTATAATTTTTCCAGTAAAGTCACACTAATGATAGCAACTACTTACTAGGTGTTTACTTTGTATGAAGCCCTTGACAAGCGTTAACTCACTTAATTCTTACAACTCAGCCATTTATCTGTTACTATTCTTCTTTTACAAATGAGGAAAAATGGTTAGAGAAGTTAATTGCCCAAGGTTACAGTACCAAATATGTTTATCACTTGCCAAAGTTTGTGCATGCTCTTAGCCATTGTTCTATCCTGTCTTTCTTCCTAGTCACATATTTGTATAATCCATTTGAAAGTGCTTTTTGACCAATGTTGTGCCATAATTATATTAAGGCAGGACCACATCTTTTCTTTCCTTTGAAACTACTCTCGACAACTGGTACATATTAATTATTATACTAAGTGGGAATTAATTTTCTGGAGGCCACGTTTTTTAAAAATTTTTAAATGGGGATTTTTATTAAAAGCCTGTCTTTTAAAGAAATTGTAGTCTGAAACTTCCTGGAAAAAGAAATCTCTAGGCCCAGGTAGTTTTACTAGTAAATCCTATCGAACATTTAAAGAAGAAATAACACCAACACTCTCTCTTTCAAAAAATAGAAGGGGGAACACTTGTCAACTTATTTTATAAGGCCAGCATAACCCTGAAACCAAAACTAGATAAAAACAATACAAAAATGAGAACTACAGACCAGTGTCCCCTATGAATATAGATGTAAAAATCCTCAACAAAATATTAGCAAGTCAAATTCAGCAATATATAAAAGTACACCACAACCAGTAGGAGGGGTTCATCCTGGGAATGCAGACTGGTTCAATATTAGAAAATCAAGCAATGTAATTGACCACACTGACAGACTAACAGATAAAAACTACATGATCTTATCAATTGATGAGGGGAAAGCACTTGGCAGCATTCAACACTTATTCATGATAAAAACTCGTAGCAAACATCCTCAATTCGATTAAGGACATCTTCAAAAACAACAACTATAGCCAAAATCATGCTCATTGATGAAAAAAAAATTCAACACTGAAAACCTGAATGCTAAGACTGGAAACAAGGCAAGGATATACATTTTCACTACTCCTATTCAGTATCATACTGGAGGTCCTAGCCAGTACAATAAAGCAAAAGAAAGAAAAGGCACACAGTTGGAATGGAAGAAACAAATTTTCCTCATTGACGGTCAGCATAATTGTCTATGCAGAAAATGCCAAGGAATCTACCAAAATATATCTAGAACTTATAACTGAGTTTAACAAGGTCAGGATACAAAGTGAGCACATGAAAATCTATTTTATTTTTACGTATTATTCCTATGCATTTGGAAACCAAAATTAAAAAAAAATTTACAATAGAGCCAAACAAACGAAAGGCTTAATTATAAATCTAACAAAACATACAAGATCTTATGATGAAAACAAAAAAATGCGGGTGAAAGAACTCAAAGAAAACCTAAATAAATGGAGAGACATAGCATATTCATGGACTGGAAGACATTGTAAAGATGTCATCTAATCCATAGGTTTAGTATAATTCTAATTCTGTAGGTATAGAGGAGCTGATTCTAAGATTTATGTGGAAAGGCAATGTAACTAGAAGAGTCATAATTTTTTAGAAGAGTACAATTGGATGAATCACAATACCCAATATTAAATCTCAGTATAAAGTTGTGATAGTCAAGACATGTAGAATTGGCTAGGGGCTAGACCTACAGATCACAAAACAGGAAGTCCAGATATAGACTCATAGAAATATAGCCAATTGAGTTTTGACTAAGTTTCACAGACAATTCAGTGAAGAAAGGATAGTTTTTTCAAGAAATAGTGTTGAAAAACTTAGACATCCATATGTTAAAAAAAAAAAGGAAAGCCTCAACCTAAAGGTCATACTTTGTACATAAATGAACTCAAAATAGGACATAGATCTAAATGTAAAATATAAAGCTATAAAACTTTCAGAAATAAACATAGGATAAAAGCTTCATGAGCTAGGGTTAGGCAAAAGTTTCTTAGACATGACACCAAAAGCATGATCCGTAAAAGAAAAAATTGATAAATTGGACTTTACAAAATTTAAAACATTTTCTCTGTGAAAGACACTGTTAAGAGAGCAAAAAGACAAGCTACAAAATGGGAGAAAATGTTTGAAAATCACATATCTGACAAATAACTTGTATTCAGAGTATATATTTTTAAAATTCTCAAAACTTATTAAGGGACTTACCTGGTGGTGCAGTGGTTAAGAATCTGCCTGCCAATGGGGACATGGGTTTGAGCCCTGGTCCGGGAGGATCCCACATGCTGCAGAGCAACTAATCCCGTGCGCCACAACTACTGAAGCCCGTGTGCCACAACTACTGAAGTCCATGCGCCTAGAGCCCGTGCCCTGCTACAAGAGAAGCCACCACAATGAGAAGCCCACTCGCCGCAACTAGAGAAAGCCTGTGTGCAGCAACGAAGACCCAACGCAGCCAAAAATAAATAAATTAATTTAAAAAAATCTTATTAAAAAACAAAACCACCCAATTTTAAATGGTTAAAAAACTTGGACATTTCACTAGAGAGGATATACAATGGTAAATAAGCATTAAAAAAACATGTTTAATACCATTAACCATTAAAGAAATGCAAATTATAACCACAATGAGATTCCACCACACAGCTATCAGAATGGCTAAAATAAAAAATGTTGACAATCTGAAGTGACCGAGAGCATGCGGAACAATTTGAACCCACATTGCTGTCAGAAATGCAAATATACCCAGCAACTCCGGGGAAACAGTTTGGCGGTTTCTCATAAAGTTACACACTTACCATGTGACCCAGCAAGCCCACTCTATTTACCCTAGGGAGACTAAAAGTTACATCCACAGAAAAACTTATACACATATGTTTATGGAAATTCTATTCATACTCACTGAAAGCTGGAAACAACTCCTATCTCTTTCACTGAGTAAATGAATAAACAGAACATCTATGTAACGGAGTAGTACTCAGCAATACAAAAGAACAAGTTATCGTTATATACGACAACTTGGATGGATCTCAAAGACATTATACTGAGGGCAAGAAGCCAGTCTCAAAAGCTTTCATACTGTATGATTCATTTTTATGATCTTCTCAAAAAGGCAAAACTGCTGGGATGAAAAATAATGTGTTTATCAGCTGTGATATGTAGAGGTGGGTGGTGTCTCTAAAGGGATAGCACAAAGGAGGTTTTTTTGTTTGTTTAATTTTGTTTTGGGGGGTGGTGCCAGTGCTAGAAACGTTCTGTGTTCTGATTATGGTAGTGGTTACATGAATCTATACATACATGTGTTCAAATTCATAGAACTGTATGGTAATTTAAAAACCCTCTATTTTTAACACCAAATATCAATTCTACCTCTACGAGACTACTAAATCAGAACCCACTGGATATAAGATAGAGAGAGATGACTTATTCTGGAGATTTTTTAGGTAGTTGAAAGAAACATAGGTTTGCTATATCAAGCAGTAGGAAAGCATCAGTAGGATTTGGGGGGTAGGTTCTGGTTAGTAAAGAGGCTAAGTCATCCAGATAGGCCATGAATGGAATTTTCTGGATAATTACACAGGATCCCACTCACCTGCAAGCAAGAAAATCTCTTGAAGGGCATAAATAATTCCACTGCAATAAATTACATTTTTGGAAACTCTCCATGAACACTTACGTACTTTATCAAAGCTCATTTTAGTGATTTGCCACTGTTTCAACCTGAAAGTTTCTGCAATTTCCTCACACCATTCATAATCCCAAGGGAATTCCTTACATACTGGAAGATGTCAACATTGTTTTCGTTTCAAAATATCACCACTGATGTGCAGCTAAGTAAAATCTCTTAATGTTTTGAAATACTTAAGAAAAATTTGCATTTATTATAGAAATAATAACAATTTATTCTTTACCTTGTGTATAAATATGTTTCCTCTGTGGCTGGAAAAGAGAATTGTAATTTGTTTTCACATACAGTGTTTAGAGTTGTCAATTCCAATTATATTAACTTAAAGCTACCTTTTGAGACTGGTTAAATCAACTGTGGCACATCCATCTAATGGCATACTCCTTAGCCATGATAAAGAATAAGGATGCTTTTAATGTACTGATATGACATTACACCTGGTATATATTAGATGTAAAAAAAGCAAACTTCAGGATAATAGGCATAATATGCTATGATTTGTGCAAAAATGGGGGAAAAGTTTATACACATACATACACACACAAGTGTATTTACTTATAGTATTTGCTTAGACCGTTTCTGGAAGAATACAGAAGTGGGGAATTAGGTGTTCAGGAGTGAGAATGGGGGTATATCACTGATGACCACTTTATATCTTTTATGTTTTGAATCCTGTAAATGCACTGCTTGTTACAAAAATAAATTAAAATTTTTTCCCTTTTCTTTTCAAACAAAGAGTATCTGTGTATTTTATAAAAAAAAAAGCCTAAGAAGAAATAATAATTCAATTTCCTTCTTGGGGCCAAAAATTCTCACTCAATAGAAGAATAAATTTCTCATGGTGATTCCGGCAGTGAAAAGCTGGAATAAGGACCTCAGTTCTTGCATTCTTTGAAGAAAGAATTCAGCAAAGAGATCAAGATTGTGAAAAAGATAAAAGTGTTTATTAGAAGCAAAGTATGTGTAGAAAAAACAAAGTACCTGTAGAAAAAGCAAAGTACACGTGGAAAAAACAAAATACATGTGTGAAAGAGCACACAGGAGAGCTCACAATGAGTTGCACCCAATAGTAGCAGCTTAGATTGCTTATATGGGGGCAGTTTTCTGGGTTGTCTCTGGCCAATCATCTCCACATTTAGTCCTGGTGCGAGCACGCCATCTCTCAGCCAAGATGGATTCCAGCTGCTGTCTTCTCCCTCCTTTTGTCCTTCCCCTAGACTAAGGGCCTTCTCTGTGCACGTGTTGGGCTGGGAAATCCACAAGAATGCACCCAATCAGGGCCCAATGATCCTGCTGGTATCCCATCTCAAAGCATCATCAGGAGACCAGCTGCAGCTGCTCAGCCTGGGGCCTCTCTATTGCCTACCTCAATTGTATACATTTGTCTGATTTTTTCTTCACAAAAAGAATATCTAAAGTGTGTAGAATCCTTTGAATAATTTCTTGCTGTTCAAAACATTGGCTGAGGATGGGAAGCATTGGGAACTGGCTGGAAATGGAGAATCCTCGTGACCTACCCCAGACCAACCAAATCAGAATCAGCACGTTAACAAGACCCTCCCTAGGGCATTTACATGTGCCTTGAAGTGTGAGAAAGTACTGCTCCAACTGGAAGGCTGGAGTTGGAGGAAGACAGTGCCGAGAGTGCTAGAACATTAGGCAAACTGATGGTCTAGCAGGATAGGGAGAGGTCAGCAAGCAGACTTTGTGAAGTTTATTGAAGAACCAGAAGGAATCTTAGGAAGACCCTAGAGCCTAAGGTCCAAAGGGAAATCCCAGCTCCTGGGTGTAAATAAACATACATTGTCTTTTTAATTTGAATAACTCAAGATTCGAACAAAAGCGTCTTTAAAGGCCCCAAAGACATGCATCCATTAGCTGTTTCAAAAGCCGAACCAAAATCAACTCAGTCTTAGTAAGCATCTACCCACCTTCAATCAAGTCTCCCTGCTTCTGGCTTTTTCCCCCATCCCACCACCACTTCCCCAACAGCAGGAATGATTCTTCTGAAATGGAAGTCAAATCACGCCACTCCTGTAATCACAACCTTCTACGGTTCCCCATTTTACTCAGAGTAAGGGGCAGAGCCCTAAGGCAGACCTACAAGGCTCTATGCATAATGCCTCTCTCCACCATCACTCAACCACTCTCTCCTTGGCTGGCTCAGCTCCAGCCACCTGGCCTCCTTGCTATTTTCTGAACTTAAGCATGCTCTGCTTCCAGATCTTTGCACTTGTTCCCTCTGCCTAGGATCCTCTTCCTTCAGAGAATCCAAGGCTCACTTCAGGTCTCTGCTCAAGCATTATCTGACCACACTACATGAAATAGCCATTCTCCACTCCTCTGTCCATCTCACTCTGCTTTATTTTCCCCATGGCAGTTACCATTTCTCACACTATTTATTGCTTTGATTTTTGTTTGTTTTTTCCCCCTCTAGAATATAAGCTCCTCAAAGGCTGGGACTTTATTTTGACTATTACCATATCTGCAGTGCCTAAAAGAGGGATAGTTGTTGACCAAATGAATCAATGAATGAACAAACAAATGATCCTGTCTTAGCTCAGGCTGCTGTAACAAAATACCATAGACTGGGTGGCTTAAACAACAGAAACCCATTTCTCACAGTTCTGGAAGCTGGAAGTCCAAGGTCAAGGTGCTGGCTGATTCAGTTTCTGGTGAGGACCCTCTTCCTGGCTCACAGCTGGCTGCCTTCTTGCTGTCTTTGCATGGCCTTTCCTCAGCGTGCGAGCAGAGAGACCTCTCTCTCTCGCTGCCTCTCTCCCTCTCCCTCCCTTCTCCCCCACCCCTTATAAAGCCACTAACCCTATTGGATTAGAATCCCACCCTAATGACCTCATTCAACCTTAATTACCTCTTAAAGCTATATCTCCAGATAGTCACACTGGAGGTTAGGGCTTCAGCATATGCATTTCAGGAGGACACAACTCAGTCCCCAGCAGATCCCATAATGAATTCCACTCCTACCATCATCAAAGAAATTGTCCCCTTAGGTTGCATTTCCTTTTGAACTCTCATCTCATTCAAGGCTGCACTTGGTATTCATTTAAACATAATTTTCAGAATTCCCTGGTGGCGCAGTGGTTACAAATATGCCTGCCAATGCAAGGAACACGGGTTCGAGCCCTGGTCTGGGAAGATCCCACATGCACGCGGAGCAACTAAGCCCACGCACCACAACTACTGAGCCTGCACTCTAGAGCCCATGGGCTACAACTAATGAGCCCACGTACCACAATTACTGAAGCCCACGCACCTGGAGCTGTTGCTCCACAACAAGAGAAGCCACCACAATGAGAAGCCCACTCACCACAACAAAGAGTAGCCCCTGCTCACTGCAACTAGAGAAAGCCCGCCAGCAGCAACAAAGACTCTGTGCAGCCAAAAATAAATAAATAAATAAAATTATTTGTTAACAAAAAAACATGATTTTCCCCAAACAAAAATGCTGCAGCTAGGGGATGTCATTTGGTCTGATTTTCCCAGGGTATGCATAGGGGTGTCTCTGGACTTGGGAGAGATAGGGCCTTCTGCAAGTTCTCTCACAGTTAACAGTCAGATGTCCCTGAATACATATTTTTAAAAATTGAAAAAAAGAATTCAGGGTGTTTGTTGCAGTTACATCTCAGTCCCTTATCTTCCTTGACTTGGAACTTGATGAAATGTTACTTCATAAATAGAAGGTAATTGCAGCTGCTCTGACATGCTATGTGTCCACACCACAGAGAAGCATGGAAATCCTTCCTGTTTGCCAATTGCCTCTGAAGCTGTGTAAGTATTAGAAACAACTTATAAAAGAAATACATTTAAGCAAGCCTTACCTCTCTTCTAGTATTGTAAATCTCCTTACTGTACGAATTGCCTTTCAGTCGTGGTCTATAGAATCACCTACGGACAAGTTTCAAAGTTTCAATATACAGATGCCTAGACAGACAAAGAATCTTTCCTTGACCAAGGTCTAGTCAGGCTCCTCTGAGCCCTTTTCTTAACTAGGCCTCAAGCTTGGCTTATAAAAACCGCAGACCCTCAGCATAAGTGATTCACTCTCCCCCACTCCATCCACCCCACACCGTAAGAGAATTGAAGAAACACTAGCATAGTTTCTAATAGCTCAAGGCTGCATCCACTTAAATTCCTGCTTGAGACAGCTCAGTGCTGCCAGGACAACTTACTTTTCTTCCCACCCAAACTTGGTGATAGGAAGATAGGCCCCCAAACCCCTTCTTAGAGCAGTTACATTAGAAAGCTTGCAGTTATAAATCCTTTCTCTGCCCCTTTGAGACATTAATCTCTACCACCCAGAATTGTTTTCTCAAGAATCTCTCTTTGAAATGAAAACTTTTAAGCAGCTACCTTTCACTCTGGCTACCAGTCCCTTTAGGAAAGTAAGGGCCTTATTTTGGTGGGTACAGAGCACTAACTTGCAACACTGCCTCCTGTTTTAAAGCTAGGAGAAGTTTGTTTCTCCTCTGGGTAAGTGCCAATTAACAAACCCAGATGGCTTAGTCACACAGACCCTTAATGCCTCTCAGTGCCTTTCCCTTAGAATACCCCAACTTTAAAAACTCTCTTGCCTTAATTTTGACAAAGTTGCTTTCAGTTCATGCTTGACCCTCTTCCCTGTTGCAATAGCATTTTTTTTTTTTTTTTTTTGCGGTACACGGGCCTCTCACTGTTGTGGCCTCTCCCGTTGCGGAGCACAGGCTCCGGACGCGCAGGCTCAGCGGCCATGGCTCACGGGCCCAGCCGCTCCGCGGCACGTGGGATCTTCCCGGACCGGAGCACGAACCTGTGTCCCCTGCATCGGCAGGCAGACTCTCAACCACTGTGCCACCAGGGAAGCCCTGCAATAGCTTTCTCTGAATAAAATCTATCCTTACTGCTTTACCTAGTTTACGAATTTATTAATCTTTGACAAGAGCAACACCTGAGATTGTTTCTGTGGATCTAGGGAGGGGCCTAGGAATCAGGATTTATAAAACTTCAGGAAGAGTATTCTGATGCAGTCAGGATTGCAAATAACTGCTATAGGACAGCGGCTTTCAAAGTGGGGCCCCTGGGCCAACAGCATCATCATCACCTGGGAACTCGTTAGAAAGGCAAATGCTTGGCCCTGCTCCTAACCTACTGAATCTGAGACTCTGTGGGGTAGGGCCCAGCAATCTGTGTTTTAAGAAGACCTTGTTGTGATTCTGATGGTTTGGGCACTGCTGTAGGGTGTTAAATTTGCTCCATGAAATATAATTAGGACTTGGTTAGTTAACTGTGACCTGGAACCTAGTTGTGTCAATAAATATTGACCTGAAGAAGGCATCTGCAAAATTTCCTACTCCTTCTCCACTCCTTCTCCCTCCTCTTTTCCATTTTGTTTTCTCTAAAATGAAAGCCAGAAGGATCCTAGTCCACCAATACTCTCGGAAACCATTAATTTTTTTTTTTTTTTTTTTTGCGGTACGCGGGCCTCTCGCTGTTGTGGCCTCTCCCGTTGCGGAGCACAGGCTTCGGACGCGCAGGCTCACTGGCCATGGCTTATGGGCCCCGCCGCTCCGCAGCACGTGGGATCTTCCCCGACCAGGTCACGAACCCGTGTCCCCTGCATCGGCAGGCGGACTCTCAACCACTGCGCCACCAAAGAAGCCCCGGAAACCATCAATTTTTGAAATTGTAACACAATTGCTAAATGACAATGACAAAATTGGCCATTGGAAAGGGTGAGCAGAATCTAAATTCATTAATTGGATTCTCATCTGCCTCTCCCTTAAAAATTCCTCAATACCCTAAAATGTGCCCTTGGCTAACATTTGTGTAACTGGTTATATGTTTCAGAGAGAAAGAAAAATGGTGGTATTCATATGTGATTGCCTTTCCTTTCTACTTTTACAGCTGAAGATTATGTTTGTTTCCAGAATACTCAGCACCAGGCCTTTGTAAGCCTCTTCCTTCTCACCACCAGAGAGTAGGAGGAATGCTAGGGACGCTGACAATCACGCCTTCCTGGTGCAGAAGAGAAGGTCATTGAGAGAGTGTAGAGAAAAAAATGACTGTTTTTTCCCGCTTTCTGCTCTAGCCAGCAACAGACAGTTATGGCTCTTTTAATTCATTCCTTCATCTCATTTGCAAATGGAAAAACACATTCCACAAAAAAGAAGTCTCTGTTTCTGGAAACACTTGTTTCAGAAAAAAAAAAAAAAATTCTGGTATGAGGAAGCTTTATTTTGGGGAAATATATTCTCTTTTATTTCTATTTTAAATATTTATGTAGTTTTGCAAAATACATGATATGGTAAAATAAATGAAAAATATTTACTTTTATACATACAAAGAGAGAAAGAGGAGGAGAAATTCTTTTAAAGCATAGAAATATAGAAATTAATCCTTAACTTTGGAAACAAACAGAGTTTGGCAAAAGAGACATCCCTTTGTATTTCTTACACTAGAATTTTTATTTTGTAAACATGTGCTAGTTTCCAGAGTCTCGCCTCACTTAGGGGCAAACGAACAATATAATCTGGGGAGATGCCATTCCTGAAAGGCATCAGTGATTCACTTCCTCTAAGAATTATCAGATCCCCTTGCTCTTCACATGACTGAAAGTGTTTGTGTCAAATTGACTTCGTTTTCACTTATATCAGTGCTGCTTTCAACTGGCTTTCCAAGTCTTTAATAACTGCATGCAAAGAGTCTCAAATCTGGACTACCATTGCTTTTATTTGTCTGAGCACTAGAGGCAACAGGTTAAACCAGTCTCCCAGAATCTGCCACCCCACACCCCAAACATATTTTATAAAAGAAACGTTGAGTTCATCTGGGAGCAGCATGAGTGGTCTCTGCTGGGTCTTTGAAGTTAATTATTTCCCTATACTTCCTCCAGTGATATTATACACGACTCCACCTTGAAATCCTAGAGCCGTTTCTACAAGGTTCATTTCTCCACTTCATTAAGCAACAGGTCTTGCTAGCTAAAGGTTTTACAAAAAATAGTAGCAACAAGAATAATTTTAGTAGCATTTCCTGACTCTGGGGTGTGACACACACTTGAACTTTCCACATTAAGTGGTAGTGGTAGCGCAGAGGGAAAATTCTAACCTTTCTGAAACCTTGTGACTGTCAAAAGTCGTGGGTAGGAGAGAAAACTGGAGAAGAAATCCCCGATCTGTAAATATATAATGTGTTTTATTTGTACACATGTATGGCCAGTGGGGTCAGAAGGGAGGAGGCAAACATGTCGAACAGTAACTAATTGTGAAGCAGGGTAAAATAAATGATAATATAGAGATTTATGCCTAGAGGTAAGGGAGCGAAGAGGCCAGAGAGACCCACTGAAGGGAGATGTTACGCAGCAGCCCCAGCAGTGGACCGATCCCAGTTTCAAATAAACACACTGTCAAATGAGAAGGCAGGACTCAAATGGAACAGATTCAAAACAATATACTGTATATGAAAGTCCTTGGCACATGGTTTCACTTATTGTTGCAAGAAGCAGTTGGCGTTTGAGTTGAGCAGCTCTGAAGGATAAGATAATTTTAAAATAGGGAGAAACGTATTCCAGGCTGAGGGAACAGCCTACAGACAGAGAATTGACGGTGTGAGGCTCAGGTGTGAAGTGGGGGGAATGAAGGGCCGGTGGTGTGCTTCCAGCAAACGGTGCCTGGGGAGAGGAAAGAGGACATGGGGAGTTATCTTAGACAAAGCACTGGGAGCTTTGTGTAATGTCCTGTGCAGTTTGGAGGAAATGAAAAAAAAGGTGGTTATTTTACCTCCCCCTTCAGCCATAACATTAGCTTCTCTCTGGTCCCCTTGGTCTGCTCAAAAATTACCAAAGGAAAGTAAGGAAATCAACATGTTCTCTTCCTCTATCCCAAGACCATTGACTCCCATCTCATGCCACGTCTGACAGCCCCCCTCCCCCAGCCGTCCTGACTGCCAGAAGCACCACTACAGCCCCCAAGCACAGCAGAGGAAGCTCAGGCATGGGAAATGTGTAAAAGTGGCTGCACGCTGTCCTGTGCAGAGAGAATGTTATGCTTTGTCCTTTAAGGAATTCTGTAGAAAAGATGCATGTCAGCTGATAGATCCAGATGGTGCCTGGTACTCAGTAGGTCCTTGATAAATGTCTAGTACATTGAGTTTTATTTGTTTATGAGCTCTTGGTTAAAAAAAAACTCTGCCACTTTTTGTTTTGTGAATCTTCATAAGTCAATCTCCTCAATAAACAACATTAAGAACATTAAGGATGGGGTGTTGTCAGTTTTGAGCCTAAATGCTTCAACCTTTCTGCCACAGCTCTCATTACCATTTTGGTATTATTTGAGAAAATAATAAACATGATATTTTTCTGATTATAAAGGTAATGCATATTACAGGCATACCTCTGAGATATTGCGGGTTCAGTTCCAAGCCAGCCAATAAATCAAATATCTCAATAAAGTAGGTCACAAATTTTTTGGTTTCCCAGTGCATATAAATGTTACGCTTACTGGTCTTTTAATGGCAGCTTGGTATTCCATTTCTGTACTGTCATTTGATGCACCTTTTGCTGAGTTCATAAGGAGGCTATGATATTTATATCATTTGGCATAAATTGTTATGTTTCTCTGAATATTTCATTAGGATGAATTAGTAGAATAAAGTTACTAAGTCCTAGTGTTATAAAAAAAAGTTATGTTTACATTAGCATTAGGTCAAAAAAACAAAGGACATACCTTAATATTAAAATACTTTATTGCTAAAAATTGCAAACCATCATCGGACAACGCAGGGTTGAAATAAACCTTCAATATGTAAAAGACGCCGTATCTGCGAAGCGTAATAAAGTGACGCACAATACAACGAGGTATGTCTGTATGTAAAATTTGGAAAATATCGAACTCCCTCTCTTTCAAAATCCCCCCAAAAACGGTAACCAGAATCACCCATTGTATTAGTTTCCTATCGCTGTAACAAATTACCACAAATTCCGTGCCTTAAAACACCTTAGTTATAATCATTAAAGCTACTTGGAATGTAAGTGGATACTGAAGAATCAGGAAAGTTGCCCCTGTCTGTTTTCCTGAATTCCAAGGCCAATGGAAATAGAGTGAATGTATTAGTGTGTGTTGAGTCATGAGTTGACTGAATTTGGCAAGAAAATTTGAAAACTCTCTTTCTGGGAAGAATCAGGGTTGTTCCAATAAAAACAGGAGCCCTTGGCAGCTGTGAAACCCGTATGTGTTCACACTTGTAACACAACCTCGTATTAACCATGCTTCAGCCTACTGAGTTCTGTGAAAACGAAGAGACCCAGTTTATACACATATTCTAATATTTTGTGTCTGACTGGGCAACTATTTCTTCCTCCTGCAGTGTTCTAAGATTACACAAATGTACAGAAGAGTACTCTTGATATCAGATATTTTTCTCCTGGCAGGTCACTCATGAGTCATCATCAAAGATTTTCATAGGACTGCCCTCACAGAGGATCTCTAGGTAGGGAGTTGAAAGCAGTATAGCAATCATGCTTTGAAGAAATTTCCAAATGGCAAAAATCTGTTTGAGTAATCAAGTAAAATCAAGGAAACCATTTGGCGTTTACTTTGAGTAACTTAATTATAACTGCAAAGGATATGCTGTTTATTTATAGAGCACCTTTCCCCAAAAGACGTTCAATCACTAAATTACTATGTTCTCCCTTAGAAGACAGGGAGGAAGAGACATTTTGGTGAGGTTTATCTTATCTGATGATAAGAGAAAAGGGTCTCATTCCTTTTTTTCTTTCCCCATTTTTCTCATCCTTTTAGACCCCAAATTCCAAATTGGTGAAAGGGTGAGCAGTAACCCAGACCAGAGCTGGGGTGACAAGTAAGAGGAATCCCTTGTTGTTTTCATCCAGGGGTCTCCCTGTCTCTTGACGTCTAGGTAAAACGAAATCAATGCCCCAATTCCAAGGCTTGGGGCTGATTTCCATAAATGCCTAGGCAGTTTACAGTCTCAAAGTCTCAACCAGCTCCAAACTTTTATTTTCTCAGTTTATGGGTTGTCTAGGTGTCTCACATGTTTGGTTCTGTTCAGCAATGCATTGACTCAGATGTCACATTCAGGCTCTTTTCCAGTTTTCACACACACACACACTCCCACAAGTTGATTTGCATGGTAAGTGGACCTTACTGATTTAAGAGAGAGCTGGAAGTAGAGAATTCCAAGGGAATTTTTTTTTTTTTCCTGCGGTACGCGGGCCTCTCACTGTTGTGGCTTCTCCCGTTGCGGAGCACAGGCTCCGGACGCGCAGGCTCAGCGGCCATGGCTCACGGGCCCAGCCGCTCCGCGGCACGTGGGATCTTCCCGGACCGGGGCACGAACCCGTGTCCCCGGCATCGGCAGGCGGACTCTCAACCACTGCACCACCAGGGAAGCCCTCCAAGGGAATTTTTACTCCCTCTCATTCTCTCTACCTTACCTGGTGCCCCAGTTACACGTCGTCATCAGCTGGGCTCCTGCTTCCTCTGTGAAGCAAAACAAATTCCTCTTGCTGCCTCATGCGGAACCGGTGAGACTTTTCTGTGTTGCCTCAGCACCTTCCCACAGGCCTCAGGTGCTCACCTCCTCCAAATGGCTTATCAAGTTGTGTCCCTTCCTAAGAAGAATTCTGGTGCCAGCTGTTAAGAAAATAAAAATTTCAACCCTTTATAATTTATTTTTAAACTCCAGTGTTTTCAGTCAAAAGAAAACTAATATTTCTTTCATTCAACAAGTAAAAGAAATCTTTGTGTGCTTATTTTATGCCAGGCATTATTCCTGGAGCTGGGAGCCCAGCAGGGAATACGACACAGTCTTATTGCAGAGTTTCTATCTCCTGGAGGAGAAATGTTTTAAACAAATAATGATGTGAATAATTTAGTAGCAACTGTGGAAATTACCACAGAGGGAAATTTCTGAGTATTATCTGGAAGGGCGTGGCCGTGGCAGAAAGGGGTTAGGAATGAGGGAAAGTTTTCCTGACACGTTTAATCTGCCCATCATTAGAAAAGGCTGGTTTACTCATAGGCCTACGTGCTTTTGTCTGCAATTGTGCCGCCTCTGAGGAGACAACTAAAATCAGAGCGACAACATTTGTTGAGTTTCTGTCATGAATTAACATATAATTAATTCAACAGACACTTATTGAGGGGCTCCTATATGTCTGATACTCTGCTAAGAGTATAACAGCTTATATGTAGCCTAGAGAGGGTGACAGAAAATATTCAGAAAAATAAAGAAGTATGGTATTATCAGGCAGTATGAAGTGAAATAACTGAAAACAGGTGATGGGTGGGTGGTCAGGAAGGGCCTCACCGGGTGCAGAGGCCTGGTTGGTGAGCAGCTTGCTGAAGAGGGTCTAGTTAAAGGAAAGGTGTGTACAAAGGTCCTGAGGCAGAAACCACACTGTTGGCTCATCTGACCACAGAGAAATGCAGAGGCGAGAGTAAGTAAGTGAGAGGAAAGAGAGGATGTTCTTGGCATGGAGCCAGGGTCCTGTTTAGGTAGGATTTTGTAGGCCATGGGAGGAGTTCGAGTTTCTTCCCCAAGAGAAAAACGAAGGGATCCGTAGGGGAGTGACTTATCTGATTTGTGTTTTAAAAGATCATTCTGGGTGCGGGATAGAGAATAGAGTGTTTATCACAGTGTTTTATAATAAACAACCTAAACATCTATTAATGAAGAATTGGTTAAATAAATAATGGTATGGCAGTTTCTCAAAAAACTAAAACTGAAAATATCATATGATCCAGCAATTCTACTCCTGGATATATATCCAAAGAAAATGAAAACACTAATCTGAAAAGATACATGGACCCCAACTTTCATAGCAGCATTATTTATAATAGCCAAGATATGGAAACAACCTAAGTGTCCATTTAACAGATGAATGGGTAAAGAGGATGTGATCTATATCACATAAATATAACAAAACAGAAACAGACTCACAGATTAGAGGACAAACTAGTTGTTACCGGTGCTTAAGAGAAACTGCCATGTATATAGTAACAATACACAAGCAACAATTACAATTATTACAATTACTATGTAATAGTAAACTAAGCAACAGGGATATACTGTACAGTACAGGGAAATGTAGCCATTATTTTATAATAACTTTAAATGGAGTAAATCTATAAAAATATTGAATCACTATGTTGTACACCTGAAACTAATATTGTAAATCAACTATATTTCAATTTAAAAAAAAGGGAAAAAATGGTGGCATGTCTATATGTTGACATGGAAAGATGTTCGTTCACCTTGTAGTAATTGGGGAAAAAAATCAACTTACAATATAATGAATCTATTGAGCTTTAATTAGTCTGAAAGGATATAAACAAAAATGTTTATATATTTTGTCTCTGGGTGGTGACAATATACAATTTTTTTCTCCTTTTTTGTTTACCTATATTTTCTAGTTTTTCCATGTGAGTAATAAAAGGGGTATATAGAAATAAGTTCATGAGACGTAAGATTAAGAGGTGGCCTGACAGAGAAAACATTGAGATACAGTAATGTGATATTTTCACTTACCAAGAATTATATTTACAGCTTACTTCAAAGCATGAATACCTTGCAGAATATTTCAAATGTTATGTCATAAAATTTATAATGGAAAACTGAAAGTGTGATTACATGAGTTATTATTCCTTAAAATTATAGTTCATAGTATTTATCTTTTCCTGGCAAGTATCATTGACTTTGATCATACATTTCCTCAGGCCTAGCATGAAATTCTTTCCCACTTGAGTGCTGACTTTTGGGAGTGCTTCTGACTGTGTTGCCTTGCTGCATTTTTTTGAACTGGGATTAGAAAATATTTCTATTTTCCACTTAAAATTCCAAGAAAAATAATTTGAAATATGGGAAAATAAAACTCAATGGAATATATCTGAGCTACTGAGGACTTTTATGAGTTGTTCCCGTTTTTTCCTGAAAACATTGCATGATTTTAGACTTCCACTTAATTCTTTTCGTTCAAGGTGTTTACCGTTGGTTGAAGTTTTAAGTCCCTCACATATTAGCTGTTCAATAACAGTAGCACATCTGACCAAATGCCAATGGGCTAGAATTTATGACTTTCTAATGGTAGCAGTGTGGGTTAAGTTCCCTACAATCTTGGTCTTTCTGATCTCCCCTTGTTAATTTCAGAGGAATCCTTTGAATTTTAAATTTCATGTCAAGTTTTACAACAGTAGATTGCTGCAAATGTCATCAGGTTTTTGACTTGTATGCTTGAGAAAACTGAAGTTTTTTTTTTTTCTTGTCCATTACTGTCTTTTTGAAATTATTTTCTGTCATTGTTGTGTAAGATAACTTGGACTTCCTAGGTCCTCCAATGATGCGTGTCCATAACAATTTTAAATAAACCATGTAGAAGACATATACATTACTAATCTTGCTAAGGGAAAAGTGTGATTTAAAAGCTATTTTTAGGGGCTTCCCTGGTGGCGCAGTGGTTGAGAGTCCGCCTGCCGATGCAGGGGACACGGGTGCGTGCCCCGGTCCGGGAAGATCCCACATGCAGTGGAGCGGCTGGGCCCGTGAGCCATGGCCGCTGAGCCTTCGTGTCCGGAGCCTGTGCTCTGCAACGGGACAGGCCACAACAGGAAGAGGGCCGCGTACCGCAAAAAAAAAAAAAAAAAAAAAGCTATTTTTAAAAATTTATTGAATTAATTTATTTATCTGCGTTGGGTCTTCATTGCTGTCCGCGGGTTTTGTCTAGTTGCAGCGAGCGGGAGCTTCTCACTGCGGTGGCTTCTCTTGTTCCTGTTTCTGAGTCACACGATAACCAACCCCATTTCGTTGTAGCCACGCTCTTGTTTTTTTCAATATGCTGCCCTCTGGTCAGCTCCAGCAGATAGGGTTTCTCCCTTCAGAGGACTTGGGGCTTGTCTGGAGCCAGGGACGCTTTGGCCTCTCCTCCCGTTCCTTTGTGATCTGCAGACAGACGGAGAAAGGAGGGATGTTTCTGAGAATTTGCAGACCTTTATCTAAGCTTTCTTTCTTTCTTTTTTTTTTTGTCTGTCATTGAACTTGGATGACCTGTAGAATTTCAGAAACAGTTGATGGTGTGAAGGAGCAGGACTGCCTTAAGTGGACATATTTAGTCCTGGATAAAATACGTTAAGGATCGACAGTAACATGTAAATGGAGATTTCAGCCATTTCCACTAAACTTCGCTGCATGTGAAAGACAGAAGAGGATCTGCTGTTATTTTGTGTGCAATTAAAACAGGCTAGTCTTCCCAGAGAAGTACTTGTTGAAATAGGAAAACTCTGGATACAGTATAAGCTTCCCAACCTGTTGTTAGATGCTGCACTTCTCACCACGCTGCCACCAGGGATGGGAAAGCTTTTTTTTTTTTTTTCTGTTTGTGACTTCCAGTCCATACAAGACCAGTCAAAGGTAAAGGGCACATCTGAAATAATTTGAAAGTATACTTCAATTTCATGTAATGTCCAGTTAAGAGAAAAGAGGGGGTAGATAAAATAGAAGAAATTGGAAAGGTGCAAGGGAGAAGAAAAGATAAACGAGTGGTAGATAAAGTAGGAAGATGAATTGGGCAGTGGAGCAAGAGAGGAGAGAAACTATAGAAAAAGGAAGAAACACAGGCTTGAGGATGCTACACTCCTATCACTGCTTTTTTTTTTTTTTTTTTTTTTTCCTTGCGGTACGCGGGCCTCTCACTGTTGTGGCCTCTCCCGTTGTGGAGCACAGGCTCCGGACGCGCAGGCTCAGCGGCCATGGCTCACGGGCCCAGCCGCTCCACTGCATGTGGGATCTTCCCGGACTGGGGCATGAACCCGTGTCTCCTGCATCGGCAGGCAGACTCTCAACCACTGTGCCACCAGGGAAGCCCTATCACTGCTTTTTAAAGTGCTAACTTACACAGGACCTTCAGGTTTCCTTACACTATTCTGAATGGGATTCCAATAGAAATGTACAGTGGGGGAAATCCATTTCCTGGGAGAGTGTTTGCTCAATTGGATTTTGTAACCCATATTCTTGAGGAAGGTGGGTCCTTGGTTCAAATTTGATGGTTTCCATTTGATGATAATTTTCTAAAATGTTAAGCATATGATGTAAGCATATGATGGATCACCGGATGCCCACGTGATAACAGAATACTGTCTCACAATTTCATGGCAGTGCTCACTTTTATACTTGCTACTGGGTAGGTGTAAAATAGCACTGGGTTACTCTCATTCTCATGGGCTAATGATAAAAGAGTACTGGTTAACTTAATAAATGATGTATTTGTGCCAATGAGAGTCCAAATTAGTCATCTGGTGCTTGTAAGGAGAATGATATTTGAATAGAGAAAAGTAATGGGAGAATGGAGTGATCTCTGAAGGAAGACACATGTAGATGGGAGGGGCACAAGGAACCCAAGAGAGCCCACCTTAGACTTGGTACCACCATCTCATTGCGAATGGCAATTTGGTTTCAGCAAAAGGGCATAATCCATGACAGTAATGTTGTTAATTTGAGTTTTATTCATTTTTCTAATTTTGTTTAAATTTAATTGGTAAAGTTATTTGTGGATTTAAAATCTATGAAGGTCATAATCATGAGATGCTTAAATAATAATAATAATATTATAAACACAAATTAGGGCAAGTCTGTGAGTCTGGAGGATTCTAATATTTAAAAAGGGGTCTGTTCATTACCCAAGTTTGAGAAACACTGCTCTAAACACTGATATTACTTATAATATCAAATTACGGACCTTGCTCAAACCCACGTTTGAGCAAGGTCGTATGGGATAGGTATACAGAATTTTGTTGGTGGCTATCATGGAGAGAGGGTGTGTGTCCCAATCATAAGAATCCTTTGAATCACACGAGTACCTTTGTAGAGGTGGGAAAGGAGAAGTCATCTTTCAGGAACAGCAAGCACTCTGTCTGGGTCTGAGTATAAAGCACACGTAGCAGAGTTGTGGGAGATAATTTTCAAAAGGTTAATTAGTAGTAGGTCATAGGTGGCCTACAGAATCTCAGGAAAAACAATTCTACAAACATTTATTGAGGGCTTGTAATATTTCAAGAGTTGGGAATTCAAAGATGAATGAAGCAAAGCCAATGCTCTTGGGATCTCAGACACACAACCCTGGATGCCTTGGAGATAGCATAGTGCGCTGATTACAAAATGTGACGTACGTGCTGTCACGAAGATACATGCAGAGGATATGGGAACAATCACCTCTCACGGGGAGAGTCAGAGAAAACACCCGAGAGGAGATGCTATTGTAACCGGGTCTTGATGAATGAGTGCAGAAAAAATAAGAACATAACGTTTCCCTTGCATACAAAGTCCCAGAGACATACAAAGGCTGGCTTAGTCAAAGAGCAAAGTGTGGTCCAATGTGACTCAAGGGGAAAGTGTTAGGAGCTGAGGCTGGAAAGGAAGGTCAGGGTCAAAGTGAGAAGTGCCTTGTGTGTTGTGGTAAGGAATTGGACTTAAGTCTCCTTGGCCAATGATTTTAAGTCTTTTGGGTTGGTGGCGTACTTTCAAAAACTAGAATTTGTTTCGGGACAGTGGAAAAGATGAAAGGTCTGGACACACTAAACAAACCAGCAGCGATTACAGCGCAAGCAATCGTATAGTACAATTATGGTCTCACAGCGTTTATAAAAGCATCCATAGTGACTGCACTATTCACTTGGTTGGTCTTCAGTGCATTTCTTTGGGAATTGAGCTGTTTACTCCCAGACAGTGCATCTTGAATACTTGGTGATGTTGTCACAAGTTCCAGTAAGTGCAAGACACTTCGCTTGGCATAGACTTGATGTTACTCTTAGCCTCTTCCCGCCTAGTCAGGTGGTACTCTATGTAACACCCGACAAGTTGCTCAGATCAGCGTTCTGTTTGACGGAAATTGCTGTTAAAAGTTTGAATGCTGGCAAATTTTACCTTATTGGTCAAAAGGTGGCAGGACGTTTGCAAAGCATGCAAGGTATAGGGACAAAGTGCTGTGTCTTACCAGGTAAAAACACTTGCTGCAGGCAATAGAAAGTCTTGAAAGACTTTGAAACAGATGGGTCCTATAACCAAAATGATGATACGGGCAGATTTACCAAACTGCCATGGGCAAACTGCAGGAAGGAGAGGCCAGGAGCTGGGAGACCATTTAAGGCCAGAACTAAGATCAGAACTAGGGTGTCAGTAGAAAGGGAGACTAGGGGCCACTTTTTTAAGGAAGTAGGGGACTTGGCAATTGATTGGTTGGGGAAGGAGTGTCATGAAGAGGAGCCAAAGATGATTTGACGTTTTATGCCCGGATGAAAGGAAGAATATTGTGTCACCAACATAAATAGGATAATCAGGAATAACAGCTATTTAGAATTACATGAGAAATGTGGCTCAGGGTAATAGAGTTTTAAATGGTAGTTATAAATTAACCAAGATCAGTTACGCCTTTTAGAATATTCTTATTGTTCTAGTAAATACCCAGGGAAAATATATATTGCTCAATAGAGCAATTCAGCAATTGGCCCTTTACTCTTAGTGTTTCATATATAACTCCCTTTAAACGCAATTTTGATTTTTAAAAGGTGATTTACCTACAATTTTTGTGCAACCCATTAGTATAAAAATGTTCCCAACCATTATAGGCCTTAAGAAGGAGTATTCTGGGGGCTATACCTCCTGGGAAGTGGGAGTGGCTCTAAACCACTTGCCAACCTACGGATTCTAATAAGACTATTTCTCCCGAGAAACATGGCTGTAAGGTTTCTTCTGTGGCCCCTACCCTTCCACCCTGGGGTAGAGCTTGTGCAGAGACCTGCAGTACAGAACACGGGAAAGTACCAGCCCTAGCAGGCAAACTTTAAGCAGAGTGGTAACTAAGTGACCCTAATTTTTGAGCCCTATTATACTTCTTACTACAAATGAAGAAGTTAAAAACAACTTTCACTTGTTAGTTATTTCCCCAATTTGAAAAGACAGAAGCCAAACCCCCAGAATGCTTTATCTGGGTTATCCCAGAATAACCCAAATCCACAATTTAATGGAGCCAAGCACAACCTAGAGTGACTGGGAAAAGAAGACTTTTCTTATGATGTGTATGTAAACCAGAGTCAGAAGCTCGAGATTTCCTTGGGGTGCCTGTGTTGTCTTTGTCAGTGGTCCTCCTCTTATTCCAGAGGTACACAAGATGTCACAGGGGTTGATTTCATTGGCCTTCATACCACTAGGTCAGTTTGCAGTACAAAACATATCAAAACACCCATCCTTGACAGTCTGGAACCATAGCCATGTTCCCAGTAAGAGCTGTCAGTGGTACCCTGCAGGGTGATAGGAATTTGGAGTGGAGGAGCCTGCCTTGCAGAATAGGGAAGGTGAATGGCGGAGGGGAAGTGTTAAGACTGGTGAGTTTTCTTTCTTTTTCCTGAATTGTTCTTGTTTTCAGCAGCATTTCCCCCCTCTCATCCACTGCTGAACCTAGAGTTCTCTAAATGAACGACCTAGTTATTAAAGGCTAATGCTTTAACACAATTTCATTTTTTTTTCTCCTGGCCCCTGAGCAATCATGAAGGTGTTGGTAGAGTGAGAGTTATAACTGGCACATGAAACTTTACAGTAGAAGGCACCTTGCTGTTCCAGCTTTGTAGTAAAAAGGGCAGGTGGGTGCCATTGACAATGGCCAAAGTAAAGACCTTGCCTTGGTCATTTCTGCATTTCCCACTCCTCTGTGTCAGTTAGAGGCAGCACTGAACTCCTGAATAAAGCTCATGGGGATTATCTACCCTCCTCCCAGAGCCCTGAGATATAGATCAAGCATTCTGGTTTCAGACACAATAAGGGGAGTACAGCACAGGTGACAAAATTATGAAGATACATTATCCTTTTCTCCAAATATTAGGAGACTCATCTCCCCTCTCTATTCATGTTGCTTTGATTAATGGTATTTCCATGGGGCCTGTTTCCCACTTTCAAATGTAGGATAAAATTAAGGAAAGCAGATTAAGATTGAATAAAATGTGCAATGTTCTCTCAAGCCATTCCAAATTTTGGAATGTTTTGGCTAAATCTTTTTGTTTTTAATCTTTCCACCTAGACCAGCCCTGGAGCCAGGGTGTGGGCTGAATGGTGCTGCTTGGAGCACAAACATCTATAGCCGTAACCTTGTTGTGACCTCATAGGTCACCATGCCCTCAGGGACTGAAGGATGGGATCTGCTTTCTTTGTTTAACTAGGGTCCATTTCCAGCAGGAGTTCAGCCCTGCATATAGCTTATCTCAAAAATAAGATGGGGCTTCCCTGGTGGCACAGTGGTTGAGAGCCTGTCTGCTGATGCAGGGGACCCGGGTTCGTGCCCTGGTCCGGGAAGATCCCACATTGCCGCGGAGCGGCTGGGCCAATGAGCCATGGCCACTGAGCCTGCGCGTCCGGAGCCTGTGCTCCACAACGGGAGAGGCCACAACAGTGAGAGGCCCGCGTACCGCAAAAAAAAGATGCATATTTCATCAATATAAATCTGATTTCAAAGATTAGAGCCTTTGACTTCAGTTAATTTAAACACAAGTGTTTGACTAGTTTTGAATGGAATAGAATAAGTTATTCTTTCTTTCCCTACCTCTTGGGCAGGAGGAAGTGTTTCTTGTGTAGCCCATTAGTAGGGTAACTCTGGCTTCCATCTTGCACACCAACCCATTGCCTTTGGCTAGAGATGTCTATTATTTTATGATATCCTCACTTCTGGGGCTTTCTAACAGCTGCTTCTGTTTGCTACTTTGCGTTTTCTCAGTTTCTTTTCACAATCTCATAATCAAGTAAGAGTCTTATTAATTCATTTATTTTTTTCAGCTTATTAATGTACTGCCATGCCTCCTGGCTGCAAAAATATGAGAGAATCAGTGGGAAAAAAAATTCAATAATTAATGAGAGTTTTATTCCCCCCAGCTTACAACATTCAGAAAAAATCACTCAAAATCTTACAATGTGGACTCAACCTTTAATTCTTAAAGATAGAAAACATAAACTCTGGACGAGAGAAAGAATGCTTTCAAAATGGATTTTTCTTTTCTTTTTTAAGTCTAGGAATTGTTAACAGGATCACGCTGGCCAAATGTGATTGACATGAGGCAAGACTGAAGGAGCCTAATGTAAGGTCGGATCTTAACAAACAGCACCGCGAAACAGAGGAAAGCTTCAAGTGAGCTTTATTAGGGAGCGCTCCGGGGCGAGGTTCACTGGTCCGAGAGAAAGGGGCCAGAGAAGTCGCACCCGGGCGAGGGTTAGGCAAGATTTTATAGGGGAAGAAGGGAAAGGGGTGTGGTGAATCTGGGAGGGCGAAGGGTATTCCTTATTTGGTGGTCTTTTCGGGTATCCCGGGGGACCGTTAGTCCCGCCCCTCAAAAGGCGGGAAGGCTGGGCTGGTTTCAAAGTCCCCAGGTCAGTTCCTGGAACTGGGTGGTCCGGAGAATTTCGGTCTGATGCAGCCTGTGAATCTGATCGTGTTCCCCTGCCTCGGGCCAGTTGGCCTTACACCTAATACTGTCACTCTTCGATTCTCCAGGGACTTCAGAGCACCAGTCATTTCAGGAACACTCACCTTTGACAATGAAAGAACAGTCTCATTTTGTCTGTTCTATTTAAATGGGCCCAGTTTTAGGGGAAAATGAAACAGTTCTCAGAGCACAGACCTTTACTGAACTGGAAATACTTTTATTTATTGGACACATGTTCTATTTGAACATCTCCAATGTGCCATAACCCATGCCCTCATATAATAACATTTTATTTGAGCAAATACTGTGGGAATCACAGACAGAAGAGGCCGAAAACCTTGTCTGGAGAGATGAGAAACTATCAAGGTCTGTGAAGAATATGAGATTTTCCCCTACTTGGAAGCTAACAAGCTAGCCTGGTACCATTTCATGGATGCTGGGAGAAGGCATGAGACAGGACAGAGACAAATGACTTTATGAATCATAGCACAGTGACCAGCACTAGAATGATGTTGACACCAGGTTCCTATGCCCCCCAAATCCCATGGGGCACACAGGTGGGCCTAGATGGATGCTTGCACATGCCAAGTGCTGTGTTATAGGAGAACACTGAGCTTAAGGAATTTACCATTTTTACAGTGAGCAGCAAGCAAGATGCTACCTCAGCCTTCAAGACTGCTCTCTGCAAACACAGTGCTGAGACCTGGCCAGGGTCATGAGTAGTCAGGGCTTCTGTGCTCTTGGCATCCTTGGCAAGAATGTGCAGGGATGGATGCTCGGGGCCCGAGATGGATGAACTCTTCTAGCAGAAACTTCACTGAGACAATGTTTAGGGATGAGGACAAAAAGGACTCATTCCAGTAAGAGGGAACAGTATTTGCAAAGGCCTTGAGGCATGAGAGACAATGAGCCGTCTCAGGAACAATGGAAAGTCTTGCCTAACTGGGATGCTGCTGATAAGGCTAAACCAGTAGGCTGGCATCCAATCCTCCAGGGCTTTGCATGCCATTGAGATTAGGAAGTGCAGCTCTTCTCTTTTAACCTAACACATTTCAGAGCATTTTAAGCATGGGAAGGACATGATTGAACTTTATTATATGTTACCTGGTGAGAATGTGGGGAATAGACTGGAATCAGAGATAAGTTATGTTGGCCTTTTACCAGCTGTCCCTGGACTGTTTTATTTCCTTTATGTCCTAAAAACCCCCTGCCTTGTTTTTTCCCTTCTAGTTTTCTAACCCCTTACCCCACCCTGTGTCCCATTCTCACCTTCAGGAACCTCACACTCTCACCTTCATGCCTGGCAGCCTTTAACTCACATTGAATATGCTCAGATATTTGCTGATATGTAGTAGGAATATTTCTGTTTAATTTACTGAATTAAACACTATTTTTATACTATTTTTAGAGTTGTAAACATGTTATTTGTTGGGAATTCATCCACTGTTTTTTTCATATGTCAATGTTATGTTAAGAAGTTTTACTTGGCATTACATGATTCATAAATCCAAATCCTGAAAGGTAAATTGCAACATTCAATTTATAAAAATGAAAAAAAACCACACACACAAAAATACTTTCTACTTCAAATTGTATTTAATTATTATTATTTTTCTTTTCTTTCTTTCTTGTCTCTCTCTTTTTTTTTTTTTTGCTGTGCTGTGTGGCCTGTGGGATCTTAGTTCCCCGACCAGGGATAAAACCCAGGCCCTCAGCAGTGAAAGCTTGGAGTCCTAACCACTGGACCGCCAGGGAATTCCCAAATTGTATTTAATTATTCTAAAAAGGAATCATACAAAGACAAGAAGAAGTATGATATTTTAGGAGGTTAAAAAATGGATTAAATATACCAAGATACAAAATGTCTTATTTTATTTGTAAGTGATTTTAAGACCCTTCCAAATTTTGCAGTGTATTCTGGGGCAGAAATGATGGTGATGATGATTACTTATTTTTTAAAATTAATTAGTTAATTAATGGCTGCATTGAGTCTTCGTTGCTGCATGCTGGCTTTCTCTAATTGTGAATGCAGGCTTCTCATTGCAATGGCTTCTCTTTGTTGTGGAGCACAGGCTCTAGGAACGCGGGTTTCAGCAGTTGTGTCTCATGGGCTCTAGAGCACGGGCTCAGTAGTTGTGGTGCACGGGCTTAGTTGCTCCACGGCATGTGGGATCTTCCCGGACCAAGGCTCGAACCCGTGTCCCCTGCATTGGCAGGTGGATTCTTAACCACTGCGCCATCAGGGAAGTCCAGATGGTGATTATTTTTTAAGCCCATTCTGGGAATGTGCTCTCAGATAGTCCCTATATTAGTTTCCTGTTACCACTGCCACAAATCGCCACAAATTTAGAGGCTTCAAACAACACACATTTATACTCTTACAGTTGTGGAGGTCACAAGTCTGCAATCATTTTTACTGAGCTAAAGGCAGGACTGGTTCCTTCTGGAAGCTCTGAGGAAGGATCTGTGTTGTTGCCCTTTCTTCCTCCTAGTGGTGGCTGTACTCCTTGGCTGGTGGCCCCTCTCTCCATCTTCAAAGTATATCACCCTTGAAATGGGGCAAGACCCTATGGTCCTTCCCCCACCATGTCCTCAGCCTGCCTTTTGTCTGTGGAAAAACTTTAGCCAAAGAATAAGTTGAATCAGAGAAGTGAGAAAATGCAGAAACAAAGGAAAGCAGTCCAACAAGACTTTATAAGAGTTTAGTCATTAAGCATAGTCAAGGATCTTTAGTTCTTCTTTATGGGCTATAGATAATATTCTGAGCCGTACCCTGTGAGCTGTCTATAGATACTGAAACCTCTACCAGGTAGAAGAAGTTAATTACATGATGACCAGCCTGTAGCCATGACATAGCTGCCACAATGGCGAGAATTAGCCTCAAAGAAATGGAAACAAACTGACCCTGGAACTGAAGAGTAACTACTTAAAACAGTCAAGGTGATGCTGATTAGGCCTCTACATGACTAATTTCAAGATGACTGTCAGAGCTGACCGTGCTCTTCGTACATGGAGCCCCTCCCTCTGCCTATAAAAGCTCTTGCCCACTGGCTGTCAGTCGCCGGCATGAGTAGTCGGTCTTTTGGACACACCCCCGTCGCTGGCATCCAAAGTAACGCAGACTTTGCTTTCCACCAACTTGCCTCTTTATTGGCTTTTGAGCGGTGAGAAGCTGGACCCCACTTTCAGTAACACCCTGACCTCTGCTTCTGTGATTACTTTCTTCTCTCTCATCTTCCCTTGTGTTTCTTATAAAAACCGTGTGACTATATTGAGCCCACCTGGGTACTTCAGGATAATTTCCCTACTTCAAAATCCTTAACCTAACCACACCTGTACAGTCTCTTTTACCTTAAAATGGAACATTCTCAGGTTCTGAGGATTAGAATGTAGACATAATTGGTGAGGGGAGGCAGGCATTATCCCACCTACCACAATCCCACTTTCCACTGAAAGCACTGTCCTTGTCTCCTTCCTCAGCTTTACTTGATTTGGGGTTACAGCTGAGATAATGGGGCTCCCTAACTCACCATCCAAGTATCGATCTATTTTAGAATAAATTTATAAAGATAAGTTCTTGGCGCTGGAAGCTTCTGAGTGAATCGTCCTCCACAGAATGGCTCATCTGTGAATATGCCAGGCAGGTGTGTGAGGTCCATCTCTCACTAAGTGCAGCAAACCCTATCTGTGCCCTGCGTACAACCTCTCATCCCTCCCATTTCAGTGCATCCTGCCTCCAGGCCGCAAAGTGCTGGTATGTGCATCTCTGTGCCGGGAGATAGCCCTGGTCTCAGAGTCTGTTCTGCCTGGGCTTGTTTTTGTTTTGTTTTGTTTTTTGTTTTGTCCGTGAGGGATCTTGTTTCCCCAACAGGGATTGAACCCACTCCCCCTGCAGTGGAAGCGCTGAGTCTTAACTACTGGACCTCCAGGGAGGAGGAGCCTGTACTTGAACAGGCTGGAAATGCTTTGGAAATAAACACTCCATCCCCCAGCAGCTCTAAGGACTGAAGCTAATGGATAAATATCCCAGCTCCCTCATTTGTTTATCAATCTGTTTTATTGAGATGTAATTCACATAACATAAAATTCACATTAAAGCATAAAATTCAGTGATTTTTCATATATTCACAGATTTCATCACCACTATCTAATTCCAGAACATTTCTATCCTTTTCCCAAAGAAACCCCAACCTGTTCGCAGTTAATCCCAACCCTCCCCTCCCCCCCTCCCCCGGCAACCACTAATCTACTTTCTGTCTCTTTGAATTGGCCTATTTTGGACATTTCAGACAAATGGAATCATACAGTGATTATGTCACTCATTTCTGGATGGGTAACTTCAAGGAACATGTCCAGCGCTGGTTCTCAGGTTTCCCCATCAGGATGAAGCTCGTTGCCCACGGTGGTGATGGGTAATTAATTAGCTGCTTTTCCTTTCTGATCTCAGTCTCCTACTTTCCCACCAGTGTTTCCGGGACTCATGTCTCAAAGAAAGGGTTTGCCCTCGAATCCTTGCTTTAGGATCAGCTTCTGGGGGAACCCAAGCCGAACACTAGGTATATCTAGTTAAGTAATGCATTCATCAAATATACACTGAACATTTCCTCTGTGCTTGGCACCATCGCTCAACACTGAGGACACAGCGCAAACCAGCCCCACATCCTCCCTGCTCTAATGGAGGGTGTGTATGCGGGGAACAAAGGCATTAAGCAAATTATAAGCGAGATGAGTGTTACAAAGGAGTGGGGGAGGGAAGTCCTTCCTAAGAATGCGATCTGAGGAATGAGCAGGAATCAGCCAGGGAGACCGTGGGGAAATGTTCCACCGTGGGGAAATGTTCCAGGCAATGGACACACTCCAAGGTAAGGGAGAGCGTGGTGATTTGGGGGATCGAGAGAAATCCATACAGCTCTTGCCGAGAGTTGGAGGAGAATAGTAGGGCCAGGTACTTGTATCTCCCTTCAAGGAAGGATTTGGTGTCCAGCTGGGGCTCATGCAGTGGTCAGCAAATTCTACATCTGTCAGCTCCTCAGGTGTGCTTCCTCTCCTGAGCTGATTGGCCCCAGGTCCCACCCTTCCTGGAGCTGCATGCATCCGGTGATGGGAGAGAGAAGGATCTAGAGATGGGGCGGGGCAGGGGGCACGGCGCAAGGCTTTCGTACCCCGGAGCTCGCAGCCATATTTTCTGGGTCTGCCTTACCGTTCACCTGCATCCTCTAATTCTGCTTCCGCCCCCTTCCTTTCACACGTGTTGATCCTTAATAAGCATCTTGCTCCTCAAACTCTGCCGGAGCCAGCTCCAGGAGGACGCAGCCTCCGACAGCAAAGAGACAGGAAGGCTTTGTGTCGTGTGTGATAAAACTGCGAGGCTTCCTCAGACACGGGGTACGTGAGGGTCCTTGGGACCTGATAGGGATGGGCCACACGTCTGGTGAGTAAGAATAACTTCGGCGGCTTCATGGAAGGATCTGCAGGTAAGTTTGCCTTTGGGAGATTCCATAAGTCTGAGAACAAGTCGGGGGAGTGAGGATTTGTGATGAGCATGAATGTACTGGGGGGGGGGGGGGTTCATGTAAAGTGCATTTTATTCTTTGTATGTATTTTTCTAAATTTGTCTCAAATATAACATTTGTATGTACTGTATAAATTAACCATACCAGTAACAAGTCTGTTTGGATTTATATATATTTTTTGTCCCTGGATCCTCCAGGAATGTGAGCAAAAGTGAACATTGTACAAATATGTTTTCCCTAGAGGATAATATTAGATTACATACTGCTGGTATTTAAAATTTTACGCTCTGAGTAGTAGACTTTTAAAATAATAGGTACTACTCCAGTGGGTACTTTGAAAAGCACTAAAATTGTATGTTTAACTTACATTAGCTGGAGCAGGGGTATCTACATTCCTCTGTCCTTAATTTAGGGTGTACCATTATTGTCTACTTTGCCCCCAAAGTACAGATACAGGAGCTCTTTCCCACCAGAAGAGTCCTAGGATGCTACAGAGACTCGTCTTCATTATAGATATCTTGGAGCACACAGGCAGCCACTATAGGACTAGAGGCTTAGTGATAGGCATTGCCGTAAACGCAATGGCGTGGCTGCCTTGCGGAGCCCACTGGGGTGCTGGAGGTGTTCTCCATCTGGCACAGCTCCTAGGTGTTCTCTTGATGCCCCTCACGGTCCCCTGACCCAAGTGCTTCTTGCACTGGGGATCCATCTCAGGACGCCATCGGGGAACGCTGACCTTTTTCCGTTCCTTCCTCTAGTCATTCCCCTCAGACCAGAAAAACGTCCAGCCCCCTTCCTGCCTCTTGAGGATGGGGGCACGAGGTCCTAACTTTAGAGCTTTACAGGTTATTTCAGAGGCAAGAAAGAAATAAAAATACATTATAAATTCCCTGCCATACAGCCAAATGTTTTGAATACGTGAAAGTGAAAGCAATTCCAATCACATGAAAGTTCGGGAACACACACAACTAATGTATGGTGATAAAAATCAGAAGAGTGGTTTCCTCTGGAGCTGGGGGGTGGGGCTTGAGGATTTTTTCTAGAGTGAAGTAAATGTTCTCTCTCAACGGGGCAGGGGTACATGTTTGTCTAAACGTATTGAACCGTGTATTTAAAATTTACGCATTTCATGTAAATTTAAAAAGAAAACAGGGTAACAGTTGAAAAATGAAAAAAAAAGACTATGTAAAACGAATTCAGGAAGGATTTATATTTCAGAGTTATTTGGTTTTAGTTGTCTGACTTCGATAGGGACAGTTGTAGGCAAGGACCCACCATCAGCCTGCAGCTCTGCTAAGAAATATAAAAACATTTTTATCCACAGTTAATTATTTCCTATTGAAATCCAGAATCTTGCATGAAATGTAAAGCTCTTTGAACAACTACAAAAAATTGTTTTCATAAGTTACCTAGGTGAAATTTGGTACACATTTCTTTAGCTTTTGTCTTCAGCTGACACCCAATATGTCCACCTACAAGTATAAATATAGGTGACTCTGTCCTGTTCGACCATGTTAAACATACACCAGTCAGTGTGCATGCTCTTGACAGGTGAGGGAAGGTCACTCGGAGAGCAACCAGAACGTGACCCCAGAGTGGTGAGAGGCTGGTAGGGGTGATCATTTCTAAAACTGGATTGGATGACATAGCCCTGTGGAGTATGCCGAATGCTGGCTAGATCAGAACACCCTTGGGTATGGATGCCAGAAAAGCTCAGGACACAGGATGAAAAGTTCAATTTGAATATCAGATAAGCAACAAATAATTTTTTAGTATAAGCATGCACGGAGATACTTATATATCCCTTGCATAAGTGGGATATATACATGGGACATAACTGCAAGGACATGATTATACTAAAAATTTACTTTTTTATCTGAAATTTAAATTTAACGGGTGTCCTATATTTTTATTTGCTAAATCTGGCAACACTATGCTTGGGGTATGCTGAAAGGGCAGGGGTTTTGGTTTGTTTTTTTGTTCGGTAAAAATCAGGCACAAATAATTTGAGCCTGTGGTTCTCAAACCTTAGCTTGCATCAAAATCACCTGCAGAGCTCGTTAAAACAGGCAATTGAGCCCAAGTTTCTGATTCAGTAGGTCTGGGGTGAGGTTCCGAAAATTTGCATTTTTAACATTCCCAGACATTGCTGATTCTGTTGATTCCAGTTATCATTTGAGACTAATGATTGGAGGCAATGCATTACAGATGTATGTACAAGGATTGCTAGAAATGCAGTGTTATTGTATCCCGTCCGTTGCCATTCTGCCCAGCACACTAAACTATGCATCATTAATGAGGGACAACAATCAAACATAATGTATTGTCATGTAATATCAGTAAACCATTTATTATATATGGTTGCCTCTCTTGCCAGGCTTTATGGCTAGTCTACAGGTCAGTTATTTGCCTCTGTAGTGAATGGATTGCCTTTTAATGAGTGTGATATTAAAATTCCATATTAGAATTAGAATAAATTAAAAATTTGATAAACCCATAAAATAGTAATATCAGAGAACCTTTGTTAAATTATATACCAAATAAATATTTAACAAGGTGAGACACCCAGGAATAATTTATATTTTATTACATGCCACCACAATTTCCATAGCAAATTATATATACACAGCCTTTATACAACCTCAGGAGTTTTGGAGTACCCAGAATGGAATTTCCATACTATGACTTTTTCCAGGGACCTGATTTCTTGGAGGAAAATAGTGGGATTTGCTTGTACTTTCCATGGAAATGGAACATATTGAAAATGTTTTAAAGTAACCTTAAAGCTGACATTTAAAATTTCTGCCATCAAGATTACTGGGTTTTGTTTTTTTACTTTTCTGTTTATTGACCTATTAAAATTGATTTGGATTTCCTCTTTTGAGGGGGAGAAATACATAGAGGAAAAAAATGAAAGAAGGGTACTAGTATATTTTGTTAGGTGTCTAAGTCCTTTGGCCACCTTTTTTGAAACTGTTGATCTACTACAAATACATGTAAAATACAAAGATAAACATAAATATAAAAATATGTATTAGAGATATATACCGAAATATTTATGGGTGAAATACATCTAGGATTTGCTTTAAAATACTGCAACAAGAAAAAGGTCAGAGAAGGAAAGACGAAATGTTTGGCAAAATAAAATGGTGATAATTGTTGAAACTGGGTGATGGGAGCATGAAGTTTATTATGTTATAGTACCTTTGTGTGTTTAGAAATTTCTGTAAGTTTTTTATTTTATTTTTTTAATTTTTTTTTTTTTTTGCGGTACGCGGGCCTCTCACTGTTGTGGCCTCTCCCGTCGCGGAGCACAGGCTCCGGACGCGCAGGCTCAGTGGCCATGGCTCACGGGCCCAGCCGCTCCGTGTCATGTGGGATCTTCCCGGACCGGGGCATGAACCCGTGTCCCCGGCATCGGCAGGAGGACTCTCAACCACTGCACCACCAGGGAAGTCCCCTGTAAGTTTAAAAAAAAAAAAAACCTGAGGACTTACCTTATTTCTCAGCTTTGCCCATTAATTGGACAAGAAACCATACTCAAATCACTTGAATATTCTGTCTCACTTTTAGAAATAATTGTAATGCAATTAATCAGCAAGTAATTATTGAACTAGGCTTCTTGTGTAGGTAGCATTCTGATATTAGTATCTAAATTCCCAGAGATATTGCCAAATTACTAGAAAGTATAATGTACTTTATAAAACTAAAACCACTTTTCAAGTATTATCACAAAATTCATTGTTGAGATTCTTTGTAAGTGCATAGATATGTGGTAAATAAAATTTCTGGAGGACTTTTTTTTTTTCATGTTTAAGAATAGTTGTTATGGTTAGGTAACTGCTGAGATAGCACTTGCTCAGATTCCTATGTGAGAATAGGACAGAAAAAAAAAAGTAATGTTAATCATCTTGGTTCCTTTTGTGTTTCTGAGGTACAAGCAAAGCAACCTTTAAGATTTCTTTGTGTGTGTGTGTGTGTGTGTTTACATCACCCTTTTATTTCATAGTTAGAAATAATACAGTTCCACAGGGAAAATCGTCAATAAATAATGGTGCTTAATCATTAAATGTAAAAATCCCAGCCCTTTGCCATCTGACAGGATTCTATTTCTTGTCAAACTAATGACTGTATAGATATAGTTAATCTTAGTGATCATTCGTCAATACAATGTTACAATGGTGCAATTTACTTTAAAATGTACAACAGCTGAAAATTTCCAGCCCACCAAGAAATCTGATCAACTCAGTAAGATATGGGCCAACTTCCCCAAGGCTCTTTCACATGATTTGCCTCAGCGAAAGTATAATAAACGTTGATTAAGAGTTCCTAGGGTTTTCTAATAGTTATTCTGCTCTAGAATTTGACGTTCATTCTTGCCAAAGAAAAGTCACAACTGCACCAGGAATGACCCACTCATTTAATTAAAAGGTGTTCTCATTTTATAAGCAAGATTGCTAAGAAATCTTAGCAACCTTAGAAATTCACAGCCCCCAAAATAAAATTGAAAACAAGGAAGTCTATGCTGGGCTTCCTTGGTGGCACAGTGGTTAAGAACCCCTCTGCCAATGCAGGGGACACGGGTTCGAGCCCTGGTCCGGGAAGATACCACAGGCCGCGGAGCAGCTAAGCCGGTGCACCACAACTGCTGAGCCTGCACTCTAGAGCCCATGAGCCACAAATACTGAGCCAGTGTGCCACAACTACTAAAGCCTGCGTGCCTAGAGCCAGTGCTCCGCAACAAGAGAAGCCTGCACACCGCAACGAGGAGGAGCCCTCGCTTGCGGCAACTGGAGAAAGCCCACGCGCAGCAACTAAGACCCAACACAGCCAAAAATAAATAAATTTATAAAAGAAGAAAAGGAGGTCTATGCTGCCAGAAATGCCAATTCAGTAATAAATTGCACCTTCAAGAGTCAAAAAAGAAAAAAAGTAGAAACTTTTACAAAAGGTAAATTACATACTTTTTTTTTTCCCAAAATATATTCAGGAAGAGTTGAGCTGCAGTTGTTACTAAAGCCAGGGCATTATTCCTTTAGCAACAAATTAAACCAGTGCAATTGACATAAATTGTTAAGTAATCCAGGATTAACTCATTAAAACTGTAGAGGCACTTTAGGCTCCTGCACTAATCCTAGAAACTGGAATTTCAGTGAGTGCCCGTGCTGCACAGAAGTAAAACTGAAACGACCCGATGCCATGCTGAATGGTGTCACTTCATACTTAGTTTAAGCATTTGAGAGTAGAAATCATGAATTCCTCTATTAGAGTTCCATTCACTTACAGAACATTCAGATGCAAACAGTGTTATGCCTATAATCCACAATTTAAAGAATCCTTTCCATTTTAAAGTTCCAGATGAATTTTAAATTAGAAAATAAGCACTAAGGAAACTTTTTCAACTTATGAAAACTTCATGTTGGAAATTTTCCGGTAAAGTTTCCCCCCACCCGTTGTAAAATAAATATTTTGTATCCCCAATTTAATTTTATGAAGACACACTTTAATAATGCTATAAAGAAATAATTTACAGAGATCAATAACTTTTCATGCAGAAACAAAAAATTCATTGCTCAATAATATTACTGAGGCAAGTGAAGAAAGATTGTTCTCTTGTCAGTTTGAAAGGTTAATTTTTTCAGTGCAAAACCAGTTATAAAATATTTAAACTTAATATTTAAAAATAAAAAGTGGTCCGATTTAGCAATGTTCAAGTTCTAAATTTCATAAAACAAATCACTACATATATTTTATAGTAAAATACAGAGATTAAAGAAGTACTTGAGTACTTAAGATATAAATTTCTAATGAATCATACCAAGTCAGAAACAACCAAGCAGATAAGATTCCCAATTTGAGTAGCAGAGTTTTAAAGATGATATTACTGTACCAAAGCCTTTTTTTCCTAGCTAAAAAGCTATGCAAACGAATGGTCAACATTCTGTTTTCCTTGCAGTTGCGTGCTCTAGAATGATTTTGCCTCAAGTACCTGTGATTTCATTCCTGTATTCAAAATTTGATCCAATTTTTATGTTCCAGGAACACTTAGTTGATTTAACCATCTATAATGTAAACAGTCCTGTACAGAGTACAACGGTGGAATTTTCAAGCCAAGCGTAGTCTGACCTAAACTGGTTTACACTCTCTGCAAGTCACTCACGTATTATTCCTAGCAAACACACGGTCCCCTCTGAGGGTTAAGTGTTGAAGCTGGTACCGTAGCGCTTCTGTGTCAGTGGCTCCTTGATGTTCATTTTATCTAGATTGAGATAGTCCAGGGATTTGGAGTGAGCCCTCTTACCTTTAAGAAGACAAAGAGGCAGAGGCCCACGGAGGGCCTTTTTAAGGTTCATAAGGTAAAGATTTAGTGCACTTGTCTCCTGGGCTGGGCATCTGCCTTCGCCTCCTGCCATTGGCAGCTGGAATCTCCTACTGCAGGTAGTACCTACTTCTGGTTTTATACAAATGAGAGGAATACGCAAGTCCTGCATCCAGCTGTTCTGAGCGCAAGGAAGGCACGGCTTCTCCCTTACTCTCTTTACCTCCGGTGCACTTCTGGGCTAACTTCGGGAGTTCCTCACCAGTCGTGGAGTCAGTCAGATAGAGTCCACGTGGAGAATCTGGTAGCTTGACACAGTCCGGCACATCGGCGAGCACTGAGAGCTGGAACAGTGGGGCTTCTCCGCCTCTGCCTTTCCCGGGAGCTCACCTCAGCCACGGGCAAGGGCAGGCTGGTCGGGGACTTCTGGACTCTCCATTAATATCTACTTCCATTTTAGGCACCAGTCTGCACATAGCAGCCTAAATCCCAGAAGATGTCACTGTCCAATTTCTAATGAGTCCCAAGGGAACACAGGCATAATAATTTTTCTGCTCCAGATACAGTGGCCTACAGCTCTGCTGCCTCCGCCGTGCTTGGGGCCGCAGAGACTGAGACAAGGGCGGGAGAGGCGCAGGGTTGCAGCGCCGAGAGATCTGGGCTGAGGCTGCCAGCCAGGTACCCTCTCCCACCTTTAAGGTTTCTAAATACCATTTGTATCTACTACACGGTAATATAATGTAATTTAATTCCCCCAAAGGCAGGTAAATATAGAAGGAAAAACTTAGAGGTCAAGAATATGGAAGTTTGTGTGTCTTGCTGTGTATGCACAAGCATAAATGATTTAGAAAATTTGGAATACAATCCAGGCATGGCTGTATGGTGTACTTCCAGACCAGGGGAGAGGGTGTCCTCCTTTTTATTTGCGGACTTGAAACCCTGGCATGGTTCAGGACCAGAAATGGCCTGTGGCCTGAAGGTCTGGGGATGCAGTGTGTGACCACATGCCCTGCCACCAGTGGAGGGGTTTACTGCATATTCATGACCCACGCTGAAGAAGCAGGAACAGTAAAACAACTGCAAACCGGATGAGAGTGTGCTTTGCGCCCAGTGGAGTCGGGTAGACACAGGAAGCATGTGGTAAGTGCAGGCTGTACTTACCCTCCTGAATTGTTAGAAATTCTTTCCCATGGTTATTAAGCAATTATTCCCTGCCAGAAGGTGCATTCTGTGCAGAGGGTTGAAATCCTTTCATCATGTGTTGTGTTTGAGTTAACCGTTTCCTGTCTGTTATGGACTGAATATTTGTATGTCTCCACTCCCTACAAATTCACGATGAAGCCCTAACCCCCACTGTGGAGGTATTTGGAGATGGAGCCCCTGAGGAAGCAATTAAGGTTAAATAAGTTCAAAAGAGTGTGGCCCTGATCCAATAGGATTTGTGTCCTTATGAAAAGTGACACCAGAGAGCTTGCTCTCTCTGTCTCTCTCCCCCACCCCATACCATGCACCAAAGAAAGGCAATGTAGCTGTTTGCAAGCCAGGAACCTTGATCTTGGGCTTCCAGCCTCCAGATCTGTGAGAAAATGAATTTTAAGTCACCCAGTCTGTGGTTTTGTTTTTGTGTTTGTTTTTTTTTTTTTGCGGTACGCGGGCCTCTCACTGTTGTGGCCTCTCCCGTTGCGGAGCACAGGCTCCAGACATGCAGGCTCAGTGGCCATGGCTTATGGGCCCAGCTGCTCCATGGCATGTGGGATCTTCCCGGACCGGGGCACGAACCCGTGTCCCTTACATCGGCAGGCGGGCTCTCAACCACTGTGTCACCAGGGAAGCCCCAGTCTGTGGTATTTTGTCATGGTAGCTGGAGCTAATAACCCTCTAAAAGACAGATAAGAGCACTTCCTTCCAGGACACACCAGAGAGGTCAGTCTTGTTAGGAAAAGGAGTGGAGAGAAATCTAGAGGTTGAGACCTAACTGGAAAGGCAGGCCAGAGATGGGTGCTTCAGCTGGGGATAGTGATGGTGATAGTGGGATTTCCTGAGCAGTGGGAGGCAGCAGAGGGAGCTGGGTATCCAGAGGAGACAGAGAAGTTGCCAAGAGAAGGCACTGATGACAACTTTGTACCTTCTTTATGATTTTGCTTGTGAATCACCTTGTCAGGAGGCACAGAGTAGTTGCTCAATAAACCTTTGGGTTAAACACACCAATTCCTTTGGACATGGATTTGCTCTGGCACATTGCTTATTTGTCGTATATGCAGAATGGTAAATGTATCCAGGAACTATTTTAGTCTTGTTAGTTTAGGCTTTCAAGAATAAAATCTTTATTACCCCAGGAGTACCAAATAGGGAGATTTCTTCCCATCAAAGCCTATACTTAAATAATTTCCTCCTCCTTTTAGATGAGATTGTTACTGGAATATTTTTCTTCTAAGTTGACTTATTTTGTCAACAGTGTGCTATAGAAAAAAAGAATTTCCTTTCTTTAAACAAGGTGTCCAGTATCTTGATTGTGATAAAAGTAGATCACGGTGGAATTCTAATGATGATTTACCCATAATCAAAGAAGATCTCTGCAAGATTTGATTAGATTAGTATCCACCACCCCTCCCCTCTCCTTTGCCCCTTGGCCTAGTAAAAATTTGCCTGCATCTCCTAGCTTATATTCTTACATATTTGTAAAATTTAGAGAATGTTTCTTGGTATGAATGATGTGCGGCTCAGGTCCTTCACAATATACCTGTAATACTGGTCTTGTTATCCCTATCGTACAGGTAAAAATTAAAGGAGGACTCCTCTGGAGTATGACTTAGAGACCCTGGACTGCTAATCAGAATCTTTACTCTTTTCTAAATATAAAGCCAAACATCTTGTCTCATTGGGCCCTCTCTTTACGAGAGCCATTACATTTGGAATTTTGAAGACAACTTATTCCATGGTTTACTCGTGGCATTTTCATTAATATTTTGGAAACACAGTCTAACTTTGAACTAAAAGCCACTGATCAAAATCTACAAGTAACATTATGTGGCAAATAATGCCTGGGCTAAATATAAAAGCAGAGTAACTTCGGAAAACGGAGCCATTCTTCTCATAGGTAACCCCAAAAAGAGTTTTCACAAAACATTTTGTGTGGCATCAGAAATTGGTGCTGGCTGATTAAATAGGAAAGGAGTTTATTATGTAAATATTTACAGGAGAACCAGCTCGAAGCTAAGAGGCTGGGGATGACGTCCAACTACAGGCTGCAGAACAGGCCTGCAGAGCTTAACCACAGCCTTCACTGCTGTTACCCCTGCCCCTCACTGCTGTTTCTGCAGCATGAGTTTGGCTCCTTTTTTTTTTTAATTTATTGAAGTATAATTGACTTACAATGTGTTAATTTCTGCTGTACAGCAGAGTGATTCAGTTATATATACATGTTCTTTTTTAAAATTTTAATTTAATAATCCCACACATTTTCCACCTAAACTTTTTAAACATAAGTTTATTTATTTATTTATTTTGGTGGCATTGGGTCTTTGTGGCTGTGTGTGCGCCTTCTTTAGTTGCGGCGAGCAGGGGCTACTCTTCATTGCAGTGGCTTCTCTTTATTGTGGAGTACGGGCTCTAGGTGAGCAGGCTTCAGTAATTGTGACACGTGGGCTCTGGAGAGCAGGCTCAGTAGTTGTGGCCCATGGGCTTAGTGGCTCCGCGGCACGTGGATCTTCCAAGACCGGGGCTCAAACTCATGTCCCCTGCATTGGCAGGCGGATTCTTAACCACTGTGCCACCAGGGAAGTCCCTATATATATATATGCTCTTTTTCGTATTCTTTTCCATTATGGTTTATTACAGGATATTGAATATAGTTCCCTGGGCTGTAAGTAGGACCTTGTTTTTTATCCATTGTATATATAATAGTTTGCACCTGCTAAGCCCAAACTCCCAATCCATCCCTCCCCCACCCTCCCTCCCCCATGGCAACCACAAGTCTGTTTTCTATGTCTGTGAGTGTGTTTCTGATTCATAGATAAGTTCATTTGTGTTACATTTTAGATTCCACATATGAGTGATATCATATGATATTCGTCTTTGTCTGACTTACTTCACTCGGTATGACAATCTCTAGGTCCATCCATGTTGCTGCAAATGGCATTATCTCATTCTTTTTTACAGCTGAGTAATATTCCATTGCATATATATATACCACATCTTCTTTATCCATTCCTCTGTCGATGGACACTTAGGCTGTTTCCGTGTCTTGGCTCTTGTGAATAGTGCTGCTATGAACATAGGGGTGAGTGTATCTTAGTTTCGTCTGGTTGGCTGCTGTTTTTGCCACCGTATGGATTCTGTGTGGTACCTCCTTCCGCAAGTTGCTCACTTCTGCTTTTTATTTTAAAAAAATTTCCTATATGGATTTTTAAAAAAATATTGTTATGAACATATGAGATCTACCCTGAACACATTTTTAAGTGTATAATCCAGTATTGTTAACTGTAGCCATGATGTGGTAAACAGATCTCGAGAGCTTATCTTATGTAACTGAATTATTATTAGGGCAGCCTAAGTCACATGCTTGTATTCTGTAAATGATATCGGGCTTATTTCTGGGCTCCATCTTGGGAAGACAGGATTCTTAAGACTTCATATTCCCTGGACATGGCAAGGGCATTCTAAGGTGCTAGCCACACAAAAATTATAATAAACAGCCAGTACGGTTTAATGTTTATAAAACTAGGATCCAAATGGTTCATTCTCAAATAATGTATATTCATATATTCAAATGAATATGGCCCAGTAATTTCAAAATCTTTTTTTTTTTTTTTTTGCGGTACGCGGGCCTCTCACTGCTGTGGCCTCTCCCGTTGCGGAGCACAGGCTCCGGACGCGCAGGCTCAGCAGCCATGGCTCACGGGCCCAGCCGCTCCGCGGCATGTGGGATCTTCCCGGACCGGGGCACGAACCCGTGTCCCCTGCATTGGCAGGCGGGCTCCCAACCACTGTGCCACCAGGGAAGCCCTCAAAGTCTTTTTGAATACCCCAAAAGCCATATATAATCTTCAGCAATGATTCTTAAAATTCCTTCTTTACTCTTCTATCCATCATCCTACAAAGTGCAGCTGCCCTGTACCTCCTGCCTTCAAAGTCCCTGGGAAAGTCCCCATTTGTCTAAGGAGGCTTCTGCTCCACTTCTGCTTTCCTGTCCTTTCTTCCCAATTCCCCATCGCAAAAGCTTAAGAACACAAGAACTGGTCTACCAAGGAAGAACTCACCCTGGAGGGAGGCAGAGAAATGAGATTAAGACAGGCGAATCTAGAGTTCTCTTTTGCCCTTAAAAGAAGGGGAATGGATCTAGGCATAAGAGAAACACTTTTAGTAGTGATACTTAAAAAATACTTGGAATACTTAATTGGTTAAAAAAATATGCAGATTGCTATACGATCTGTGGTTGAAATGTTGACTGTGACTCAAAGTCGTCTATGTAAAAGCAGCTTAGCTAAAGATGATAAAAGGAACAGACCCCCAAGCATTTTAAAGGAAAACTAAAGGCTAGTATTCATGAGTCTAAAAAAAATTAATTTGATTTCAAGTTCCCAGTACAGAATTATTTCTTTAATTAACAGTAATTCAGAGTTACTATTATTGTCACAAAAAATTGATTGATTCTTGGACATTCCTGGTTAGCTCAGTGCTACCTCTTTGGGATCCTCAGGTATCTCCCATGATAGTTGGTGCCAGGTGCAGTGACACTTACTTCAAATATTCATTCTTTTATGAAATTCTGTTGACCCTGGCACAAAGCCATTAAAGTGTCTATTCGTGTCTGCTGCTCTACCAAATGAAAACCTTACACAAGATTTCAGACCAATATTACTTTAGATAGACAGTTGAATCTGAATACAGCCAGCAACACAATTTCTGCTGAGCAGATATCAGATAGCCTCCCTTACAATATTGAATACATCTTTAAATTACTGAAGAATTCTACCTAGGATAGCAGGGATCTGTACTTCTGCCAGAAGTATAGCTGTAATAGAAATTCAGTAACTGAACCTAACACCAGTCATTTGGTTGTTTCAAATTATTTCCTCCAGAGCATGTACACTGAATTGCTGGCTCATTTTCATGGAGGGGCTGGGTGTTCCTGTTACCTTTTAATTCTTGCCAACTGGAGAAGCATTTACTCTTGGGTCAGTTTAAAACTTAGAACACTGTTTCAGTGTTTTGTGGGAAGCTATCCTCTTAGGTGAACTCATAAATTATAAGGTGAATAGTACTCCAGAGTTTATACGCTATAACATCTTGAGTTATTTGATATGCTTCTCTCCCCAAGCCTGGGCTGTTAGAACAAGCATGGATGCCCAGGGCAGAAACTCCCATAGGGCATCCACTGGGGAAAGAGGAGGTAGTCCTAAAAGTCATAACTGCAAAAACATGGTGGGGGGATTGGTGGCACATTGGAAATGAAGAACTAAGAGTCTGCTTTAGAAGAACTTCAAGTTGCCTTTATTTTCATGTGCATTGTTCAAATGTCTTAGCAGTTCTCATTGCAGTTTGTTTTGTGAAATATATTAGGTATTCAGTGTAGCTGTTTTCAGGTTTATTATGCAGGATTCTGATTCATAAAAATATTCCATTAAATGCAGTCGCTCAGGTAATTACTTTGCTTAATCTACAGCATACTTTAATTAACGTTGCACAGAATTCTGATTTAATCAATTAGATTTGATCTAGTATAACTTAGTTGTAAATACATTTTATGATGCAGCAGCCCTAAATCATTATCGGGAACTAAGGTGATATACAGCTCTACCTAAAATGAACAAATTTCCCATGTTAAGAAAAGTAAATCATCATTTGAATTATAATTTTAGTATTTAAAAAAGTAAACTATAAATAGTGGATCATTCTATTTCCATTAATAGTCTATTAAAAACAATCTCATTGGGAGCGTTAGAACTTAAAAAATATGTTTTATTTGCATCTATTCCCTGACAGCCTTGAGAACAAAAGATTAAACTCAAGCAAGATTCACCACTTTTTTTTTTTTTTTAATTCTTTGGCGGCATCACCCAGTTCCCTTACCAGGGATTGAACCTGGGCCGCAGCAGTGAAAGCCCGGAATCCTAACCACTAGGCCACCAGGGAACTCCCAAGATTCACCGCTTTTTGGCTCTGTAAACAGACTCATTAACAACAGTATCTCAGGATATTTATTCACTGTTCTGGGGTGAGTTTTGCCTCCCCTCCCCCAAAAGATATGTTGAAGTTCTAACTCCCCCAGTACTTCGGAATGCAACCTTATTAATGGAACTAGGGTCACTGCAGATGGAACCAGTTGAGGTCATACTGAAGTAGGGTGGGTCCCCAATCCAATATGACTGGTGGCCTTATAAGAAGACCACCATGTGACGACACAGACACATACAGGGAGAAGGCCATGTGAGAGGAAGGCCGAGTTTGAAGTTAAGTAGCTGTAAACCAAGGAACACTGATGATTTCTAGCAACCAACCAGAAACTAAGAAGAGGCAAGGAAGGATTCTCCTTCAGGTTTCAGAGGGAGCATGGCCCTGCTGACACCTTGATTTGGGACTGCTATCCTCTTAGAACTGTGAGACAACAGATTTCTGTCATTTTAAGCCACCCAATTTGTGATGCTCTGTTTCGGCAGAACTTGGAAATGAAAACACTCACTAAAGCCAAGCTGAGAGCTACAACTCAGCAGAGCCAGAATTTACAAAATTACTGTTAATAAAAGTGAGGGATGAGGGATGTATCTCGTCAAACTATTTTTAAAAATGCAGGTGCCGTTTTTAGTTTGAAGTTAACTTTTACATTCCTAAGCAAGTATAGACATAAATCTAACACATTTTGTCTCCAGCACCTCCTCATACACAGCACCTAGTAGAGTGCCTTGAACATAAATCACCCAACAGTATGTTTTGTAGCTTAAAGAGATTAAGAATGAAAACAGCCTATAAATATTAAAATACCCACTTATAGAACTCGAGCTGTAAAATATAGTGTTACTGAAATGTGAGAATAAGCACTGAAAAGAATTTACATGAGGTTCATCAAGGCAAAATTTCATCTTGAATCTCTGTGGATAATAAAATATATACCCATCTAGTTTGTGGATCATTCAGAGTCTATATTTTCTGTTGCCCTTGTTTTCACTTGAAAAATTACCTTTAGCACCTATGCTATGTGAAGGGCAGGGATAAATAATAAAATTTACGTTCTTGATATTAACTTGCTAACAGATCTTATTGCAGAGGGTATAGAATAGGTAGAAATTTAAAATACAATGAAAAATGAATTTTGGGGATTATCTGTAAATTCTTTTTTTCTCCCTGAATATTCAAGAGCTGACTCTGTTTGATTGCTACAGGAGTGATGATGTTTGGAAAGGCATCAATAGACAGGAGCAAAGGATCTGGACACAGACAGCTAACAGAGCAGGGGCCACACAGCACACTCCCAGTCAAGGGAGAAGTTTCCTCAGGGGTCCATGAAGGCCGCCAGATGACTCTAGCTGATTGTGTGCATCTTTGCCAGGTCTTTTGAGGAGCGGCCTCTTCCCATTCTTGGTGGTCTTCGTAAGTCTCTGGCCCTCCTGGTTGTTTCTGGACACTTTGGCCTTCACCTGTTCTGTGGGTAGAAATAAGTAGTATAAAACAACCCCCAAACCCAGATCATTTTTGAGCATTTACTGCCAGATGGGATGAATTGAAGTTTAAATTCCCAGGTGTAGTATCCCTTAGCAGGACTAAGCCTCAAACTTCCATGAGATCCATTCCTGCAAATACATAACTGGGACTATAAGATAAATTAGATTTGTAAAACGCAGACAAAACTAATATTTCCTGGTTGTCTACTATAGGTTCTATTTTATGCATTCCACAGATAATCTTATTTAATCTTTTAAATTTAATTTTGATTTTTTAATTGAAACAATGTACATTTTATAAACATCAAAAAGATTGGGTGGTGAGTAGTTGGGAGTTTTTTAAAAGGAATATACTCCATGATATTTTTCATAATTAAAAAACAGTCAAATAATATGACTAGGCTTATATTAAAAGCAGCAGTCCCCTGCTCCATCCTTCCTCACTCCCGGGTCCCTCTCATTAGCCAGTAATTCTTAATCATTAAAATTAGTCTTCTAGTACTTACTTTCTTATTTTGAAATAACATACAGATACTGCTTTTTTTTTTTTGGTTTTAGATGTTTATTGACTTATTATGGCAGATGAGGATATAACTCTATACCCCCCTCCTCTCACATACATTTACTTCTTTCTATCCTTCTCATATGTACATCACAGTTTTTGGTTAAATCAGTATTTAGGGCTGACATTTTAACTATATACATATTATTTATAGGTAAGTCACATAGTAGGCTATATTTCTTCTCTTGTATAACTCATTGTTTTCACCAGACTTAACAATTGCCTTTTTTTATTTTTATTCTTTTTGGTTTGTTTGGTTTCTATGCTTTTATTACTAACTCATCCTTAAATTTTTGATATAAGTAAATTGCCTTGAGTGTGTTTAAGTGTTCTGTTTCATATTTATTTCGGAGAACTTCATCTAAAGCCTTTAGTTGTCTTCCTCCTATTTCAAGTTAGTTGTTCTCTAAACCTGGCATATGCTGTTAGTGGGACTTTTTCCTTCACCATTATCTTGAGTTTTTTTTAATGGAGAGGTAAATTATAATTTTATTTATTTTTAAACTGAGGTATCATTAATTTAGTGTTGTGTTTCAAGCGTACAGCAAAGTGATTTAGTTATATATCTATTCTTTTTCAGATTCTGTATCTTGAGATTTTTTTCATTCCTTTCTCCTATGTTGAATTTTCTGTTTCCTGGGGTTCTACAGCTTTCTCTTAGTTTACACCCTCATTTTGGTAGAGCATATCCTTCAGGAGTTTCCAGAGAAAGGTAAATATCTAGGACCTCAGTTTTATGAAAATGTCTATATTCTATCCTAACATTTCATTGATGGTTTGCTGGGTATTGATTTTTAGGACAGAATTTTTCCTCAGCCCTCTAAAGGCATTTCTCCATCATCTTCAAGCTTCAGTGGTGCTGTTGAGAAGTTTCACGCTACTCTGGTCCTCGTTTCCTTGTGATCGTTTCTTTTTCTTTCTGGAACTTTTTAGGCTCATCTCTTTATCCTGGTGTTCATGAAGTGTTTTGGTCAGATAAATCCTCTGAGAGAATTTGCTTCTACCAAATACTTAGATGGTATAACCAACCTGGGATTAATCAGAATTAAATTCTTGGCTAGAGGTTTATCAGACCATCTAGGTAATCTGAATTTGTGCCACAAACCTGGGTGAGGGCTGACTTGTGGTTCCAAATTCTCAGTGGCAATTTCTCCCCTCTCTACTCTTGCCAAAATCTGAAATGGTCAGTTTTCCTTGTGGTCCTTTGGAGGTATGGGGGTTTATTTGCAGTTTGCCCTGACGCTGAAGGATTAGCACTTTGGAATCCCAGAATTCTGGGAGGAGGAGAACCTTCTGTTAGACTTCCCACCTTGGACTACTTAGTGTTGGGCTTTGTTCCCATGCCTATTCTCCAAAATGCTGTGAAAATCGGTCTGCACTTAGCTGATTTGACAGATGCTCTTGGGATAACAGAGTATCTCTTACCTTTCTAGGACCCTGCCTTCACTCAGTGCCTGGCCTGGGATTTCCTTACTTCGTTGTCCGATGTTTTAAAGATGACTTTAAAAAGTTATGTTTTGTCCTGAAATTTTAGTTATTTCTAGCAGTCCAGTTACTCATCCTGTCATATTCCTGGAAATGGGAGTCTATATCACCTTTTTAAACCTCAGTTTCTTCATCTGAAAAACGGGGATGATAATAGTATCCACCTCATAGTATTTCAGGAATTGGTGAGATTGTTAATAAGTATAAAGCTCTTAACACTGTGTGGCTCTTCCTCTTTTTTTTTTTTTAAGTGGCGTTCTCAAAGTATAAATAGAAGTGCTCTTCCATGCTACATTTTTATAGGTGTTTGGTGCACTAATGCCAGGGGATGATGTGAAAAATCTGAGGTCTTATTAAGTTGTATATTTATTATATTAAGAAATATAGTTCTTGCCATTCCAAAAATCTTCATTTTACATGGAAACCAAGCGAGTAAACACCATTAGTAGCCTAGATCTTTTTATAAAATTAAAAAATATTTTATTTATTTTTGGCTGTGTTGGGTCTTTGTTGCTGCTAGGTGCGGCAGCGGGGGCTACTCTTTGTTGCGGTGCGCGGGCTTCTCATTGCGGTGGCTTCGCGGGCTCTAGAGCGCAGGCTCAGTAGTTGTGGCGCACGGGCTTAGTTGCTCTGCGGCATGTGGGATCTTCCCTGACCAGGGCTCAAACCCGTGTCCCCTGCATTGGCAGGCGGATTCTTAACCACTGCACCACCAAGGAATCCCCAGTAGCCTAGATCTTAATTGAGAACATGAGATTTATTGAAGTGGAATCCTCAATTTGTACATTTCTTGAGGCCAAAGAACTAGAAAATCTCCCCTCCCTGCTTAATCAAATAAGACTCGAAAGGGGCAGAAAATGGATGCCTTCTCTTACAACAAACTAGGTTATACTCTAATTTTTTTTCCACCATTTTTTTATTGCCACAGAGAGTTGAATTGCATGAGAAGGTCCTTTTCAAGTCCCCAGATAAGTTCCCTCTCAGTAATCGCCCTTCTCTTTAAAAACAATTTGCACCCACTGCCAAGCAGCTCTTGTGCAGAACCAGCTCTCTCTGGAGGTTGACTTGCCTCTTGGGGCATCTCAGGGACACTTCCTTAGTAGGTGCATTGTGATATTCTTCACAGCCAGCATGGTTTCTGTACAGGTGGGTTTGATGAGCATCTCTGGGAGTAAAAAGCCAAAATGCCCAGTGTCACGTAGTTCAAAAGCAAATGTGTAGGGTATTCCATTTTTGTAGGCCCAATCCATTGAGCTACCAGAGCTCACATCTAAAAGTTAAAAAAAAAAAAAAAAAGTCAGCTTCACTAAAGAGTCTGAATAATTTTCAAAATGTATATCTAGTACTTGCTTACTAAGCCATACTAAATCCTTCCAATGAAATACCCTTTCAACAAGAGCAGTTTAAGCTGAGTTCCTGAGCTTCAAGCTCATGGAACTTACAAATCATACCTGCTATCATCATAAATCATCCCAGCCACCTTCAGTCTGGTTCTTGCCTCTGCCAGTTATGGAAACTTTGTTCTTTGAGGAGCTAGTCTAAGTAGTAATGCTTTTCTAGTATGACGACCTCAATTTCTTAGCTGCAACTCCAATATCATTTCTCTCCACCTTCAGTTTATTCACCAATAAACATAATCACACTGTGGACTTTTTTTCTTCTCACTCAGTTCTTCTCCTTTTCTAAGGTCTAGAATATTGAAATTCTGATCCCAGAAAACCTCTTCTCTTCTTCTCGCCCTATTTTTTCACTCCTGATGAACTTGTTCTTTGCCTTTACTTATTACAGTTTCCAGACTTCCCCTGGGCTTCTTATAATTTCATTGAACTCTCTAGCTGGGCATGGTTAATTACTCCACTGAATTTCTCACCAGACCCTTTGTCTAGTCCTTTTCAGCTTTTGTTTTGCTAATTCTCAATCCCTAGTCCAGTTTCTCTGTCTTCTCCCTCACAAGGTAGGTGGAGAAAGTGTTTGTTGGAAATTCGTGCTAATCTCTGTGGTGCTTCTCCATTACCAGTGGTGCTCTGGGCTCCTTTTTCTAGACCTTCGCTTACATGAACCTTTCTCATTCTCTTCTGGTCCTGCCCCTCACTTTACCACTCTCTCCATACTCATCGTGGGTAGTTAGCCCATCACCTCCTCTGCTTACATTGCAATCCTGACTTTTCTCCTTCGAGCTCAGGAAGAAATGCTGCTCGTCTTTTACACCTGGTGTGGTTTGATCCCATTTTTTGTTGTCTTCTCTAGGACCCTGTTTCCTTAGTAAACCTCCCCCCAACCCCACCTTGCATCTTGCATTTTGGACACCGAAATGTCCAAGCACTGCTTTCCTGTAGCACTTCCTTCTCATGATCCTATTATATACCATCTTCTTTTTCTTCTTCCTTTTGGTTTAGAACTCAAAAGAGAACCTATGTATGTTGCTTCTGTATCCTCAACCACTTTCAGTCTGGTTCTTGCCTCTACCAGGCTGTGAAACCTTTGTTCTTGAAGGTCACCAATGACAGCAGGCCTAATCTCCTTTTTTTGTTTTTCTTTCCCCTCAGACCTCATGGTCAACCTCTCAGCAGCATTTAACTTAGCTGACAATCCATTCTGGTAACTCTCGCGTTCTGGCTCCTATGACCTTACATGCTGCAGCTTTTCAGCACAGAGTTGAAAGTGCAGGTGCTTTAGGGCTTGGGCTATATCTGATCCCAGCACCTGCCGTGACTCTCTGTGCCTCAGTCTCCCCTTTGGAAAAGGGATCATAATACTTACTGCATAGGGTTGTTGCAAAAATTGAATAATGTGCTCAGGATATATTAGATGTTATTGTTGGGCATCTTTTCACCCCAAAGTGCCTAGTATGCAGTTTTTAGCCTAACATGCTTTTAATAATTAATTAATAAATGAATGGATTTTCATAGAAGACTCTTTCTATACTTTTCTCCCTGAAATATATATTATCCAGCCTGACATAACACCATTTTATTATTTAAAAAATTTCCCACTCAAAGATACCACTTTTTAATGCTATTCTTGCCAGTTAGAGATAGAATTATGTGACGATGGCAATTAAATGACTGCTGTTTCCCAGGCCCCCCTTTTGCTTCAGTTGGAGACGGAAGGTAGGCTGTGGTTTCATTGTCGCTCTGAGTTAGATTCACTGGAACTGCAAATAGTAGTCATAGTAGCCAAAGTCAAAGACAATATTTGCCAACACTTACATCATAGTGATATGACAGCCTCATTTCTATGGTAACAGGTTGTTCTTGGTAAATATAATACTATGACTGTGCCTTGATACCAAGCTGAAAAGGTGGACTGAGAGTAAAATTTTAAAAACTTAATGTTTTTAGGTTTTTAATTTATATTCTGTTGGCATTAACTGGTAATGTGATTTTTAAAAATACTACATTTCCCCTTTCAAGGTGGCTCTATTAAAAAACAGTTGTAAAAAGGTCAGCATTAGACCAATGATCATGAACTTCAGAAAAGACCTCTGATACTTAAGACATTACCATTACTAGGATAAGCTTATATGATAAACAGTGTTAATTAACAAACCAAGCATTTCTGCTGAAGGCTGAAGAAAGTGAGTGGTTAGGAATATAATGATGGGTAAATTAAAGAAATCAAGGAGAAGTTTGCTACCTCACTAAAAAGTATAATCAGATGTCACTATGTATACATACATATGTAATGTGTGTATATACCTTCATATGCATGCGTAGAGATTCACAGAGTACTAACCACCATACGATCACGGCAAGCTCCCGGAACGCCGCTAGACATTCGGAAATATATGATTTCTCACTAGATTTTTCAAGTCATACAGTCAATGAATTTTAGAGTTTGAAAGGCCATGAGAAATGATCTAGTCCAATTCCTCATTTAACAGTTATGGAAACTGAAGCCCAGGACTAATATCTTTGTCAGGATTACATCTAACTAGTGGCAGAATTAAGACTAGGATCCATTTCTCCTGGTTCTTTGTCCAAGTTCTTTCCATATACCTGGTTGCTCTTTATTTCATATGAAATAAGAAATATTTTAATTACCTTTCAAGGGGAAATTCAGTTGAAGGTGTTATGTAAGAAACAGAATTTCATAACAAGAATGGTAGAAGGAAGGGATAAAAAGGAAGCTCCTTCAAGGGCTCAAACATTACATTATCTTCTCAAGGCCCATTTCTACCTTTGCAGCAGTTACAACTGCTTAAGGAGCCCGTTTTGGTACTTTGCACTGTCATAAGATCGCCATTCAACCTTGTAGTCTTTACTACATGCTTAGAATATTCTCTGCTTAGGATTTTTTCAATTGGTACAGTGATTTCTGTCAAGCAGGGTAAAACTAATCAGATATAAACTCCCTCCATCTTCCTTGGCTAATTTGGTAGTCAAAAATTTCACTTTAGGGGGGAACACATTTTCTGGGTTTTTTTGAGGGAGGTCATTACACAGGTTATTGGTTCGAGAGATGATTCTGACACAGCATCCATAGGAAACTTACACAGTGTGCTGGAAGCAGGCCCGTATCGATACTGTATGCCGTACACCGACTGAAGTGCCTTCACAGCTTTATGAGCTGCAGATTCCTGTGAGGTTAAATGGAGAAATCTTATCACTTATATCATTGCATTGAAACCTTTAGAAACACTGACACGTTGAGCATTATCGGTCATCAATTTGGAGAACACTGGGCACATTGGTGGATAGCTATATTTAATAATAATATTGCTACTCTTTGTCACATGCTGCATTTTGCAATATGTTTTAGAATACATTATTTCCCTTGATTAATTCTCACAATGAGCCAGTGATCAGTAATATTTCCATATACAGATGAGAAAAGGAAGGCCCAGCGAGGTTCAGTGGTCAGGCTGGGGTTACACAGCAAGGAGTGGCTATGTTGGGATAAATACATCTTCTGAGGCTGATTTAGTGTTCTGTTCTCTTCACTTTAGTTCAGAGACACCCATTTCTATAAATTACAAAATGCTTGGCAGGGCCCAAGTCAGTTTTGCTCATAGCTACACATATAGTATTTAGCAACGTGCCTGTATATAACAGACACTTAATCACTGTTTCTTGCATGAATGTTGAATAAGCAGAGATCTGCAACAGTATCCCATTAATCTCATTGATCTTTGAGTGCATACATCTTTAAGTGGTGGCCCGGTTCAAGGTATTTAAAACCCATTTGGATCAGTTCAGAAACGCTTTAATTCAGTAAGAACGACTCCTCTTGCTCTGTGTGTTTATCCCTTGTGGGAATGGAAACACTTTGAGACTGCTTCGTGACTTCTGAGGTTACACAGGCTTGTGGCAGAGCTCAGCCAGGTGCGGCTAAGATGTAGAAATTCTGAGGTGGAACTTCCTAGCAATGCCAAAAAGCAGGAAAAATAAACACCTTCAAAATACTAAACGGTGAATATTCTAAGATGAACGAGAATGATACGGACTACCCTTGAAAACATTTCCAAATGGTATAAAAGCACTAGTTCCAGCAAGAAGTTAGAGAAGTATTGTATGACCAGTGAGAGGAAAAGAAGTGTGTTGAAACCAGTATACAACTCTCCCATTTCCAGGTGCCTGTGAATAATTTAATCCATCAGTTGAAGCACTCCGGGCAACGTGGTACTGTGTGCTGGACCTGGCTTCAGCCTGCTGTCCTCACTCACCTCAGGGAAGCAGAAAGCCGCATTGGCAGCAAATGCCACACTGAGTGGCTATTCAGGAACCAGGCTCCAGAACCTGGCAGACATTCATTAATTGATCTCACTGATGACGACATTCTCCTTGCAGGAGCCGACAAGAAAGGAATGTAAACACCATAATGAGGTCTCTTAATGGAGAATGTGCTAAGATTTTTAACATCTTCTCCAATGGCCTCAGTGATATTCCATGGCAAGGGCAGAAATTTCTACATTTAGAAGATTACTGCATTCTGCTGGTGAGGAGACCTTTGTTCCTCATTATTTCAGATGACTAAACCCAAGAAAAATAATCTACCGAGGAAAAAGAAAGATAACCACTCTGCCTATTTTTGCAAAATGTATGCATAGTTTTAGCCTTTTGGGCTCACTGGACTTCTGCCACTGACGTGCAGGTGCACGTTGATAAGAGGTTGAGACATGATCCTTCCTCGAAGAGTAGAAGCTTCATAAAATTTTCTAAGAATATTTTCCAGGATGGTACCTATTTAAAAGAGTTTAAGTGATTCTTCCTTTTGTCCATTCCTTCTTTTTTCCATTCAACCAGAAGGACCCAGGTCTCCCTTATTGGACCTCAGCTAAGTAAGGAGTATATATTTTATTTAAATATTTTTATATTTAAAGCAACTTAGTGACCGAAATATCTTAGCAGAAACACAGACTCCTACATATTGATGGAATGTTTTTGAACAAGTTGAACAGAACTTAAATGGCTACTGGTTAACATTCAGAGACATCTATTATCTGAGAACTGTAATCTTAGTTTTAACGATTTAGCTTATCTGCAACCCGCTAACAGGATTTCTCAATGGGGTCACCACTGACAGTTTGGACTAAATCATTCTTTGCTGTGGAAGGCTGTCCTGTGCAATGTAGGATGTTTCACAGCATCCTTGGCCTCTACCCACTAGATGCCAATAACATCCCCCACCCCTGTTGTGGCCATCAAAAAATGTCTCCAACACTGTCAGTGTCCCTTGGGAGGGAAATTCATCATTGGTTGTGAACCACTGATCCACTCTTTATACCACATCCTCCAATCCAAGACACAAGGAAAATAACTCCTGATGGGAAGATAAATTCAAAATATGGAGAATATTCTCATGTGGTAGTTTTTGTTTTGTTTTGTTTTTTTTGCGGTATGCGGGCCTCCCACCGCTGTGGCCTCTCCCGTTGTGGAGCACAGGCTCCGGACGCGCAGGCTCAGCAGCCATGGCTCACGGGCCCAGCCGCTCAGCGGCATGTGGGATCCTCCCGGACCGGGGCACGAACCCGCGTCCCCTGCATCGGCAGGCGGACTCTCAACCACTGCGCCACCAGGGAAGCCCTCATGTGGTAGTTTTAATATATTACACATTCTATATAATCTGTTGTGAGGATACAAACAGACGCTGTGTCCAATTTAGAAAAGGCTGAACATTCGCGTATAGAAACATTTTGGGTACAAGGTGGTTAGGTTGCCAGGTCAATAACACCCAAGAATGAGAAGCCTATTTGACCCACCGAGGAGCTGAAGAATAGCACTATCAAATATCACTCCCACCTTTACAGTATTTCTCAAGAGAGAGAATTTGCTCAGAATTCTTGCATGAAATGCTAAGAACAAAGTTCCTCTTTTGGACAGAACGCAAGCCTAACCCCAGGCCACCTTCCGACCTCACGTTCCAAATTCTTCCCAGGTCCTGCCCATCGAGATCAGGAATTCCTGCAACCCCAAGCAACTGGTGCAGGATTTGGAGTCTGAGGTATAGGGAGAGAGAGGATGCTTCTTTTTTATAAAAGCTTTTAAATTCAAGCCTAAAATACATACAGAAGAGTATACAGATTTTAAGTTTATAGTTCAATGAATGATCACAAGTTGCATGCAGTCATCCAGAACCAGCATCCAGCCAAGGAATAGAAAACCAACAGCAGCCCCAAAGCCCGCCTGTGCGCCGTCCCATCACTCCTCCCTCCCTCTTCCTTGCTTCTAACTCTATGTATTAGTTTGGCCTGGTCTTGAACTTCATAGGCCTTCAGATGATATAGGCTCTGAAGCAGACTCACTTTACTGAGGAATTAGTCCCTATCGTGGATAGCTTGTTGGGTTTCTGAGATGAGGTGAGGAAGGAACTCTGCTCTTTCACTTTCAGGTAATCTCATGCCTGAAAGGCTGTTCATTCTTAGCACTAATTTGTCAGATGCAGGCCCAGAGACTTAGTAGCATTAAGCAAATAGCGTTTATAAATTAAAACTTGCTTTTAATTAATGAGTCAGACCATAATTTACGCACAGTTGTTTACTCAATAAAGTTAATTACAGCCCTGCATATGTGACCGAAGCTGTAATCTAATCACCTCCATCCTGACATTTTCCAAATAACCTGTGGTAAGAATGTAAATATGTTTGAAATGATTGCATTGGAGAAGCAGCGTGCACAGTGGTTAAAAGCAGCAATGCTGGAGCTAGATTTGGGGTGACTCCTGGCCATGACACTTAGTAGCTCTGTGCTCTTAGTATAATGACTTAACATCTTTAAGTTTCAGTTTCCTCATCTGTAAAATGTGGATAATAGTTGTTACTGAATAGATTATGAAAAATAAGTGAGATTATATATATATGAAATGCTAATTAGAACAAACACAATGTGTTTGCTATTATCATTACCACATAGAACCATCTTAGCATTAGAAAAGGAGGAAGCCTGACACACATATCCAGCTTCAAGTACTTACCACACAGCTAAAATTGGGGATTGTTGCGTATTTGTAAGAATAGGGATACAGCAACATCTGAGCATATGCGTGAAAAGAGAGGTAAGCCCTTATGTGCTTCTTGTGTTTTCGGAGGAAGTTCGCTACAGCTTTCACTTCCGGCTCAGATTCTGGGAAAGGTCCGCAGTACGTATCATCACAAGGGTGCATGGAAGCTCCTTCATCTGCAAATTAGAAAAGAAAATGGGGTGAAGGGGTGGGCAGGCAAGAAGCAAGAAACACAAATCGGCATTGTTAAACTGATTTTTCGTTTATTTCTGTAAACACACGGTATTATTAAGCAGTTCCTCTAACTTCTCATTTAAAGAAATCAATACTGAAAAATCCAAGACAGTTCAGGCCTCCATGCATAATGGGAGGGCAGCCCGAATAGGAACTAGGTGCTGCTTGTTTAAGCCTGCATAAACCACTCTAAAGGGGAGGGCTCTATCAGTTGGAGGACTAATTCTACGTGATCCCCCCAGAGCAGGAAAGGCCTCCTGTTTATACACTCCATGAGACTTGCACTTTCCCACCATAACACTCAACACACTTGTAATTAGTGTCAAAATTTACTCATTTAACATGCAACCAATATTTACACTAATCTGGGTGCCTGGGATACAGTGGAAGACAACATAGGAAGAAATCCTTGCTCTAACAGAGCCTACATTCAATCTGGATTCTTTGTTAGATTCTAATGCTCTGAGAAGTCAGGGGCTGTGTTTTTGCTGCTGGGCACCTGACAACTAGAACAAGTATGGCAAGTGTTCAACAAATATTTGTTGAATAAATGAATGTCAGATCCGAAGAAAAGGCTAGACCTCTGTACAGATGTCTGGTAAGATACAAATACTGATATATCAAGAACAGGGAGGCAAGACTGAAATAATTCCACCGAACATGCTATACCAATTTCTATTATATTTTTAGATCAGCTATATACAAACTGGCTTTGTGAGACCCGAGGCCTCTCCAGTTATCTTAGGGGTCAGTTCCGTTAAGTCCTCAGAACTAAATTTTAATAATTTTCAAATTAAAAATGTATACAGGTCTATGAAGGGGAGGAAGGAAAATAAGATTCACTCTAACAATCACAGTATTAAGTTCCAAGAAATTTTGGAAATAATGACATTTTTCAGTTACTTGCCAATCTGAGTCCTTACGATCTCTCCCATACCCCTGGAACACTGTAACTCTTTCCATAAACACATGGAAAATGTTTGGTGAGTCTGTGACATAGTCTAATACTTCTGAAAATGGAAAGACAACTAAGATCAGGCTAATTCTTGAGTATGTTAAATCTCATTTATGCCATAGGAGAGTGTAGATGGGGGAACTTGCAGCAATTGTGGTTTTCGTCCTTTGAGTCTAATTCTGGAGATGCCTCAAAAGCAAGTGGGATATGGATAGAACTCAGAACTTAATATAAAAACTGTAGCTGATACTCCTGAAGGAATAGGAAAAAGACACATTTGAGGAACATTGATGTAAAGCACTGGAAAGGAGAGATAACAAATAGAGCAGCTAATTCCAGCGGGAGCAGAAGTAATGAGCCAGAGAAACAGAACTCACAATAATCCTAATAAATATTCTCAAGGGCATATAGGAGGGCACTGGAAACATTCAACAGGGACAAGAGGTTATAAAAAAGAACCAATGAGATATAATGGAAATAAAAAACTTAATTCATGGGTTGAGTGAATACAGTGGATGAGTGAATTAATGAGATGGAGTGGGTTTTGAAATGTTTCCAGAAGGCATTAGAAGAGACAAAGAATGGGAAAAAAGAGAAAAAAAAATTAAAGGGTATGAAAAATAGAATAATTGTCAACATCTGATTAATAAGGGTTCTAAAAGAGAAATTAAATATTTGAAGAACTGCTAACTGACATTGTGCCACGATTAAAGAAAGATTGAATGGGTACCAACACGAGAGAGAAAAGGGAAAATAGCAACACTTTGACACAGTAAAGTGAAATTTAGGAACGAACCGATTCCAGAGAGAAAGAAGCAGGCCATCTATAAAGGAATGAGAATTAGATTCACATCTGACGTTTTAAATAACAACACTAGAGTAATATTTCCAAAGTACTTTTGAAAAAAGGAAATGAGTCTAGACTTTTATACCTAGCTGAACTCTTATTGAAATGTGAGAGTGAAAGATGTCATAGTTATTGTGGCATATTTTCATTGGTTATTTTTTCAATTTTTTTTCACTTAGAGGTTTTAAATTTCACATCATACAAAATGTAAAGGTTTTAAAAGGATTTTATTTTTAATTCTCATAAGTTTTGCCAAATTGTTTACTAAGTTTGTTACTGTTTACACTCCCCCAAGTAATGTAGAAGAGTACCATTTCTCCTCAATACCTGCCAACAATACCCTGAAAGTGTATCACCTTTTGATTTTTGCCAGTTTGCTGGCAAAATTTAATTTGCCTTCCTACTACAAGTATGTTTGAGCATTGATTCGTAGGTTCACTGGATTGGACTCCTCTCTGAATTGCTTAATCATGTCCTTAGCTCATGTTATTCTCTCTTGGGCTGTTTATCTTTTTTCTTACCCATGTATAAAAGAGCTTTGTATAGATGTTTGTCATCTGCATTGCATTTTATTCTCATATTTATAATTTTTCTATTGAATTGTTTACTATAACTTTTACCATTTTAGACATTTTAAATTTTATGTAATTACTATGTCTTTTTCAATGCCTTTGGGTTTCCTCTCTTGGTGAAGAAAGTTTCCCCTATTCTAAAGGATTAGAGCTTATTTATAGGTTTTCTTCTAAGAATGTTATCATTTTATTTTGTTCTTTTTCATCTAAGTCTTTAATCCTTCTGGATTTTTTTTTTGGATTTATTTCTGTACCTATGTAACCTAGTTATACCTTCAGTTTTTCTATAGTGATAGCCAATTCTACCAGCATCATTTATTAAATATTCTATCATTTTCCCACTGAATTGAAACACCACCTTGGTCATATATTAGAGTCAACTGCATTTGTAGATCTATTCCTGGATTCTCTGTTCTGCTGGTCTATTTGTCTATTTCTATACTGTCACCCTATCAATCTATAGCAGCATTAAGGTATGCTCGATATCAGACAAGTTCCCCTTACTAGTATTCTTCTTCCAGTTTTATTGGTTTTTAGGGTCTATTTACTTTTCTGTATAAAGTTTATGATCGTCTTATCAATTCCCCAAAACAGAAAACAAATGAAAAACCCTGTTGAGATTCTAAATGGAATTGCATTAAACTTAATACTGATTTGGGGAGGATATTATTACACTGTGTCACCCAATCCAAGGACATGTTACACCATTCCATTTGCTCAGATGGCGTTTTATGTTCTTCATTAATACTTTATCATTTTTTCTTTAGTATGCCTTGTTTATTGTTGCTATTATTATTTTTTTAAACATCTTTATTGGAGTATAATTGCTTTACAATGGTGTGTTAGTTTCTGCTGTATAACAAAGTGAATCAGCTATAAATATACATATATCCCCATATCTCCTCTCTCTTGCATCTCCCTCACACCCTCCCTATCCCACCCCTCTAGGTGGTCACAAAGCACCGAGCTGATCTCCCTGTGCTATGTGGCTGCTTCCCACTAGCTAGCTGTTTTACATTTGGTAGTGTATATATGTCCATGCCACTCTCTCACTTCATCCCAGCTTACCTTTCCCACTCCCCCTGTCCTCAAGTCCATTCTCTACGTCTGCATCTTTATTCCTGTCCTGTCCCTAGGTTCTTAAGAACCTTTTTTTTTTTAGATTCCATATATGTGTGTTAACATACAGTATTTGTTTTTCTCTTTCTGAATTATTTCACTCTGTACGACAGATTCTAGGTCCATCCACCTCACTGCAAATAACTCAATTTCATTTCTTTTTATGGTTGAGTAATATTCCATTGTATATATGTGCCACATCTTCTTTATCCATTCATCTATTGATGGACACTTAGGTTGCTTCCGTGTCCTGGCTATTGTAAATAGAGCTGCAATGAACATTGTGTTACATGACTCTTTTTGAATTATGGTTTTCTCAGGGTATATGCCCAGTAGTGGGATTGCTGGGTCATATGGTAGTGCTATTTTTAGTTTTTTAAGGACCCACCATACTGTTCCTATATCAATTTACATTCCCACCAACAGTGCAAGAGGGTTCCCTTTTCTGCACACCCTCTCCAGCATTTATTGTTCGTAGATTTTTTCATGATGGCAATTCTGAGCGGTGTGAGGTGATGCCTCATTGTAGTTTTGATTTGCATTTCTCTGATGATTAGTGATGTTGAGTATCCTTTCATGTGTTTGTTGGCAATCTGTATATCTTCTTTGGAGAAATGTGTATTTAGGTCTTCTGCCCATTTTTAGATTGGGTTGTTTGTTTTTTTGATATTGAGCTGCATGAGCTGCTTGTATATTTTGGAGATTAATCTTTTGTCAGTTGCTTCATTTGCAAATATTTTCTCCCATTCTGAGGGTTGCCTTTTCATCTTGTTTATGGTTTCCTTTGCTGTGAAAAAGCTTTTAAGTTTCACTAGGTCCCATTTGTTTACTTTTGTTTTTATTTCCATTTCTCTAGGAGGTGGGTCAAAAAGGATCTTGCTATGATTTATGTCATAGAGTGTTCAGCCTATATTTTCCTCTAAGAGTTTTATAGTATCTGGCCTTACATTTAGGTCTTTAATCCATTTTGAGTTTATTTTTGTGTATGGTGTTAGGGAGTGTTCTAATTTCATTCTTTTACATGTAGCTGTCCAGTTTTCCCAGCACCACTTATTGAAGAGGCTGTCTTTTCTCCACTGTATATTCTTGCCTCCTTTATCAAAAATAAGGTGACCACATGTGCGTGGGTTTATCTCTGGGTTTTCTATCCTGTTCCATTGATCTATATTTCTGTTTTTGTGCCAGTACCAAACTGTTTTGATTATAGTAGGTTTGTAGTATAGTCTGAAATCTGGAAGCCTGATTCCTCCAGTTCCATTTTTCTTTCTCAAGATTGCTTTTGCTATTCAGGGTCTTTTGTGTTTCCATACAAATTGTGAAATTTTTTGTTCTAGTTCTGTGAAAGATGCCATTGGTAGTTTGATAGGGATTGCATTGAATCTGTAGATTGCTTTGGGTAGTAGAGTCATTTTCACAATGTTGATTCTTCCAATCCAAGAACATGGTATATCTCTCTGTCCGTTTGTATCATCTTTAATTTCTTTCATCAGTGTCTTATTGTTTTCTGCATACAGGTCTTTTGCCTCCTTAGGTAGGTTTATTCCTAGGTATTTTATTCTTTTTGTTGCAGTGGTAAATGGGAGTGTTTCCTTAATTTCTCTTTCAGATTTTTCATCGTTAGTGTATAGGAATGCAAGAGATTTCTGTGCACTAATTTTGTATCCTGCTACTTCACCAAATTCATTGAATAACTCTAGTAGTTTTCTGGTAGCTTCTTTAGGATTCTCTATGTATAGTATCATGTCCTCTGCAAACAGTGACAGCTTTACTTCTTCTTTTCTGATTTGTTTTTCTTTTTCTTCTCTGATTGCTATGGCTAAAGCTTCCAAAACTATGTTGAACAATAGTGATGAGAGTGGACAACCTTGTCTTGTTCCTGACCTTAGTGGAAATGGTTTCAGTTTTTCACCATTGAGAACGATGTTGGCTGTGGGTTTCTCATATATGGCCTTTATTATGTTGAGGTAAGTTTCCTCTATGCCTACTTTCTGGAGGGTTTTTATCGTAAATGGGTGTTGAATTTTGCCAAAAGCTTTTTCGGCGTCTATTGAAATGAACATACGGTTTTTCTCATTCAGTTTATTAATATGGTTTATCACGTTGATTGATTTGCATATATTGAGGAATTCTTGCATTCCTGGGATAAACCCACTTGATCATGGTGTATGATCCTTTTTTTTTTTTTGTGGTACGTGGGCCTCTCACTGTTGTGGCCTCTTCTGTTGTGGAGCACAGGCTCTGGATGTGCAGGCTCAGCGGCCATGGCTCACGGGCCCAGTCGCTCTGCAGCATGTGGGATCTTCCCAGACCGGGGCATGAACCCGTGTCCCCTGCATCAGCAGGTGGACTCTCAACCACTGTGCCACCAGGGAAGACCTGTGTGATCCTTTTAATGTGCTATTGGAGTCTGTTTGCTACTATTTTGTTGAGGATTTTTGCATCTATGTTCATCAGTGATATTGGCCTGTAGTTTTCCTTTTTGTGACATCTTTGGTTTTGGTATCAGGGTGATGGTGGCCTCATAGAATGAATTTGGGAGTGTTCTTCCCTCTGCTATATTTTGGAAGAGTTTGAGAAGGATAGGTGTTAGCTCTTCTCCAAATGTTTCATAGAATTCGCCTCTGAAGCCATCTGGTTCTGGGCTTTTGTTTGTTGGAAGATTTTTAATCACAGTCTCAGTTTCACTGCTTGTGATTGGTCTGTTTATATTTTCTATTTCTTCCTGGTTCAGTCTCAGAAGGTTGTGCTTTTCTAAGAATTTGTCCTTTTCTTCCAGGTTGTCCATTTTATTGGCATATGGTTGCTTGTAGTAATCTCTTATGATCTTTTGTATTTCTATAGGGTCAGTTGTTGCTTCTCCTTTTTCATTTCTAATTCTGTTGACTTGAGTCTTCTCCCTTTTTTTTTCTTGATGAGTCTGGCTAATGGTTCATCAATTTTGTTTATCTTCTCAAATAACCAACTTTTAGTTTTATTGAACTTTGCTGTTGTTTCCTTCATTTCTTTTTCATTTATTTCTGATCTGATCTTTATGGTTTCTTTCCTTCTGCTAACTTTGGGGGGTTTTTGTTCTTCTTTCTCTAATTGCTTTAGGTGTAAGGTTAGGTTGTTTATTTGAAATGTTTATTGTTTCTTGAGGTAGGATTGTATCGCTATAAACTTCCCTCTTAGAACTGCTTTTGCTGCATCCCATAGGGTTTGTGTGGTCGTGTTTTCATTGTCATTTGTTTCTAGGCATTTTTTGATTTCCTCTTTGATTTTTTCAGTGATCTCTTGGTTATTTAGTAGTGTATTGTCTAGCCTCCATGTGTTTGTATTTTTTACAGATTTTTTTCCTGTAGTTGGTATCTAGTCTGATAGCATTGTGGTCTAAAAAGATACTTGATATGATTTCAATTTTCTTAAATTTACCAAGGCTTGATTTGTGACCCAAGATATGATCTATCCTGGAGAATGTTCCATGTGCACTTGAGAAGAAAGTGTAATCTGCTGTTTTTGGATGGAATGTCCTATAAATATCAACTAAGTGCATCTTGTTTAATGTATCATTTATAGCTTGTGTTTCCGTATTTATTTTCATTTTGGATGATCTGTCCATTGGTGAAAGTGGGGTGTTAAAGTCCCCTGCTATGATTTTGTTACTGATGATTTCCCCCTTTATGGCTGTTAGCGTTTGCCTTGTGTACTGAGGTGCTCCTATGTTGGGTGCATAAATATTTACAAGTATTATATCTTCATCTTGGATTGATCCCTTGATCATTATGTAGTGTCCTTCTTTGTCTCTTGTAATAGTCTTTATTTTAAAATCTATTTTTTCTGATATGAAAATTGCTATTCCAGCTTCCTTTTGATTTCCATTTGCATGGAATGTCTTTTTCCATCCCCTCACTTTCAGTCTGTATGTGTCCCTAGGTCTGAAGTGGGTCTCTTGTTGGCAGCATGTATACAGGTCTTGTTTTTGTATCCATTCAGCCAATCTATGTCTTTTGGTTGGAGTATTTAATCCATTTCCATTTAAGGTAATTATTGATATGTATGTTCCTATTACCATTTTCTTAATTGTTTTGGGTTTGTTATTGTAGGTCTTTTCCTCTTCTTGTTTTTCCTGCCTAGAGAAGTTCCTTTAGCACTTGTTGTAAAGCTGGTTTGGTGGTAGTGAATTCTCTTAGCTTTTGCTGGCCTGTAAAGGTTTTAATTTCTCTGTTGGGTCTGAATGAGATCCTTGCTGGGTAGAGTAATCTTGGTTGTAGGTTTTTCCCTTTCATCACTTTAAATATGTCCTGCCAGTCCCTTCTGGCTTGCAGAGTTTCTGCTGAAAGATCAGCTGTTAACCTTATGGGGATTCCCTTGTATGTTATTTGTTGTTTTTCCCTTGCTGCTTTTAATATATATTTTTTGTATTTAATTTTGGTAGTTTGATTAGTATTTTCTTGGTGTGTTTCTCCTTGGATTTATCCTGTATGGGACTCTCTGTGCTTCTTGGACGTGATTGACTATTTCCTTTCCCATATTAGGGAAGTTTTCAACTATAATCTCCTCAAATATTTTGTCAGTCTCTTTCTTTTTCTCTTCTATTTCTGGGACCCCTATAATTTGAATGTTGGTGTGTTTAATGTTGTCCCAGAGGTCTCTTAGTCTGTCTTCATTTCTTTTCATTCTTTTTTCTTTATTGTGTTCTGCAGCAGTGAATTCCACCATTCTGTCTTCCAGGTCACTTATCTGTTCTTCTGCCTCAGTTATTCTGCTATTGATTCCTTTGGAGAATTTTTAATTTCATTTATTGTGTTGTTTATCATTGTTTGTTTGCTCTTTAGTTCTTCTAAGTCCTTGTTAAATGTTTCTTGTATTTTCTCCATTCTATTTCCAAGATTTTTGATCATCTTTACTATCATTACTCTGAATTCTTTTTCATGTAGACTATTTCCTCTTCATTTGTTTGGTCTGATGGGTTTTTACCTTGCTCCTTCACCTGCTGTGTGTTTCTCTGTCTTCTCATTTTGCTGAACTTACTGTGTTTGGGGTCTCCTTTTCACAGGCTGCACGTTTGTAGTTCCCATTGTTTTTGGTGTCTCTCCTCAGTGGGTAAGGTTGGTTCAGTGGGTTATGTAGGTTTCCTGGTGGAGGGTACTGGTGCCTGTGTTCTGGTGGATGAGGCTGGATCTTGTCTTTGTGGTGGGCAGGACTGCATCTGGTCATGTGTTCTGGGGTATCTGTGACCTTATTATGATTTTAGGCAGCCTCTCTGATGATGGGTGGGGCTGTGTTCCTATCTTGCTAGTTGTTTGGCATAGGGTGTCCAGCACTGTAGCTTGCTGGTCGTTGAGTGGAACTGGGTCTTAGCATTGAGATGGAGGTCTCTGGGAGAGCTTTCGCTGTTTGATATTACATGGAGCTGGGAGGTATCTGGTGGACCAATGTCCTGAGTTCAGCTCTCCCACCTCAGAGGCACAGGAATGACACTGGCCAGAGCACCAAGACCCTGTCAGCCACATGGCTCAGAAGAAAAGGGAGAGAAAAAGAAAGAAAGAAAGAAAAAATAATAATAAAATAAAGTTATTAAAATAAAAAATTATTAAAAATAAAAAGCAATTATAAAGTAATAAAAAAATGTACAGAGAGAACCCTAGGACAAATGGTAAAAGCAAAGCTATACAGACAAAATCACACAAAGAAGCATACACATACACACTCACAAAAAGAGAAAACAGAAAAAAATATATATATCTTTTGGGAAGTCTGAGGTCTTCTGCCAGCGTTCAGTAGGTGTTCTGTAGGAGTTGTTCCACGTGTAGATGTATTTCTGATGTATCTGTGGGGAGGAAGGTGATCCACGTCTTACTCTGCCATCTTGAAGATCCCCCCTGTTGTTGCTATTATTATTATGAATTGGTAACTATTTCTTTTTTTAAACAATTTTTATTTAAAAATATTTAAAAATTTTTTATACAATTTTTAAGGGTTACTTTCCATTTACAGTTATTACTAAATATTGCTCTATTCCCCATGTTGTACAGTACATCCCTGAACCTATCTTACATCCAATAGTTTGTACCTCCCACTCCCCCACCTCTTTATTGCCCCTCACCCCTTCTCCACTGGTAACCAGTAGTTTTTTCTCTATATCTGTGAGTCTGCTTCTGTTTTGTTATATTCACTAGTTTTCTGTACTTTTTAGATTCTACATATAAGTGATAATCATACAGTATTTGTACTGCTCTGACTTATTTCACTTATCACAATGCCCTCTAAGTCCATCCATGTTGCTGAAAATGGCAAAATTTCATTATTTTTACGGCTGCGTAATATTCCGATGTGCATTTATACCACATCTTCTTCATCTATTCATCTGCTGATGGACACTTAGGTTGCTTCCATATCTTGGCAGTTGTAAATAATGCTGCTGTGAACACTGGGTGCAGGTCTCTTCAAATAAGTGTTTTTGTTTCTTTTTCAGATATATACCCAGGAGTGGAATTTTTGGGTCATATGGTAGTTCTATTTTTAGTTTTTTGAGAAACCTCCATTGGTTTTCCACAGTGGCTGGAATTGGTAACTATTTTTCAAATGGTCCTCTCAGGGTGTGATGGTAGAAGTCATTTCATGATACCATGAGAGCTCCTCCTATCCTCCCCCTTCCTGTCTTCCACCTCCAACTCCATCAGATCTAGCTGGGAATTAGTTGCCCAAACTATCTCTTTATAAACTTCATTTTGGAAGCTTATGTGCTGTCAGAATGAAAATGTGACCCATTGAGAAAATTTTATATAAAATGTGATATGTATGTTATTTACATATATAAATAGTTTTCTGATAACTTTATTCTTAAAGATAATATCATATTTGGGATAATGAGTGACAGCTTAGTTGACATTTCCTTAGAAAATCAGACCCTCTTCTAACTAACATTCTAAGTTGCTAAAGATAAATTACTTGTTTTGTTCAAACTGTCAAGAAAGAAGGCATATAATCCTTTAGTATTCTCATTTTCCATTCTTTCTGTAGATTGTAATGATTTCTAAGCTACTCCTGATTTTGTAGAGGCTGGAGACTTACTTGTTTTTCAACTAACAGTGGGTAAGGATTGCTGTCTTTTATCCTTTATGAGGGAAGAAAAACAAAACTTAATGGTTTTCTTTTTCAAGACTGAGTAGCAGGAGGGATAAATATTTGGTACTGAAAACAGAGCCAGTGCTATTGTTCCTTTCTGGAGTGGGGAGCAATTGGGGCTGTAGACGGAGATGCGGGTGGTGAGTGCCTTGTGTCCCTGACTACATAGCCACAGTGAGACACTACTCTTGACCTGAGGCACTTGCCTTGCCCACATCATCCTCACTAGATCTTCTCTGGGTAGAGCTGAGGTTTTTATAACATCCCTTACTCACATAGGTGGTACAGATCTAATATAGGATGGGAAGAGCAGCAGGGTTTAGAATACAGAATCATTCTACAGATGACTATGTCTGGCTGTAAATCCGGTAGCACTTATGTTGTACTATAGTTACTTATTTATATAGACTCACCCCTCCTTTAGAGGGTGAACTCCTCTAGGACAGAGGTCATGCCTTATTATTCCCAGTACTTAGAAAAATGTACACCCTTGCTATGCTTTAAATGTTGTTGAATGAGTAAGTGGAGCTGACCCTGCTCAGGGGAGATGCTTGCACATTGGACTATTTCATTGAATTTAGGTCTTTGAGTAGACAGCTAAACTCCAGTTCATGTCCATGGAAGGCTGAGGACTTACAAGGGCAACAATAACAACAGAATATCTTCAAAAATCCTGTTGGTCCGTGAGAACATTCTATTACCTAAGCATTTCTTGAATAATTTCAAATCTGAAACTCTGAGCTTTCCCTAAGTTATACTTTAATAAATGTTTAACAGTTTCAGAAAGGAAATAGTGTACTTAAAACATTTTTATATATGGCGATGAGCCCCAAATTGTTTACGCACATGAGTACAAATCCTCCCTCGTCCCTAACAAAATACAGAGTGATAGCTTTATGAGTAAGCTTTTAACAAGTCATAGCAGAAAAGGGCCATTAAATTTCCTCTTAGACTGTATAAAAACTGTAACTGTGTGCTGGTGAGGTTTCTTTCAAAGAAGGGAGAGATATTTGCAACTGGAGAGGACTGTTTATAACAGGAAGGTTTCGAGGAACGTGCAGGGAGAGCAGAGGTGTGTGGAGAATCCACGGAGCCAGAAAAGGTGTAGATTGGCCAGCAAAGAAGGAAAAAGTGCCATGGTTCCCGAGGTGTCAGGAGGACCAGGTGTCCGATCTCACCTGTTTTCTCACAGAGCTTGAAATAGTCTCCTCCCTTGGCTTCTGACACACTGACCCCTTATGTTTTAGTTCCAACAACTTTTTTCTTTCCTTATTAGTCCTCTTTATGGGTTTCTCTACCTCTGTCCGTCCCTTAAGAAGCACCCAGTTGTTCTGCCCTTAGTCCACTGTCTTCAGTGATCTCTCTCTTCAATGAATATGGCTTCTTCAGCTACTACTTAGGTATTAATACTTTCATTCATTCAGCAAGTATTTACCACGCCCACAAACTGGGATAGGTCAATGAATAAAACAAAGTTTTCTGCCTTACAGAGCTTACATTCTAATGGTGCTGATGGTGTTGGTGGGGAGATAATAAACAACACAGTGAATAGCTAATTGCTCTGTGCAGTAGAAAAGTGCTGTGGAAAAGAGAAAAAGGCAGAGGATATAGTAAATATCAGGGAGGTGAGTTGCATTTATAGAGATAGTGGTGAGGGTTATTCTCAGAGACTGACTTTTTTTTTTTTTTTTTTTTTTGCGGTACGCGGGCCTGTCACTGTTGTGGCCTCTCCCGTTGCGGAGCACAGGCTCTGGACGCGCAGGCCCGGCAGCCATGGCTCACGGGCCCAGCTGCTCCATGGCATGTGGGATCTTCCCGGACCGGGGCACGAACCCGTGTCCCCTGCATTGGCAGGCGGACTCTCAACCACTGCGCCACCAGGGAAGCCCCAGAGACTGACTTCTGAGCAGACTTGAAGAACACAGGGAGTCAGCCGAAGCGTCTGGGGAAGAGTGTTTTGGGCAGAGGGAGCAGCCAGTGCAGACGCTGCACGGCTGGCCCTGGGGTGTTCCTGGCCAGTGTGGATGGAACCAAGTGTTGAGGGGGAGGGTAGAAACCGATGAGGTCAGACAGTCAATGGGGGCCCAGATCATGTGAAGTTTTATAGGCTATTTTATGTCCTGTATGGGTGAGTAAAGTGGGGAGCCACTGCAGCATTTGGAGCTGAGGGTTGACATCATCTGACATATTTCAGAGGTTCATTCTGGCTGAGGAGATGGACAGACGGTGTGTTATGGGGAGGATGTGTGCGAGGGTAGGAACCGTGAGACTAGTTACTGGGGTGAGAGATGACAGTAGCTGGGACCAGGGAGGTAGTAATAGAGGTGGTCAGGATGGCTGGAATCTGGAGCTATTCTAAAGGTAAAACCAAAAAGATTTCCTAATGGATTAGAAAAGGTATACGAGAAAGAGAGGAGTTAAAGATGTTCCCGTGGTTTTAGGCCGGGGCGATGGGAAGGTTGGAGCTGCCATCAGTGGAATTGAGAAGTGGCTGTAGGAAGAACAGGTCTGGCAGAGTAAAGATCAGGTGTTCAGTTTTGGATATTTTGAGTTTGAGGTGTCAGTTAGATACACCAGTGGAGATGGCAAGTAGATGTTATATACAGGAGTTTGGAGGAATGTTTTGGGCTAAAAATAGACATTTAGGAGTCAGAAGCGTATGGTAGAGGATGAGCTCTCTTAAGGAATGAATGTAGAGAAGAGAAAAGGTCCAAGACTGACCCCTGGGCATTCCAGTGATCAAAGTTCAGGGGAAGAAGAGGACCCCACTCCACACCCCCGGAAAAAAAATAGACTGAAAAAAATGACCAAGAAACCAATGAGTTTGGAAGAGAGTTTTCTATTCTGGAGGCCAAGTGAAACTACATGTATTGAAAAATAAATCTTGGGCCTCCCTGGTGGCACAGTGGTTAGGAATCCGCCTGCCAATGCAGGGGACACAGGTTCCAGCCCTGGTCTGGGAAGATCCCACATGCCGCAGAGCAACTTAGCCAGTGCGCCACAACTACTGAGCCTGCGCTCTAGAGCCCGCAAGCCACAACTACTGAGCCCACGTGCCACGACTACCGAAGACCGTGCATCTAGATAGAGCCTGTGTTCTGCCACAAGAGAAGCCACCGCAGTGAGAAGCCCGGGCAATGCAGTGAAGAGTAGCCCCCACTCGCGCAACTAGAGAGAGCCTGCGCGCAGCAACGAAAACCCAACATGGCCAAAAATAAACAAATAAAATAAATAAATTCATATAAAAAAAAAGAGAAAAATCATGATCCACTTTGTCAAAGCAGCTTAGAAATCAAGTAAGATGAGATCAAGATTTGACCACTGGATTTAGCCATGTGGGATTTGATGCGAGTATAACACTGCCTGTAGTGAGTTTAAGGAGGGGAGGATGAGAACCCTGCAAATAGGAACAAAGACATGGGGCAGTAGCTGGTGGAAGAAGTGGAGACGAGAAGGAGTTTCTCAGACGAGAGGACTAATGGCATGCTATCATGCTGCTGGGAAAAAGTCCAGTAGGGAAACAAACACCACACCCAACCGGCCCAAAAGACAACAGAACAAAAGAGATGGGAAAAGTCCTGGAGCAATATTCCTGAGTGGGCAAGTGGACATCTAATAAGAGTCAGTGACTTGAATCTCTATCTCTGGCTTTCTGCACATCTCCACCTGCTCGCCTCAGAGGCTCTGGAAGCTCAAGATGTCCTCAGATGAAATCATCTTTCTCTTTCCTACCCACCAAACTAACCTTCTGCTCTGTTTTTTAACCTATGCTCCCCTCATTCATCTAGTGGCCCAAGTCAGAGACTTAGACGGAGTGGTCCTGGAAGTTGTCTTCTCCCTCATCCCTCTATCCAATTGGAGAGCAAATTCTATTGATCCTGTCTGTTAAATGTCTCTATGCTACTTCCACCAACAAAGTTCAGGCCCTCAGCATCATTCCTCTGCAGTATCAGAATAGTTCGTTGCCCTCAGTCTGGTTTGCCTTAAATTCAGCCTTCTCAACAATGTCATTGTAATCTTCTAGAAACATAAATCCGATCTTCTTGCTCTGTTGCTTAAAATCCTTCAGTGGTTGCCTTCTCGATAAAGTTCTGAAGTCTTTACGACAGCTTAAAGACCATAGAAGTAGTGTGATCGAAGTGTTTCAAGATGGCGGTGGTAGGTATTATAGCTCATCTTGTGTGTGTGTTCTTCTGTCTTAAAAAAACAATTTGTGATGTTTGTCCTGTTGCTGTACAGATAGCACTGTGATTGGTATTTTACCATTGACCAGATATTTTCACATACTTTCTATGGCTCTATGATATTGGGTTGGCCAAAAAGTGCGTTCAGGTTTTTCTGTAACATCGTACAAAAACCCGAACGAACTTTCTGGCCAACACAATAGTTTCAAGGTTGCATAGTTTCTCCCTTCCTCGGAATTCAAAGGGTTATGCTTTCTCCCCCTGACCAGATGTTTATGGGATAAGGCCCTTCATGATCTGTTTCTGGTTGACCTGCTTGGAGTTTTAGCTTCGACCTGTCTGCCTTAAACTTTCTACTTCTACTCCTGCTACACTATTGGTCATTTCCCCGAGGTTCCCTACACCTTTGTCTTTATGACTGCGCATGCAGTTCCCTTTGTCTGAAGCATCTCTTTTCTTCACAGTCTGATTTTACTTGTCCATCAGTTACCAGTCCTTCTCTGCATCTCCTCCAATGCCCCCAGGCTGGGTTAGGTGCCTGTCTTCTATGTGCCCATAACACACTTTACCTGCATTCGGCATAAAACCTAGTGTCTGTGTTAAAATTGTATGCAAACCCAGTTCCCTACTCATTTAGGCGAAGTGTTATTCCCCTGCATTATCAGAATATTTTGCGGCCTTCAGTCTGGCCTGCCTGACAATGTTTGACTAATACTGGGTGCATGATAGACTAAAAAAGCATTTTATTTCATAATTATCATATATGAGCTAAACGTATAATATTAAGAAGGGCCATGCCTCAATTTAATGCTGTTTGCCTGAGAAACACATTAGACACTGGAATATTCTATCTCATCTTATGGTTTATTTTGTGGATTGGCATCCTGCCAAAGTTATTTACCACAGATTACGTATTGATTGAGCAGCAGAATGGGTTCTCACATTGAGAATTCTTTCTCCCACTGTTTCTGATTTTTTGCCTTACTCATCTCCTATTCTAACCCTGTCTTTAAAAAATAAAATCAGAATCCTGAATAGCAGGGCCTCTAAGATGGAAATAAATTAATTCAGCTGGAAAGAAAACCACTAAAACAATCAAATTGTATTTATAGCCTTTTGGGGCACTAGCCAGGCTTTACTAACATGTGAAGAAACAGCTCACCAGTATTGTTGAACAGTAAGTCCCTTGGGGATTTTACATAGCTGTGTTGGATATACAATTTGAAGAGTCCTGTTCATCTCTAGCCTCAGTTACACAGGTTCTGATCAGAAATATCTGCTGCACTACAGAAGATCAAGATAGCAGAAAGCTAAAGCACCAGGACACAACATTTCAAGGAAACAAGTGAAAAAAACTCCATCTCTAGGAAACAATGATAAAACAGACTTCTAGGGGAAAGGAACAAGAATCACCAATGCCATCACTCTAGGTTTTAGGAGCATGAGACTGTAAAGGTTATTAGTTTCCCCTTAGTTTATGGGAGCCAATATATTGTTTCTGAAGCTAAAAGCAACATTCTCTTTCCCATCTTTACATGCAGAACAACTGTGGAATACATAACAAGATCTCTGCAGTGCAGAGTGGGGAGATTGTAGTCTTGTCAAATAAAACAGCAGACATCTCTGTTCTGAACACTTCAGCAGTTTAACTTCCGTACCTCTCTTGTTTTTGAGTGTTGAGATGCAAAATTCTACAAGAACCTCATAAATCTAGACAGGAGACGGGACGTGCACACGTGAGGAAATGAGAGGACAAGACGGTGTAGGATATAATACAATTTTAAAGTGTGCAGTGCAGGCTAAATGCATGGGAGCCCAAAGGATGGAGAGAGAGAGCAGGGAAGATCTGGTGAGGCTGTAACGGCAAAGAAACTCGATGCGATTCAAGATGGGTGAAACTTGAAAAAATACAACTTAAAAAAATGAAAGACAAAAAAAAAAAAAAGATTTTGTTGTTTCTATGAGCCTTAGTCCTCCTGGATGGTAAAATGAGGTGGAAGTAGTCTTTAGAGAAGAAATGGAGACGGATGTGGTACTAGAAGCAGCAATCGACTGAAAATCACAAGACCAGGCTCAGTGTGAACTGCCCTAATGAGCTCGGTGACATTCGTGTCACTGCTCTGGCTGCAATGGTCTTGGGTGGATTAGGGACCGAATCAGTGGTTCTCACTTGGTATTGTGACGATGTATTGCTATCACTCCTGGGGGTTGTCTGACAGTAGCTAGTTTCACATTATAAAATTATTTAATTAAAAGAATTGGTTCAGTTATCCTGATAAATAACTCGTAATTTATTCTAACATACTCTTGTAATGGGGGAGAGAAAAGGTCAATTAGAACGGGTGAGCTTGGGATGAACCAAAAGGAGTGTGCCCCATCATCAGCTGGGCATGTGGTAGTGGAAAAAAGTAGGGTGAGAACTGTTGGGTTAGAAAATGATTGCTACAACTCTGCAGCATTGACAGTTTAGGGCTCCAGGCCAGATGAAAAAAAAAAAACTTCAGTGTAATTATGTACTTACTTTTCCTTAACATCCTTAGATTCTGTTCTAAGGATATGAGGATAAAATTTAGTAATACAAGTTGTTACTTGATTGATTTCTGCTTGTAAGCAAATATACATACAGAATATACAAATGTATATTCTGATGTATATACATCAGAATATACATTTTCTTAGATAAAAACTTCCCTCCTTGCCTAAGGTCCTCCAACCCCCTCCCAAATCTGCTTCTTCTCTTGCATTACAAATCTTCTAAATGTAATCACAAGTATCCTATAAGAGAGAAATTTGATTATAGACAGAATGCTATGTGACAGAAGTAGAGGGAAGCTGAGTCAGATAGAGAAGTTGCTATGCCACTGGCTTTGAAGGTGGAGAAGGAGGTCACAAGGTAAGGAATACAGGTGGCCACTAGAAGCTGGAAAAGGCAGTGACATGACTTCTCCCCTAGAGTCTTCTGAGGGAGTGTGGGCTTGCCACAGCTTCAGCTTGGTGAAATCTGGCCTCCAGAACTGTAAGAAAATAAATCTGTGTTGTTTTAGGCCACTAAGTTTGTGGTAATTTGTTAGAGCAGCAACAGGACACTAATATGCTCATATAATTATCTTTTATTTATCTCTATACAGCATTTACCACAGTTTAATGTAATTGTATTTTCACTAAACTGTCAATCTTTTTTTATACTCCATTTATATTTATTATAAACTATTGGCTATATTCCCTGTGTTGTACGGTATATCCTTGTAGCTTATTTTATACATAATAGTTTGTACCTCTTAATCCTCTACCCCTATATTTTGCCTCCCCACTTCCCTCTCCCCACAGGCAACCACCTGCTTGTTCTATCTGTGAGTCTTTCTTTTTTATTATATTCACTAGTCTGTTGTATTTTTTTAGATTCCACATATAAGTGATATCACACAGTATTTGTCTTTCTCTGAGTAATTTCACTTAGCATAATGCCCTCCAAGTCCATCCATGTTGTTGCAAAAGGCAAAATTTCATTCTTTCTTAAGGCCAAGTAGTATTTCATTGTGTGTGTGTGTGAGTGTGTATACACACACATATATACACCACACCATGTGTACACACACACACACCCCCCACATATATATACGCCACACCATGTATACACAAACACACACATATATATACTACATATATATACACCACACCATGTATACACACACACATACCACATATATATACACCATACCATGTATATACACACACATATATACCACATATATATACACCACACCATGTATACACACACCCACGACATATATATACACCGCACCATGTATACACACACACAAACATATATATACCACATATATATACGACACCATGTATATACACAAACACATACCACCTATATATACACCACACCATGTATACACAAACACACATACATATATATACCACATATATATACAGAACACCATGTATACACACACACACTCATATACTGCATATATGTACACCACACCATGTATACACACACACACACAAATACTGCATATATATACACCACACCATGTATACACACACACACACTCACATACTGCATATATATACACCACACCATGTATACACAAACACACACACATATACCACATGTATATATACCATACCATGTGTACACACACATATATACCACATGTATATATGCCACACCATGTATACACACACACATATGTACCACATATATATACACCACACCATGTATACACAAACACACACACACACACACACACACATATATATATATATATATATATATATATATATACATACCACATCTTCTTTATCCATTCATCTCTTGATGGACACTTGGGTTGCCTCCATATCTCAGCAAGTGTAAATAACATTGCTATGAATATTGGGGTGCATGCATCTTTTCAAATTAGTGTTTTTGTTTTTTTCAGAAATATACCCAGGAGTGGAATTGCTTGGTTATATGGTAGTTCTATTTTTAGATTTTTGAGAAATCTTCATACTGGTTCCACAATGGCTGCACTGATTTACATTCCCATCAACAGTGTACAACTGTTCCCTTTTCTCCACATCCTCATCCTCGCCAACATTTGTTATTTTGGTTCTTTTTGATGATGGCCATTCTGACAGGTGTGATTTTGCTTTGCATTTGTCTGATGATTAGTGATGCTGAGCATCTTTTCATGTGCCTGTTGGCCATCTGTATACCTTCTTTGGAAAATATCTATTCAGGTCTTCTGCCGATTTTTTTAATCTGTTTTTTTTTTGTTTGTTTGTTTGTTTTTTGCGGTACACGGGCCTCTCACTGTTGTGGCCTCTCCCGTTGCGGAGCACAGGCTCCGGATGCGCAGGCCCAGCGGCCACGGCTCACGGGCCCAGCCTCTCCGCGGCATGCGGGACCTTCCTGGACCAGGGCACAAACCCGTGTCCCCTGCATTAGCAGGCGGACTCTCAACCACTGTGCCACCAGGGAAGCCCGGTTGTTTGTTTTTTTGATGTTGAGTTGCATCAGCTGTTTATATATTTTGGATATTAATCCCTTATCAGTCATATCATTTGCAAGTATCTTCTCCCATTCAGTAGGTTGTCTTTTTATTTTATTGATGGTTTCCTTTGCTATGCAAAAGTGTTTACGTTTAATTAGGTCCCATTTGTTTATTTTTGCTTTTATTTCCTTTGCTTTAGGAGACAGATACAAAAAAAAATATTGCTACGATTTACATCAAAGTGTTCTGCCTATGTTTCCCTCTAGGAGTTTTGTAGTTTCTGGTCTTATATTTAGGTCTTTAGTCCATTTTGTATATGTGTTAGAGAATGTTCTAATTTTATCCTTTTACATGTAGCTGTCCAATTTTCTCAACACCACTTATTGAAGAGAGTTTTTTTCATTGTATATTCTTGTCTCCTTTGTCATAGATTAATTGACCATAGGTGTGTAGGTTTACTTCTGGATTCTATTCTGTTCCATTGATCTATGTATCTGTTTTTGTGGCAGTACATATCGTTTTGATTACTGTAGCTTGGTAGTATAGTCTGAAGTCAGGGAGCATGATTCCTCCAGCTCTGTTCTTCTTTCTCAAGATTTAAACCGTCAGTCTTCTTGAGGGCAAGAATCATGTGTTTTTCTTGTTTGTATCTCCTATGCCTACCATACTGCCCTTAGAAATATTTCTTAAGTGAATTAATCAATTTATTAATATGATTCAGACTAGAGGATGCCTCCAGAAAATTTTTCTTCTCTTTTCTATTGATAATTCTTTGGTTTTGGGGTCAAGGCCCTTTAACTGGATGTATGGGGGAATTATCTTTCTGGCTAAAGATCTGAGTCTTTAACTCCACAGTGTCCCCATCCCTCCTCCAGTCAGTCACCATGTTTCATCCCTCTACCTTTCCAGTGTTGTCTTTCTCTCCTCTCTGTCTCTATCCTAATTTTGATGTTCCTCATCTCTCACCTGGACAACACCATGGCCTCTCAACTGGTCTCCCTGCCACCACACACTTTAATCCATCCTTCTTACTGCCATCAGAGCGCTTTTCTAAAACACAAATAGATCATGTTATTCTGCCCAGCTCCCCCCCACCCCCCCAGCTCTCATTGGCTCCTCATGGGCAACACCACTAGTGCCCACCCCTCAGCATGGTGTCCAAGCCCTGGCTGACTGAACGTTTTTAGACTCATGTTCTCTCCTGCAGACACCATGAGCAGCCCCAGCCCTAGCCCTCACTCACCAGTTGCTGCTTCCTCATCCCTCCCACACCTCTTTGCCTTTGTTCCTGTCCTTCCTTCAGCTTGGACTGTCCAGCTCCTCTCTTGAAACCTATCAAAGTCCTTCCACACCTGGAAGGCTCAACACAAAAGTCACTTGTCTGCAGCTTTCCCATCTCACGCCAGTCAGAATTTCTCTTCCCTCTCTCCTCTGTGAGGGTGACACTCATTCCTCTATCTTTCAGCTTTCACTCGGCCTCGAATCACAGCTGGTTGTTTACCTGCCAGTCTCCCTCACCGACCACTAGTTCTGAAGAACAAGAACTGGATAGTATTCCTATTTGCCTATCAGCCATAGCAGGAGCTCAATAAATGTTTATTGAGTGAATCAACCTGCTCTATAGGAAGGTCCCTCCTAGTCTGTCACATTAAAGTACCATTTGTGTTCTATATTTTAAGGTCAGTTTTATTATAATTTAAGGCTATAATAGAAGGTAAGAGATTGCACAAGAGCCTGAACAACAATGTTGTTTTCTAGCTTTCCGGCGTACCCTTAAATATGTGCAAATTAAATTATACCTGAGGATAAGAATATACCCGAGAATGAGAATAAACAAAAAGGGAATCAGTGGTTTTAAATAATATTACTGCTTTGTCTTTGATTGTTGCCCATGGTCCTTTCCAATCTAGGGGTAGTGAATGAGATGAATTAGTGCTATTTTTTGCTATGGAACTTGCTGGAAGCCCATTCTGGAATCTCTCTCTCAGAATTACATAGCCTAGAATGGCATGCTGGAACCTCATTTTAAATAGATGCCAGTATAAGAAAACAGATATTGTATTCTAATGAAATATGTCACGTGAATTAAAATGTCACATTAATTAAAATATTTTTGCTGATGTACACTTTCTATTTCTCTACATAGTAAAACAATACATGTTTGTAAAATGTTTTGAATCAAAGTAAAACTTCTTTTTCTCTCAATCTATTTCATAGTCAACACCTCTAGGGCGATATCAAAAGAGATGATAGCGAAGGCCAGAGGGATAAAGGGCGATGCATTTGGTTTTTGTTAGAGTAGATAATATGTGACTTGTTATTCTCCACCCCGTTTGGTGGCAAGGTGAGTGGAGGCCGTGAGGAGTGGTGGTGGAAGGAGTAAGATATGATTTCTTTATAGGCCCGTGAACTGCTGCCTTTTGGTCCCACTCACCCATGTTTTACTAATAATAACTAGTGAAGCTAAGTAACAAATACTAACATGCAGTGGCTTGAATGATGGTAGTGCATTTAGAGCTTGATTTTAGTTAAAATTTTATTTTTAGTTTTTTAGAAAAGAATGTTGACTTATTTGTACTGTTTTTAGTTTTTTTTGAATGGCCAGTGGATGTACATGGTTATGCCCTGTCAAGTGCTCCCTCCTTCATCTGTCTAGCCATTCATTTTCTTTTCCCCAGAGGCAATCACTTTTACTACTTTCTTGTACTGTTCCAGGGTTAGTCTATGCATTTATAAGCAAAAAGTCAGAGTTATCATACCCATTTGTGAAAAAAACCTTTCTTACACAAATAGCAGTATTCTTTATACATGTTAATCTAAAACCTTACTCTGTTCAACTGTGTGTGTGCTTGTAAAGTCCTAGAGATTTTTCCATATTAGTCCATAAAATAGCTGTCTAATTCTGATTACTTCTATCTCACTATATAACTGTAGTCTAATTTACTTAACTAGTCCTTTGTTGATGGACATTTGATGCTTCTAATCTCTTATGAGAAAGAGTGCCGCAATGAATATCCTTGTATATATGTTATTTTCCACACATGTGAGTATAGCCATAAGATAAATTCCTAAAAGGAGAATTAATTACTCAGTCAAAAGGATGTGAATATATGTGTATATATATATATATATATACACACACACACACACACATACATTTTTTTTTTTTGGTAGACATTGCCAAATACCCTTCCACAGAAGTTGTACCCATTCACATTCTTAACAGGAATGTATAATATTGCCTGTCTTCCTATAGCCTTCAAATTTTATTCTCTTTCTATATCTTTTAACACAGAGAACTGTGATGTATAATAAAATTATAAGAATGGGTCAATGGGTCTAAGTTGGATGGTCAGAAAAGGTGTTTTTAAAATTTTTTTTTTAATATTTGGCTGCATTGGGTCTTCCTTGCTGTGCTTGGGTTTTCTCTAGTTGTGGTGAGCGGGGGCTACTCTTCGTCACGATGAGCAGGCTTCTCACTGCAGTGGCTTCTCTTGTTGCGGAGCACAGGCTCTAGGCACGTGGGCGCAGTAGTTGTGGCTCACGGGCTCTAGAGTGCAGGCTCTGTAGTTGTGGCCCATGGGCTTAGTTACTCCACGGCATCTGAGATCTTCCTGCACCAGGGATCGAACCTGGGTCCCCTGCATTGGCAGGTGGATTCTTAACCACTGCACCAGCAGGGAAGTCCCAGAAAAGCTGTTTTTATTTAAAGTGTCATTTGAACACAGATAAGTAGAGAAAAATACATTTGAAGAAAACTGGAAACTGTTTCCTTGATCTGAAGAAAAAATTATTCCAAAATAGCGTCCAAACAGAGTACTGACGTATAGTAGGTGCTCAATAAATTTGTTGAATAACTTCTGTGCCTCTAATGAGTTTTGTTAAATTCTCAGCGATATAATAGGATGGCCTTATTTAAAGTCTCATAGTGGTGATAAGATCGTATATTTAAATGGCACTTATCTCTGTGATTCATTTCAATATATGCATCTTTTAAAAAAATCATGTCGCTTAATTGGTCATTTGGCTAATCACTTGCAGGTTGTATGGAGAAATAAATACAGAATATACATTATTAAAGGCAAATTTATTCCTTAAAGTGGAATTCTAAAATTTAAATTTAGAAAACATTTAAAAGAAGGAAAAAACAACATTAGTCCTCTAATCCCAGCATTCTGGTATATTTTCTTCCGGTCTTTTTTCCCCTTGTGTTAGTATGTAAATGTATATATATCATACACACATCTGTCACATGTACATATGGAATCGTCATTATGTTTTATAGAATTGTAATCACAGTGAAAAAATAATTATATAACCAGAATCAGACTCAATACTATATTATAAGCTTTTTGTTATTTTTATTTTATTAAAAATTAAAAAAAATTTTTTGGCCGTACCATGCAGCTTGTGGGATCTTAGATCCCCAACCAGGAATCGAACCCACAACCTCGGCAGTGAAAGCACTGAGTCTTAATCACTGGACTGCCGGGGAATTCCCTTCTTGTTATTTTTAAATGAACTTTTTAATCCATTTTTATGGCTTCCTAAAATTTCACCAAATGGGTATATATTAATGTATTTAACCATTGCCCTGTTGTTCAATTTTGGGTTGTTTTCAATCTTTTATTGTTATAAATCACATTGTGGTCAGCAACTTTTTCTGTTTCCTTATAATGTGTTTTCAAAATGGAATCCTGAGACTAAAGGGTATGCACAGGCTTAAGGTTCTGCTTTGACTTGCTTCTCTTTTCACTGTTCATGTGTACTGATCTGATCTGTCCCCGAAGCTTCAATTACTCTCGATGTGCTAAGGACCCACAAGCCTATATGTTCAGACTAGACCCTTTTCAATACTCCAAGCCTGTACCCAGCTACCTTTCCCTAGATTTCCACAAGCACTTCAGATCCGTTGCTCCAAACTGGACTCATATTTTCCACCAAATCCTTACCTCTTAGTAGATGACACCTCTACCCACCAGTCAGACACTCCAGCCAGACATGAAATCATCCTAGACTCCTGTCTCACTTCATCGTCTACCTCTCGCTGGAGTCCAGTGAATGCTGCTGTTTCCACATTTCTCGTATGTGCCTTTCCTCTCCACTCTTGCCACTCCCTCCTGGATGAGCGTCCTGCTATAGTTTACTAACCGGTCCTTTGCCTGACACTCCTGCAAATGACACTCGGAGGTCAGTCATTTTCTTCCCAGCTTTAGAAGCTCGCAGTGATCCTTCCCTTGAGAGGCCCCCAATTATCCAGTGTTGGTCAAACTTTTCTATCAAAATACTCCTGAGAGGCAAAGTCAACATAGACTATAAGTCCATAACGTCTTTGAAATCTTTATTTTACTTTAAAAATTCATGTGAGTTGTCTGGTCTACTTAAGTATGTATTTGTGCTTGTTCTAACATAAAATATGAATTCTCCTTCTGAAATCTTGAAATGAAATTGATATGCCCTGAAGGTGTGCTATGGCTTTTTGTGAATTTTTCTGGGACGTGATACCATATACATATAACCTCAGTTCAGTTTGAAAGGCACGCCTTTTAGAATAAAATCCAGAGAGCCCAGCAGAGCACTGTATCTCAGCCTGTCCTTAATGAACTATACGCTGGGACCTCCTCCTGTCTCATCTCTCACGGGTCCTTCCAGCCATCCTGTGTTCCAGCCGCACAGGGCCACCTGCTGTCCTCACAACACCCAGTCTGTTTCATGCTGCATGTTCTCCTCAAGAACATACCTGTTTCCCCTACCAGGAGTGCCCTTATGACTCTCAGTCCTTGCTCTGTTTACCTTCTGCCCCGCAGTTCAGTCGACCTGATGACAGCTATAGTTTTAATATTCAAATCTGCTATTATCACTTCTGTGAAGACTTTTCTGACTTTATCAAATAGAACTGGTTCCTTCTTCCTTTATAGCCCCACTGTACCATGTCTATACAGATCTTCCCGGACTTCAGCGAGGTTACATCCAGATAAACCCATCATAAGTTGAAAATATCGTTAAGTTGAAAATGCATTTAATACACTTAAACTACAGGGCATGATGGCTTGCTTAGTTTAGCCTACCTCGAATGTGCTCAGAACATTTACATTACCCTGCAGTTGGGTAAAATCATCTAACACAAAGCCTATTTGATAATAAGTATTGAAGATCTCATGTAATTTATTGAATACTATACTGAAAGTGAAAAACTGAGTGGTTTTCTGGGTACAGAATGGTTGCAAGTGTATCAGTTGTTGCGTGGCTGACTGGGACTCACTGCCACTGCCCAGCATCACAGGAGAGTATTGTACTGCATATCACTGGCCTGTGAAAAGATCAAAATTCGAAGTATGTCTTCTACTGAATGTGTATTGCTTTTGCACCATCATAAGGTTGAAAAAATTGTAAGTTGAACCATCATAAGTTGGGGACCATCTTTATATGTATATATCTCTCTCTATACCATATGTATTTCTACGTAGTATCTATAACATTCTGTTCCTTTTTTTCTTTCCCTTCCTTTCTTCTTTCTCATCCTTCTCTTCACCTACTCAATGATTTTTAAACACCATGAGGACAGGGAAACTGTTGAATTTGTCTCTGCTTGCCAAGTGCCTAGCCTAGTGTGACAAATAGAATGCATGTGGTACCTTTTAACTTTTTTTGAATGAATGGAGGAATGAAGGGCATTTTTGATGTGCTGTCAAACCGCTTTTTAATGCCCCCAGAGGTACACGCTCTCCCAATTTTACCATTGCTTCCAGATTAGGTTATCACATCAAACATTTTTGGGAATAATTTAATAGATGAAATGTTACCTTGTTTTATTTTAATATTGTTCTTTGATTACTAGGAGGTTGCCCACTTTATCATATTGCTTTATTTTCATGAATTATGACTGTTTTTAAAATTTCAACTTCTAGAGCCTTGGAGTTTTTCTTTACATTTTTCGTGGACTCTTAAAATTATTTTTATTATGTAATGTTCGATTCTGAAGTATATATATAAAAATGCTAGTAAAACTTTCTATGCTTTACTGCAAATGTATTTTTTTTCTCATATAGTTGCTTATCTTTACTTTGGTTCCTTTTACAAAACAAACAGTTCTTTATATAATAAAGATACATTAACATTTAGAATTCATTGTGGTATATGCCATGGTTGTCTAAAGATGAGAATAATTTTCTTAGGTTAGACTCTTTATTATATTTTGAAATCAGTGCTTTCAAATGGGAAAGTATAATTTGAATCCAAATATCTGTCCTCAACAATCCATTTAGCAGAGCCAGAATGATTACCTTAAAAAGTTCATTAGGTCATATCACTTCTCAACTCAAAACTCTCTGGTGATTTCCCATCCCATGCAGAGCAAAACCCGAAGTCCTTCCTAAGGTGCTGGACCTATATCAGCTTCCTTCTGGCTACTTCTCTGACGCCATCTCCTACCCTTCTCTCCTCCCTCCTCCTTCCTCCCTCACTCAGTTCCAGCCATGCAGCCCTCCTTGCTCTTCCTTAAACTCACCAATGCTCGCAACTCAATCCTTTACACTATTGTTCGTTCTACCTGCTCTTTCCCCAGACCTCCTTCACTCTCAAGTCTCATCTTATCAGATGAGATCGTCTTCCCTATGCCACCTAAAACAGTTAACCTGCCCCCACCATGTCACTCTTTATTACTTTCCTGGCATTATATTTTTCTTCGTAGCATGTATGACAACTGACTTTTTGTTTCCTGCTGTTTTCCCAGTAACCAGCTCAGAAAATAGTAGTTGCATACATTAATGAATGAATTTAGTTACTCATCTGATAACCTCTGAGATGACAACTATATAAAATGTATTTGGTATTTTTTCTTAGGTTGTGAAAAAAAATCTTTTTTTCTTACAACTTAAAAATACTACCATCATTAGTATCAGTTATTGCTATGGTTTAAATGTTTGTGTCCCGTGCCACCCCCCCCCCCACCAAATTCTTATGTTGAAATCCTAATGCCCAATGTGATGGTGTTAGGAGGTGGGGCCTTTGGGAGGTAATTAGGGCATGAGGGTGGAGCTCTCATGAATGAGATTAGTGACCTTATCAAAGAGACCCCAGAGAGCTCCCTAGCACCTTCCATCAAGTGAGAACACAGTGAGAAGGCATTACCTATGAACCAGGAAGCCCTCACTAAACACTGAATCTGCTGGCACCATGATCCTGCACTTCCCAGCCTTCAGAACTGTGAGAAATAAATGTTTGTTTTTTATAAGCCAGTCAGACTCTTGTACAGTTGACCCTTGAGCAACACAGGTTTTGAACTGCATGGGTTCACTTATATGTGGATGTTTTTCAATAGTAAATACTACAGCACTACATGATCCCTGGTTGGCTGAGTCCCCTGATGCAGAACCTCTGATCTGGAGGAAGCACAGATACAGAGGGCAGACTATATGTCATACTCAGACTTTCAGCTGTGCGGAAGGTCGGCACCCCTAACCCCCATGTTGTTCAAGGGTCAACTGTATTTTGTTATAGCAGCCCGAATAGATGAAGATAATTATTTTGGGGGGCACCTAATAATTTCTCCTGAGCACTAGGGTTCTGAAGTTCACTAGGATTTTGTGTGGCTTGGGGAATGCTGCGGTTTTGTGTGGTTTGTGTAATTTGGGAAATGCTATACTAGAAGACAGTGTGAAGGCAAGGTGACTGCCCGTGTGTCTCATGTCATTATTCAGCACATCACAGCTTTTCAAACGATTATAAAAAATGGTAGATAAAAAGAATATCACTCTTCTTATTTCTGCATGTAAGAATAGCATTCAAAAGAGATTGCTTTAGGAATAGAAAAGTTACTTCAAAAGGAGTTTTGATTAAAAATAAGCATGTAGATTGAAAGGAAGTGGGAATCTGAAACAGGAAAGTATTTAACATTAGTGATCCAGAAGGAAGATAGTAATGCAGTAGTGCTTATGTGAAGTTAAAAACAGTAACAAGGACCAAAACATTCAAAGCAATTAGATACGCATGAAATTTATGAAAATAAAAAAATTATATGACTTGTCAAATGCAAATGATACAGCTGGAGGAAAATGATCAGAGAGATGTAGTTTGTTTTTGGTGAACTCAGAAATCCAATAATGCTGAAGAGCGACCAGCGTAAGGGAAGAAGAATTAGTTGATAAAAGCTTTAGAATCCTTACTCGCGTGTCCAGCGTAAGACTAGAGGTCTCTGACAGACTTAGCAGCATGGGAGGGCTACCTGCTGAAACAGGTACAATAAAATTACTGGACTTAAAAATCATTGCCAAATGAAAATCCAGGAGCTCAGTGTCCCAGGAGCCAAGGGAGTAATTCTGTCATATCCATCATGCCTCGCTTCAAAAATATCATTTTCCTGTATTACTTACTTCAGTGATTTTTGAAGATGAGCTATTTGTACAAGGTTTTTAAACTTTGTAACATCATTTTCAAAAGCTTCAACAAAGATATTTGTTCATGATGTTGGAATAGATGTTATAAATAAAGATATTATTCACATGTAAATTCTTACATATTTACCCAGAAGAATGATCAGAGAAATAAAACAATATATCATTTTGGGTACACATATACCCACACAATCAATACCAAACATTATTTAATCTGTGGTTACAAAAAGCTCAGTTTAAAAAGCATTGGGTGTGTTTTGCACAAGAAACATGAACTATAAAACAGGGAGATGAAGTGAGTTTTGCATATAATCAGTATCTGGGTTAGGAAAAATTGGATTTAAAAGTGATTTTACAAAAGATAAAATAAAATAGCTCTTTTTAGTGGGGGATTAGCTTGAAAATATGTGTTTGAATCACGAGAGAAGAAAATGAAAGTTTTTGTATTTTCTTGAAGTCTTAGAGGGATTTGCAGTTTAGCCTTGTGATCTTCTATCCTGGAAAGAATGAAGGTGCTCAATGCATTTGTTTTAATTTAAAACTGGGTTTACGTGTAACATGTTAGAATCACCCTTAGCAGAGGTGACGGGGATCTTAAGGATCTAGTTTGACCATGTAGTTGATGTTTAATTCATCACTCTGAGCCCAAAGTTATCCAACTCTTGTCGGTGAATCTCTGATGATGTAAATTCACTTGCACTCCTGTTGTGAGTTCCATGCCTCTGGAAATTCGATGTGGAACAGGTCTCTCCCTGAGCTTACCTGGAGGCCAGACTCAGCACTTCCTCATAGCCCCAAATAGCAGACCCAATTCCACAAAGCCTTAGTAAGTAAAGTAGCTTGTACCGAATATGAACAGCGGTGCTGGTTATGGAATACATACTGAAGAGAATTTACATACTTCACAGCAAAAGTTAATTAAAATCCTCCCTAGACATCCTGGAATTCCAAATCCCTTTCTAGATATCCTAGCAACATTACCTCTGTTTTCTTTCCCTCTCCTCGCCCCCAGTTCTCTGAAATTCCCTATATCTTTATAGCAAATCAGCCCAGGTTCTTAGCTAGAATAGCTCTCTAAAAACTAAAGCCCTTCAGCTGGAGGAACTCTCCTCTCCTCTGGAGGAACTTTCCTTTTTCACTGGAAAGCAGGCCGTGAACTTCTCTTGTACTTTCACAGGCATTGGCTGGAAACAATCACTAGGTAGTAGTTTCCCTTTTCATCTCAGGGGATCTAGCAAAATATTTGCCCAACCGAAACAGACCCCTCTTATTTTGATAGAGTGAGGGGGTACTGAGAGGAGAAGGGCATATGTGGAGAGGGGCATATGTGATTGGGCTCCCCAAAAATATGGTTTTCTCCATATTACATGTAATTTACAATATTAGGTAATTGAGTGTTCTAAAAAGAGTAGTTGTATTTTAGTAAATGCCTAATTTGGTCCTAAATGGTAATTAAAATTCTTTATAACAGTTTTATTGAGCTATAATTACATCCCATAAAATTCACTCTTTTGAAGTGTACAATTAAGTGAATTTTAGTGTATTCACGATCATCACCACTATCTAATTAAAAAACATTTTCATCACTCCCCAGAGAAACCCCCTTACCCATTAGCATTCACTACTCCGTCTCCCTTGCCCTTGGCAACCACTCATCTACTCTGTCTCTGGATTTGCCTATTCTGGACATTTTATATAAATAGAATCATACAATATTTGTTATTTTGTGACTGACTTATTTCACTTAGCGTATTTTCAAGGTTCATCCATGTTGCAGCATATATCAGTACTTAATTCTTTTTCTGTGACCAAATAATATTCTATTGTATGGATATACCATATTTCATTTATCTGTTCATCAGTCGATAGCCATTTGGGTTTTTTATACTTTTTGGCTATTAGTAATGCTGCTATAAACGTCCATGTACAAGTATTGTATGGACACGTTTTCATTTCTTGTGGGTTTATGCCTAGGAATAGAATTGCTAGGTCACGTGGTAACTCTTTGTTTAACTTTTGAGGAACTATTAAACATTTTTCCGAAGTGGTCACATCATTTTACATTCCCGGCAGCAAGTATGAGTGTTCCAATTTTTCCCACACCCTCACTAACACTTGCTGTCATCTGTCTTTTTGATTATAGCCACTTAGTGGGTGTGAAGTGGTTTCTTGATGTGCATTTTCCTGATGGCTAATGATGTTGAGCGACTTTTTATGTGCTTATTCCCATTTGTATATCTTCTTTGGAGAAATGTCTTTTCAAATCATGTGTGCATTTAAAATTGGGTTGCCTTTTTATTGTGGTGTTGTAAGAGTTCTTTTGATATTCTGAGTCCCTTATCAGAATATATGATTTGCAAACATGTTCTCGCAGGTGTAGGTTGTCCTAATAGTAATTTACATTCAGGCAACACTTGACTTATTCACAGGTTGAAGCTTAGTACGAATGTCATCCAAACCCTTTGCTTTTCTCTTTGATTTATTCCAATTTGGAAAAATCTGTGCTCACAGTGCCCTCTAAAAAGAGTGCACAGAGGAAGGAAGAAACAGCAATACAGGGTCTAGCAGAGAGTATGTGCTCAATTAACTTTGGTAAATGAATGACATTTATCTATCTATTCTTGGTTCCCACCACTACTCTGACTTGTTGGGTCCCTCTGCTGGGCTTTCAGAGCACTAATATGTATTTCATGGCCTGAAAGCTCCCAGGGGGAGCGCTGAAGTATTGGAAAAATGTTCCTGTTTCCATGTGTGTGCTCTAAGCTGTCTGCCTACTCCACATTGAATGCACTAAATCTTCACGCTGTCATATGCGAGTCCTCAGACGATTTCATGATTAAAAGCAGTTTCATGATCTCCTCTTTAAGTCTGAGACTCACCAATTTCAGAGAAAGAAACATTTGTTTTTGTCAGTTCAGTGTTGACTCTATAGTGTTTTCAGTGGTCCTGGGCATTTCTATATCAATTATATTATGGATGTTTGGAGGTTCACTTAGGGATTTCATTTACTTCAATACCCTTGATCTGAGAGTGGTTCCCTCAGTGAGGTTCACTGTCCCCTTAACCAGGCAAATAGCTGTGGGGAGATGGATTTGATGCTGTGAGGGAGGGAGTCACAGCTGCCTGCCTGTCAGGTCAGCTGAATCTATTTAGGAGACCTTGTGGGGAAGGAGATGGGCCTAGCCAGGCAGTCTGCATTCCTACATCATTTACAACGGTCTATCAAGGTCATTTTTGCAACTGACATTTGACAAAAATCCCCTGTTCATCTTGAGTGCTGACTCACAGGAAGAATCAGGATGATTCATAAATGGGGAGAATCAAAGGAATTCCAGTTGGGACCACAGTTTGGAACTAAGAAATCAAAGAAGGTATATGTATGAAGGAAACAGGCTGGGGAAAGGAAGAACAGAGGGAAGCAAGCCACTACTTTGTAACCGTATATAAACAAGAGTGTAGCTTTACACCGGCAGAGCTGGCTGGCCTGCTAGTATGACTCAGCTCAGTTACCATTCCTGGTACTCAGGTGATTGTGGGTATCACGCCTGTGACACACCTATGGATGTGGGTACCTGCCAGCTAGTGAAACGGGACACATCGTTATGAGCATGCAAAATGGCCCCATCTCAGAGATGGACAAAAGGGAATTTTTAAAAAGTTAGTGGTATCAGGGAGTTAATTTGAACAAGTTTGCTGTCTCAGTCCAGGCTGAAGAAAAAAATTTCTCAATCTAAACAGCCATCAGTAATACCCCTTTATAGTATTTATGCAATGCTTTTCCTTCTCTCATAAGTGCAAACACCTCAAAGCTTACCTCATGGCTCGTCATCACAACCCTCTCCTGAAGGAAAGAGGTAGCTTCACAAACAACTGACCTGAGGCTCAGAGGTGAATTGACTCTTCTGGAGGGTGGGGGAGAAGGGTTGGGTCACTGAGATGTAGACCCCTTTTTGGAGCTAGGACTGAATCAGTCATTAAACAGATGTAAAGTCCTTTAATTTCCGTAAGAACCCTATGAGCTGGGTATTATTATTAATTTGGTAGATTGAAGAAAATCTTCCAAATCATTGAGCTAATAATGGTAGAATGAAACCATGTATCTGTCATATTCTAGAACCATATTGTTTCTGCTCTACCATATTCTGATTTACCAATTCTAACTGATTCAAGAGGTTGCCTGGAGGGTTCTGTGCAAGAAGTCTCAGCCACACGCAGTTATTCCACCTGATGCTGGTGGGGATGGGAAGAGCGGCATCGAGTACAGAACCAAAGCCTCATAGAAGGAGGGCTTTTGTCTTGGGCTTCCTTTCTAAGAGACTCACAGAAGACTTTCTGTTACACAACGGTTATACTTTGAGGGCGCTAAGGAAGGACACTGAGAAAGGGCAGCTCCTTAGAACTGCACGTGGGTAACACTTCTCCTTTCCCTCCCCGCTGTTGCCAAGTACAATAACTAGCGAAGGAAACCAGAATATGTCACCCCCACATATGCCTCTTTGACATAAAAATTATTTCGAGCCCCAGGCAATTAAGCAGCAGGAAATGCAGGAAAAGCTCTCTCCACCCTCGCCTTTTCTGCTTAAAGACAGGACACAAATTCTCCTACTGGAGACAGACTCTTAACCCAGAGACAGCACCACAGGAATCAGCAAACAAACCTTCCTGCATTAGTTAGCTCTCATATATTTACCTTCCCACAGTTGGCTGCCTTGGGAAACCTAAAACTGTATTCCTTTGTACTATCATTTCTCTACAAGTTTATTGCTCTTTGTTGAAGACACTATATAAGCTGGTGTTCTAAGTTGCCACTTTGAGTTACTTTTCATGAGGTTTCTTCCATGTGACATGTGCAGTGCACATTCATAAACCATTTTTCTCTTGTTAATCTGTCTTTCTGTTTAAGAGCCCCAGCCGAAAACCCAAGATGGGGAGAGGTATACTACCCATCTTCTATGTAGCTATGGCTAATTTTCTGTTTCTCTCTCTTTTGCTACTACCTGCTTCTTTATTTTGCCACAAGAGTTTCCTTCCTTAAAATGACATCCTCTCCTTACTTGAAAGGTAACTATTATGAAACACGGAATGTAGTGGAAATACATTCGCCATGTGAGTGGTCAATCAGTGTATGATTGGCAGGTTGGTAGGTTCTAGACAAGGATTTGGCAGCTCTGATCATCTTAGACAGATGAAGGTGGGATCAGTGTTACCCTCAGTGAAAGGATGAATACATTCCACTGGATTTATACCACATAAATGTTTTAGTTTCTGAATGACAAATATTCCTTAGTTTTCTGCTTTTACATCTGTGTTTAAATTTTCAGGATTGGGTTGACAGATTTAAATCCTTGATTCTTTCATACTTTTATAAAAATGCTTTCATTTTCTTTTGCAAATTATAGCTACAATGTACAACGTAGGAGGTTTTCACATACACAAAGACATCAGTCTTACGTTGGAGTCCCAGTGGGCTCATCATTTTTGAGAGTGAAAGATATGGATACCTTTGGATCTGAATCCCTATTAATCCCCAACTTACCGCACCATTTCACCCTCCAGTTTCGATTGGCATCCACTCCACGGCAGCGAAACCTTGAGTTCCTTGACCTTGTTTTTCTCCAAAATCGATCCTAGATGTAATGAAAAAAAGAGGTGCAGAAAAAACACTTAAGAGGTTATTCCCATGCGTTTTAGTAGCTCAGTCAGTGAATGAATCACAGCACGGAGGGGGAGGGAGGGTTCCCTTGGGAATAAAGTCCAGGGAGTGGGACGAGGACAGGATTAGCATCGGAGACTCAGGTTCATGGTCCAATTTCTGCCACAAACTTTCCTCTTACCTTCTCTTGCCCTTATTTCTTCACAGGCAAAATTGAGTGAGCTGGACTGGACTAGTGATTGTTTTCACAATTTATTTGGAAGGAGAAGTCTTTATTTACATGAAATCTTAGACAAAGCCAAACATATAAAGGAAATCAAAAGGTTGCTGCTATGCTGGGGAAGGGAGTGGAAGTCTCCTTTGTAGCTCTGGAAGCACTAGGCTAGCTGCCCACCAAGGTTCTTTCCTGTTTCAGGACTGTTTTCCATGATTTTTTCAGTTGGATAGGCAAAGTGACTTACATTGGTCCAGCTAAAATGGTATCCATCAACGTTAAACACAGGCATGATATAGAAATACAGATGATTCAACATTTTTCTCATGGTTGGGTCACTCTTATATGTTAGAAGAGCCTAAAAGACAAAGGTGACATTTTTCTTACAAACTGATCCCAAATGCAGATTTGGAAAATAAACATGAGAAATGCTTTTTATCCATGGGAAATACCAAATACATTGGGTTAAAAAGTAACAAGCTAGGGCTTCCCCGGTGGCGCAGTGGTTGAGAGTCCACCTGCCGATGCAGGGGACACGGGTTCGTGCCCCGGTCTGGGAAGATCCCATATGCCGCGGAGCGGCTGGGCCTGTGAGCCATGGCCGCTGAGCCTGCGTGTCCGGAGCCTGTGCTCCGCAACGGGAGAGGCCACAACAGTGAGAGGCCCGCGTATCGCAAAAAAAAAAAAAAAAAGTAACAAGGTAATATGAACTGTACTCTTTGACATCACGTGTTCTTTCTTGAGAATTTTGTCTCAGACTATTTATTACTGATAACATTTTAGCAAAGGTGGCAAAACACATTAATTGGGCAGCCTATGGCAGTATTTCAGATCTCGCTAAACTTTAGGATGATTAAGAAAGCAACAATTTAGATATGCTTTTGTATAATCGGTTCTTTTTAAGATTCCATTCAATTGTGGACCAAACAACTACCTAAATATTTTGATATCCTTACATGATACATCATAACACAAGCTAGTTATGTCACTTAATTGTTTCTGTCTAATTGGTAGCAGACTCAAGTCTTGGAACTTACTGCATGGACACTCTATTCTCTCCTGACTTTCCTATAAAAAGTTTAATGGACAATTATTTATTGTGTCACCTTTATCGTGGCTCCTTTGAAATCTCACTCTTGTGATTGGGTCTGACCCCAAGTCTGAAGATTCTGCACTATTTGGCCTCAAAAGAAGAGCATTGAATGTGCTAAGTCGAGTTAAGAATACAAACATTTTGAAATACCATTCCTATGGAATGGACTTTTTAAAAAGTTCTTTTTGACGCATGTTTGTCTATTTGTAAAGGACCTTAGAGAAACACATAGAATATTTGTAACAGTGGCTGCCGTGGGGAGGGGGACTGGTGGACAATATATGGGAAAGAGTATTACCTTTCATTTTATACCCATTTGGATTGTTTGAATTTTAACCATATTAAAACACAATTAAAAGTAAAATAATTATTAAATTATACATATATCTTGTTTTGGAAAATTCAATACTTAAAATTTTAATTTTCTTTTACATCCAGTTAAGTAGAATTTCTGAACCCATCATAAGCAGCATTCTGTATTTACACAGTGAGAATTCTGTTCATAGTGAGCAATCCAATAATACAATTTATTATTAGAAACTATCACTATATTAGAAATAGTAATGAAAATATAGATATATCCAAGAATATAAGATATGAGTTAAATACAATTTTATTAAATATAATTTAAATACCTATGGTATTAACAAGTTGATAAACATTAATACAATTCTTTTTTTTAACAACTTTATTGGTGTATAATTGCTTTACAATGTTGTGTTAGTTTCTGCTTTATAACAAAGTGAATCAGCTATACATATACATATATCCCCATATCTCCTCCCTCTTGCATCTCCCTCCCACCCTCCCTATCCCACCCCTCTAGGTGGTCACAAAGCACCTAGCTGATCTCCCTGTGCTATGCGGCTACTTCCCACCAGCTATCGGTTTTACATTTAGTAGTGTATATATGTCCATACCACTCTCTCACTTTGTCCCAGCTTACCCTTCCCCTCCAACCCCATGCCCTCAAGTCCATTCTCTAGTAGGTCTGCGTCTTTATCCCCGTCCTGCCCCTAGGTTCTTCATGACCACTTTTTTTTTAGATTCCATATATATGTGTTAGCATACGGTATTTGTTTTTCTCTTTCTGACTGACTTCACTCAGTACAATTCTCCTTTATTTAAGACTCAATAATTTGTTGGCCAAATAGCTTCAGTAGAACTTTCATACATGCTTGAATTTCTATTAACAGTCCAATGCCTCAAACTAGGGGAAAGTTCTGGTATGTGATTGTATATACCCTGGAATTTTGTTTTCCTCTAATAAACAGAGGTCCTCCAAAGCTTGGAGGAAGTCTCCTGGTGGGGATGGCAGAGACAAAGCAGTATGATTAGCTAATAATCCTCCCTTAAAGTTACAGGGTTGTGGCTTTCCATGCCACTCTAGAGAAGAAGAGATGCAAGGAAAGAGATTGGGACCAACAAGGCAGGAACAAAGGGGAAGGAAAAAGTCATGGTAATTTCTCTCTCTCCTCTCCTAGCATTGGGATCCATGGTCTATTTGTCTCAGTCCTAACGGGGAAGCCTCCGCTTTTCCAAGCACAGAAAGGGTGTTACATGTTAGCACGTAAGCGCCAGACTTGCTGGAGACTTCCATGGGGACTTTCTCATCTTATCCTGCCTTCTCTCCCTCCAGTGCAAATGACTGCCATACTTTTGTATTGGAGAGAGTATTATGATCTTCCTTTTTAAAAATTACAGTATACTTTAAGCAAGCAGAAAAAATACAGAGAAGAATATGTCATCCATGTGCCCACAAACTACATCTTGCCATATTTATCAAATCTTTTTAAAAGAAAATCAAGACATTATAGATAAAACTAAAGCTCCCTTTTTATCACTCTCAGATCCCATTTTCCTCCCCTCCACCAATCAGTATCCTAAGTTTGACATCATTTCCGTGCATGATTTTCTGTTTTGCTTCATACATATGGATTCATGAACAATATATGTGTGTGCTTTGAAATTTCATGCCAGTGCGATCATGATGTGTCACTCTTCAGTTGGCTTTTCTCTGCAATATTATGTTTTTGACACTTATTAATTTGATGATTTATTCATTTTAACTGTTATATGGCATTCCATTATAGGTAAATGCACAATATATCTACCTCTTATTTTGTTGCTGGACAGTTAGGTTGCTTCTGATATTTCATTGTTACAAGATTGCGGTGAACATTCTTGCACATTTCTCCTAGACATGTGTGACAGTTTCTTTATGATATATATCTAGGAATAATTTGCTGGGTCATGGACTTACATACCTTCCACTTTAATAAATGTTGCCATTTTCTGTCTAAATCAGTAAATACTTTCATTTGCAGTGAATGAGAGTTCCCATTGTTCTACAACTTACTAACCCTTGGTTTTGTTAAGATTTCAATTAAAAAAATTAGTGGGTATGAAATTATATTTTGTTGTTTTACTTCATATTTCCCTGATTATAATTTATATTGAAAAGCTTTAATACAATGGCAGGTCATTGTATAAATTGCTCACTCATATTTTTGCCCATTTTTTTCTATTAAGCTCTCATCCTTATACTCTGAATATTAATCCTTCGGTTATACGCATTATGAACATCTTCCTTTCTTGCAGCTTATTGCTTCCTATTTTCATCATGTCCTTGTTGTACTGATATATGTCTTTAATTTTATCAACATTAAATGTATAAGTTTATTTAAGAACCCATCTCTGCCTTAATATCATAAATCTATTATCTTGTATGTTCTTCAAAAAGCCCTTTTAAATTTCATTTTAAATGTAGGCCTTAAACCTCCCAGAAATGATATTTTTTACATGATATTCAGTTGGGATTTTTTTGTTTTTATTTATTTTTTGGCTGCATTGGGTCTTCGTTGCTGTATGCGGGCTTTCTCTAGTTGCTGGGAGGGGGGACTACTCTTCGTTGTGGTGTGAGGGCTTATCATTGCGGTGGCTTCTCTTGTTGCAGAGCACAGGCTTTAGGCGCGCAGGCTTCAGTAGTTGTGGCACACGGGCTTAGTTGCTCCGCGGCATGCGGGATCTTCCCGGATCAGGGCTCAAACCCATGTCCCCTGCATTGGCAGGCGGATTCATAACCACTGCACCACCAGGAAAGCCCCTCAGTTGGGATTTATTAATTTATTTTTCCATTGTGGAAGCCCAGTTGCACTACTGTACTCATCTGGACGGGTCGTCTTTTACCCAGTGAGGTAGTAGTATACGACCTCTGTCAAGTATCGAGTTTTCTTTCAAGGGTGGAATTGCTCTAATGTACTTTGGTTTATATCCATTCACCAACACCACACCATGGTTTACATAGAATCTGTTGAGTTTGGCAGGATGTCTCCCCAAACTGTCCCACTTCAAAACTGTCTTGGCTATTTTTGACTCTTCTCCATTTACATTAATTTTGAAACCGAGGTCGAGTACATTACAGATGTTCCGTTCTATATTAGGTTGTTTATTTTTGGTCACTAATGGATATTGAATTTTAGCAAATAATCTTTCTTCATGCATTAACATCATCATATAGTTGCTGTTACGATCAATTTCCATAAGTAATTTTCTATCATTAAATCATCCTTGTATTCCTGGGATAAGCCAATTTGGTTATGATATGTACTCTTATTATGTTGGCTGGATTAAGGTTGCTAATATTTACATCTATATTTTTGAGTGAGATAGGCCTATAATTTCCTTTCTTATTTTGTCCTTGTCTTGCTTTGGTATCAGGGTTATATTACTCTATTATTATTTGGGGAGTAAACCATCTAGGCCTAGAGCAGAAATGAATTAAATATAAAGATATGGTAGGGAAGATGTACCTTTGATTTCTGTTTCATTGCTTTCCGCTCTTTATTGTTTCTTTCTTTCATTGACTCTTTTTCTAATTTCTTGAGTTGAAAGCTTAGCTTATTCATTTGGACACCTTATTCTTTTCTAATATATTTATTTAAAACTATAAATTCTCCTTCAGTAGTACATTAGCTACATTTTATATGTTTTGACATATAATTTTACTTCCATTCAGTTGTAAATATTGAAAAATTTCTTTGATTTCTTTAAACCATGAGCTCTTCATAAATATTTTTATATTTTAAATTGTGAGTTTTCTTTGAGTCATACTTTTATAAATAGTATCTAACAACTGCATTACAGCCAGAGCATATGGTCTATGTGATATAGGTTCTTTGGTATCCCTTGAACCTTGCTTTACAGCCTAGTATATCGTCAATTTTTGCAAAGGTTCCAGTTGTGCTTGAAAACAGGATTAATCCTCTAATTATTGGGTATGGATTCTAGTATGTGTTTATTAGATTAAGCTTATTAATTACACTGTTTTAAAAAAAATTTTTTAAAAACAATTAATTAATTTGGCTGTGCCGGCTCTTAGCTGCTGTGTGTGGGATCTTCATTGTGGCATGGAGGGTTTTTTCGTTGCGGCATGTGGGCTCTTAGTTGTGGCATGCATGTGGGATCTAGTTCCCTGACCAGGGATCGAACCCAGGCCTCCTGCATTGGGATCATGGAGTCTTAACCACTGGACCACCAGGGAAGTCCTTATCATCTATAGTCTTACTAAAAATTTTTCCTGTCTTAATCACTGAGCTGTATTTAAAAACTCAATTATTTTAGATTTTTCACTTTTTCTTGTAACTGTCGAATGTTTTATATATTTTTAGGACGTTAACATGGCTTCATTTTAATTTAGTTAATCAATTATTTTTTGGCTGTGTTGGGTCTTTGTTGTGGCGAGCGGGGGCTACTCTTCATTGTGGTGTGCAGGCTTCTTATTGCAGTGGCCTCTCTTGTTGCAGAGCACGGGCTCCAGGCGTGTGGGCTCAGTAGTTGTGGCTCCCGGGCTCTAGAGCACAGGCTCAGTAGTTGTGGCACACGGGCTTAGTTGCTTTGCGGCATGTGGGATCTTCCTGGACCAGGGCTCGAACCCGTATCCCCTGTATTGGCAGGTGGATTCTTAACCACTGCGCCACCAGGGAAGTCCTCACATGGCTTCATTTTAAGGTTCTTCATTTCCAAACACTACATTAACTAAGGAAGCTGTCTTCTAGTGTTCTATTCTGGAGTGGATCTAATTTCCAAGACTTGCAGAACATGTTCTTCGTCTGACAAATAAACAGGGTGTCATCATATTGCATATGCTATATTTGTGATTTTTTTAACTCTCTAAGAATCGCAGCCGTTCTCCATCTGGTCAGACAAAATGAGAATGATCACAGTGTGATGACTGTCCAGTGCTGAAGAGGACGATTCAGAGACCTCCTTGCTTCAGTGCTTTAAGTAATAGGACATAGATGATTTCTCTTTTATGGTTTAGGTGATGTTTCTAGAAAAAAGATGATCATGTGACTTTCTATTTCCCATTACTCTAACACATGATAACCGTGAAGAACATGGGGGTATGCTTTCCTTCTAATAGGTAGACTCTTTTTAGCAATCAACTCCCACCACCCATACACACGGAAAAGGAGATGCCTACTAATTAGGTTCGATCTGGGCTTTCCAAGTTCAATTTCTTGACTACTATTGTTGCTTACAAGGAAGATTTAAGTAGTTGTGATCTGAAAGCCAGTCGCAAAACAATGCACCACACGCCTCAGTGTGGCAGCCTTTAGGTACTACACTCACCTTCATCAATCTATTGAAAAATACTTGGCTGAAATGGATTTTGATTTTAAGTTAAAAGATAAAGTTTTGAGTATAATCTTCTGCTAGGAAAACAATATGTTTGGTATTAGGTTATGGAATTTCTGAAGTTGATGAAGAGAGACAAAGCATGAATCTATTTGGTACTTACCACCTAGCAAGACTACTTTGACTTCCCTATCAATAGATATACATAATATACTAGAATTCACCAAATAAACTTTGGTTAAATTCGAAGAAAATTTTTGCAACTACGAAAGTCTTTGTGTGGTGTGACAAGGTTAGGCCCAAGAGTTTCCCTCCTTTTCATTGTTTTTGGATTTATTTGGTTGGGTGTTGTTCCTTAGAGCCCCATGGCAACCTGGAACGTGGCATTGTTTTTGAAGATCAGTGTTGCTGGCTTTTAAAAAGGTACCTTCTAAATTTTCCGTTATTCTTCTTCTAGAATCACCGCAGAAGACCTAAAAATAATAACCACACATTCAGTGAAGTGTACATACTGGGAGAACTAGTTGTTATAGCTGGGGCCAAAGGAAAGGCACAGTCGCCAGTCAAGCTTGAAGAATGTTCTCACCTAGAGTGGAGTGGAGTAAAATTATTTAGGGTAGAAAAATTTGTAGCACCAAAGTGGGTGCATCTTGACACAAAGGAGGTATTTACAATTCAATACTAGGAGAATTAATTAGAGCAGGAGAGGCTTCCACGGAAATGTTTAAAAAAGGGAACGTAATCTATAAAGATATTTGATGTCACACTGTGAGAAGCTCATTAAATACAATGTGGTAACCAAATAATAGTTTGGAAGCAGCATGAGCAAAAGGCTCTGTGAATGAAGGGTGGAGAACTGGAAAACCAAATGTGAATCTAGTTATTTTTTTTAAGTGGCAAACTACTTTATTTAGTAGTGAACTGTACTTACTTTTAGAATGCAGAACTCAAATGTCATACCCTAAAAAAAGTCCATCCTGAAGCTTTGTCTGGCATAAACAACTGGGAAAATATGTATTTGTATTAATGAAATAAGTATTAATATAAAGAGAGAATTCAGGAAAAACAGGTCACGAATCTAGTTATTTTTATACTTAGTTAATTTATACTTAGAACCTCCCAGAAGGCAGGTGACAATTGAAAAATGTTATCGATTATCTCTATTTTCTATTAAGAGATATAGATAAATATTTGAAATGTTTTGTATCACCAAGAAGAATATAACATTAGCTGCATGTCCACGCTACTTTTTTTCTTAAGTAAAACCACTTCATGTTTCTAGAACTTTTATGAGATAACTTTAATAACAATGGTTGGTTGTATTTTCTCAGGGCCAGCGGAGTAGAGGCCAGGACCAACTCTGTGGCATTATTAAAATCTACTACGTAAGAATCTTTTACCTACAGAAAGAAAATACAGGAGCCCTCACTTTGCATGGCTCTGATATACACGAATTTCAGTAACCATGGTTTAGTTAAATGGTATCAGTCCTCCAAGTACAGCCCAAATTTGCTACTAGTGCTAGGTCTTAACTCTACAAATCACTATGCAAATTACAGCTGTGCATCTAGTTCTGTGAAATTGTGCCACTTCTTTTGAAGTCTGTAGGTGTGTGATTGGTCACTGTACCTGTGTTACTCAGTTCACAGACAGACAGCAAAGTGTGTAGCTGTGTTGCTCCCTTGTCTTCTGGTGATAAACCCGTGTGGCATTTTACAAAAATGGATATAGTAAGAGAGAATAGGCCAACAAAGCTTAAAGTGCAGCAATAATGCAGATAACGCAGAGGGGAAATGTGACTCAAACGTAAATGTAGTTATAGAAGAAATAGCTGATGCCAGGGATGTGGACACAGCCATCATTCAACTCTAGCTATGCAGCCAGAGGAACTTAGTGAAGACAAACTTACTGACATAAATGAGGAAAACGGTCGTACTGGAAAGGAGGACGATGTCCCAGAAGAAATGAAGCTGTCAACATTTCACATTAAAGGAACTCTTGCAGGTATTTTTCGACATTGAAAGCACAAAGGAAAAAAATACTGGAAGCTGATCCCAGCTATGAAAGGAGTATGACAATTTGCCAAGGCATAAAAAAGATGCCCACTTCATGTTGTAAGTTATATAATGAAAAGTAAGCACTGTCCAAACTACCCGTGATAAAGCTTGTCACAAAGAAACAAGGCATTTACTTATCAATATTTCTAATGTTTTAAATTATCGTGTAATAAATATTTCACTATCTTGGTGATTCCCTTACACATTTATAACAGAGTAAGAGAGTTTTTCATCTTTTGACAAAAATACGTAAAGGTCATGGAACAAACATAATTTTCCCCATTGATTATCAAGATAGATTGTTATGGCTTCAGGTTGCATGGTCACTTCTATTGAGACAGTCCTGCACTTGTGTGCAGGAAAAGTGAAGACTGCCTGTATAAACAGTGCCTGTATAAACAATGCCCAGGACATTCTCAAATATTGAATAGTGGAGTGCAATGGCTTTCAATTCAATTAAAGTGAACAAACATTAATATAGACCCTGCTATATATAAGACATTATAAATTGAATAAAAAGGGAGAAAGATCTCGGAGGGTGCAGAGGATTAAAGAGAAGATTGGGGAGGGTGAGAAGGATGGGAGAATATAAGGAGTTAAAGGCACTAAAGGGCTGGCAGAAAACAAATCAAAATGTTGCAGTTACTGGGATGGTAGTGAACAAAGTCAGAATTAAAAAAAAATGCAGATCGTTTTTATATGATGAACTATTTTTTTATTATGCCATTAAGAACAAAGACTTATTTGCTTACTCAGGTGAACTCACTAAATATTTGATCTGGCCTTAATTACCCTCTCAATTATTTATTCCCTGGCTTTTGGCACATTTTATACATACAACTTAAGTTCCCTTCTTTAAAAAGTTTATTTTATTTTTAGTAATACATTCCTTAACCAAACCTCTGAGTTTCACACCTACATTTGAGGGTTTATATTATGTTTTTACCTTTAATTTTCAGCAAGACATAATGAGACTAAGAAAGGTGATGATGTAAAAGGAGTGGTTTTGGGGAAGCTCTTGGATTCTGGGAGAAAGAGCCTTCCCATTCTGGAAAGCTTTCCCAGTTGCAGGACGTCTCCCACAATGACTACTCCAAGTCTTCCTTAGAGCTCTGTCCTATACACACAATCCCCCATAGTCCCCAGATATTACTGTTTACTCTGCTCAGAATCATCAGCTGGTTCTTAGAAAATCACTCCCTTTCCTGAAAGTCTCCTCTTCCTGTTTTTGGTTATTTGAACTATCTACATAGTACACCTGAATCACATGCCAGGTTTGGGCACCAGGATTAGCCATCCTTAGTGCCGAGTGTAGATGCCTGGGAACATGTAAACGGAGGTGGTTTTCCAGTGTAATCAGGCTGGGCCTGGAAGGGTGAGGTTTCACATCACATAGCAGCAGAGGAATACCATGGTTCACCTGGGAATTAAGGAAGTTTTCCTTTGCTTTTTCTTCTTTCTTTTCTTTCTTTTTTTGTGCTGCTACCTTTCTGTAACAGGACCAAATTAGATCCACCTGCATATTATGCTTCTTCAAAGTCTGGAAGAACTTTCCATTTCAGAGCATTCTTGTCCCAGTTTTCCCATGGATCATCTTCTCACAAACCCTTGCTTTGTCTTTGGTCTGTCACTGAGTTAAATAGAATTCATCCATTGATTTTAAAATACCTGTAGGAATATATGACTCAAGCATAAATGAGTTTAGTTTGAGAATGAAACTATTCAGTTTTGGCTGGGTTAAATTTGTTTAAAACATCATTTTGGGTTCTGTTTAATATAGAAAATACGGAAAATTCAAAAAAACATAGAGAAGAAAAAAATCACCCATAATTCTTTTAGCATTTAGTATATTTCTCATGTATATGTATCTCAGATATAGATTTTACAACATGGAAATTATAATGTCCATGCTAGGTTTTTTTTTTTCAGGTTGTAATAAATTTAAAAAATTAAAAACATTTTTATTTTTATGTATTAATTTTTATTGGAGTATAGTTTACAATGTTGTGTTTCTGCTGTACAGCAAGGTGAATCAGTTATACATATACATATATCCACTCTTTTTTTAGGTTCTATTCCCATATAGGTCATTAACAGTATTGAGTAGAGTTCCCTGTGCTATACAGTAGGTTCTTATTAGTTATCTATTTTATACATAGTAGTGCATATATGTCAATCCCAATCTCCCAGTCCATCCCACCCCTCTGCCCCCTTTGGTATCCATACATTTGTTCTCGACGTCTGTGTGTCTATTTCTGCTTTGCAAATAAGTTTATCTATACCATTTTTCTAGATTCCACTGCATTAATATACGATATTTGTTTTTCTGACTTACTTCACTCTGTATGACAGCCTCTAGGTCCATCCACATCTCTACAGATGATCCAATTTCGTTCCTTTTTATGGCTGAGTAATAGTTCATTGTATGTATGTACCACATCTTCTTTATCCATTCCTCTGTTGATAGGTATTTAGGTTGCTTCCATGTCCTGGCTATTGTAAATAGTGCTGCAGTGAACACTTGGGTACATGTATCTTTTTGAATTATGGTTTTTTCTGGGTATACGCCCAGGAGTTGGATTGCTGGATCATATGGTAGTTCTATTTTTAGTTTTTTAAGGAACCTCAATACTGTTCTCCATAGTAGCTGTACCAATTTACTTTCCCACTAACTATGTAGGAGGATTCCCTTTTCTCCACACCCTCTCCAGCATTTATTGTTTGTAGATTTTTTGATGATGGCTATTCTGACCGGCGTGAGGTGATACCTCATTGTAGTTTTGACTTGTACTTCTCTGTTAATTAGTGATGTTGAGCATCTTTTCACATGCTTTTTGGCCATCTGTATGTCTTCTTTGGAGAAATGTCTATTTAGATCTTCTGCCCATTTTTTGATTGGGTTGTTTGTTTTTTTGACACTGAGCTACATGAGCTGTTTATGTAATTTGGAGATTCAACCCTTGTTGGTCACTTCGTTTGCAAATATTTTCTCCCATTGTGTGGGTTGTCTTTTTTCATTTTGTTTATGCTTTCGTTTGCTGTGTGTCCATGCTGGTTTTTTTAAATTTTTATTTTATTGACGTAGCAGCATGTCACAGGCAGTTTCCCGTATCTTTAAATGCTCCTTTAATATATTTTATAAAGTCAGGGCTATCAATCATTTCTTTCTATGCCTTCCTCCTTTCTTTGCTTTTATGCTTGGAAATGTCTTCCTCACTTGGAAATCAAATGAATATTTCCCAGAGTTACTTTCTACATATTCTATGAATAAAGACTCTGGTCAAATTTGTCCCAGCAATGTAGAATTATTTGAGGGAAAAATTAAGTGCTATACATAATTCTGGGCCAGCTAGCACCAGCCATGGCTTGACATACTCAATCCTGGAGATTGACATTTTAAAACTCTCAAAAGTGAACAAAGCCCAAATTACCTCATTCAGTTGGTGATGATTCTGAGAAACGAAGCAAATGCCATTCCATCAGCATTGGCAACAAAGAATTAAGTGGCCTTTCCACAATTAAAAAAATAAAACAATGAAAAATAAAAAGATGTTAAAAATGGGCTGCTGTTGAAAATTGCTTGCCTACCCCACTATCAATATGACTCCCCCCTGGACTTCCCTGGTGGTGCAGTGGTTAAGAATCCACCGGTCAATGCAGGGGACACGGGTTCGAGCCCTGGTCCAGGAAGATCCCAAGTGCTGCGGAGCAGTGAAGCCCGTGTGCCACAACTACTGAGCCTGCGCTCTAGAGCCCACGAGCCACAACTACTGAGCCCACGTGCCACAACAACTGAAGCCTGCGCACCTAGAGCCCGTGCTCTGCAACAAAGAGAAGCCACCGCAATGCAAAGCCCGTGCACCGCAACGAAGAGTAGCCCCCGCTTGCCGCAACTAGAGAAAGTCCGTGCGTGGCAACAAAGACCCAATGCAGCCACAAATTAATTAATTAATTTTTAAAAATTCAAGCTTATAAGAAAAAAAATGACCCCCCGAACTTGTGCCAGAACTGCAGTGGTGAACTGTTGCAATCTTCTACCCCTTTCCTGTCTCTTATCGGATTAAGTAATACAGTCAAGAAAAGTATTTGAAAACAATTCTGTTATGGTTGGCAAAATCACTGGAATTTATTCTTGGATGTCTGTTGCCCAAATTAAGCCTGTGAATCAGGTATTCGGTCATTTGGCTGCTTACTGAGTCTCTTTAACCTCTCATCAGAGAGTATTTGATTCTTTTGGTCCTTGAGAATCAGGGTGCATGAGAGCAGTTTTTTTTTTTTTTTTTTTGATGGTCCTGTGTCTCTCTCTGCAATATCCACAGTGCCTGGCCTGTTGCGTGGTAGACACTTAGTAATTACTTGTTGATTAAATTCATCATTTAACCTGCTTAATGTAGTGGTGTTGGGTTCTTCCCTTCAGACTAGTGATACTGCCAACATTTCAACCGATACTCCCACAACTTCAATGACACCATTGCTCTCTCGGGCATCTTTGACCCATCCTGCACTTTTGTCCCCATATCAAGCCAGTCATCAATTCCTAAAGACTTCCTTTATTGGTGCTGCCTTCTGTGTTTGTGTCTTATCTCCCCAGTAGAATTGTAGTAAATGAATTGAGAAGAGAGTTAATGTCTTGTAATTACAGTACTTGTACCATTACAGAACTTAGCAAGCTGCCTTCACATAAAAAAGTATTGCTCAATAAGCCTTTGGTTGAATGAATGAATGAAGGAAGGAATGATTTTTTTCATTTGAACTATATACACCCTTTCTTTACTTTCCATTCCTACATCTACTCTTCCTGTCCACGTGTAGATTCTTGCCCTAAACACTTCTAGTTTGTTGCCCTCACTCTGGGCTCCTCCTTTCTATCATCCATATATCACTGCCTTTCATTTTTAAACTGACAATGATGCATGCTTTTCATTACATATCAGTATTTTCTCATTTTTCTTTATTGGACCAAACTGTTGGCTTCCGAGGCTAACTATAATTTTTCAGTCAGTCTCATATTGCATTAGAATCTACTCACACAGACTAGAGCCTTTGATCTCACTAATCTACACCATGTTCTCAACATTAGTGTTTTGTCTTTTTTAGAACACTATTGTATCTCCCTGATCAAATTCCCACTCCTCAGTCAAGGCCTAATGAGACTCACTTCCCCACAGATTTTTCCCAAACCTTGTCTTCTTCCAAAGTCTCATGGATTTCTCCGATTCTTGAATTCCTTCAGCTACTATAGTCAGTATAATTTAATCCCCAAAGGTACACTGTTTTATGTTGTTTACTATTGTTTCCTGCACGTAAATATTTGTTCTCAAATAAAATACAGACTCCTTGAGCGCTGGGACCATGACATACTTCTGCTGACCCCCAGAATGCTGAGGGCTGAAAATGTAGTGACCAACAAGAAATTGTTGGACTGATTAATGTAAATACTTTCCAGGGGAACCCTAGGTAACATTAATTAAAAATAACAGCTTTATTGGGATATAACTCACACATTCTATAGTTCATCTTTTTAAAGTGTACCATTCAGTGGCTTTTAGTATATTCACAGAGTTATGCAACCATGACCACTACATAAGTTTAGGATATGTTCATCAACTTAGAAAGACATTCCTTATCCTTCAGGTATCAACTCCCTGACCCCTGATTTCCTCCAGCCACAGGCAGCCACTAGTCTACTTTCTGTAAATCAGCCTGTTCTGCACATTGCATGCAAGTGGGACTGTGTAATATATGGTCTTTGGGGACCAGCTTCTTTCAGTTAGCACAGTGCTTTCAAGGTTTATTAACATTGTAGCACGTATCAACACTTTCTTCCTTTTTTAAATTGAGATGTAATTCATTTAAAAGCATACATTTCAGGGCTTCCCTGGTGGCGCAGTGGTTAAGAATCCACCTGCCAATGCAGGGGACGTGGGTTCGAGCCCTGGTCCGGGAAGATCCCACATGCCACAGAGCAACTAAACCCGAGTGCCACAACTACTGAAGCCCATGCGCCTAGAGACTGTGCTCTGCAACAAGAGAAGCCACCGCAATGAGAAGCCTGCGCACTGCAATGAAGAGAAGCCCCTGCTCTCCATAACTAGAGAAAGCCCATGCGCAGCAATAAAGACCCAATGCAACCAAAAATAAATAAAATAAATAGATTTATATTTTTAAAAAAGTATACAGTTCAGTGGTGTTTTAGTATATTCATAATGTTGAGCAGTGGTCATCACTATCTAATTTTAGAACTTTTCCATCACCTCAAAAAGAAACATGGTACCTTTTAGAGCCACTCCCAATTCCCCTCTCCCCTCACCCTCTGGCAACCACTAATCTACCTCCTGTTTCTATAAATTTACCTATTCTGGACATTTCATATAAATGGAAAGATACATTATGTGGTCTTTCGTGTCTGGCATATTTCGCTTAACGTGTTTTTCAAGGTTCATCCCTGTTGAAGCTTGTATTGTACTTCATTATGGCTGAATAATATCCCATTTTATGGATATACTGCATTTTGTTTATCAGTTGATGGACATCTGAGTTGCTTCTACTTTTTGGCTATTATGAAAAATGCTGCTATAAACATTCATGTACACATTTCTGTGTGGATATATGTTTTCATCTGTCTTGCTTATATACACAGGAGTGGAATTTTGGGGTTGCATGGGTAACTCTATGTTTAACTTGTTGAGGAACTGCTAATCTGTTTTTAACCCTATTTTTAACTTGGTAGTTTCCTTTACTTTGTAATTTAATTTTTAAGTCCATGACTTTTAAGGTTTGTGAGTGTTCCTTAAGTCTCTATCTGCTCTATTTTCTTTGTTCCCTGCCCTCTGTTTGCCCTCATATTTAAGTCTCTTACTCTTCTGCAAATAATGTCTGTTCACTTTTGCAGAAAGATAACCTCCAAGTTCTGTATATTAACCTGCTTCCTTCTCCTTATTTATCTATTCTAGTTTTCTTTCTTTGATGAATTAATTTAGTGTCTATATCATCCCTCTTGGCCCATGACAAATTTAAGAAAACTTTATTACCAAAGGTAGTGTTTCTTAAAGCGGCTTTTGGTTTCATGGTGAAGGGGCATCTCCAGTACACATTTTGATAGTAAGTCTACCAAGTTGTTCCCCCCTACGTCCCCCTCCCCCAAACCCCCCAACGTACTATAAATGTAACATTAACGATGGTTTGCTAACTTGCTACAAAGAAGCATTGAAAAAGAGAAGGATTCTGCAGTTCAGGCGTACCTCCATTGGTTTCCTTTATTTTGCTTACAAGATAGAATTGTAAAATGAATACTAGGAAAAAAAAGAGGTGGCAAGTATTGAAATCAAAATTGACAGCTCTATATTTTTCAACATAATTAAATGATTTTCAGTTTAAAAGATAGAAGCCCACAATCGGGTTGTGTATTTTGTGTTTTAAAAATGTCTACCAGCCAGTAGTTATATGTTGAGTTAATGAATACAACTATCACATGTTGAGATAATGAATTCCTTTGAGCAGTTTTCAAAATAACAAAATAATCAAGTCCATCTCACCAGTCAGTTAAGCCAGGTAGTTTGCTCTGTGTCACTGTTTTCTAAGCTTTGTGTGTCCAAGACACTCATGGACTCATCCTCTAAACTGGAGTGGAGAGCATCCCAGGGCCTGGCATGGGAGAGTCAAGCTGGTTGAAGAAGAGAGGGACATACAGAGCCAGAGCCACAGGCTGATGCTTCTGGTTTCCATGGTGCAGTGAGTGAGTCAGGGTCAGTTGATAAGGATTATACACAGCAGAGAGGAGAGAGCAGGGATGAAATTTCCCTTGATGCTCTAGGCAGAAAATAGCACCTGGTTCCAAAGAGAATGAAACCCACGTGTATGGAGACCTGGTTATTCTTCTTACGATACATTTTAAATGTTGAGATAAATGTAGATTTGCGTGTAATTATAAGAATTAATACGGAGAAATCCCTTGTACCCTTGACCCACTTTCCCCCAATGGTAATATTTTACAAAAGTATAGTATAATATAACGATCAGGGTACTGGAATTGATGCAGTCAAGATACAGAACCTCTCCATCGCTACAAAGACCCCTCATGATGCCCTTTTATAGCCACATCCACATTCCTTAACCCCCAGCAAACCACTAATCTGTTCTCCATTTCTATACAGTTGACCCTTGAACAATGTGTGGGTTGGGTTGCTGACCGTCCCAAAGCAGTTGGAAATCCATGTATAACTTTACAGTTGGCCCTCCGTAGCTACTGTTTCACATCCCGGGATTCAACCAACCGAGGATCATGTAGTACTGTAGTATGTATTTATTGAGAAAAATCTGTGTATAAGTAGACCCCTGCAGTTCAAACCCATGTTGTTTAAGAGTCAACTGTAATTTTAACACCTCAAGAATATTATATAAATGAAATCATACAGTATCTATTTGGGATGGTTTTTCATTGTATAATTCTCTGGAGATTCACATTGTTGTGTGTTTCCATAGTTCGTTCTTTTTTTTTTTTTGGTGAGTAGTTTTCCATGGTATGCATGTTCTAGTTTGTTTAACCCTTTGCCCATTGAAGGATATCTGGTTTGTTTCCAGTTTTTGGTTGTTATAGATAAAGCTGCTATAAACATTCGTGTACAGATTTTTGAGCAAACATAAGTTTTAATTTCTCTGGGATAAATGCTGAGAGTGCAATTATTGGGTTATATGATAGTGGCATGTCTTCTTTTAAAAGAAAACGTTAACTGTCTTCAGCAGTATCTCCATTGTTTTACATTCCCACCAGCAGTGTGTGAGCAATCCAGTTTTTCCCCATCCTCCCCAGCATTGGCTGGTGAGACAGTCTCTCCCCCTTTCCCGCGTGTGTGTGTGTGTGTGTGTGTGTGTGTGTGTGTGTGTGTGTGTGTGATTTTAGCCATTCTGACAGGTGTCTAGTGATAGCTCATTGTGGTTTGAATTTGAATTGCCCAAATGGCATCTTTTTGTGTGCTTTTTTTTTTTTGCCATCTGTATACTCTTTTTGGTGAAATGTCTCTTTATGTGTTTTGCCCATTTTCTAATTGGATTGCTTGCCTTTTTATTGTTAAGTTTTGAGTTTATATATCCAAATATGAATCCTTTCTCAGATATCTGGCAAAGTTTGTAGCCTGTCTTTTTCTTCTTAACAGGGCCTTTCACACAGCAAAGTTTAAAATTTTTATTTTATTATGTTTGATAATGTCCAGTTTACCAACTTTTCCTTTTGTGAAGTCTAAGGACTTTTTGCCTAGCTTTAGATACTGAAGACTTTTTCCTATTCTAAAAGTTTTGTAATTTTACATTTAAGTCCGTGATCCATTTTGAGTTAATTTTTGTATAAGCAATGAGACTTGGGTTGAAATACATTTATTTGCCTATGGAAGTCCACTTGCTCCAGCACCGTTTGTTGAAAAGTATGTCTTTCCTTCACTGAATTGCTTTTGCACCTTTGTCGAAAGTCACTTGGGCATATTTGTGTAGGTCTATTTCTGGGTCTTCTGTTCCATTTGTCTCTATCCCTTCACCAGTACCACATACTTTTGATGACCAATGATATAATAAGTCTTGAAGTTGGGTAGAATGATTCTTTTACAAAATAGTTTTAGCTCTTCTAGTTCCTTTGCCTTTCCATATAAATTTTAGAATAATTTTACCTATATCTACAAAAAGTCTTGCTGGAATTTTTATAGGAATTATGTTAAACATATATCAATTTGGGGAGAATTGACATTTTTCTGTATTGAGTCTTCCAATCCATGAATATGGTATATCTCTCTGTATATTTAGATTTTGCTTGATTTTTTTGATCAGTGTTTCATAGTTTTTAGCATATAAGTCCTATACTTGTTTTGTTAGATTTACTCCTAAGTATTTCATTTTACAAGTAATTATAAATGGTATTATATTTTTAATTTCAGCATCCACATGTTCATTGCTAGTATATAGAAATACAGTTGACTTTTTTATGTTTATTTTCTGTCCTGTGATCTTGCTGAACTCACTAGTTCTATTTCCCTGTAGAGTCCTTGGGATTTTCTGTGTAGACAATCATGTCACCGACAAATAGGAAAATTTTATTTATTCCTTTCTGATCTGTATGTCTTTTATTTCCTCTTCTTCTATGGACTAGAACTTTCAGCACTATGTTAATTTAAGAGTGGTGAGAGTGGACATCCTTACCTTGTTCCTGATCTTAGGAGGAAGCATTTGGTCATTTACCAGTAGGTGTAATGTTTGCTGTAGGATTTTCATAGATGTTCTTTATAAAATTGAGGAAGTTCCCATCTATTCCTGTTTTTCTGGGAGTTTTTATCATGAATGTCGAATTTTGTCAAGGTCTTTTTCTGTATTGATTGATGAGATTATGTAGACTTATCTGTTCTTCAGTTTGTTAATATGGTAGATTACATTGGTTGAATTTCAAATATTAAAACAGGCTTGGATCCTTGCAATAAACCCCACTTGGTCATGGTGTAGAATTATTTTTTAGATTACTAAATTCTATTTGCTAATATTCTGTTAAGGATCCCTGAATCTATTTTCTAGTTTTGTTTCCTATTGTTTTTGTCTGATTTTTGTATTAGGGTAATACTAGCTTTATAAATGAATTGAAACTATTCTCTCCTTTTCTAATGTCTGAGATTGTGTAGAATTGGTCTCAATTCTTCTTTAAACATTGGTAGAATTCTTCAGTAAAACCATCTGGGTCTGGAGATTTCTTTCTTTCCTCTTTTTGAATTTTAAAATTATGAATTCAGTGGCCTTAACGGTAATAGGCATATTCAAATTATTTCATAATGGATGAGTTGTAATAGTTTGTGTTTTTCAATTTACTGGTACATTTTGCCTATGCCATCAAATTTATATGTGTAGGGTCATACATAGTATTCCCTTATTGTCCTTTTGGTATCTGCAGGGTTTGTAGTGACATCTTTTTCACTCCTAACATTGGTAATTTGTATCTTCTTTTTTCTTTGTCTCTCTTGCTAGAACTTTGTTAATTTCATTGATCTTTTCAAGAACCAGCTCCTTGTTTCACTGATTTTCTGTAATGATTTTCTGTTTTCAATTTCATTGATTTTTGCTCTTATCCATATTACTTCCTTCTGCTTGCTTTGGCTTTATTTTCTATTCTTTTTCTAGGTTCTTGAGGTGAGAGCTTTGATTATTGTTTTGAGAATTTCCCTCTTTTCTAATGTATGCTTTTAGTGCTATAAATTTCCCTCTTAGCATTGTTTTAGCTGTGTCCCACAAATTTTGATATGTTGTATTTTCATTTTCATTCAGTTCAATGTATTTTTAAAATTTCCCTTGAGATTTTATCTTTGACCCATGGATAATTCAGAAGCATCTTAATTTCCAAGTGTTTGGAGGTTTTCCTGTTATCTTTCTGCCATCAATTTCTAGTTTGATTTCATTGTGGTCAGAAAACACAGTCTGTCTGATTTCATTTCCTTTAAATTTGTTGAGGTTTGTATTTTGGTCCATGTTATGATATATCTTGGTGTATGTTCCGTAGGCACTTGAAAAGAATGTGTATTCTGTTGTTGGGTTGGGTGATCCATAAATGTGACTTAGATCCTGTTGGTTGATAGTGTTGTTGAGTTCTTTCATATCCTTGTTGACTCCTTTCTAATGATTCTCTTTGGTTATTTTAAAATATGAACTTGCTGATACTACTACCACTACTGAGTTGATTTAATTAACTGCTTATTATACGCCAAGTACTCTGTTAAGTCCTTTACAAGAATTATATAATTTAATCCTCCCAATAAACCAGTGTGTCACATATTATTAATACTGAAGTTCAGAGAGGTTAAACGACTTGCCCACCAAGGTCATATAGCTAGTAAATGGCAGAGCTGGCATTCCAACCCAGGGCTGTCTGACTACTAAACGTGTGCATGTAACCTCTGTGCAATCTGCTGTTCTATCAGGATTTAGGACTCGATGAGTTTTCTTCCAGTTCACATTTGAGTAAGGATGCAAACATTATAGTGGTGGCTGTGGGACAAGTCCCACCAAGGTATGGTTGGCAGCCTCCCCAGTGATTCCCACTTCTTGGCATTCACGCTCTTGTGTAATGCCCTCCCCTTGAATACAGTCTGGACCTAGTGACTCACTTCTAATGGACAGAATATGGCAAAAGTGATGGGGGGATGTCACTTCGGAAATTAGGTTACAAAGAGACTGTGGTTTCCATCTTGGGCCTGTTCACGCTCTCTCCCTCTCATCTGCTCTGACGGCAGCCAGGTACTGGGTTGTGAGCTGTCCTATGGCGATGCCCACGTGGCAAGGAACTGATGTCTCTGGCTTACAGCCCTGGGGGACCTGAGGCTGCCAGCAGCCACATGAGTGAGCTCAGAAACAGATCCCCCATACAAGCCTTGAGATGGCCAAAGCTCCAGCTGACACCTTGACTGTGCCTTGTGAGAGACCCTTAGCCAGAGGCACCCAGCTAAGCTGTGCTTGGATTGCTGACCCACAGAAACTATCAAGTAATAGATGTTTGTTGTTTTAAGCTGTTGAATTTGGGGGAAAACACCAAGAGAGAGAGAAAACAAAGGAAAGAAGCCAAAATTTTGGCTTCTGACACCATCCCCTTCTTTGGGGGTTGAAATTCCAGGGAAATCAAGAGATGGTAGAAAAGACTGCCAGATTGGAGTAAAACATGTAAGAAAAGGGAACCTGGGTCCTTGTTTACCATGTGTCTTTCTGAGAGGTCTCATGTGCCAACGAGGGGCAAATGCAGAAGGAGACAATCAGCAGTGTGGTGTGTGTCAGCCAAGAGAGGGCTTGACATAGCCTCTTAGGGTCTCCTGGGAGAAAGAGCCTTGAGATTCCCTGGTGCCCCCGGAGGTGCCATGGAAATTAGAGGAGTTGAGAGCCTGGGAGCCTGTCTTGGGATTTCGGTGGTGGAGGGGAGGTGACCTCTGGAAGGGACACTGCCTGAAGCCCCTCTTGGACAAGACAACCCCTGCCATCTGTGGATGGCAGGATTTAACCAGGGACTTAGTGTATAAGATATGATGCTTCAATGCTGGGCAGACTTAAGGTTACTTAAATCTTTGAAGTCCCCATTCCCTCTGGCTGCAACACCGCCATTCTATGGGAACAGGGGCTTCAAGCCAAGATGAGAACGTTTCTTACAAGCCTGTGATGCTATCACCAGTCATTGCTATCATGTGGCAGCCCCATTGCTTCCACAAGGACACTGGGACCAGTGACCCGTAGGCCTCCTTTTTTTCCACTTCTGTTGCTTCCCTGACTCAGATGGGAAATGTTCCTGATTAAATGGAGGGGTAAGTGACAGCCATAAACAGCAAGAGTAAGAGAGGTATGGAAAGGGTAGCAGCGGCCCAGAAATAGACTCATCTGTGTGCTTGAAATTGGCTTGGTGCAGGAGGGAGGAGAAGCCTTTCCTCACTCATCTTTGGTGAAATGGAGCCTATTCTTTTTTAAGTTTTTTTTAATTTTTAAAGAAACTTTTTGGCTGCATTGGGTCTTCATTGCTGTGTGCGGGCTTTCTCTAGTTGCAGTGAGCGGGGGCTACTCTTCATTGTGGTGCATGGGCTTCTCATTGTGGTGGCTTCTCTTGTTGCAGAGCATGGGCTCTAGGCGCACGGGCTTCAGTAGTTGTGGCATGCGGGCTCAGTAGTTGTGGCATGTGGGCTTAGCTGCTCTGTGGCATGTGGGATCTTCCTGAACCAGCACTCGAACCCATGTCCCCTGACTTGGCAGGTGGATTCTTAACCACTGCACCACCAGGGAATTCCCTGGAGCCTAATCTTAATTGATGCTTCTTGCTCTTGCTCCAAAATGAACTACCCTCAACTGATAGTCACCATACATGCCTGTTCCTTTTTCTGTGGTTACACTGTGTCCTCCTCTTCCTTGGAAATTTAGCTTGGGTTCTAGGGCTGCCGTGTATGGCTGTACAGATTGTGCACTGCAAAAGTCCAAGTGGTACCATATCCTTAGGAGATGAATTGTAAGTCATCTCCCAGAAATCTTTCCATATCATAACCACTGGATTCTCACACTCCCATTCATTCACAAATAACTGAAGCACTATTAAGTGCCAAGTGTTGTTCTAGGTACTGGGGATTTGGCAATGAACAAGATAAATAGAGTTTCTGCCTTTGGCATTAGTATAGGAAGAGAGAGACAATTACCACATGAACAAATAAAGTAAATTTAGGTGTTATAAAGAAGCTGCACATGTGGGGGTGAGGTAAAATGTTTGGGAGATACATTCTTATGTTCTACAATAATACACTGGACCATAGACTATAAACAATAGATGTTCTATTCTTAACCATTTTGCCCCTTTTCCTTTTGAAACTCAAGACAGCAGACAATATGTTGTATGTATACAATGGATATTTAATGCAAGGTGGTAGAGTTAACAATTTGTTAGCTTTTGCATTTATCCTACCGGGATGAAATGGTATTTTAAGAGAATATGAATTGCTCAATGCGCTGAGTGGGAATAGTTTGAAAATTTTATTATTACATTATAAAATTAAGAATACTTTTGTGGGTTTGGTTGTGGTAGAGAAGCAGATTTTACAAATTAATACAGTATTGACTTTTTAAAAACTATATTTATTTATTTTTGGTTGCATTGGGTCTTTGTTGCTGCACGCAGGCTTTCTCTAGTTGCGGAGAGTGGGGGCTACTCTTTGTTGCGGTGCGCGGCCTTCTCATTGCGGTGGCTTCTCTTGTTGTCGAGCACGGGCTCTAGGTGCGCGGACTTCAGTAGTTGTGGCTCGCAGGCTCAGTAGTTGTGGTTCTCAGGCTCTGGAGCGTAGGCTCAGTAGCTGTGGCACACGGGCTTAGTTGCTCCGCGGCATGTGGGATCTTCCCAGACCAGGACTTGAACCCGTGTCCCCTGCATTGGCAGGTGGACTCTCAACCACTGCACCACCAGGGAAGCCCCCCAGTATTGATATTTGTGGGGCGTATTTTCTAAGACTAGGAGAGCCTTCAAAATAATAAACCTTACTAGGTCACATAATTTTCCCATAAAACACAGTGAAATATAACTGAAATATTTAAATACCTTTTGTATCCTTAATGGTTTTCTATGAGTAATTTGTAGGGTTTTTTTTCTGGCTAACAACCATCCTTCCCTTAGAGTTCTTCACTGTTATTACCAGTACTAGTTGTTGGCTTTTTTTAGGAGTCTTAAAAAAAAATACTAAGAAGTGGGCTTCCCAGGTGGCACAGTGGTTGCGAGTCTGCCTGCCGATGCAGGGGACACGGGTTCGTGCCCCGGTCCGGGAAGATCCCACATGCCGTGGAGCGGCTGGGCCCATGAACCATGGCCGCTGAGCCTGCGCCTCCGGAGCCTGTGCTCCGCAACGGGAGAGGCCACAGCAGTGAGAGGCCCGCGTACCGCAAAAAAAAAAAAAAAAAAAAACTAAGAAGTAAAGGTTATAAAAAACCATGAAAGTCATTGCATTCATGAGGTTGGCCCACTCTTGGGATAAGAAACCCCTCAATACACTAGCCTTAGAGGGCTTATGACTTAAATGAATGAAGCCTTCAGAAAATGAGAAATCACCATGAATCATCAACCATTAGAGTCACTGAAAAGTACTGAAACAGAGAATGTTAAATGCACAGATGCTAAAGGTCTTTGGTGTCTAAATCACAGATCCATAGCAGGAGGGCAAAATGCAGTCACTTGCTCATCTCTTTATTGCTGTAGCATACATGAGATCATTTTGACGGAGAAGACAAGAGAATATCACAGAGAAACTGTCTGGAACACCATAAATTGGATTTGTAGCCTTTTGCTATATATCAGCTACTATGGTTGGTTCCTAATTTGTCACGAATTCATAAACGCTCTGAATCTCAGGTCCTTTCTCTTTAATGAGGGTTTGGTAATTCCCACCTCCAAGGGCAGAGCTGAAGATAAACAGAGCCAGGGTTTTGAGAGGCCTTCATAAACAGAGAAGAAACCCACAAAATCACAGTGTTACTGTCATTCCATCAGATATCGCTGGCTTCACATTCCCAGTTTTGTTCCTTGAGCAGAATAAAAACACTGGCTAGTGAGAATGGACACTCTGTAAAGGGTTTAACTTACTTCTTTTACAAACCACTGACAAAAGGCAGGACCAATCCATTCTCTTGCATGAATACCGCAGTCTATCCAGACAGCTCTTTTGTAAGCTCGTGATCTTCTGCCCAGCTGAAAACAAGAGTATTCACAGTAACCAATGCAGGCTTTTATTTTTGGATTGACTGACCAACATAATTTAATATGGTTTCAGCATAATACTTCACTAGAGTTGGGTTCATTAAGTAACCCATAAAAAAGACAGATTTCCTATCGATTTCAGAAGTCCAGGCTTGTTTATGCAGAAAGAATAAATTTATTGTCTTAATTACGAATCAAAGAAGTAGAAAATACACAAGGAAAATGCAATTGCTTAAATAGGCTTGCTTCTCCATTTTCATATAATATGTGACTTAAGTAAGAAGCTAATTTTTTCCCTCCCTCTCCCTCTTCCTTGCCCTGTTTCTCTCCACTGCCCTCCCCATGCAGGGAATCAGACGTATTCCCAAGCAATATCTATTAAAGAAATAGCTATGCCTTATATGTAGAGAAAGTCAAATTTTATTACAATACAAAAGGGAAACACAAAATGATTTGTAGAGTCAAGTGACAGACTTTTCTTTATTATCTTATTATATCAATTTCATTTATAATACGGTTTCTAACCCAGTTATCAGTTGATGGCTTCTGACATGATAGGGGATCTAGTTTTCATTCATTCATTAATTCACTCAACCAATGCTTTAGGAAATCCTTTTTAATGTCAGACACAGTGCTTGGCCTTGGAGATTCAGAGATGAGAAGACAAGGAATTTATACGGTAGTAGGGGAGGGCAGACACACGAGCAATTAATCATTATAATGTGAATATATGTAAGTTACTTTGGCAACTCGGGGGCTATGTCTCATTTCCCTGTGGAGCAAAAGAGGAGCCCTTGAAGAGTTGAGCAAGACTTGAAGCTTGCCCGGCAGACAAGTGGAAGAAGGCATCTCAAGCTTGGAAGAAGGCATCTCAAGCTTGGAAGAGAATCTGAGCGCACCGTGTTTGAGCAGCTGCTTCTGGGGTATGAGGAAAGAATGGCAGATGAAGCTGGACACAGAGGCAGAAGACACATGAAATTCCTGGATACTAAGTAACAGAGATAAGGCTTCATCCTGTATTCCATGGGAGGTGTGTGTGTGTGTAGATGGACGAGAGGGTAGAGGATGGGGACTCACAGGGAAGTTCAGTCCTGAGGCTGCTGTGACTGCAATAGTCCAGGGAGAACAGATCCAGAAACAAGCTAGGGCAATAGCAGTGAGGACAAGAAAAGAGGTTTTGACAAATCCAAAAGTTAGAAGAAAGAATTGTCAGTTCATGTTAGATTTAAATAAGTGATGAGAATAAAGGAGAGGAATTCAGGATGGTTCATGTTTCCTGACTGGAGCACGGCACTGCCATCCTGAGTCTGAGGTGTTTTGGTGAGTATCGAGATGATGATGGCAAGGTGGCAATGAGCTATGAACGTCCACTAAGTACCAGCGAGCAGACTCCACTGAACAGAAAAGTCTGGAATGACTGTTGAAACCATGGGGTGGATGTGCCCATCCAGGCAGGGTGGGGAGAGGGAGAGCACAGCTGAGGAGGGAATCCTGGGGCCACCAGCATGTAAGGAAAGAACAAGGGGAGAGGAGCCATTGGAGGAGACCTGAGGGGATGGTCTGAGACGAGAGAAGAACCAAGTAGGGGTCATCACAGATGTTTTAGAAGTGTCGTGAGGGCAAAGGCCAGGGAGTCAAGGTCTGAATGGTTGCTGAGGAAGTAGAGACAGTGATGCAGGGAAATCTTTTTAGATCTTTGGCAGAGAAGAGATGGCTCAGTGGCTGAAAGAGAACGCAGGCTCAAGGGCTGGGAATGACGTATACCTTCTTACACATTTCTGTAGTTTTGCACCGGTTCATTGTAAGCAGCACCAACTCACAAATAATGTTGGTCATTATTTTTGAAGTGCATAAATACTGTTTTAGAAACAGTATTCTTTGGAATACTCAATGGCAAAAATTAAATATGGCTCAAAAACCTAAGGGGGGAAATTTTTTTCTTAAATTACCAGATGAGGTTAAATATGAGACACGATGAAATGCCATTTCGTTTCTTTTCCCCATAAGTCAAAGCTGAAAACAACAAATGTTTAGTAAATATTTAGTTACTAATTTCTTATTTTTACCTTTAAAACAAAAAGAGATCTTCCCTCATATGATTTTCCAATAGAGAACATGTGAATGAGGCCTGAATGAGTTTTATTCAAATGATGCATCCAATTTTGAATCTAAAAGCAAGTAAATAAAAACCACGTCAGACTCACAATTATGGAGCTTTCAGTAAACAAAAGAGAACAAAAAGACAGCAGTGGGTTAGGAACTCAAAGAAGCATATGTGGAGCATAAGATTGAATGATAAACCAATTTTGTTGTTTTAATTTTCTTCAGGACACAAAATTACATTTTATTTTCTGCTTTTATGAATAGTTGTTTTATGTCTTTATATTGTTCCCCTTTTAAAGCATACCTTCTACTACTCTTTGTCATTAACATCTTAATGGCAGAATTTTACAGAAAACGAATCAATGTGTTCTGGGTCCTTTTTGAGAAATCCAAATTTACTTCCATTTGCCCCCAACATTTAGAGGAAAAGAAAGAAAGCAGATTCAGGAAAACCATCCCAACTATTTGAAAGTGTTTATTAAAGTCCTCTATATTGTAATTTGCCACTGAACAGAAGGTGCTAAGAAAAAGGCATTATCTTTTTGCATTTAAGGTTTATTCTACCAGCCACACATTGGAGGGCATACTCTGAATAATTTCCCAAGTAATAGCGATACATTTGCATTGATCCATTCACACACATTTATCTGTCATCGGGGAAAGTTATATTTGAGATGGATAAAGAAGGCACTTAGGAAGATGGGTGACATTTCTGACTTGAAGCCCAATAAAGGAGTAAGGAAATCACAGAAAAGTGTCCCTCTGTTCCATGATGTGAAAGAGTCTGTTCTAAAAAAAAACCCAAAAAACAGATTTTCCTTTCTTTCTATACCTATTTAATCTAATGAGCAGGATACACAAACACACATACATTTACATATCTATATTAATATATTTTTAAATTTTGACTTTTTTTTCTAGTGCACGTTAATAGCAAGTACGTCAAGTTATCTAAATGTCTAATCTTAACTTGACATATCTAATATGTCAAATTATCTAAATCCTTTCCATTGCTGGTAACTTCATGCTTCTAAAAAGTATGTTAAAAACAGGAAATATGTAGAAATAATTTTGAAAAGAAAGTTGTTATCAAGAGAACCAAAAATTCTCTTAAGAATATAACAGGATCTCATTTGATCTCATTTGTTCTATGACTGGCATTCCTGTGCTCAATTCAGGGGAAGAATGAAAAAATGTATGTACTCATCCGTTTAAGTCATTCTGTCAACAGCTATCTATTTGGAAGTCTCTCTTTGCTTGCCCTGCAGATACAGTGGTGAACAAGAAAGCAATGGCTTGTGCCCATGGCCCTTTCAGCTTATTAGGAGAGAAAGGCATTAATCAATACATACAATAACATAATCAACAACTATGATAGGTATCACATCCATGTACTACGGGTGCAGGTAGTACTCCGGGGGTTGAGAGGAGGGAGTTCTGACCCCATCTGGGGTAGCAGAAACAGCTCTCTTCTTGCTTAAACTGAGATTTGAAGAATAACTAGTTGTTGCTCAGATGTACAATAGTGGCAGTGGGGATGGGTCCTTGTATTTCTCAGATACAGTCAATAACAGCAAGCTAACAGACCCTGAGGTGCCACAAATGAAGCTTGGTTTTGGGGAGGTCTCAAATTTGCAGAGGGTGTGGGGCAAACATCAAAGTTCACTCTACCCCTCAACCAAACCATTGCCCTCAAAGTCTGGCTAGCTCTACCGTCCATGCATTTTTTAATTAGGGTGTTTATAACCGTAATTACAGTCAGCCCTCCACATCTGGGGATGCAGAACCATTGGATACCAGGGGCTGACTGTACTACGCCATTGTACACAAGGGACTTGAGTATCCGTGATTTTGGTATCTGTAGGGGGTCCTGGACCCAATGCCCTTCGGATACTAAGGGGCGACTGTATAGCAGCTTTACTGCACTCTCCATTGAACTTCCCCTGTCCATTGTAGGGGTGGGTTGGATAAAGCAGGTGAAATTAAAATTTTGCTGCTACTTATATAGTGTAAAAGGCTTAATGGAAGAGAACTGAGGTGCCTGGGCAACGTAAGAGCTGTACGTATTCTTCATATAGCCTCTGCCTCTGTCCTTATGCTTCTCTCCCAATCCTGAGACTTAAATGATAAAGCTGCACTTGTAAAAAAGCAACAAAAGGTCCTTTGATTACATACTTCTTCTAAGGAGTGATAAACTTCATAATTATATCCAGAGACGGATCTTCGACTTCTCTGGGTTGGCAAACTGCTTCCCTTTTCCAGCACTTTCTGAAGATCTTCCATGAGGATCCTGGATTTGAAATGATAGACATGATGAAAATTAAATGGAAATAATACAAAAATCAGTCAATATCAAAAGAAAATCATGCATCTGTGAAAAGGACAGTGAAGGAAAAAAGGACAGTGAAGATTGACACTTCTAAAAACACCAAATGTTGGGAAGATGTTCTTTTTCAGAAAATAAAAACTGTTAAATAAATGATATAATGAATATAAAATAAAAAATTATAGGCAGGTGTTCCCAAGTAATGAGCCTAATAACAATTACCATTGATTGAGCAGCTACAAGAACTGAATGATGGCGTGGGAACACATATTTACTGAGCACCTATCAGGTGGCAGGCACTGTGCTGTGTATTTTACACGAGCTTAGTTAATAACCCTATGAGGTTAGACTTTCTTGTTATCTCTGTTTTACAAATGGGGAAACTGAGCCTCATAAGGGTTAAGAACCTGTCAATATCACTCTTCCAGTGAGCACAGAGCCAGAACTGGAACTTAGAATGTGAACCCAAGTTCCAGGCTTTAGACTCAGGTCCGGTGTGACATTATGAAAAATGAAGCACGACAAGCTCCTCCACTCCTTTGCCACATCCTCCTGTTCAGCTGCTTCTATCTGTTCCCATGGCTTTTGTCACTGAACTTTTGTCATGTTGTCACCTGGCACACTTGACCCAAGACTCAGAAAAGGGAAAGAAAGAAACTACAATACTCAAGAGGAAATGGAAGAAATACCTAGAGTCGGAAAAAGCTAATTTCACTGCCTACCAGTATCAATGACACCAAGAGAAGACAAGCTTAGGTAATCAAAGCGAATGCATTTGGAAATTGAAGGCCGAGGCCAGGGTGAGGGATTCAAGTCACTGAAATGTATGGAACGAGCTGGACTGGTGTTATATTTTTTTAATTTTTAATTTATTTTTTTATACAGCAGGTTCTTATTAGTCATCAATGTTATACACATCAGTGTATACATGTCAATCCCAATTGCCCAATTCAGCACACACACCACCATCCCCACCCCCCTCTGGCTTTCCCCCCTTGGTGTCCATACGTTTGTTCTCTACATCTGTGTCTCAACTTCTGCCCTGCAAACCAGTTCATCTGTACCATTTTTCTAGGTTCCACATACATGAATTAATATACGATATTTGTTTTTCTCTTTCTGACTTCACTCAGTATGACAGTCTCTAGATCCATCCACGTATCAACAAATGACTCAATTTTGTTCCTTTTTATGGCTGAGTAATATTCCATTGTATATATGTACCACAACTTCTTTATCCATTCGTCTGTCGATGGGCATTTAGGTTGCTTCCATGACCTGGCTATTGTAAATAGTGCTGCAATGAACATTGGGGTGCATGTGTCTTTTTGAATTATGGTTTTCTCTGGGTATATGCCCAGTGGTGGGATTGCTGGGTCATACGGTAATTCTATTTTTACTTTTTTAAGGAACCTCCATACTGTTCTCCATAGTGGCTGTATCAATTTACATTCCCACCAACAGTGCAAGAGGGTTCCCTTTTCTCCACACCCTCTCCAGCATTCGTTGTTTGTAGATTTTCTGACGATGCCTATTCTCACTGGTGTGAGGTGATACCTCACTGTAGTTTTGATTTGCATTTCTCTAATAATTAGTGATGCTGAGCAGCTTTTCATGTGCCCCTTGGCCATCTGTATGTCTTCTTTGGAGAAATGTCTATTTAGGTCTTCTGCCCATTTTTTGATTGGGTTGTTTCTTTAATATTGAGCTGCGTGAGCTGTTTATATATTTTGGAGATTAATCCTTTGTCTGTTGATTCGTTTGCAAATATTTTCTCCCATTCTGAGGGTTGTCTTTTCATCTTGTTTATGGTTTCCTTTGCTGTGCAAAAGCTTTTAAGTTTCCTTAGGTCCCATTTGTTTATTTTTGTTTTTACTCTAGGAGGTGGATCAAAAAAGATCTTGCTGTGATTTATGTCAAAGAGTGTTCTTCCTATGTTTTCCTCTAAGAGTTTTATAGTGTCCAGTCTTATATTTAGGTCTCGAATCCTTTTTTTTTTTTTCTTTTTTTTTGCGGTACACAGGCCTCTCACTATTGTGGCCTCTCCCATTGCGGAGCACAGGCTCCGGACATGCAGGCTCAGTGGCCATGGCTCACAGGCCTAGCTGCTCCGTGGCATGTGGGATCTTCCTGGACTGGGGCACAAACCCATGTCCCCTGCATCAGCAGGTGGACTCTCAACCACTGCGCCACCAGGGAAGCCCTCGAATCCATATTGAGTTACTTTTGTGTATGGTGTTAGGGAATGCTCTAATTTCATTCTTTTGCATGAGCTGTCTAGTTTTCCCAGCACCACTTATTGAAGAGACTGTCTTTTCTCCATTGTATATCCTTGCCTCCTTTGTCATAGATTAGTTGACCATGGGTGCGTGGGTTTATCTCTGAGCTATCTATCTTGTTCCATTGATCTATGTTTCTGTTTTTGTGCCAGTACCAAAATTGATTGGTACTTGATTACTGTAGCTTTGTAGTAGAGTCTGAAGTCACGGAGTCTGATTCCTCCAGCTCTGTTTTTTCCCCTCAAGACTGCTTTGGCTATTCGGGGTCTTTTGTGTCTCCATACATATTTTAAGATTTTTTGTTCTAGTTCTGTAAAAAATGCCATTGGTAATTTGATAGGGATTGCATTGAATCTGTAGATTGCTTTGGGTAGTATAGTCATTTTCACAATGTTGATTCTTCCAATCCAAGAACATGGTATATCTCTCCATCTGTTGGTAACATCTTTAATTTCTTTCATCAGTGTCTTACAGTTTTCTGCATACAGGTCTTTTGTCTCCCTAGGTAGGTTTATTCCTAGGTATTTTATTCTTTTTGTTGCAGTGGTAAATGGGAGTGTTTCCTTAATTTCTCTTTCAGATTTTTCATCATTAGTGTATAGGAATGCAAGAGATTTCTGTGCATTAATTTTGTATCCTGCAACTTTACCGAATTCATTGATTAGCTCTAGTAGTTTTCTGGTGGCATTTTTAGGATTCTCTATGTATAGTATGTCATCTGCATACAGTGACAGTTTTACTTCTTCTTTTCCAATTTGTATTCCTTTTATTTCTTTTTCTTCTGTGATTGCCGTGGCTAGGACTTCCAAAACTGTGTTGAATAATAGTGGCAAGAGCGGACATCCTTGTCTTGTTACTGATCTTAGAGGAAATGCTTTCAGTTTTTCACCATTGAGAATGATGTTTGCTGTGGGTTTGTCATACATGGCCTTTATTATGTTGAGGTAGGTTCCTCTATGCCCACTTTCTGGAGAGTTTTTAATCATAAATGGGTGTTGAATTTTGTCAAAAGCTTTTTCTGCATCTATTGAGATGATCATATGGTTTTTATTCTTCAATTTGTTAATGTGGTGTATCACACTGATTGATTTGCGTATATTGAAGAATCCTTGCATCCCTGGGATAAATCCCACTTGATCATGGCGTATGATCCTTTTAATGTGCTGTTGGATTCTGTTTGCTAGTATTTTGTTGAGGATTTTTGCATCTATGTTCATCAGTGATATTGGCCTGTAGTTTTCTTTTTTTGTGACGTCTTTGTCTGGTTTTGGTATCAGGGTGATGGTGGCCTCGTAGAATGAGTTTGGGAGTGTTCCTTCCTCTGCAATTTTTTGGAAGAGTTTGAGAAGGATGGGTGTTAGCTCTTCTCTAAATGCTTGATAGAATTCACCTGTGAAGCCATCTGGTCCTGGACTTTTGTCTGTTGGACGATTTTTAATCACAGTTTCAATTTCATTACTTGTGATTGGTCTGTTCATATTTTCTATTTCTTCCTGGTTCAGTCTTGGAAGGTTATACCTTTCTAAGAATTTGTCCATTTCTTCCAGGTTGTCCATTTTATTGGCATAGAGTTGCTTGTAGTAGTCTCTTAGGATGCTTTGTATTTCTGTGGTGTCTGTTTTAACTTCTTTTTAATTCCTAATTTTATTGATTTATGAGTCCTCTCCCTCTTTTTCTTGATGAGTCTGGTTAATGTTTTATCAATTTTCTTTATCTTTTCAAAGAACCAGCTTTTAGTTTTATTGATCTTTGCTATTGTTTTGTTTCTATTTCATTTATTTCTGCTCTGATCTTGATGAGTTCTTTCCTTCTGCTTACTTTGGGTTTTGTTTGTTCTTCTTTCTCTAGTTCCTTTAGGTGTAAGGTTAGATTGTTTGAGATTTTTCTTGTTTCTTGAGGTAGGCTTGTATAGCTATAAACTTCCCTCTTAGAACTGCTTTTGGTGCATCTCATAGGTTTTGGATCATCGTGTATTCATTGTCATTTGTCTCTAGGTATTTTTTGACTTCCTCTTTGATTTCTTCAGTGATCTCTTGGTTATTTAGTATCGTACTGTTTAACCTCCATGTGTTTGTGTTTTTTATGTTTTTTTTTTTTTCCTGTAATTCATTTCTAATCTCATAGTGTTGTGGTCAGAAAAGATGCTTGATATGATTTCAATTTTCTTAAATTTACTGAGGCTTGATTTGTGAGCCAAGATATGATCTATCCTGGAGGATGTTCCATGCGCACTTGAGAAGAAAGTGTAATCTGCTGTTTTTGGATGGAATGTCCTATAAATATCAATTAAATCTATCTGGTCTATTGTGTCATTTAGAGCTTCTGTTTCCTTATTTATTTTCATTTTGGATGATCTGTCCATTGGTGTGAGGTGTTAAAGTCCCCCACTATTATTGTATTACTGTCGATTTCCTCTTTTATAGCTGTCAGCAGTTCCTTACGTATTGAGGTGCTCCTATGTTGGGTGCATATATATTTATAATTGTTATATCTCCTTCTTGAATTGATCCCTTGATCATTATGTAGTGTCCTTCCTTGTCTCTTGTAACATTCTTTAAAGTCTATTTTATCTGATATGAGTATAGCTACTCCAGCTTTCTTTTTTTTTTTTTTTCTTTTGATTTCCATTTGCATGGAATATCTTTTCCCATCCCCTCACTTTCAGTCTGTATGTGTCTCTAGGTCTGAAGTGGGTCTCTTGTAGACAGCATATATATGGGTCTTGTTTTTGTATCCATTCAGCAAACCTTCGTCTTTTGGTTGGAGCATTTAATCCATTCACGTTTAAGGTAATTATCAATATGTATGTTCCTATGACCATTTTCTTAATTGTTTTGGGTTTGTCTTTTTAGGTCCTTTTCTTCTCTTGTGTTTCCCACTTAGAGAAGTTCCTTTAGCATTTGTTGTAGAGCTGGTTAGGTGGTGCTGAATTCTCTTAGCTTTTGCTTGTCTGTAAAGCTTTTGATTTCTCCTTTGAATCTGAATGAGATCCTTGCTGGGTAGAGTAATCTTGGTTGTAGGTTCTTCCCTTTCATCACTTTAAGTATATCATGCCATCCCTTCTGGCTTGTAGAGTTTCTGCTGAAAAATCAGCTGTTAACCTTATGGGAGTTCCCTTGTATGTTATTTGTCATTTTCCCCTTGCTGCTTTCAGTAATTTTTCTTTGTCTTTAATTTTTGCCAATTTGATAACTATGTGTCCTGGCATGTTTCTCCTTGTGTTTATCCTGTATGGGAGTTGCTGTGCTTCCTGGACTTGGGTGGCTATTTCCTTTCCCATATTAGGGAAGTTTTTGACTATAATCTCTTCAAATATTTTCTCTGGTCCTTTCTCTCTCTCTTCTTCTGGGACCCCTATAATGAGAATGTTGTTGTGTTTAATGTTGTCCCAGAGGTCTCTTAGGCTGTCTTCATTTCTTTTCATTCTTTATTCTGTTCTGCAGCAGTGAATTGCACCATTCTGTCTTCCAGGTCACTTATCCGTTCTTCTGCCTCAGTTATTCTGCTATTGATTCCTTCTAGTGTAGTTTTCATTTCAGTTATTGTATTGTTCATCTCTGTTTGTTTGTTCTTTAATTCTTCTAGTTCTTTGTTAAACATTTCTTGCATCTTCTTGATCTTTGCCTCCATTGTTTTTCCAAGGTCCTGGATCATCTTCACTATCATTATTGTGAATTTTTTTTCTGGAAGGTTGCCTATCTCCACTTCATTTAGTTGTTGTTCTGGGGTTTTATCTTGTTCCTTCATATGGTACATAGCCCTCTGCCTTTTCATCTTGTCTATCTTTCTGTGAATGTGGTTTTTGTTCCAAAGGCTGCAGGATTGTAGTTTTCTTGCTTCTGCTGTCTGCCCTCTGGTAGATGAGGCTATCTAAGAGGCTTGTGTAAGTTTCCTGATGGGAGGGACTGGTGGACTGGTGTTCTTGATGAGATCCCTGAGCTAGATATAGACTTGTCACCCCGGTACTCACCAGTCTCCTCTAACTAGAGCCATGAAGTAACAAGGTGCTCACTCCTTTACGTAAAGATGTTAAAGAGCCTCTCAGTGATTTTTCCTGGGCCTGGCAGGCAGCTAAAAAACTTCGCTTTCATATTTTATCTTTCCAAAGAACCTGTGGCTTGGTGGTTTCAGTGCCATTAAAAGAACGTGTAATGGCATTTTTAAAAGAGTTTCAAAGTTGACCTGTGTAAGTCACTTAGTAAAAAAAATTATCTTGTATTACTTGAATAAATACTTTTTGGTCCTCAAAGGAAGTAAATTTACTTAAGGTCATGCTGGGTGTAGGAAATTCCTTTTGATTTACTCATTTGCTATTTAACGAGGCCCCACGGTAGACAAAGCACTTAATCTGGAATTTATCATCAGCTTACTGTTCTTTTTGTTTCAATTTTCAACCTTTCGAACTAGAAACATATTAAAAATCAAGGTAAGGTGTGGCACCACGTTGGTAAGTTCACTTGGTAGCTGCTTGCCATGGCTCAAAATATGAGTGGAGTTTAGATTGTCAGTCTGAATACGATCTGTATTAGTTCTTTCTTTCTTCCCCCAAAGAAAGGAGTTACAGATGAAAGTAGGTTTGTATGGATTAAAGAACTTTACAGTATTGCCAGTGTGGGGGTAAAGAACCAAATGAACTTCTTCGTCAATGTCCAATCTTCTTCTGTTGAGCGAATCTGGGGTGGTCAAGAAAAATGCGAGTTTGATTACGGCTGAGTTGGTTATAAACTGTCAACAAATTCCAGTTACAGTAGGCAATTTCCAGCTGTCTTTTCCTCGCCAGTACCATCTATCCATTTCTCCTGGCTACTTTTCTCTATTTCAAGAAAGTAAGGGGAAAAAAAAAAAAGATTTGCCAAAGCCAGCAACCTACAGAAGAATCTCCTGAATTTCCAGTTTAAAAGGATACATGAACACATACAAAAAAGTTTTCAAAATTATAAAAACCTTTATAGCACGTTTACAAAATTGAGCTCTAGTGTATTACTTTTGCATTATTTCCAAAATGGACAGACTTTCTAAATACTGGGTTGGCCAAAAAATTCATTCGGGTTTTCCTGCAACATCAGGAAAATGTGAACGAATTTTTTGGCCACCCCAGTATAAGCAAGCACAGATAACTTGTTTCTCCTCAAGGTAAGACCAATTCCTCATATTCATCACCAGAAAGTTCTGATGCTGATACATCTGCTTGTTTGGCAACTCTTGGTAGAACCATCACTGTACCCCTCAGAAAGCTAATATTTTCTCAGGAGTTTCAGTATGAAAAATTATGCTCCTTAATTGATTAGATCCTTAAGTCATTTGTCAGCTGATAATGATAAACATATTTACTAATCACATAACGAAATGAACTGTCAAAATAATTCTAATGGATAATTGCTCCTACAAAATATTTACCTTAATGTTTTCTAGTCAAGTTTGCTAGTGTTTTAACCAAAGTAAATGATGAGGTTTTCCAGTTTGAGGTTGTGGAATCACTCTAGTTGGGTATTAGTTTCTTTGATGAAGCAACTCTTAAGCTTCTCAGTTTTAAAGTTTCCAAGTGCCCTAAATAGAGCTGGCCTTTGGATCCCCAGTATTTATCCATTCATTTAGGCCAGTGATTCTCAAGATGGCCTGCTTTAAAGTCACCCATGAGCTTTAAAAAATATGCCACACTGAGCCTTACTTAGACGAGAATCTCCTGTGCATAGGTATCGGGCCTTTCTAAAAAGCTCACCAGGTGATTTTAATATATTGTCAGGCTCAAATTTAGGCTAATTAATCTGGCAACTGATGGCTCTCAGTCCTCTTAGGTTCTATACTAGATAAAAGTGGAAGAGAGTATTAGAATACAGCTGGTCCTTGCTTCCTCTCTCCTCTCTTGAGTGTGTCTGCTGGATGTGGTCTACTGCCTCTCAGCATTTATGCCTATGCCCTCTTTGGACTTCCTGTGCTGAAAGGGCTGGGAAGCTGAAAAGTACTTTTCCTCGACTCTCTTACACCTGTGGTTCTGGGGACAAATCTGTGAACTCTGACAAGACAGGAAGTTAAGAACGAGGCAGAGGCCATCTCCTGCTGCTGTTGCTGTGGCGTGTCGAGGTCGCAGAGGTGTGACTGTTTAGAGGCAGTCAGGTGGCTGGACTCAGAACTCCAGGGTCTAGTCACCAGCTTCCTGGCATGAGAGGCAATTATGGTAACGACAGTGGTGGCAGCAGTAGCACAGCAACAGCTTCCTGACTGCTGGGCTGTCACACCAGGTCTGCCTACTTGGTCCTTGTCAAGTAGGCAACTGGAAACCAGCAAGTTGACGAAAAGCCCATGAAATGGAACCTAAAATGGCTTTTTTTTTTTTCGGGTACACGGGCCTCTCACTGTTGTGGCTTCTCCTGTTGCAGAGTGCAAGCTCAGCGGCCATGGCTCACGGCATGTGGGATCTTCCCGGACCGGGGCGTGAACCCGCGTTCCCTGCATTGGCAGGCGGATTCCCAACCACTGCGCCACCAGGGAAGCCTCAAAATGGCTTTTTTGTAGTTTCTTAGTTCCTTATGGCTGATTATTATTTCTACCCCAATTGTATGTACTCCTAAAATAGCGACTCCTAGACCTATTAAGAACTTTCCAAGTGATGTCATCACTTAGTACAAAACCACCTCCCCAAAGCTTCCAGGGAGGAGAAGGGGGGTGGTCAAAATTTGAAATTTTAAAGGTATTTAATTTTCAAAATGTTTTGAAATATTTTCAAATTCTTGAGAATTTTCAAATTCTCAGTATTTTCAAAATATTTTTATGGCAAAAGGAGTCATGTCATATCGATAAGGGGGCTGGATCACCTGGGGCCAGACACATGCGGTCACATAAAGATGACTATAACTCTACGTTACGTACAGTTGTACAGAGTAAATGATCATCTTTTGAAAATACCCCTGGCTACAATAGTAAAAGTCAATTAAAATGATCTCTACCTACCAGCCCCGTGGAACTTAACTGTTCTCTGTTATTATCTTGGGAACAACAAAATGAATAATTCTAAATGAGTGTTCTCCATGAGGAGACAACTGGTTTAAAACACTTGTTTGTTAGACTCTATTCTCTGTGGAATAAAGGGTGGGTGATATTTGATTCTGTATCAGTTCCACATGACCTATATTGAATGGCAGGAGATAGACACTTGTTAAAATAACTGGTATATTCTTTTCTTCCAAATAATAATTAATGAAGCATGTGAGTTTTTACTGAGGACCTATAGATATATAAGCACTTCCCTGAAAGGCATTCAGAGAATCAAAGCATGCTTTCAAAGCTACAGCAATGACGAAAATGTGTTCAGTATGAACAAGAGTTTTATGCACAGCTTTGACTCTACCCTGTTCTAGAAACACAGCTAAAATACCTTTCTGCAAAAAGCCTATAAGTGTTTTAATAAGCCTGTAAATACGTCTCTGGCAGGTAGGTATTTGTGTGGACCAGGGACGGTTGTCACAGCCCCTTTGCACCCCTTGGCCCAGCCTTCCACTGAGACTAGGGTTCTCACCATTGACTCAGAGCCATGAACCCTTCCCAGGCCTCGCCAGACATCATCAGGGATCTTTCTGCCAGTTTTGGCAGTACAACCACTTGCTGAAAAGTTGGAGTAGTTGAGGTTAGTCATTTACAATCATGCCTCTCAGCCCTGAAATCCTAGGGTTCCAAACAAAAGGTAACTCACTCATTCCCTTCTCACTAATTCACTAGCCTGTGTTCCTCCCCCCCAGATCCTACACTGACTCTCCATCTCTTCACCACATCCTTTTGCCTTGTGCCTGTTGGAATCCCTCTTTGATTGTAAATAAAATTCCTACATCCTCCAGTCTCTTCAGAGAACTCTCCCTTCTCATATTCTTGCCCCAGTAGAAACCAGACTTTCTCAAGGACACAGATTCTTCCGTGGCTGTCTCTTCTCCCACTTCTCCGACCACGGGGCCAGAAGGGAGGGAGGTCAGCATCCTCCTGGGCTCCCATTGGTGCTTCCCCATTAATCTTCTAACTTCCAGGAGAAGTTCATCCTCCCTTCAGCATCAGGCCATTCCTGGTTGCTTACCTCCAAGCTGGTATTTCCTGTCCCAGGAGTACATTCTCTCCCCCCACCTCTAATCTAGCCATAAGCCAAGGAGATTCAAGACTGCTGGGATGGTTTGCTGGTGATTAAGCCCACTCATCCTTTCCTTTTCCTTTCCTCTTTATAACATCTTTATTGGAGTATAATTGCTAGCCTACTCTTTCTTGACCGCATCAGCCTCAATGACCTCCACCCACCTCAGCCATCTCCTTCATTGCTACCCCTATAATCTTGTCACCAGCCATAAATGTTCTTCCCCAGAACTATTAACATCCGATAGTCTACACTTTATCAAAACTTCTTTCCTTCCAGTTTGTTGCCCTCACACCTGTTTTAAATATAAAGATCTTAATACCCTTGATTCTTCCGTCTTGTCCCATCATTCTTCCTAGACTCTCCTCCCTTCCTATCCAGACTAGACCCCATGGATGACTACTTGAGCTAGTCTCTCAGTAGGAACCTCAACTTCCCTCCACCTGATCTTTTTGTGGTCCTAACCAACACAACCTCAACTCTGTATCAGTACTGCAATCTCTCCTCTCTGCAACAGCCACTGTTATTGGTTCTTACCCCGATTTTTCTCTCGCAACACTCTTTAAGCCCTATTTCTTTACTCTGAGTAGATACACTTTGCTTCTCACTTCATCCAGAGAATTTGGCTGTCAGTTATGATCTCTTTAAACTTGTTGACTCTCTTCTCCACAATCTTAACTAGATCCACAGTTACCTCTTTGGTCTTATAGGATAAGCTATCTTTCACTAGTGTTCAAACCCCCTCCCTCACCTGTGCATTCTTTCCTGCATCATCCATGTCTCCTTCCTTGCTGGTCCTTCCCTTCAGCTTGCAGGCCAAAATTGCCTCCTTACCCTAACATGCCGAGTCTCAAGCATCCACTGATGTAGCAGCTTCCTGTAGTCGCTCCTCACTCTCTGCCTCTCTCCCTATTGTAACTTCTAAGAGTAGGAGAATAGTCTGCTCTCCTGTTCCATGTTCTCACCTCCTGTTCACTTTTCTGTCTTCTGCTCCTAACAATCTAATGCTACATTAGAGTTACCAGTGCCATTTCCATCATCAAATCCAAAGGGAACTGATCGATCATTTTCTGGCAGGATATCACTGCAGCACTTGGTGCCACTGACATCCTTCCTCTCAAAAGGTTTTTGTTTCTTCTTTGACTCCTGCAACTATTTCCCACTTATTCCATTCTTACTGCTTAACTATTCCTTAGAAAAACAAAAACCAAAACCCTCAAAATATCCAAACCTGTCTACTCAGTCACCACAGACAGAAGACTTGGAGTCATCCTTGATTCCTCCACTTCCACCTACATCCAAACAAGTGCAGAGTCCAGGTGGTTTTGCTTCTGAAACATCTTTTGGAGCTCTCTCTTGATTCTAGGACTCTGGTCCTGACTCAGGGGCCTCGTTCTCTCTCATCTGGATCACTACTGTGGCCTCGTACCGCTCCCTCCACCCACTTACCTGTGGTTCCCTTGCTGACATCCTCTAGTTGTGCAGCATCACCCATAAGATGAGGTCTGAGCTCCTAACTCTGAACAGCAGGCTGCCCACCACCTGGCCTCCCCCCACTTCTCCAGCGTCTTTTCTTTCTGCTCCCCAACTTATAACAGTTCCCTGCACACATACGATACTGCTTCTTGCCTTTGCTGGCATTGTACCTCTGCCTTCAAGGTCCTGAGTCTCATCCTTTGTCTAACTGACACAGCTCCTGCAGAGTCTGGCTTTTTTCTGTCCCTGTCTCCCTATCCACCTTGTAGGCATGGATAAGCTACTCTCCTTTCCTCACACAGTAAAATGCTTCCATGTTTACACTGATTACTTACAGGTAATGGTGAGATGACAGGGAAGTGTGGCTGCTTCCCGCTCCCCCATTACACTAATAAGAAGCTCATGAAAGGCAAATATAACTGTGTTATATTCATGTTGGTTTCCCCAATGTGAAAAATAGAACCTGAAACAGTTGTTGGCACTTAATACATAACCTGAATACAGTTATCATTCAGTTCAACTGAGTACAAATGAATTAAGCAAGGAAAAAGCATGCTTACTTGTAGTGGATGTTGGTTTCCTGTAGGAAGGCTAACAGGGCTCGGGAATCATTGTGGGGAATATGGACATCAGTAACTGTTCCCTCTGATACCTGGGAGATACTGCTGGGCTGCCACAGGTCCACCTGTAGTGCAGGAACCAACCTATAATTCATATTCAGTGTAGGTGGGGAAAGATCCATGTCACAATGTCAAACATGTTGTCTTGTTTGCATACAGCAATACCAAACACATTTTAGAATTAGACTCAATGCTTACATCACCAGGGTAAAACTCCTAGTTGATTTTGAACTTAGTGTCCAAATTATATGACAGCTATATAGAACGTGATCGTTTACAAGTACTAGTTTAAAGACCAATCCATTAAAGTCACAAGATAAAAATGAGGTAAAAAAGTTTTAAGTATGACTTTGATATTGCTTAAAATTATTTATTGCACAAACATTTGAATACTAGTAAGAAAGAGAAAGGTATAAGTGCCCCTTCATCCTACTATACGAGCAAATCGTGGTGGCTTGACAACGTTTGGTAACTTTAAACGGAGCATTCTCCTGATGCCACCTCCCCCCACGACTTTATGCCTGTTCACCAGTTCCTCCTCAGCCTTCACATGTCAGTAGGAACATGCCTTTCTCGGGGGGGACTTGTCAGCTAGGGTAGGGCTCCTTGTCATAGTTCTTAGAGCACCTTGTGCTTCTTTCATCACGTAACTGCCTCTTACCAGAACGTAAGCTCCACGAGGGCAGGGGATTTGTCCACTTGGTTACCACCCCATGCCAAGCGCCTGAAATGATGCCTTGTGCATATTAGCAACTCAGTCGTTATTTGCTGCATGAGTGTAGACCCCACAGGGTAACTGCCTACACGTTCATCACGTGTTCAGTGTTTTGTAGGAATGCTGGAACCATGTTTGGTTTACAGCAGTGTTCCCAGTGCTTGTCTAGTGTTCCACGCCTGGTAGGAGCTGCACAGGCATTGAAAGAATGACTGAATTCAGTGGGGATGGAGGACAGCCCCATCTTCTGCACAAGCCAAAGCTACATGTTCAATACGGCACAGTTTGCCTGTGCAGTCACGCCTACGTCTCCTATTTGGGACTCCCTCTTCTTGCGTGTCTTGTCTTGGTCTGCAGGATCTTGATCTCTGCTAAGACCTTATCTGATAAAGTTTAGTTACTTCATCTTTACTTAGGTGTCAGTGTCCGCATTCTGTTAGGGAGCTCTAGAAGACCGAAAAGATTTCGGGACTGAAGGAAATACTCCCCTGGTGGTATAATTTCATCTGCAACAGGGTAGAGAGGCATTTATTTTGGGGACAATGAATTTACCTGTTTTTCTTTCAAGAAGCTTACTCCTCCGCTAACTTGCAGGGGCAGCTCTGACTCAACTAACATGCTAATCCAACAAGCATCGTACAACGGAAGTGTGGGGCTGGGAGGGATGCTGAGAGGTCATTTGATCCATCTGTCGGCCCTTGGGCAAGGATACATCTAGGACTGGACCCAACTGTCCCCATTTGATGCATCTAAACCACATCTTTTATGTTTCCCAAAGAGGAGAGTTGACACTATCCTAACTGAACTCATATCCATATTTAACAAGATTGTCAGACATTTTCTTAATCCTTTACACCGCAGCACAATTTTCATTTTTTCTTGTTCCATTCTTCAGTGAGGAATGGCTGATTTCTTGCCCTTGTGAGATAAAGAACTTTTCTCTACATGTTAGATTTTCTAACCCTTTAATCATCTTTGCCTCTAAACCCATTACAGAGACAGATTTTGATCTTAAGGTGTATCACCTAGTACCTGTGGAGATGAGGAAGCAGTGCTCTAGTTAGAGGGTGGAGAGCCACAGGAACCTGAAATATCTGAACAACCACTCTGGTGATGAGTCTGTAAGTGTTGTTTTCTGGGGCATATACTAAAATAAGAATCCTCACCCCACAGAAGAGAGTAGCTTCCCCATAGGAAAATTCCATGGAAGAAACAGACCCTATGGCCTGACCTGGAGAAGGCTTCCTAGGAAACGTCATCAGAAAACAGTTGGTCTAAAAGAAACCAACAAAAAAGAATTTGCAAAAATCAGGAACTGTATTTTGTTTTGATATTAGAAAAGTAAATTAAAATGTGTTCTCCAGTAATATTTTAGGGAGGGGGTGCTTGGATAAGTAACATGGCTATTTCAGTCTGGGTGGCAGGCAGATGCCTGTATCAAGATATAGGGGACAGTAATACTCACGTGAGATTTGTAAAGTACCACACACTTTATAGGTGTTTCTAGACTCAGGTTCATAGAAGTCAAGTCACTTTCCCAAGGATGCACAGCTACCAAACGGTGACACAGGATATGCCTAACTCCAGTGCCCATAATCGCTGGCTGGGTAAGTGTCTCCAGGATTTCCTGAGACTATCTCAGAATACGAAGCACCTTCCAACTTCCCGACTTAGTGTTTGAGACAGTCTGGTTTGGTGGGTCTCACATCCTGGTCTGTCCTGTTAGGGGCTTTTTGCCCTAAGAATTATATATGCAGGTATTTCAAAGTTCTAATCAGCCCACCATGGGCAGGTTACCATCAATCATTTATGTAGAGCCTGATCCCATCTGGATGAAGTGATTCTGAACTGACCCTGGATTGGGTGACCCTGGATTATGATGACAAAGTATCACCAGCCTGGTCAGGATGGCCTAAGGCTGTTTGCCAACTGTCTCAGGTCTTCACTGCAAACAGCCATCTGATCTTCCAAGGAAAGGATGCTCCTCTGCAGAGCCTTGGAAGCTGGTGGTTGTTCCCATGCATTCCTTTCCTTATATGACTGAGTCACAGCCAGATCTATTCAAGAGATGGAGGCAGTTTATTGTAAAGGTCAACAGCACGGACTTGGGACTCCAACGGCTCTGGGCTGGAATGCTAGCTCTGCAGGATTGACTGCGTGACTTTGAGGTTTTAACATTTCTGAGCCTTAGATTCCTCATCTGCACTGTGAAGATCATTTAAAAACCTACCCACAGATTTTTTGTTTTTAAGATTAACTGGAATATTAGAAGTAAATCACATAGCAGAGAGTCTGGCACACAGTGACAGCTTGAAAGCTATTAACTTCGCTCTTACTGTTATCTGAAAAGCATATGGGTGGCCAACATGGTGGAGTAGGAAGACCTAGAGCTCACCCCCTCCCAAGAGCGCACCATAATTACAACTATTTACTGAGCAGCTACGGATGAGAATGACCTGAAGACTAGCAGAAAGATTTGCCACAACTAAAGGTATAAAGAAGGAACCACGGGGCTTCCCTGCTGGCGCAGTGGTTGAGAGTCCACTTGCCGATGCAGGGGACACGGGTTCGTGCCCCGGTCCAGGAGGATCCCACATGCCGCGGAGCGGCTGGGCCCGTGAGCCATGGCCGCTGAGCCTGTGCTCCGCAACGGGAGAGGCCACAGCAGTGAGAGAGCCGCATACTGCAAAAAAAAAAAAAAAAAAAAAAAAAGAAGGAACCATAACGAGACGGTAGGAGGGATGGAGATGCAGTAATAGTCAAGACTGCAGCCCTGGGTAGATGGCCCACAGCCAGGAGGAAAATCACGATTGCAGGGGTTCTTCCCAAGGAACAAGGGGTCCGAGCCTCACTGGGCTCCTGCAAAGGAAGATGAGCCCCAGACGGTCTGGCTTTGAAGGCCAGTGTGACTGAGACTCCCCCTGGGGACATAGATACTGATGGCAGCCATTTTGGGAAGCTCATGGTACCACAAGGACACGGCTGCTGGCAAACTCCATTTTGGGGTCCTCCCTCTAGCCTATTAGTGCGAGGTGCTAACCTGCTCCCCAGGTTAGCAGCCTGGTGACCCGGCAGCGTCCCCCTGAGGCAGGGCCTGGTAGCAAAATGCTTTAAAAAAGGAACAATTAGAGAATAAAAAAGAGCAGAAATTTATAATCCAATAGAATAATTAGAAAACAAAGTTGAGAAAATTTCCCAAGATGAAGCACAAAATGGTAAAAAGATGGCAAATAGAGAAAATGTAAGAAAAGAAATTAAATCATAAGTCCAACATCTGATGAATGAGAGTCATAAAGACAAAGTAGAAGGGAGAACATTATCAGATCATTTATACAAGAATTTTCAGAACTGAAAAACATGAATTTCCAGATTAAAAGGGGTTACTGAAAGCACAATGAATAGACCCACGCCAAATTACATCATAAAATTTCAGAATACCAGGAATAAAGAAAAGATCTTAAAAGCTTTTAGACAGTTTATGCTAACGACCAAGGAGCCACAGGACTTAACATTTCCAGCAATAGAGAGAACTAGAAAACTTCAGCGCTCTTCTGCTGCAAGACAACTAGAAAATACTGAATAAAATATAATTAACATTGCTTTAAAAGTAGACTGGAGCTCCCCCCCAAACATAAGGGAAATTCCCAGTAGCCTAAAATAAAGAAGAGAATGCCAGTTAGGGCTGTGTGCACATGGGTTATAATGGTAATTCAGGTGCAGAACTGTGGGAATCTGTCACAACCATACAGGGAATAAGGTTGAGATCTGGGGCCCAAAGTTTGGAGCTGGAACTGAGATTCTAAAATAAAATCTCATAAAACTGAGATTCTGAAACCTTGTTGAAGAAGAGCTCGTGAAAAAAAATTATAAAACACATGAGTGAGGTATCCGCTGTAAGTAAAAGCCAATATATTCAACACATGGCAGGATTATTCAACTGAAGATCTTCATAGTATCTAAAAGAATGGCTAGAGCAATTTCCTGAAAAAGAAAGGAAATGAAGGGCTCTTGGAATTTCTGAAGATGAGATACTTTGATGTGGTTATCACTGCATACAGATGGAATATTTAAGACAATTACGTTATTAACAGGGGAAAGGTAAAGGAGCTTCAAGGGAGGGAAAGTGTCTACAAAAACACAGAAAAAAGCATCAGAAAAAAACAGTTTCAAAAAAGAAATAAGAAAATACGTCAGTAAATATAGTTAATTAAAAACGATTACATTCACCAGTTTAAAAAAGCATGAATATTGAATAATAGAAAGTGTTCTCCTCAGTACTGGTTACAAGAGACATAAAATAAAAACAACGAAAACAAAAGAATGGAAAAAGATATATACCATACAAATACTAAAGAAAAAAAAGCTGGTAGAACTATATTAATAGCAAAGCATTTAGGGCAAAACCACTTTTGGGGATAATATAGTAATATGTATATCTCTATATATAGTGTACAAATATAAAAATACGTCTATCTGTATCTATATACATATGTATGTACATATGCACATCCATCTATACTGATAAAATGCTCAATATACCAGGAAGATATAAATACTACAATCTGAGTGTATCCAATAAAACAGTATCAAAATATATATGGCAAAAATGGACAATATCATCAGGATTTTAAATTATAAATCTTCTATTATATCTCAGTAACCAAAAGATCAGAATTGCTTCCCAAGCACACTTAGAAATTTTTTGAAAATTAACTCAATACCAGGCTACAAAATAAGTTTTAACAAATGTCAGAGAATTCATGTCAAACAAATGTTCTCTGATTACAGTGTAATTAAATTTAGAAATCAATGACAAAATATATCTACATTTAGAAATTAAAAAACAGACTTTAAATAACTTGTGGGTTAAAGAAGACACTGTAGTAAAATTAGGACCAAATCAAAACTAAATAGGGCATTTCTAAGAGAGAAATTTATGACCTTAAATGATCCTGTTACAGAAGAATAAAGATGAGAAATTGATGGGTCATATGTCTAAATCAAGAAGTTAGAAAAATAGTAATACACAAAAAATTATAGAATACAGGGTATAATAAAAAGAGGATAAATTGATAAAATGGAAAACAAAAGTAATGGTGAGGATCAAGAAAACCAAAAATTGGTCTTTGAAACATTTAAAATAGAAAAATTATTAGCACATCTGCTTAAGAACAAAAGAATGAAGGTTCAAATGACCAACATTAGCAGGGAGAAAGTGATAGCCTGAGGAAAACGATTATAAGCCAATCTTACTTATGAACGTAGGTGCCAACCCTAGAAATGTATGTTAGCAAACTAAATATAGGAAAAAGGTATTAACATCATTACTGAATGCAATTATTAGTTTAACATTATTAGTGTATTTCATCATATTAATAGTAATGTATTAAAGAAGTCATATGATCATATCAATACACTCAGAAAAAAAAAGTATCCATAGAAATTAGTACTGAAAAAGTGTACTTCCTTAGGCTATTAAAGAGTATCTACCAAAAATCTTCAGCAAGCATCTGTATACAAGAGTAGTGTTAGAAGCATTCATTTTAAAGTCAGAAACAACAGACTGCCAACAAACACATGAAAGGATGCTCAACATCATTAATCATTAGAGAAATGCAAATCAAAACTACAATGAGATATCATGTCACACCAGTCAGAATGGCCATCAGCAAAAAATCTAGAAACAATGAATGCTGGAGAGGGTATGGAGAAAAGGGAACACTCTTGCACTGCTGGTGAGAATGTGAATTGGTACAGCCACTATGGAGAACAATATGGAGGTTCCTTAAAAAACTACAAATAGAACTACCATATGACCTAGCAATCCCACTACTGGGCATATACCCTGAGAAAACCATAATTCAAAAGGAGTCATGGACCAAAATGTTCATTGCAGCTCTATTTACAATAGCCCAGAGATGGAAACAACCTAAGTGCCCATCATCGGATGAATGGATAAAGAAGATGTGGTACATATATACAATGGAATATTACTCAGCCATAAAAAGAAATGAAATTGAGCTATTTGTAATGAGGTGGATAGACCTAGAGTCTGTCATACAGAGTGAAGTAAGTCAGAAAGAGAAAGACAAATACTGTATGCTAACACATATATATGGAATTTAAGAAAATGTCATGAAGAGCCTAGGGGTAAGACAGGAATAAAGACACAGACCTACTAGAGAACGGACTTGAGGATATGGGGAGGGAGAAGGGTGAGCTGTGACAAAGCGAGAGAGAGGCATGGACATATATACACTACCAAACGTAAGGCAGATAGCTAGTGGGAAGCAGCCGCATAGCACAGGGAGATCAGCTTGGTGCTTTGTGACCGCTTGGAGGGGTGGGATAGGGAGGATGGGAGGGAGGGAGACGCAAGAGGGAAGAGATATGGGAACATATGTACATGTATAACTGATTCACTTTGTTATAAAGCAGAAACCAACACACCATTGTAAAGCAATTATACCCCAATAAAGATGTTAAAAAAAAAAAAGTCAGAAACAAAGTAAATGTACTTTAATGCCAGTTCCAGAGATTCTCATAGTGAGGGTCACTGCCAACAAGAGAATAAAGAAAAAAAAAAAAAGGCTAAAACCCGAAGAAACAAGACTGTCGTTATTCACAAATCACTGTATACAGAGAAGGCAAGAGAGTCACTACAGGTAAGCCGTGAAAATTCAAAGATTAGCAGCATTTATAGATATAATATCAAAGTAAATATATACACACACATCAATATAAATGTGTTTTGCTCAGTCTTGAAATATCTTCACAAAAATAACATTAAGTGAAAAAGCAGGTTATAGATTAGTAGGTATAGGTGATGTCACCAAAATGGTGACATAGGAGACCCCAGCCCCCATCCTCCAACAAAGATCAACAATTAGATATCCACGAATACAAACTGCTCTGGGTGAGATTTGGAGTCTACTTAAGTTTCAGCAACACAGTGGAACAAAAAACCCGGAGAATAACTGCACAAGAAGAAAAGACAGCTTCATTTTGCCTGCATCATCCCATCCCCCAAATGAGCATTGTTCAAGAGGGAACATCCCAGTTAGAAAGCATTCCCCTCAGTAGGAAAGGAAGAGCAAGGGAAGCAACCAGCTTCTGCGGTCTTTGGGGCCCTACACGAAGGCCCTGCTTCAGTTACATCTCACCCAGCCTGGCAAAGCTGAAATGTATAGCGAGGGCTAGGAACAGGGAAGAAAAGCACGGGCTACTGATAGCAGCCATGTAGTGGGAGTAGATCATGGTTCACAGTGACCTCTTTAAAGAGAAACTGAGTAGGAATTGCCACTGAAGAAGGAACCAATGGCCAACACAGCTGCCACAGACCTCCTGCACATTTCATCAGCTTTTGCCCCGAAGGTATTCATAGTTGCTGATGCCAGCTGTCTGAGTTCCCCCTCTCCCTACCCCCTACCTCCAATCCTGGCAGAGCCTGGGAACTGTACCAGCAGCCAGCTCAGGCCTCTGTGGCTGTGCAAGTACAAACATTTGACCTGCTTTGACCCCTGTGGCTGACCCCCACTACTGTGCATGTACTCAGGGCTGCCCCTCCAGCTGGGCACTTGCATGCAACTGAACTGATGCTCGTTACCAAGCTCCACTGCAGCGTGCCCACCTTGAGGGAGATTGTATAGCCAGAGGAGAGCATGCTGACAGCCAGGGCCCCTGCAACTACCTGTGGGCCCAGCTCAGGCCCTGTCTTCTGTCACTGGCCTGCACCATGATGCTCACCTGTAGTTAGCTTCTCCAGCTGCACACCTGCCTCGCCCAACCCTGTCACCAGCCTCACTGCAGTGCACACACCCAGGCGGAGATTGTGTAGTGATGGGAGGGCACACCAACAACCAGGGCTCCTGTAGTTTCCAGTAAGCTCATAGTTAACCCTGACCCTTGCTGCCTATCTTGGCCCCTATTACTACAAGTATATCTGCATCCAGCCCCTGCTACTACACAGGCACCTGCAGTTGGTCCCCACAGCTGAGTGTGTGCATACCACCTGCTCTGGTCACCAATTCTGCTTGCCCTGATCTATAGCCATTGGACCTGGAGGAGCTGCCAAGGACCCCAACAGCCCTTGCAGCTGCCATGAACCCCCCACAAGTGTTTGCAAAGGACCACACAGTTGTTGATGCTTTGGACCTCAGTGGTCTGAGCTAAAGAGCCATCATACACCCCTGGACCTGGGACCACTACATGTCCCCACAGTTGCACCCTGTACCATAAGAGCCTAGCATCACAGCATGCCCCCACCTGCAGGTGAAAGTCTTCCCTTAGGGAAGTCAGTCCACAAAATCTGGAAGAAGTGACTGCTCCTTCAAATGTGCAGATACTTACGCAAGCCTACAGGGATCACAAAGAATTAGGGAATCATGACTCCACGAAAAGAATATAGTAAACCTCGAGTAACTGGCCCCAAGGAAATGGAGATTCAGGAATTGCCTGACAAAGAATTCAAAACAATTATTCTAAAAATGCTTAGAGAGCTACAAAAGATCACAATTTAACGACATCAGAAAAAACAATACAAGAACAAAATGAGAAGTTTAGTAAAGTAGAAAACAAAAAAGAACCAAACAAAATTTGGAGCTGAAGAATACAATGACTGAACTAAAGAACAGAGAGTTTTAACATTAGATTTGAACAAACTGAAGAGAGAATCAGTGAGCTACAAACACGTCATCTGAAATTATCCACTTAGAAGAGCAAAAAAAAAAAAAAAAAAGCCTACAGGACCATAAAAAAGAAATAATGAACGCATCACTGGAGTCCCAGAAGGAGATGAGAGAGAAAAAGGGGAAGAAAGCTTATTTAAAGAATAATGGCTGAGAACATCCCAAACCTATGGAGAAATTTGGACATCGAAGTTCATGAAGCGAATAGGTCATGCCAAAATTTCAATCCAAGAAGTTCTTCTCCAAAACACATTGTAAGAAAACTAAAATCAAAGACAGAATTTTGGCAGCAAGAGAGAAAAAATTCTCTCATCAAAGGGAATCCCCATTAGGCTATCAGTGGCAGAGAACTTGCAGATCAGAGGAGAATGGGATGTTATATTCAAAGTGCTGAAAGAAAGGAACTGTCAACCAAGAATACTCTACCCAGCAAAGTTGTCCTTCAGAAATGAAGGCCAAATAAAGACTTTCCCTAATAAACAAAAGCTGAGGGAATTCATCATCAATAAACTTGCCTTACAAGAAATGCTGAAAGGAGTTCTTCAAGCTGAAATGAAAGGATGATAATTAGAAACATGAACACATACAACAGCAATGATAAAGGTAAGCTTATAGTCATATTCAGAATGCTCTAATACTGTAATATAGTGGCATGTTAACTACTTAACTCTAGGGTAAAGGTTAAAGGAAAAACGCATTAAAAAGGGCTATAGCTACAGTTTGTTAATGGATAGAGAATATAAAAAGATGTAAATTGTGACATCAAAAACATAAAAACGGAGTAAAAGGGTAGTTTTTATATGTTATTGAAGTTGAATTGTTATCAGAGATAAATAGGCTGTATTTAGTGTCTTATATAAGTCTCACAGTAACCACAAAACAAAAACTACAATACATTCACAAGAGATAAAGAGAAGGAAATTAAAAAAAAAACACTATGGAAAAATCATCAATTCACATAAGAAGGTACCAAGAGAGAAAGAAAAGAATGAAGGAACCACAAAATAGCCATAAAAATATTTAAGTTGGCATTAGTAAGTATTAATAATTACTCAAAATGTAAATGTGTTGAATTCTCCAATCAAAAGACATAAAGTAAGTGAAGGATACAAAACAAGAACCAACTATATTCTGCCTACAAGAGACTCACTTCAGCTTAAGGACACATATAACTCAAAGGGAAGGGATGGAAAAAGATATTCCATGAAAGTTAAAAACAAAAGAGATTCGGGGTACCTATACTTATAGTCAGACAAAATAGACTTTAAATTAAAAATGGTAACTGAGACAACGTCATTATATAATGGTAAGGGGTCAATTCATCAAGAAGTTATAGCATTTATAAATATATATACATATCATCAGATCTAAATATATTAAGCAAATACAAATGAATCTGAAGGGAGACTATGTAGTCAACAATACAATAATAGTAAGAGACTTCAATATTCCACTTCCAATGATGGCTATATCATCCAGACAGAAAATCAACAATCAAACATGGGACTTAAACCATACTTTAGACCAAATGGACCTAACAGACATTTCATTCAACAGCAGCAGAATACACATTCTTCTCCAGTGCACACGGAGCATTCACCAAGATAGATGATGCCCCAAAACAAGTTTTAGCAAATTTAAGAAGATTGAAATCATACCAAACATCTTGTCTGAACACAGTGATATGAAACTAGAAATCAATACCAGGAGGATAACTGGAAAACTCACAAGTGTGGAAATTAAACAACACAATCCTGAAGAGCCAAAGAGGAGATCAAAAGGTATTTTAAAGTATCTTCAAACAAACAAAGATGGAAACACAATATATCAAAACCTATGGGATGCTATAAGCATTTGCAATATAGAAATTTATATTGATAAATGCCTGCATTAAGAAAAAAGATCTCAAACAACTTTGCAACTCAAGGAACTAGAAAAAGAAGAAAATACTAAGCCCAAAGTAAGCAGAAGAAAGGAAATAATGACCAGAGTGAAAAATAAATGAGAGACCAGAAAAACAATAGCTAAGATTAATGAAACTGAGAAGTTTTTTTCTAAAAAAGATAAGTAAAATTTACAAAACTTTAGGTACACTAAGAAAAAAAGAAGTCTAAATAGTTTTTTTAGACTAAAGAAAAGACTTTGTTTTATTTACTCATATAAGTAAATTCAGACATTTTACAACTAATACAACCGATACAAAGGATCATAAGGGACTCCTATGAACAATTATACACCAAAAAATTGGACAGCCTATAAGAAACGGATATATTCCTAGAAACATACAACCTACCAAGACTGAATCATGAAGAAATAGAAAATCTGAACAGACCAATAGCTAGTAAGGAAATTGAATCAGTAATCAAAAACCTCCCAACATAGAAAAACCCAGGATGAGATGGTTTCACTGGTTAATTCTATCAAACATTTAAAGAAGAATTAACACTTACCTTTCTCAAACTCTGAAAAAATTTAAAACTAATTTTATGAGGCCAACATTACACTGATACCACAAGAAAAGAAAACTACAGGTCAATATCCCTGATGAATACAGATGTAAAACTTCTCAACAAAATATTAGCAAACTGAATTCAACAGGACATTAAGAGGATCATACACTATGGTCAAGTGGAATTTAACCCTGGAATTCAAGGATGGCTCAACATATACAAATCAATTAATGAGATATACCACATTAATAGAGTAAAAAATAAAAATCAAATGATAATCTCAATAGATGCAGAAAAAGTATTTGACAAAAGACAACATCCTTTCATGATAAAAATGCTCAACAAATTGGGTATAGAATGTACCTCAACACAATAAAGGCCATATATGACAAACCCACAGCCAACATCACACTCAACAGCAAAAAGCTGAAAACTTTTCTTCTAAGATCAAAAACAAGACAAATTCTCACCACTCCTTTTCAAAATAGTACAAGCCAGAGCAACCAGTCAATAAAAAGAAATAAAAGGCATTCAAATTGGAAAGGAAGAAGTAAAACTGTGTTTGTTTGCAGATGATATACTCTTATATAGAGCATTTCCTAAAGACCTTACCAAAAACCTGTTAGAAATAATAAATTCAGTAGAGTTGCAGGATAGAAAATAAATATATAAAAATCAGTTGAATTCTATACACTAACAATGAACTATAGGAAAGAAAAATTAAGAAAACAATTCTGTTTACAGTGTTTCAAATAATAAAAACACTTAGGAATAAATTTAACTAAGGAAGTATAAGATTTGTAGACTGAAAACTGCCAATTCTCTGAAGAAAGAAATTGAAGATGACACAAATGGAAAAACATCCATTAATATTGTTAAAATGTTCATACCACACAAACCTTCTGTAGATACAATGTAATCCCTATCAAAATTCCAATGGCATTTTTCACAGAAATAGAACAGCCCACACTAAAATTTGTATGGAACCACAAAACACCACAAATAGCCAAAACAATTTTGAGAAAGAAGAGCAAAACCGGAGGCATCACATGTCCTGATTTCAAGCTATATTACAAAGCTATAGTAATCAAAACAGTATGGTGCTGGCATAAAAAAGATACATAGACCAATGGAACAGAATCAAGAGCCCAGAAATAAACCCTCACAAATATGGTCACCTAATATTTGACAAATGAGCTCACTGGCTTTGGGATTGTGCATAACCATATCCCATTTTCATCCCTTTAAGTAAATGTATGCTCCTATCAGCTGTTCTGGACTACAGGTGTTGTTGTTACATTCATAATTTATTGCTCTCCTTCCTATAACTGGTGGTCACCAAATAGTATCATAAAATTCATCTTTTATTGATCTTTTTCTAAATTCATTAGTGAGGAAAGAAGGGTATTTATAGGAACCAGGTACAGGGGCATTTGGAAGTTTTTGAGACTGAGCATATTGGATTTAATAATTAGATGTTTTAGATATGTATTTGTAAATGTAAGTGCTAGCTCTTCTGGGTGCTCTTTCTAGCTCAACAATGACTTATTCTAGGCCCGATAGGAATTGGGCTTCATTTAGGTAAGATTTTCTTTTGATAGTAATAGAAATGGTGCTTTTGTTAATCTTATTTTTCATTTGGCTGAAACAAAAAACATTGTCTAATAATTGTGTATATCCTGAATGAAATGGGAGGTAAGAGCGACTGCTTGCCCTTACAACCTCACTGCCACGCCTCTGTCCTGGTGTCAGATCACTTGCCTGGGAAAAGAAAATGGCTGTAGCAGTACAAAGGGAAAGAATTAGGAAGATTAGACACGCTGACAGCCAAGTATAATTCTTTCCGATTGAAGACAATTGTTAATTTTTTAAAGGATTAAAAATTTCCAAATGTTCAATTGATTAAGTTTTTATACTACTAAGAACATTCATTCCTGAAGTGATAGTTTCATTTGCATGACTCTGGCCAATATTAAAAAGTTATATTTAGGTAAGAAAAAGAAATAAAAGGCACCCACCCAAATCAGAGAGGAAACTATCTCTATTTACAGATGACATGAGATTATATATAGAAAACCCTAAAGATACCACCAAACGCCTGTTAGAACTGATAACCTAGCTCAGAAAAGTTATAGGATACAAAAATCAATTGTGTTTCTATACACTAACAATGAACTATCAGAAAGAGAAATTAAGAAAACAATTCCATTTACAACTGCATCAAAAAGAACAAAATAAATAGAAATAAATTTGACCAAGGAGATGAAAGACCTGTATACTGAAAACTAAAGAGACACCGAGGAAAGAATCTGAAGAAAACACAAATAAATGGAAAGATATTCTGTGCTCATAGATTGGAAGAATTAATATTGTTTACATGTACTTACTACCCAAAGCAATCTACAGATTCAATGCAATCCCTATGGAAATTCCAATAGCAATTTTCTTATAGAGCAAACAATCCTAAAATTTGTATGGAATCACAAAACACTTAAAAGAGCAAAAGCAATCTTGAGAAAGAAGAACAAATTTAGAGGCATCACACTTTCTGATTTCAAACTATATTATAAAGAGATAGTAATAAAACAGTGTGTAATTGGCATAAAAACAGACACATAGATTAATGGAACAGAATAGAGAGCCTAGAAATAAATCTCTGCATATGTGGTCAATTAATTTACAACAAAGGAGCCAAGAATGTACAATGGGGAAAGATAGTCTCTTCAATAAATGGTGCTGGAAGACTGGACAGCCACATGCAAAAGAATGAAACGACCATTATTTTACATCATACACAAAAATCAACTCAAAATGGATTAAAGACTTGAAGCCCTGAATGCCCTGTCAGGGAATAGGTACACATTGAAGATCACGTCTCAGGTATAATATTCCCTGACAGTATCAGGTAGCACTAGCCTATGTCTTTTCTTGCAATGCCGCCTCCTATCCAGTGCCTGTCATAAGGATGTATCAGATTCTAAGGAATACATGCTTTGAAAAATACACTGTTAAACAGCTATTATCTACTATGTCCATTTGCATTATCTGGCAAGCAACCATTATACTACTGCCTTTTCAAAGTTTAGAGAGCATTCGACTTATCAGCCTCATGGATATCTTGACAAAATGAAGATTCTTGGGACCTACTACCAGAAATCCTAATTTCAAGGGTCCTGGGTTGGCCCAAGGGAATCTGACTTTTTAACAAGGGCACTAGGCAATTCTGAAGTAATTGTTCTGAGGACCATGCTTTATGAAAGTCCTGTTAGGACTGTTCTTTCAAGTAGGCATTCATGACAACACCAAATTTAACTATAGTTTTGAAGACTCTGACATTTTCTCTGTTTACTTTGTACATCAAGAAACCCTTAGTAGCACTTAATCAGCTACTCATTTGCAGTGACTCTTGGAGAAAGGTTACGTCTTGCACTCTGTTTGGCTGCAGAAAAGGACTTGCATACAGCTGTTGATGCAGGGATAGGAACCAAGTCCACTCTCGGTTTGTCCTGAGTCAAATCTACACGTTATCTGCATTTTCAGAAAATGTTCAAATGCAGACACAGTCCGTTCTGGCATAATGTGCATTTCCATAATTCAAAGTAGCTTCAACATGATTGGTAACTGTCTTAGTCAGTTTGGGCTGCTATAATAGAGTGGGTGCCTTATAAACAACAGGAATTTATTTCTCACAATTCTGGAAGCTGGGAAGTCCAAGATCAAGGTGCCAGCACGTTAGGTGTCTGGTGAGAGCCTGCTTCCTGGTTCATAGCCTTCTTTTTTTTTTTTTTTTTTTTGTGTGCGGTACGCAGGCCTCTCACTGTTGTGGCCTCTTCCGTTGCGGAGCACAGGCTCCGGACGCGCAGGCTCAGCGGCCATGGCTCACGGGCCCAGCTGCTCTGCGGCATGCGGGATCTTCCCAGACCAGGGCACGAACCCGTGTACCCTGCATCGGCAGGCGGACTCTCAACCGCTGCGCCACCAGGGAAGCCCTCATAGACTTCTTGCTGTGTTCTCATGTGGTGGAAGGGGCAAGGGAGTATTGTGGGCAAGTTCACTAATCCCATGCATGAGGGCTTCACCCTCATGACAATCACTTCCTCAAAGCCCTACCTTCTAATACCATCACTTTGGGGATTAGGTTTCAACATATGAATTTTGGGGGCATACAAACATTCAGTCTATAGCAGTAATGCAGGGTAATGTCAAAATAATACTGAATTTGCATTGGTTCCTATATGATTTTCCCAGTGCATTAATGTCTTACGCTGACAAGGAATAGGAGCTGAATATAAAGTGTACTCGGCAGAGCAACACAGCAAGGCACAGAGGAACTCAGGACAGTTCAAAACCCCATTCACCCCATATTCCCACACTTGGCTCAGCTTGGCCACTGCTTTGCCGTGAAAGTACCCTTTGTTTGGTTTTCCCTGATCCTTCTGAATATTATCCTTGTCACTGTTGAAGCTCAGTGGCCTCAACCCTCCTGTCACCCCTTTCCATCAAGCCACTGTTATTTCCTGCAATAAATACCTATATTTACCATACCTATATCAACTATGTAGTATTTGTTCCTTAGGAATTTAACATACCTTTTAAATCATGCTAGTACTTTATTTTCTTGTTGTTTTTGTTAGTATTCTGTATATAAAGTTGCATAGGTTTGAATGGTCTGTCACTAATCTAATTTTCTCAAAAGCCCTGTTATTTTTAGTATATAATTTTGTAGAATGCAAGGTTTTATGGAATGCATATATTGCACTATAGCAAAAACACCTATATTCTTAAACAAAATAGAAACGATCACCTATCTATGTGCTGTTCGCAATCTTTTATGTCTTGGTCTCCATGAAGAGGACTACTGGAGAACGGGCAGGTTTTGGCTGCGAGTTTGGAATCATTAAGCGCTGCGTTGTTGCACCACATCAAGGGGTTTGGTTTACAAATTGCAACTTGTTACAAGTGGCAGATATACAATTTTTCTTTTAACCCAGCTTCAGAGCCTACGCCTGTCAGATGAAATATGCTGCCCAATTTTTGTTTGACAGATAAAGCTCCAAGAATCAAACCTGGAACTCTGTACAAAAACAAGTGTGGAAAGAAAGAGGAGGATTTCTTTGGACAATCTTGAAGCTCTGAGGTACTCAATAAGGGCCTGGGGCTTCTTGTGGCATAATGTATGATAAGAATGACAATTTTTACTCTATTATTTTTTTAAACTATCTTCATCATTTTTAAGTGCACACAGTTCTGTAGGGTTAAGTACAATCACACTGGGAAACAGGTCTGTAGAACATCTCTACCCTTTAAACAACAACTTTCTTTCCCCCTCTCTCCACTATTGTGTTTTAAAATTCCTGGCCATTTGCCAGCTGAGCAGGTGGTTACTGTAAGAATATCTAAAATTGCCTTTAGCCTGCAGAGTCATAAAAAAATTCAGAGAACCAAGGGAATTAACTTTAACCAGGTTTAAGATAAATCCAGGAAAAGAGAGAAATACTTCTAATCCTAAGAGTAGAAATGTGGTCAGGATGTATCAATTCTTAATTCACAGCAAGGAGCTCTTTGATCAATATTAAGCTGGCCTGAGGACTTTCATGGCAACTCAGGAGCATCCACTGCTTCTTTCTGTCGTGTTTAGCAGTGCCACAGCCCAGAAAACAGAGTATAAATTAGGAGTGGGGTGCCCTGGCAGTGGCTTTCCCGCTAAATGGCCATGAATAAGTCATGAAGTCTAAAAGGCACTGCAAAGCTCATGCAAAAACAGATGTCCCTCATCCTCGAGGAGGTGACTCTTTCTGAATAATCTCAGTGAACAGTCCTTTAGGGGTACTTAGATTACCTTTTCCTTGAGACATCATGCTGCTTTATGCTTTGCTGAATGTCTAATCCGTATGATTTTATCAAGGCACCAAATCTGTTTAGTGTCCTTTGATGTGGATTGCAAATATAATTCACTGCTCTGTCATGTCTGTCTCTGAAATGGAACTTTAAACCGTCTTCCATTAACCCCCAACCTCCCCCGGATCCAAGCAGAGCTTAGTGCTACTTCTCCCCTTTACCTATTTTGCTACCTTCCACTTAATAATATAAATGGACCTTTTCATCCTATTTGCACATATTTTAGAACGATTTTTTCTAGCCATCAAAGGTGGTGCTAAATTACTTTAAAGGCTGCTTGATTCATATTTTATCAGCAAGATAGACTTTTGCTTATGTACTTAAATCCCATGCTTTTTGGAAAGAACTAGTTATCTAATGACCATAGAATATACTTTTTAGAATAGTGATATTGTAAAACTATAAAACACTGGGCCATGTCTAAATGATTTTTCTTTCTTTTTTGAAAGCAATTAGAATTATATATACGTATTTCATAACGAGAGAAGCATAATGTAGACAAGCTGTGCTTATTGAAAACGGAGCACATTCTTTTCTCCGTGAAACCCACTGCTCGTCTCAGACTTTTCTTTGAGTTGTGAGGTTTATTGTCCACATTATAAGGCACCCAAACCACTCAAACTGTAAATCTAAAAGTCACCTTTAATGCCTCTTCCTGGTCTACCTTCCAATCAGTCCCCCGCTGGACTGTCTTTTTGAAATGGCCCTCAAATTCACTTCCATTGCCTGAACCTGCACCTTCAACATTTCCCTCCTGGTTGATTTCATTATGCTGCTGACTGATGTCCCTGGTCTAGTCTCTCCCTTCATCAATCTGTTTCCTTCTACAGTTGCTACAGTTACCTTTGTTAAATGCAGACACCTACTGAAAGATCTCTAACGTTATCTATGGCACAGAAGATCAAGTCCAAATCCCTTGCCAGTGCATCCCAGGCCCCTGGTAATGCACCTGTTCAGCATCACCTTCCCCCAGTCGCTGACAGACTTGTCACTCTTTGCCTCCATCCCCTGGCATTTAATGTTTCCTTTGCTGGAATGTCCCACTTCCTTCCTCACTATTTCTCTTCTACCCCAAACGTAGCAAGTGTGAGATAGATCCAGGTTTTGTGGGGGACCTGAGGCTTATACAATTTGGGGGTCCGATGTAAGAAAAAGAGTATACAGTTATGCATTCTCATAATTTTGTATAATTAAGAAAACAGAGACAGGACATTGGAAGGGGCCCAGACAACTGTGGAAGCCTGAAGCTTCAGGTTGGTTAGCTGCCTGGTACATCTGCCTCTGAGCTATGGCCCAATGACTCTTATTGAACTACTGTTTGTTAAACTTTCTCAGTCTGGCAGAGTGACAAGGATAGTGTGTGTTCAATAAAGATTTATTGAATTAAACAATAATATCCTACTCACCCCCAAGGTTGGGTCTCTCTTCCTGAATTTTCCCAGGCAGTTAAATGCTGTTTCTTCCTTTCTCCAGAGCGCTTTGTGGACACATCTAACATGGCACTTTGAACACTACGTAGAAATTGTTTTTGTTTCTTGTGGACCAGGGGTTCTCAAACTTTATTGTTAATCAGAATCACCTTGAAGAACTTGTGAATCTCACTCCCAGAGTTCCTGATTCAGTAGATCTGGGGAGGGGTTGGAGGATTTACATTTTTAACAAGTTCCTGGGTGATGCTGGTGGCCAAGTTCTACAGGAACTACACCCCATTCATTCGAAGCACATTCCTGGCTCACGCTAGGTGCTTAAATATATATTAAACTGAAAAAGATATTATAACATTTTACCTTTCTATACTTTTAACAAGTAAAAAATTATGGAGTCTTACATAGTCTTTAAAAATTGAGTTCTCCGTTAGTAATTAATGTAATTAATAATATTTACTGAGTGACCATATATTAGTTTGCAAATTAATAATACATGGTTGTTCCACTCTTAGGTTATGTTTTAAAAGGAAGGAAAATAAACAGAATTTTAAAGGTTCAGACTGTTCCTTATTATATATTCTCTACAGTACTCGGGAAATGTTTAACAACAAAGTTACCAGATCTTTATTCTAGATTAGGGCATATTATTTTTCTTATTACAAAGATAACAACCAAAGAATAAAGAAAGGGAGAATATCTGTGAGATAGCACTTGATTAAAATCATACCCATAATGAGTTTTTAATATTAAAAATGTTCTATATGACAAATAAAAATATTTAATTCCATGGTATTTAAGATGTAGTCAGTAATACTGAGACTAATATAATTCTGAAAAGGCAAAGGAAAATGACAGAGTGGAGGCAACGTGGAGCATAATGTTAAGAAAATTTTGTGAAAAACAAAAAATTTATTCAACAAGGCTTTAAAAATTTTAGAGCAATAATACTTGTGCCTACAGATAATAATCAGAAACACATTGCTTTATTTATCTAAAAATGCAGATGGTTTTCTGAGGAGCAAAAGGAAGAAAAGAGGAAAGAAGCAAGAGGAAGGAAGAGGAGAGAAAGAAGTGTAAAGAGACTTTGAAAGATTATGAAGCCCAGGCAATCTTACTCATATTTCAGAAAGGAATTACCAAACTTTCTACCAGAGTAAATGCCCTTCATTTGCCTGAAGTCTTGAGGTTATTAGAGATTAAGGACAAGGGCTGCCCAACATTCCCGATGGGGTGTGTGTCCATGTATGGAGCTGCCTGGAGGACGGGCAGTGGGCACTATGGCCCAGTTTGCTGGCTCTCCCTTTTAGAGGGGACTTAGCATTGGCACCAGAATTGGAAATTTATAGGTAAGGTTTTGAAAGACCATAGACCCTAATTTACTGTTGGAAACCATAATCTAGAACAAAAGTTTTAAGAAAATACTTTAAAAATTTAATTTCAATTTTAATGGTGTTAGCATGCAACAGAGAGGTTGGTCACTTCTCTGTAAAACAGGGAATAACCCATGGAAGATTATTTAGAATTTATGTTGGTTTGGGCAAATAACACCTTATGGGAGCACAGAAATCCATGAAAAAAAAAAATCAAAGCTTCCCTTCCTTTCTCTGTTCTGGAACAGACTCTGCACACAGACCAGATGTAGACTGGGGTCCAATGACATATTTTTGCTGAGGAGAGATTGATGGTAGTAAATGGTAAAGAATTCCTGTGACATGGTGAATCCAATAGATTCGAGATAAACTCCACAGATTGGATCAAATTAAAATGTCCTTTTCTGAACCATAATTCCTTTATGACAGTCTTAAAATAGAACCAGAGAACTGGCTTATACAATTTTGCATCATGGAAAGGTGGTGACAATGGCCAAAAATAATTAAGAGTAAGTCAGTTTAGATGGAGGGGGGCATGAGGCAGGCATACCTCCCTGGGAGCTCTCAGAAACGCTCTGCAGGGAATTATACCTGGGCCTGAGTCACTGTATCTGGATATCAAAGGAAAGGGAACCCTAGAAGAATGGAAAATTCAGGGAGAATCAGGAATGTACAGCTTGAAACGGTTTCTCTCCTCTTTTTCATTTGTCACCTTCACAAATTTCCTCCTTCCTCTATTATTATTATTATTCTATTAATAATAGAATATTATTATTCTGGCCTCACCCTGTCCTCCCACACAAGCTCGTGCATTCTATTAATGCCGTTTTACTTCAGTCTTTGGGTTACTTGATGACACAAGGTCATAATGTGTTTTATCTGCCACAATTCGTGCACAGTTATTGGTTGGGGACAGGTAGGTCAGGTCAAGAGAAGTATTTCACAGGTGGTAGAAGGACAGGAAACCAAAAATGCACTTCAGAGGTTCTCAGGGAGACAGTAAACCTTCATCACAGGGTAAATGTAGAATAATGTTTTCTTACTCTGGTAAAAAAACATAACAAAGTATCTACCCTCTTAAGAAGCTTACTGTTAGCTGTAAGCATATTATACAGTAGATCTCTACAACTTTTCTACCTGGCATGACTGAAGCTCTGGAGCCATTGAACAGCAAACGACCGCTCCCATTTCCCCTTCCCCCCCACTAGCCTCTGGCAACCACCATGCAACTTTGCTCCTATGAATTTGACTATTTTAAATACCTCATACATAAGTGGAATCATGCAGTATTTATGTTTCTGTGAGTGGCTTATTTCACTTAGCATAATCTTCTCCAGGTACATCCATGTTGTTCCAAAGGGCAGGATTTCCTTTTATATGGCCGAATAATATTCCATTCCACATATATATCACATTTTCTTTATCCATTTCTCCATCAGTGACCATTTAGGTTGTTTCCACCTCTTGACTATTGTGAATAGTGCTGCAATGAATATGGAAGTGCAAATATCTCTTTCATATCCTGATTTCAATCCTTTCAGATAAATACCCAGAAGTGAGAAGATGGATCACATGGTAGTTCTTTTTTTAGTTTTTGGAGAAACCTCCATACTGTTCTCCATAGTGGCTGCATCAACTTACGTTCCCACCAACAGTGCACAAGGGTTCTCTTTTCTCCACACCCTCACCAACACTTGTTCTTTCTTGTCTTTTTGATAATAGCCATTCTGACAGGTGTGAGGTGGCATCTCACTGTGGTTTTGATTGCATTTGCCTGATGATTAGTGGTGTTGAGCACCTTTTCATACTCCTGCTGGTCATTTGCGTATCTCCTTTGGAGAAATGCCTCTTCGGTTCCTTATTCATTTTTCAATTGAGTTATCTTTATTTCAGTTTTTAATTTTTTGGTTTGTTTTTGCTATCGACTTGTAGGAGTTCCTTACGTATTTTGAATATTAAGCCTTTATCGGATATATCTGATATTTTGCAGATATTTTCTCCCATTCTGTAGGTTGCCTTTCACTGTGTTGTTTCTTTTGCCGTGCAGAAGCTTTTTGGTTTGATATAGTCCCACTTGTCTGTGTAGGATAATTTTTAAAAACTTTTAGTTTTGAAATAATTATAGATTCACAAGAAGTAGCAAATAAATGAACAGGGAGGTCATATGTACCCTTCACCTAGTATCCCCCAATGGCAGCATCTTGGATTACTATAGTACAGTATCACAACCAGGATAATTCATATTTCACCAAGTTTTCAGAGGATCAGTGTGTATCTGTGTGTGTGTCTGTGTATGTAGTTCTATGCAACTTTATCACGTGTGTAGATCTGTGTAAACACGCCCACAATTAGGATGCAGAACTGTTCCATCACCACAGAGCTCTGTCATGCTGTCCCTTTATAGCCCCCCCATCCCTAACCCTTGGAAACCACTAATATGTTCTCCACTTCTATAATTCTGTTATTTCAAGAATGTTATGTAAGTGGAACAATACAGTATATAACCTTATGAGATTTTTTATTTTCACTCAGCATAATTCCCTTAAAATACATCCAGATAGTTACATGTATCAATAGTTAGTTCCTTTTTATTGCTGTGTAGCATTCCATGCTATGGATGTATCAGAATTTGTTTAATCATTCAACTGTTGAAGAACCTTGTTTTTTTTTTCCCCAACAGTCTCAGGCTATTATGAATACAGCTGCTGTGAACATTGGTGTACAGGCTTTTGTGTAAAGGTATGTTTTCATTTCTCTGGGATAAATGCCTCAGATTGTATCAACTACTTGCAAAGACCACTTGGGCCCTTACCTGAAAATAACCTATATCCCCATATTTGGCATGCAACTTAACATGAAACAAACTTATCTTTTATTTAAAAAACTGGAGAAGAGTGGGTACATTTAATCTTTTTATGCATAATATAAGGAGTTGCCTTGATGTACCTCTACAGATCACTGGGATTATGTGAACGCCTGTCATGACTGGAGCTGATTAAATGGTCCAGTGAAGAATTTCAGTTGGCATTTCTCATCATCTGCTATAATAAGCAGATTGTTACTTTAAAAAATCAGACTTTTTTTTCTTTCATTCATCTGTATACTTCATTCATGCCATACAAACACACTGTTTAAAAAAATGCCTCTTAGTTTCCTTTCTTCCAAATCCTTTCAAATTAAACAAATGTGGTTATGCAGTTTATAATGAAATCGTTTCCCCCTAGCTTTTAACACAACCAAGCTTACAAGTGGAGAATTAGAGAAGCAAGACAGCACATGCATATAAGTACATTGAAATTCACAAAGAGAATAGACGAGATTTGTGGCTTTGTCACAATGTTGTGACGGTTGCTTCACTTAGACAAATGTGAATTGCTTATGGAGGCTTTGCCTGTGGCTTAAGGGCCTCAGATGGCATGGGGATAGAAATATAACTGCCCCTTCTCCCTGCCCCCATGACCATGGCTTTTAGCAGAATGTGTTACTCGCTATGTATACTCAACATATAATAACTGGGTTAACAGAAAACACAAATTAATGTGAAACATATTAATACTTATGAGTAAATTATAAAAGAATGAATAAAAGGACAACAAACTCTCTGAAGGGCCCATTTCTCAATTACGTGGTAGGATAAAGGTAATCAACTTGGTTAAAATGATGTACTCCATTTGTAGATATATATATATATAATATATATTTTGATTTATATATATTTGGTATATATATATATGTGTGTGTGTGTGTATATATATACATTTTTTGGCCATGCTGTGTGGCATGTGGGATCTTAGTTCCCCAACCAGGGGGCAAACCCACAGCCCCTGCGTTGGAAGCATGGGGTCTTAACAACTGGACCGCCAGGGAAGTCCCGAGTTATATATTTTTATTTGAATGAATAAGCAGCAAAAAAAAAAAAGAAAATGATGATATAGATTTTGAGTTAAACTATGTAATTTATGAGGATGTAAAATTGTAAAAGGATATTTAATGTCATATGACATCCCTTTATAAAATATGTCTGAATCAGTATCATAATAAACAACTCTAGGAAGATAACCTTTTAATAATTCTTCATCAAATCTAACATGTTGTAAATTTAATGCTCCCTTGATTTTACCAAGAGGTATCAGTTGAAGATTTTCAAACCTGGCTGAGAGTGACTTAAGCCATTATCAATTGTAAGATGCATCCCAACTGTAGAGATACTAAAATGTGAAAAATATTTTAAATAGGTAAGATATGGTAATATAATAAGTATTTGTTGAGTATTTACTATTTGCCGGGGGCTATAATTGCTGGGCATACAGAAATGAACAAGATACAGTCCACAGTACTCAATAAGTTTATAGCCTAGTAGGAGAAAAGTAGATAAACAATTTCACAGGTAAAGAGTTAATGATCTTACAAGTTCTTAAGCTAATTTTCTGTTGGTTTGAAACACAAGGAGAAACCTGGAAACATCATTATATAAGGGATATTGATTATAACATAAATAAAAACTACAAGTAGTTTTATGAGTATACAGGCAGTAACCTGTAACAATCCTTTGTTTCTCAGGTATTTGCAATATCAATCCCTCACAGCTTTAAAGTTTGTCTATTTTTGAAACATTAGCATGTAAAAAAACAATCATTTTCCTCTTGCGTCTCAAGATTCAGAAGTGATCCAATATTCAACTCATTCATTTTTTTAAATAAATTTATTTATTTTTATTTTTGGCTGTGTTGGGTCTTCATTGCTGCACGCGGGCTTTCTCTAGTTGTGGCAAGTGGGGGCTACTCTTCATTGCGGTGCACAGGCTTCTCATTGTGGTGGCCTCTCTTGTTGTGGAACACTGGCTGTAGGCACATGGGCTTCAGTAGTTTTAGCATACAGGCTCAGTAGTTGTGGCTCACGGGCTCTAGAGTGCAGGCTCAGTATTTGTGGCGCACGGGCTTAGTTGCTCCATGGCATGTGGGATCTTTCTGGATCAGGGCTCGAACCCGTGTCCCCTGCGTTGGCAGGCAGATTCTTAACGACTGCGCCACCAGGGAAGCCCCTCAACTCATTCATTCTTCCAATAAGTATTTTATCATCTTACAACTGAAGTAAAATGTAGCATTTTAGTCTCAAAGGAGAACTACTAAAAATAAAAAACAAAATAATAACTTGGTCTTAATCCCAAATACAGTGCTTGTGTCCAATTCAGGTTCCTAAAATATTGCTGAGTAAACAATATTGTCTTTTATGATGGAAAGAGATAGACAAAGGCAACCTTCAAATCTGAGTCCTTGACTTTCTGCGAACTGTGCTAGACTCTTGAAGGATATGTGTGTGGTGTGTACCTATTAGTGTGACATGCTGTGGTATGATAAAAGATAAATATGTAGTCTTTGTCTGTGTTCCTGGCATAGAACTCCTAAACTTTTGAACTATCCTGTCTTTTGTATGCTGATGTGATGCGATGACCCATGGGGGGCAGCAGTGTTGGTGGTAAATAGATTCAGGATGGGGGCTGGAAGCCAGAAAGACCAACCACGTGATTAGAGGTTAGAACTTATAGCCCCACCCCCTGATCTTTGGGGAGGGGAGAAGAGATGGAGATTGAGGTCAATCACCAGTGGCCAATGACTTAATCAATAATCAATTACACTTATGTAAAGAAACCTCCATGGAAACCCCTACATGATAGGGTTTGGGAGCTTCCAAGTTGGTGACCACACTGAAGTGCTGGGAGGGCGCCGTCCCAGCCGCGGTCCCTGTACCTTGTCCTATACATTTGGCTGCTCCGGAGTTGCATCCTTTATAATGAACTGGTAATCGTAAGTAAAGTACTTTCCTGAGTTCTGTGAGTCATTCTAGCAAATTGTCAAACCTGAGGAGGGGATCGTGGGAACCCCTGGATTTGTAATTGGCTGGGCAGAAGCATGGGCAGCTGGGGGGCACCCCATTTGCAGCTGACGTCTGAAGTTGGGGCAGCCTTGCAGCACAGAGCCCTTACCCTGTGGGGTCTGTGCTAGCTCTGAGAGTTCATGTCAGAACTGAATTGGATTGTTGGACACCAGGCGATGGTGGGGAACTGCAGAACTGGTGTGGAAAAACGACAGGTATTTGGTGTCAGGTAAAACCACACACACATTGTGTTATGTTCACCCATGTTCCTGTTGAATTCAGGCATTTCTGTTAAAATTGCTTTGGCCAAGGAAGTGGTATGAGTCTCGGCCAGGCAGAGCCTGAAGAGCAGCGTGGGTTTCCCTGTGTTTCCTCATCTGTCATGATGACCAGCAATGTCCTAAACAGAGGCTCCTCCTTCAGCCTGGGTCTCAGAGTGAAGATGATGTACAACAGAGCTGGGGATGGACCACGAATAAGAAATAAAACTTGTTGGTAGGGTTTAGGCATAACCTGTCTCTACAACATAACCTAGCTTATTGTTAAGGTTCAAGTGATATGGAATAAGGGATTCATTATGCTAACTAGACTTTATGCAGTTGTGGGAAATGGGGAACGAGCCCATCAATCAGAGGGTGTTGCCTCTGGTCTCCTGGTGCACCTGGAGCCACCGCAGGGCAGCAGGGCTGGGGGAAGGGAGGACAAGGTGGATTCTGCATGTGCACCTGCACAGAACTTGAAGACGGTAGAGGAGGGAAGTCAGTGGGACCTGAGAGCTGCGGGTTGGACTGCTGCTCACAGGCGTGGCGAGAGTGAGCTGGGAGGTCAATGAACACATGGACGCGCTGCCGGGACTGGACCCCGACTTGGACCTCAGAGCAGGCTGGCTTCTGCTGTCCCTCTGCTTTGCTTATCTCCTGCAATTTCTCCCATCGCCAGTCCTAACTCAGAACTGGATTAGAGTTCTGGGAAACACAGTCCCAGCTTCGCTAAATTGACACCCACAAAAGCATCACTGCTATAAAATACTCCAGGAAAAATGCATGTTCTGCTACAAGCTAGAGTCCTTTTCCCAAATCCCTATCTGCACTCAGACTTTGGTGGGCTGAGGGGGACGATGTGTGAATGTCAAGCTCCTTTGCTTCCTTTAGCCTAAAACCTAGACAACAGCGAGGCCAATGGTCTGTGGCTTAGGCTCTGTCGTCGAACCATATCTGATCTTGGCCCTTGAGATTAGCACTTGGACCATGGAAGAAGAACGAGGACTTTTCCCGCCAAGGCCACAACAGGAGGTTTACTAAGCCTCTGCTCTCCATGTCTCCTTACCCTGGTCCTGCCAGACCTTGCAAGGGTGGGGAGAGAGCAAGGATAACTTAAAAGGAACTTTTACTCCAAAATCTCATTTACTGTTCTCTACTTGCCCCATGTAAGTTTGAGGACTACATTGTATCTTTGACCCATAACAGGATTCTTTGCTTTTGGAGACAGGGACAAGTGGTCCACCAGAAGTTAGAGTGCTCAGAACAGACTTAATTGTACTGCAGTTATCCGATTGTCAGATTAATGGAGGGTCTCCACCGTTCTCTGGAAAGGAAATTGACTAGTGCCCAAGACTTACTGGACAGTTGAAGTCTGTAGGTTACTCTCTATAGAATACCTGTGCACTGCTTCTTCCCCCTTTTGGATTGCACACTCACCAAGAATTAGTCATATTTATTCGGAACCTTCTTGATGCCTGTTAGACCAATAGGACAGGAGGGGAAGTGATGTGCGCACCTTCCATTTCCCCCCTTAACGATGAAGTTGCTGCCCCCATGAATCTCTTCCTGCATCAGTTGTTTTTAGCAGTAGCAGTTGGCTTCAATCTGCAGTTTATTCTATACTATCAGCATCAGCATCATTGTGCAACTTCAGCGAGATCACCATCTGGCCAGCAAACCTGTCCATCCTCAGAGGTTTGATCTCAGCTATGCAGTGTGTCTGTCCCAAGCTCCTGAGGTGTCAACATCTGGCAAGCAGTGCCCTTCCTCAGAGGTCTGCATTCTGGCTCTGAGGGAGCCTTCGTGCAAGTCTGAAGTCTAGTAATCCTTACCTATCTCTTTGTTCATGTGTCCGGCGTGAAGCATGGAACAGACACTAAGCCCTCTGCGTCTCCTTACCCTGGTCCTGCCAGACCTTGCAAGGGTGGAGAGAGAGCCAGGATAACTAAGAGGAATTTTTACTCCTAAGTCTCATTTATTGTTCTCTACTTGTCCCATGTAAGTTTGAGAACTACATTGTATCCTTTGATCCATAACAGGATTCTTTGCTTTTGGAGACAGGGACAAGTGGTCCACCAGAAGTTAGAGTGCTCAGAACAGACCTAATTTTCGAGAGAAAGTAGACTTCTAATCACAGTGGTTGAGCCATGGGGTAGACCATTTACAACACTGGTTTTGTATTGTGGCTAAGACTGTCCATTCCTGGAAGAAAGAGTCTTTTTCTTTAGATCACATCATACCTCGGCTTAAAAAATCAGTTTTCCACTGTCCTCAGAACAAACCACTAATTTATATCATCTCCTCCAAGGCCTTAAATGACCTTGCCCTGGGCTGCATCTCAGACCTCATGTCTTACCGCTCTCCCTTCTGTTTACTGCAATCCAGCCACACTAATTTTATTTTATTTTTCCATCAAACAACTAAGCTCAGCTAAGGAAATCTGCCTTTGTGTTTACAATGGTCTTTGCCCAGAATGTTTTCTTTTGAGACCTTTGCATGACAGGTTATAGTCTTATTATTACCTTTTAAAAGAGACCTTTTCTGAGCTTTCAAAGAATTCCATTCTCTCAATATAATCCTGTTTATTTCTTTCATATCATTCACCATAATCCTTAACTACCTTGTTTACTTCTTCATTTGCCCATTTTCCTCTCCAAGACTAGAATATAAGCTTAGAAGGGCATCTATTTTGTCTACCTTTTTGATTACTCTACCTCTTTAAATAGCTATTGGAGGGACTTCCCTGGTGGTCCAGTGGTAAAGAATCCGCCTTACGATGCAGGAGTGGCGGGTTTGATCACTGGTCAGGGAACTAAGATCCCACATGCCGTGGAGCAACTAAGCCTGAGCGCCGCAACTACTGAGCTTACGCGCCTCAACTAGAGAGCCTGCGTGCTGCAAACTCAGAGCCCACGTGCTCTGGAAACTGCACGCCACAACTACAGGGCCCAGGCACCCTGGAGCCTATGCGCCACAACTAGAGAAAGAAAACCCGCTGCCACAATTAGCAAGAAGCCCACACGCCGCAACAAAAGATCCCGCGTGCTGCAACTAAGACCCAACGCAGCCAAAAATAAATATAAAAATTTAAAAAAAAGCTATTGGATAAAAAATAAATTTAGCCTTTGGAACTGTCTAAAATATGCAAATTGCTGAGCTTTAGCCTTCAAAGAAACCCGAAACTCAAAGTACCTAAAGTTTTTATTCTTCTAAGTCTACTCAGAATAAGTGGACAACTGTTTTCATAGGTTGGACCATTCATGTGCTACACTAAGTCATCCTGGAAAGAATAATTAGCAGGAAAGGGGTTAAGCATAGTTCTGATGCAAGACCCTGTCAATGCAAAACGCTGTCAGGTTGAGAAGAGCAGTTGCAAACCATTCACCTATGTGCTTGCTCCCAGCAAACGCACATCACAAATCTTGCAGGCTTATGGCTGTGCATCACATCCGGTCACACTTCATCATGAGCCTGAAGGTGTCTGTAAGCATGTCCTGAAAATTGGCTCAAAAGGAAACAGGTAGGGCTTCCCTGGTGGCGCAGTGGTTGAGAGTCCGCCTGACGATGCAGGGGACACGGGTTCGTGCCCTGGTCCGGGAAGATCCCACATGCCGCGGAGCGGCTGGGCCCGTGAGCCATGGCCACTGAGCCTGCGCATCCGGAGCCTGTGCTCTGCAGTGGGAGAGGCCACAACAGTGAGAGGCCTGCGTACCGCAAAAAAAAAAAAAAAGGTTTTCCACATGGGGAAGTGGTGGCCTGGCACAGGTTTTTAGAGCCCACATAGGGTGAGGATATTTTTGGTGTGTGTGTGTGTGTGTGTGTGTGTGTGTGTGTGTAAAGGTGAGGGAATGGTGGGAATGGATTACATACAGGGGGATTGGTCAAATAAGTAAATGCACTGTGAATAATGGGAGGCTGGTTTCTCAGTGCCAAAGAAGGGAATTACAAACAGGGACAAGCACAGAGTAAAAATAAAAGTTAAAATAGGCATTAATGTAAACCCATGGTTTTCAATACAAAAGCAGATACAAAAATAATCATGTAAATGTTGGAATGTGTGTATGTATATGCGTGTGTGTATACACACACATATATTTATATATGTGCATATGTTCCCTAGCTCTGTCTACCCAGCATCAATGAGCATACCTGGTATCCATACCTTGGCTTCTAAAATGCCATTTTCCACTAAAAGGAACCAAGACTCTTTGGAGAAATGGCTAATTCCAAGGCTGGGGCAAGGAAAGTACAACATGAATTGGGAACTCCCACTTGTGCCAGAAAGAAAGTAGTCAAAGATGATGGGAAAAAGATACAGAAGCCAACTTAAAAGGGTTCCCACTGGTCTAATACAGGACAAATTTAGCATCGATATAGATCACGATAATAATAGATTAAATCTCTTGAATAAAATAGGAAAACATGAGTCCATATTAATATAAATAACTATATACATGGATAAAAGTTTCAAGAGAAATGGGACATTATACAGTTTCACAATACCTCTCTACAAAGCACTTAAAAGAAAAAACAGTGGAGCAGCCTGGCAGACCCCTTCTCAATCAAGTAATTGCTGTGACCATCATCAGTCATGGGACACACTGAAACTCGTACCATAGATGGGATTCAGGGAGAACACAGTGGCGTTCTCCGGTGTTTCTGCCGAGGAAGCATAACCAGATTCTAGTCACGAGGCAACATCAGACAAAACCAAACCGAGAAACTTTCTACAAAATAACTGGCCTGAAATCTTCAAAAGTATCAAGGTCATGAAAGTTAAGGAGACTTGTTTCAGACTGAGGGAAACTAAAGAGAGATGACAACATAATCCAATCACTTCCAAGTTTTCTGTAAGTTTAAGATTGTTTCAAAATAAGAGACGTTATTAGAAAGATATACTCTCCTGTGCGCTTTTCTTCATGGAAGAGATGGAACTGAGGGAGAATTTAGATAGGTAGCGATGTACAGGAGGAAACTTTTTCATGTAAAAAAGTGGTGTTTTCAAACACATTTAGTGCTTCCCTATTGCCAGAGAGATGGGTGGCAGAACAGAAAAGTGGCTAAGATGGGCACTGGAGACCAGGATTCAAATGCTGAGTTTTGTCTTTGAATAAGTTGTGTGACTTTTGACTATTTGAGTCTCAGTTTCATCATCTGTAAAATAGGAATAAAGCTGATGTTTGTGTGTGAGAATTAATGAAATTATGTATGTCAAGGGCACAGCATAGTTCCTGCCACATAGTAGGGTTAGCAATGATGATATAATAGTGATGATCTGAACTATACTTTAGGGAAGGTAATCTGTCTGTGTTGTGTAGAAAGGATTGGGATTTGTGCAGAGTGACCCTGAAAGAAAGCAGAGCAGTTGGGAAGCTATTAGTGATTGTCCAGATGAGAGTAATGACTGTTGGAATGGAAGGACTTGGGCAGATAAGGGTTTGTTCGGTTAAATTCTTCAGGTTTAAAGCAATGAATTAGAGCTCAGGATGATCCCCAGAAGCTTAAAGATTGCTCTGATTTGCAATCCCTGGCGGAGAGAGGGAGCCGTGCCATTAGCAGTGTTTGCTGCCTAAGGTTTTTGCATTAAATGAGATCATATATGTAAAGAATATAGTGTGTATAGTGACTATAGTAACAACTCAAGGAAGGTTAGCTATTATGATTCATTTTTTCCTAAAAATTTTGGATAGAAAATGGAGTGCATTGCTCTGAAATTCTTTCAGGGAGGTCATGCTTCTTCTCTAAGAGGCTTCAGCTGGGAAACCTGCTATTGGAATAACCCATCTAGCTTCGAAAAGGGAGAAGAAATCACCTGTATCCAGTTCCTTTCCCTGACTACAGTTACACCAGGCGGGCTGGGGGAGCTCAGGGATGAGTGAGCTGGTACCAAATGATCTGAGACTCACAGCCTTAAAATCTCCCTCCTGGGCTTCCCTGGTGGCGCAGTGGTTGAGCGTCCGCCTGCCGATGCAGGGAATGCGGGATCGTGCCCCGGTCCGGGAAGATCCCACATGCCGCGGAGCGGCTGGGCCTGTGAGCCATGGCCGCTGAGCCTGCGCGTCCGGAGCCTGTGCTCCACAACGGGAGAGGCCACAGCAGTGAGAGGCCCGCGTACCACAAAAAAAAAAAAAAAAAAAAAAAAAAAAAAATCTCCCTCCTCTCCCCTAGTAAGGCCACTGCGTTACAACTTCTGTTTCCACACTTTCCCTCTAAAACTGCAGTTCTTCATGTTTACCCTGTGTCCTTCAAGGCTGCATTCGGTGCTCATTTTAACTGATTCCCACTGCATTTTCTGAGGCACAATTTGAATGATTTATTCCCTTACCCTCCCAGGACTGAAACAGTCATCTTGGGCTGAAAAGCTCTTCCATATTTTGCGGGTTGGGAGCCCACCAGTAAGCCACCTCTCTAGTTCTCTCAGTACGTGAGAGCACTGTATAATGCTGCTTACTGGCTCAAATTGCTTCTACTGAATGTAAGTTAGGGGTCCTAGGACTTTGCAGAAATTGTTCACAGCTGTATTCCCAGTACTTAGAATGTTGAAGGAATGACATAACTGCCCCAGCAGAAATGTATGTAAAGAAAACAGAAAGAACCATGCAATTGGTCTGGGCTCTAGGAGTAAAGCGTGCTGAAGTTTACAGTGGTCACACTCAGGTGTTTCCCTCTATTCTTTGTCTACTTCTTTCCTAAAACTTTTCTTTTTTTTGGCAGCCTGTGCTTTGATTGGGATACAAGCTGAGCAGTGGCTACTAAAGCTATTTCTGTTCTTCTTTTGGTTTGTTTTAATGTTTTGGAGATATAGGGCTGCATCTAAGGTATTAGTTTATTTAACTCAGGCTTTCTACTTGTGCAAGGATACATCCTTCTACAAAACTGAATTCTTACATGAGTGAGTTCTCAAGGTCACAGGAAGAGCATCATGAAACTGCATCAAATGCACAGAACTTTCTTATAACCACCATGTCAGTAAAATGATTACACCCATTAATATCCATTAGAAGCGATACGTGTCTGTTTCCAACTACTATTCCTGCATGAAGTGAATTTTCTAATTTAAAAAGGCTGAATTCAGCTCATTTTATACATTAAGTATGCTGTCAATGTATTTTAGTGATTCAAATTGCCAATGTAATTCTGTGGGTTTTTTTCAGATGTAAAATGACCCATAAAGTGGCAATATGCCCATCCTAATTAAACAATGATCAGAATAATCATTGAAAACAACAAAGGGTAATGCCACTGTCCTTTAAAGGAATTTTATAAGAATTATTTGACTCACTGTCAAAAAGCATTTACTGAGAAATGAATTGAAAATCACAGTGTGATCTCTAAATCATTTAGGAGGTAGCATTTGGTCAGATCAGGCACAGTATTTGAATTAAAGCTAGAGACAGAAATCTAAATCAGCACAACCCCAAAACAAATATACTGGATAATGGAGAGCAGGTGGGAGACAATTAGAGAGAAGATCTGGGATCATGCCGTGTCTTTTTCTTTTCTTTCTTTTTTTTTTGGAGGATCTCGTTCTGTTGTTAAGTATGCTGTAAACTACTGCAGAATCCCCCTCAAAACCCAGGTATGGAGACGGTGCGTAAGCACTTCAAAGGGGGAAGACGGGAAGGATAATGGGACACAGAAAAACAAAAATGACGAGGAAGTTTCTGTCGGCAGCATGTGATTAAAACTCCCCACACCAGCCTGGTGGTGTGCTTATTTCTAAGAATGACACTCACTTTGAAGTCTGTCCTTTGAGTCAGACCTCTGTGGGGCCAAGGGCCTCCCTTACTGCTGACATGATAGATCAAAGGGAGCACCCTGCACTACACATGAAGTGCGCGGCTAGCAAGACATTCTAGAAACAGAGCAACAGAGCAGCTCACAGACATGGAAGCAAAGTCCTATACAAAACACTGTTGTTTTGCTTTTCAAAGGATGAACTGCTCTGAAAAAGACCTTTAGGACGGCAAATTCAGTGGTGGGTATTTGCCAAATTGCTATTAGTTTTTTCCCAGGGAGAAAAAAATGAACAAATCATTAGAATGCATCCATCAGTTACCTGGGAATCTACTCTAAAAACATGGCTTGATTTGTACAGCAGGCTTGTCTCAGGCACCTGGACTCTCAGGGAGATGAGATCTGTCTCTGATTGCTGTCTCCACTGTGCCACAGTTTTCAGAGAACACCAGGCCCCTCACTGCCACGCTGGAGAAGCCCTCCTGCAAACATTGGCATAGCAAGTGTCACCATGACAAGTGGACCATTCCTTTGCTGTTGCCAAGATCAAATTAAATTTTCAGAATTTCACTTGTAAATGGTTACTGCTGATTCACGATCTTCATTTCTTTGCCAGACACCCAAATGGCTTTTGAAAAGCCTTCTAGGGCAGACGTAAATCCTCACGTCTGGATAAATAGCTCAAATCTCATGCGAGATAACAGCCAATCTTCTACTTTTCCCCTGCTTAGACTTTTTCCCTGGTGCCCACTATTGCTTCACTGCTACTACTCTTTAGTTTTCCTGTAGTAGAGGAGCATCTTCCTCCAAAAATAATGCCTTTTGGATGTACCGCCATCTGTCCTGACTCATTGCTGCCTCGTGCTGACCTTGTAGTCACTTTCCCTCATGTACTAGGATGGGGCACCTGCTCATGGTGGGCAGTCGGCACCTTACCCGCAGACAACACCCTAGAAGTTATCAACATCCATAACTGACACCTGAGCCTCCACCATCTTGACTCCAATGACGCGAACCTCCACTCCACTTCAGACAGGCGCTTTAAGGACATCTTACGACACCTCCAAAATCTTAACCACAATTGGACCACAAATTCCTAGCCATGCTTTCACCTTCCTGAGTTTTTTTGTTTTTTAACATCTTTATTGGAGTATAATTGCTTTACAGTGGTGTGTTAGTTTCTGCTGTATAACAAAGTGACACCTTCCTGAGTTTTAATCTCATTTAGATATCTAGTCCCTAGATTCTTCTGCTTTGTCCAGTTTTCCAGTTCCTCTTAGCCGTCACTCTTTCTTTAACAAACTGTACATTGTGGTTGACAGCATTTATAATAACCTCACTATGTAAGAGCCATTGGGCTCCCCTGGTGGCGCAGTGGTTAAGAATCCACCTGCCAATGCAGGGGACATGGGTTCGAGCCCTGGTCTGGGAAGATGCAACATGCCACAGAGCAACTAAGCCCATGTGCCACAACTACTGAGTCTGCGCTCTAGAGCCCATGAGCCACAACTACTGAGCCCGCGTGCTACACCTACTGAAGCCTGCGCACCTAGAGCCCACGCTCTGCAACAAGAGAAGCCACTGCAGTAAGAAGCCCGTGCACTGCAACGAAGAGTAGCCCCGCTCTCCACAACTAGAGAAAGCCCACGCAGCAACGAAGACCCAATGCAGCCAAAAATAAATAAATTTATTAAAAAAAAATTCATGCCCTTGCATCCTCACGACCAAACCCCAACCGTAGAACAATGCTCCAATTTACCTTCTCCATCCCTACACCCAGAGAGCCAGGGCTGCTGGAGAAACGCAGGGAATGTGTAGACTGGTTCTGCTGCAGGATCTCTAACCTCAGCAGGACACTTAACGCTGCCAGCGGAGTTTCTTTCATATTCATGTACTGGAGAGATCAAATGAGAGGCCCGTGTACCGCAAAAAAAAAAAAAAAAAAAAGTAAAAAAAAATATAAAAGAGATGCTGGTGAGGATCAAGGTTGTTCTTTACGTAAGAATGGCCACTGTTTTGAGCAGAGGCGTGGCCACTCCATAGGCCCCTCAACGACCCATACTACGGCTTAGCAAGAGAAGGTGAGTTAGACCTCCTCACGGGTAATCAAATATAAGAATGGCATCTGAAGAGACCAAAAGAGAAGCAGACATGTAGAGAGTAAGAATCATAATTAAAGTGTTTCCCCTACTCCCCTCTTTCTTCATAAATGTATATTATTTATTATTTAGACAACAGAGTGGACAAACCAGGGCAACTCTCTGGGAATCAGATGGGTGGGCCTGGCCAGCACAGAGCCAGGTCTTGTGGGGCCTGAAGCTCATACAATTTTGAGGTATTCTCTTAAAAAATACAAAAGCAACAGTCACAAAAGCAATTCAAGTGCATTTAAAAATTGCTGTTATTTTCTATTGAGCTAGATCACTGTGTAGTCAAATCACTCTTATGTGGCGACTACTGATGTATTGATGAATACATATAGTTTTGCCATGAAATACTGGTTTCTTCGGCCACTTAACTGAGTCAGTGGTAGTTTTGCAAAGCGTTCTGCCTGGAACTGAGCCTTAATCAGGCCAAGATGTGCTAGGTTCACATCAGGATTTGATATGATACAGTGGGAGGTGTAAGACACGTGACCTCATAGAGATATACTGGCTGCTGGTAGAAGAGCTACAGATTATGCTCTAAAAACACAAATTCTGAAAACAGAAATCTTACTTCACATGATTTCCATAAAAATATATATAGTGCATTTATAATTGTATGTGCTTTACCGTCAAGCACATTTCTGACAGCAGCGTATGTCTGTCTTGACTAGATGGTGATAAGGAATACATCTTATGCTTACAATGACACATGTCTGATGACAAGAAGACTGTTCTACAGAACAGATTCTGGCTTCACACACCTCAAACCTCTTGAACACTACTTCCGGTCCTGAGCACGATAGGATGAGTCTGTATCCCTTTGCTTCCCCCGACACAAAGTCATTGTGTTGGCATAGTGGGTGGAAGAAGACATCTAATAGTAACTGCAGATCAAGTGACTTCAAGTCATATAAATATAATCCCACTTACACCCAACTGAATATATCCCCAATTCCATCTCCCTTCCCATGGATCCCTCACATACCATGGCCTTTCCAAAGATAAGGGGGCATGAGTGACAGAAGTAAAGTTGAAGTGGAGTGAAGCACTGGTCTGAAAAGATTACAGTTAAATATCTTACTTTTCCAATACAGATGAGCACGGAACACCTCTGGAACAGGCTGTCCTTCACTGTGGAAAACAGCATGGAGGTGTCTCAAAAAACTAAAAATAGAACTACCATATGACCCAGAAATTCCACTGCTGGGTATATATCCGAAAAAACCCCAAAAACACTACTTCAAAAATATGCATGCACCCCAATGTTCATAGCAGCAGCATTATTTACAATTGCCAAGATATGGAAGCAACCTAAGTGTCCATCAACAGATAAATGGATAAAGAATATGTGGTGTGTGTGTATATATATATATATATATAAAAGGGAATACTACTCAGTCATAAAGAAGAATGAAATTTTGCCATTTGCAGCAACATGGATGGACTTGGAGGGCATTATGCTAAGTGAAATAAGTCAGGCAAAGAAAGACAAAAACTGGGCTTCCCTGGTGGCGCAGTGGTTGAGAGTCCGCCTGCTGATGCAGGGGACATGGGTTCATGCCCCAGTCCGGGAAGATCCCACACGCCGCAGAGCGGCTGGGCCCGTGAGCCATGGCCCCTGAGCCTGTGCATCCGGAGCCTGTGCTCCGCAACGGGAGAGACTGCAGCGGCGAGAGGCCCGCATACCGCAAAAAAAAAAAAAAAGACAAAAACTGTATGATATCATTTATATGTGGAACCTAAAAAATATAAGAAACTAGTGAATATAACAAAAAAGATGCAGACTCACAGATACAGAGAAAAGCGAGTGGTTACCAGTTACCGGGGCAATATAGGGGGAGTGGGAGGTACAAACTATTGGGTGTAAGACAGGCTCAAGGATGTATTGCACAACACAGGGAATATAACCAATATTTTGTAGTAAATGTACATGGAAAGTAACCCTTAAAAATTGTATACAAAATTTAAAAAGTTAAAGAAATAGGCTGTTCTTGTGAGGGTCTTAAAGTTCACACTTTATTAGCTTCACAATAAATTCACATTTGCATCTGGACTCTCAAGCCTCGACTGGCATATAGTCTGGAGCTTCCTAGGAGGGAAGATGGGCCACTCTAATGCTAGGACTCATTGGAGAACAAGCATCTTCCTTATCCTCTTTGAAGATGACTTGAATAAGAGGTATTCAAAATCCAAAGAGTAAGGATTAAAGTGTTTTTTGAGTTAAATGAGATACTAAAATTTCTTGAGGGCAATAGGAAAGAGATTAGCTGTAATCTGCCGCTAACTCTCACAAGAGAGTAACTTAATCGCAGGAGAAACCAATTCTGCTTGAATAACATGCATGAGGACTACCTGGTGTCAGGCAGAACCACCTGCATGTTTGCAGCCCCAGGGGCTAGATCCCCACCTCAAACCACTGGCCAGTAAGTCAGCTCAGGCCACCTGGGATAAGCACTATGTGGTGGCCATGAGCTGTCCACGCAGCACATCAACTCACTGGAGATGAGAAAGTTGCTCCGCTTAGAGCAGGGTTTGGCACATTTTGTGAAGGATCAAGCAGTAAATGTTTTAGGTTTTGCAGGCCATACGGTCTCTGTTGCAGCTACTCAACTCTGCCATTGTGGAAGCAACGTGCAAGGAAACAGCCCAAACGCCCATGAATGAGCATGGCAGTGTTCCAGCTAGACCTCATGATGGACGCTGAAATCTGAATGGCATATGATTTTCATGTATCACAAAATATTAGTTTTGTTTTGATGTTAACTTTTACAAAATATAAAAACCATTTTTTAGTTTGAAGGCTATACAAAAACAGGTGGCAGGCCAGAATTTGCCCCAGACTATAGTCTACTGATCTCTGTTCTTCAGATATGCTCAGGAAAGATTTGGGATTAGGCTGATGGCAGGTTCAGATGGACACTGCTTTTCTGTTCTACATTTCTATGCAGAGGGTATTTCTCAAGTTACAGGGAATACTGTGTCTCAGCTGCTCGGTGGCATCATGCTGAAGATCTAAAAAACATCTGTGGGTCTCCTTCCTCAAAGTGTTCAACATTGCCGCCTTCCTGACCCACGACTTTTGATTGGCTACTGGTGGTTTGGCTTGGCTATTTGGATCAAGGGCATATCTTGCAGACACATAGTCCCCATGGAGCATCATGGGCACAACCCCAGTTGGTACATCATTGGCAGCCAAGCGGGCGGCACCTTGACTGTCAACACGGACTGGTCAGCCTTGCGGTCTGTACCTGGTGTCCTCTTCCTGTCACTGTGCTCCTCATAGGTCCCTCTTATTATCATGAATTTTGAAGTCCCAGAGGCTTTTGCGCAAAGGATTAGTCTCAGTTACTTGCATTTTAAGAAACATCAACTTAGTAATGTTACATCATTAAAAACGTCCTTTACTTTAAGTTTAACATAGAAATCTTGTTGTTCCATTTGTAAATCTATACCTAAAATAACAATTTTACCTCCCCTTGTTCTTTCTTTTTTTTTAAATATTCTGTTTTATTTTTGCTTTATTTTTTTCATTTTAACTGTGTGTCCTGGAGATCACTTCATATCAGTTCAAAGAGTTCTTCCTTATTTTTTTTTTTTTTGACCCCAAGGCTTGTGGGATCTTAGTTTCCCCACCAGGGACTGAAACCTGCATCCTGGGCAGTGAGAGCAGGAAGTCCTAACCACTGGACTGCCAAGGAATTCCTCTTTGTTCTTTCACTAATGTTTAATTAAGGTGCACAGGATAAACATCCTTGAATAGTCTTTAGTTTATCCAATTTGTTTAAACATTTTACATTGCATTTATAAGTATGTTCAATGAATTTTACTTCAAACGGCTGACCGGGCAAGTTTACTACCTAAACAGATAACTCCTTTATACATACTAAAACAACATACTCGAAACTTATAAAAATTTTTTAAACTTATAAATTTTAATATAAACTATTAAAACTTATAAATATAGAGACTAGAGTTCTTCCAAGCATTCTGTTATTGTTTATGAATGTAGTTAAGCTCTCTTCCAACTTTTAACTTAAAATCACAAGTCTATAATCAATTATACATTTTAACTGGAATCTCCCTAACCCATTAGATTCTCTATCCCATCAAATTCTCTTAAACGTTACAAGGAAATAAATATCAAACACATACAGACTGTCCCAATGATTATAACACCTACACCTAAACTTAGTCCCCAAACTACAGGTAATATGGGTCAATTTACCTTCATTAATTCTTAATTTTATGTGACTAGAAAATGTTATCTCATGGTGCTTTTAACGTGCATTTTCTTGGCCACTAATAAGGTTATGCTTTCTAAAAAAGAAAATTCTTAATTTTAAAGCAAAAAGATCTTACCTTTTAAGTCAAGGGTTACTAAACTATGTACAGCCCACTGCCAAATCTGGCCCGCTGCCTGTTTTGGTACGACCCCAAGCTAGGAATGGTTTTTACATAAGTGGAAGAAGTAGTAAAAGAAGAAGATTTCACATCCATAAATAAAGTTTTATGGGAACACAGTTGCACTTATTTGTTTTAAGTATTATCTACGACTGCTTTTGGGTCAGTGTTGAGTGGTTAAGACAAAGACCATATGGCCTAAACTATTTGCTCTGGCCCTTTACAGAAAGTATGCTCCTCCCTCCCCTCCCTGTTTTTTATTTTTAGAAGATGCAAGTCATGCTGTGCTTGAATTTCGGAGACCCAAATAAAGGATCATTGTAGCAGAAACTTTGGCCTGAAGGGTGTTGGGGACTAAGGGCAAAGAGCTTTCTTTCAAAGATTGTTTATCCTCTTTCCTCCTTCATTTACCCAGATAACAAAAAACAATAAAGATTGAGGATGGGAGAGCAGGGAACGAAGGGCAGAGACCCCTTCCCCCCAGCAACAGAGATGCAGGATCCAACTGGAGCCTCCCTGCCCAGTGGTGGGGGCCCTTCTCACAGAGCCCAGGAGGAAGTGCTCTAGAAGCTGTGGAATCCACAGCTTCACTTCTCAGTCCCAGCTCCAAAGCTCACACGTAGGAGATTCTGCTTTCCTGCCTAGCCGCCTATGGCACTGTTCATCCATCTTCTCTGTATTTTGCTCCTTTTGCCTTGACAAATGGTTTTCATTCAGCATCTCAGCTAGGTCTTTCTCTGGGTAGCATCCCAACCTCCAGTTTATGCTTAACTTATGGCTGTCCTGTCATCATATCAAGAAGTCTCAGATGTAATATTTGCATATGTTGTAATATGCCATATGGGTATATATTTGATTCAGACAGTTTATCACTTGGATTGCTAGCCTTTCCTCCTAAGCAATATTTCTGCAGCATTTCTGGACCAGAATTCAAGTCATAACAAACCACTGTGTCACCTAGACCAGAACGGAAAAGGTTCTGGCCCTTCAGTTGCTGTTAACTGCCTTGCAGTAACCTCATAAAAAGAATTGTTGAAATGCCTCCAGACTATTATTTAGAGTTCAGTTTGCATTTTCCGGAAAACCTAATGTCTTAAAACTAAAGTAAGGAAAGAAACTTAGAGAAGGAAGGAGGAAAACGTAAGATAGGAAATGGAACTTTGTACAGAGAGGAAAAATAAGCCTGAGGGCTAAAATAAATATAACTCCTAATTACTACACTGAAACCATGGCAGGAATTCTATACCCCCTTCATTGCTTAAACAATACTTTAAAAATAGCTTTATTTAAGAGAGAGAAATGCTCAATGAATGGGCAACTCAAAATGCCCCCTGAAATAGAAAATTATTCTCAAAGAAAAATCAGGGTAGTTTGCTGAGTCTGAATGTCAAGTGTTTCTCACTTTTTGAGTGTTCACTTTGGTTCAGCCTGACAGTATGATTTGTTTATCAAGATCATGAGTGACGGAGACCAGAAGCCAAAGTTGGATTAAAGATCGATGTTGGGATGCCATAATTATTGGGACTTGTACAGAGAAGCTTCAGGTATGGTAGCTGGGAATGTGGTAGTTTTATAATGTTTCAAGTATCTTTTTAGCCCATTTCAAAATTTCTGTAAGCCTGTTATTTATTTATTTTGCTTTTTGTAATTTTAATTATTTTTTTGTAGTGAGAACATTTAAGATCCTGTTAGCAAATGACTGAGATAATTTTGATCAAACCTTTTAAAAAAATTAAATGAAAAAGTCTATTGTTTTAAAAAGTATCTGATCAAAACTATCTCCACAAGTAGTTCTAGGCAGCCAGGCGCCCTCCCTTTAGAAGAACTTTGTGTGAAAGAAATTACAGGCTTGCTAATGAACGATGTACCTCATTAGGAGAGAGCTACACAGGCTTCTAGGCTGTGGCGTGGAGAAGGGAGTACAGATGGAAATTTAATACCAAAGCAAGGGCTGTAGTTTATAGAAAATCAGATCTTTCATGGGGGATGGGTGAGAGCTTTTCTAAACCTTTTCTGACCCTCAAACCTACCTTGTGAGATCTTTCAGGAGTTTGAGGGGCCATTTCATCTTTTTTATATAGTATGTGAAGAGGAGAGGCTGAGACAGTTCTCAGGTTTTCAAAACATTTTTGCTACAAAATAAAACACCAAAAACAAGCGTAGAGCTTCAAGAATTATTACAAAGGGAAAACCCGTGTAACCACACCTAGGTTAAGAAACAAAACCTCAGACTTCCCTTGTGGCGCAGTGGTTAAGAATCCGCCTGCCAGTGCAGGGGGGACATGGGTTCGAGCCCTGGTCCAGGAAGATCCCACATGCCACAGAGCAACTAAGCCCGTGCGCCACAACTACTGAGCCCGAGTTCCACAACTACTGAAGCCTGCATGCCTAGAGCCCGTGCTCTGCAACGAGAAGCCACCCAATGAGAAGCCCGCGAACCACAACTAGAGAAAGCCCACACGCAGCAACAAAGACCCAAGGCAGCCAAATATAAAAATAATTAAAAAAAAAAAAGAAACCTCAGTAGCACCCCACCACCCCTAACAGAGAACATTCCCCTGATTTTTATAGCAGTTACTTTTTTGTTGTTGTTCATGTGTAGTTTTAATCATCTAATTATCTCACCTACTGTATGGTCAGGCCATTCAAGATGGCTGTTCTCTTGCTCTCTGTACATCCCCTGCTCAACCAGCCCCTGCTTCACTCACAGGACTATCCAACCCTCTTCTTATAGGGCTTAATTAGTAACTGCCTACATGCTTGTCCCCAACCCCAGAGGCTGGCTGCCCTAGTAATTGATGAGCCAACCTGAGGTCAATTCCCCTTATAAATGGTAGTCTCCTTCTTCCCCAAAGACTGCTGTCATTCCTGCCTGCTGTTCATGGTGGGATGTCGCTCCAAACGACCCTTTGTTTTGGATGTGCAGATCCCCCGGCCAATAAAACGTTGATGTCTCTGTCGCTTACTCTGGGCTTTCTTCCGTCCGGAGGCTGGACAGCTACAAGGCTTGCAGGGTGTGGGGTGCAGCCCCAAACCTATTCTTTGATACCTTTTCTCAAAATTCTTTTCGTTTCTGGGGTTGATTTTTTTGTTTGTTCTATTTTTTTCTCTGTTAGTTTGGAAGTTACACCTTCACCGGAAGAACACTCTTCAACACTTCCTTCAGTGAGTGGTGCTGACGAAGTCTCCCAGCTTTGTCTGACATATTCCACCCTCATTCTTGAAACATACTTTTGCTGGGTATACACTTAAAAGTTGGCACCAATAAAGTTAATTCATTTATCAGGACCCAGAAAACTGAGGCCACCCTAGTGGCCTGGCTCTCAAATCTAAACCGAAGTCAGCCCGTACTCATGGGAAACACCTATCCAGGAAAGCTGACATAATGCCAAAAATCACATTCCCTAACTCAGCTGTAGCTACTTTACCTTACCCTGGAAAATAGGACCCGCTAACCTCATAAAGAAATCCCTGACCTCCTAGTCAATCATGCCCATTTCTGCATTGCCTTTTCTAACACTATAAAATTTGCTTTTATCCAAAATAACTGGGCAGAGCACTCTACTGATTGTGAGGCAATGTACTCCTTGTTTTCCCTTGAATAAAAGACATCAAACTTGTTATTAAGTTGTTTTAGTTTTGTCATAGGATAGCATTTATTGTTGTAGTTATTATTTTTCAATTAAAGTTGTCATACCACTGACTTCCGGTTTCCATTGAGAAATTAGCTACAGGCACACCTTGTTTTATTGAGCTTCAGTGATTGCATTTTTTACAAATTAAAGGTTGTGGTAACTCTGCATTCAGCAAGTCTATCGGTGCCGTTTTCCCCAAAGCATTTGCTCACTTTGTGTCTCTGTGTGACATTTCGATAATTCTTGCAGTATTTCAAACTTTTTCATTATTATTTGTTTTGGTGGTCTGTGATCAGTGATCTTTGATGTTACTATTGTAATTGTGGTTTTTGTTGTATTTAAAAAAATTAAGATATGTACTTTTAATTTCCCAATTGGGAGACTGGGGCTGACATATACACACTACTATATATAAAATAGATTACTAATAATAACCTGCTGTATAGCACAGGGAACTCTACTCAATACTCTGTAATGGCCTACATGGGAAAAGAATCTAAAAAAAAAAAAGAGTGGCTATATGTATAACTGATTCACTTTGCTGTATGCCTGAAACTAACACAACGTTGTAAATCAACTATACTCCAATAAAGATTTTTTAAAAAGATATGTAGTTTTAAAAAACAATCATACTGCACACTTAATAGACTATAGTATAGTGTAACCATAACTTGTATATGCACTGGGAAACCAAAAAATTAGTGTGATTAGCTTTATTGTGATATTCGTTTTATTGTGGTAGTCTGGAATTGAACCGGCAACATCTCCAAGGCATGCCTATATTAATCTGTTTGCTCCACTGAATGAAAATAGATTACACTCCCCACTCCATTCCTGTTGCCTCCTTCCTGCTTTAAAAGTTTTTTGTCTTTGGTTTTTCCAAATGTTCACTATATTTGGGGTTGAATATATTTTTTAAAACCCTGCTTTGGAATTCTAAGTTGCAGACATGATACCCACTAACCTTGTAATACTTTATATTTCCCAAAATCAAGGATATTCTCTTACATAATTATAGTACAATTATAAAAATCAGAATAAAAGTCTATAAAATAGTATCCTCTAATCAATAGATCTTATTCAGCTTTTGCAAATCATCCCACTAATATTCTTTTTCTGATCCAGGATCCAATCCAGGATCACAGTTTCATTTAGACATCTCTCCTTAGTCTCCTTTAATTTGGAAGAGTTCCTTAGTCTTTCCTTGTCTCATGACCTTGATATTCTTTAATTTTTAAAAAATAATTTTTGTTTCTGAATAAATACATTTTTCTCTAGATGATGAGCTAAGAGAGGTTTCAGGCTACTCTTTATGAGCCCTTTCCTATGTTTAACACATCACATTTATTGATAATCTGTATTACCAATAAAGGAAAAGCAAAAGTAGAAACTATTATCACAATAATTCCTCTTTTAAATGTTATTTTTTAAAGTCCTAGGGCCACTGTAAAATATTGTTTACCATTATTAATATCATACTTGTGTGATTTATGGATCTGATGAAAATCATCTTTAAGAGAACTTTTATCTGAATATTTATCTGAATTACTATCATTAAAATACTCCATTTTTACCTTGTGTTTTTTGACATATAGTTGATTTACAATATTATATTAGTTTCAGGTGATTCAATATTTTTATAGATTATACTGCATTGAAAATTATCACAAAATAATGGCTATATTTCCCTGTACTGTAAATATATCCTTGTTGCTTATTTATTTTATACATAGTAGTTTGTACCTCTTTATTCTCTACCCCCTGTTGCCCCTTCCCTTTTCCCTCTCCCCACTGGTAACCACTAGTTTGTTCTCTGTATCTGTGGGTCTACTGCTGTTTTGTTATATACATGCATTTTAAAAAAAATGTTCAGATTCCACATTTAAGTGATACCCATAATACCCTCTAGGTCCATCCACATTGTTGCAAATAACAGAATTTCATTCTTTTTTTTATGGCTGAGTAGTATTCCATTGTATGTATATCTATCTATATCTATATATCTATATCTATCTCACATCTTTATCCATTCATCTCTTGATGGACACTTAGGTTGCTTCAATATCTTGGCAATTGTAAATAATGTTGCCATGAATATTGGGGTGCCTGTATCTTTTCAAATTAGTGGGTTTTTTTCTTTTCAGATATATACCCAGGAGTTGAATTGCTGGGTCATATGGTAATTCTTTAATTTGGGGGAAACTTCCATACTGTTTTTCACAGTGGCTGCACCAATTTACATTCCCACCAACAATGCATGAGGGCTCTCTTTTCTCCACATCCTCACCAACACTTGTTATTTGGATTCTTTTTGAGGATAGCCATTGTGACAGGTGTGAGGTGATATCTCATTGTGGTTTTGATTTGCATTTCTCTGATGATCAGAGACGCTGAGCATCTTTTCATGTGCCTGTTGGCCATCTGCATATCTTCTTTGGAAAATGTCTATTCAGGTCTTCTGCCCATTTTTAAATCAGGTTTTTTGGGTTTTTTTGATATTGAGTTGTATGAGCTGTTTATATATGTTAGATGTTAACCCCTTATTGGGGTTGCTATTTCCAAATATATTTGAAAATATATTTTCCCACTCAGTAGACTGTCTTTTTGTTTTGTTGATAGTCTCCTTTTCTGTGCAAAAGGTTTTAAGTTTAATTAGGTCCTATTTGTTTATGTTTGCTTTTGTTTCTTTTGCCTTAGGAGGCAGATGCAAAAAATATTGCTATGATTTATGTCAAAGAGTGTTCTGCCTATGTTCTATTCTAGGAGTTTTATGGTTTCAGGTCTTACGTTGAGGTCTTTAATCCATTTTCAGTTTATTTATTTTATTTGTATACGGTGTGAGGGGATGTTTTAATTTTATTGTTTTACATGTAGCTGTCCAGTTTTCCCAGCACTGGTAACTGAAGAGACTGTCTTTTCTCCACTGGATATCCTTGCCTCCTTTTTTTTAGATTAATTGACCATAAGTGCATGGGTTTATTTCTGGGCTCTCTATTCTGTTACTGTTTTTGTGCCAGTACCATACTGTTTTGATTATGGTAGCTTTGTAGTATAGTCTGAAGTCAGGGGGCATCATATCTCCAGGTTTTGTTTTTTTTTTCCCTCAAGATTGCTTTAGTAATTAGGGGTCTTTCATGGTTCCATATAAATTTTAGGATTATTCAAGTTCTGTGAAAAATGTCATGGGTATTTTGATAGGGATTGCATTAAATATGTAGATTACTTTGGGTAGTATGGACATTTTAACAGTATTAATTCTTCCAATTCACGAATATGGGATATCTATTAATTTGTATCATCAATTTCCTTCATCAATGTGTTATAGTTTTCAGAGTACAGGTCTTTCACCTCCTTGGTTAGGCTCATTCCTAGGTATCTTATTCTTTTTGATGTGATTTTAAATGGGATTGTCCTCTTGCTTTCTCTTTCTGATAGTTCACTGTTAGTGTATAGAAAAGCAACAGATTTCTATATATTAATCTTGTATCCTGGAACTTAACTGAATTCATTTATTCTAAAAGTTTTTTGGTGGAGACTTTAGGGTTTTCTCTATATAGTATCATGTTATCTGCAAATACTGTCAGTTTTACTTCTTCTCTTCCAATTTGGGTACATTTTACTTTTCTTCCTTGATTGTTGTGGCTAGAACTTCAAATACTGTGTTGAATGTAAGTGACAGGAGTGGGCATCCTTGTCTTCTTCCTGAATTTAGAGGAAAGGCTTCCAGCTTTTCACTGTTGAGTATGACGTTAGCTGTGAGTTTGTCATATGGCCTTTATTATGTTGAGATATGTTCCCTCTATATCCACTTTGATGAGAGCTTTTATCATGAATGGATGTTGAATTTTGTCAAAAGCTTTTGCATCTATTGAGAGGATCATGTGATTTTTATCCTTTTTGTCAATGTGGTATATCACATTGAATGATTTGCAAATGCTGAACCATCCTTGTGACCCTGAAATAAATCCAAGTTGATCATGGTGTACAATCCTTTTTACATATTGTTGAATTTGATTTAATATTTTGTTGAGTATTTTTACACCTGTATTCATCAGAGATATTGGCTTTTAATTTTCTTTTTTTGTAGTGTCTTTGTCTGGTTTTGGTATCAGGGTAATGGTGGCCTCATAGGATGAATTTGGGAGTGTTCCATCCTCTTAATTTTTTGGGAATAGTTTGAGAATGATAGGTGTTAGCTCTTCTTTATATGTTTGGTAGAATTCCCCTAGGAAGCCCCCTGGTCCTGGACTTTTGTTTGCTGGGAGGTTTTTTGTTTTTGTTTAATTACAAATTCAATTTCACTACTAGTGATGGGTCTGTTCAGATTGTCTAGTTCTTCCTGATTCAGTCTTGGAAGGTTGTATGTTTCTAGAAATTTGTCCATTTCTTCTAGGTTGTCCAATTTGTTGGTGTATAACTACTCATAATATTCTTACCTTGTAGTATTTTAATATCAGTGTACTTTATGCTAGCTATTTGGCTTTGACTAAGGATTCATTATATGTAAAAGTATAATTTCTTGTACTACATATACACATATAATTACATATACATATATAATTGTATGTAAGGATACTACAAGTAATTAGTAAGTGCCACAATGGTCAAACAGCCATAGTGAAAAACTAGTAGAGTGTCTGGCAAAAAATGTCTGCATTACTGCATTAACCAGGTCTATAAACTTGGTGCCTTTATGAAGTTTCTCTAAACTTGATGCTTTAACGTCTGCCCTGCACGCATATGCTGGGTATACCTTGTTCTTGACAACCTAATAATACACCTGAGTCACCTTGCTTTGGCCTCCTTGGGGGGAGTCCTACCCCTGGGGTTATGCTTTTCAAATACAAACCAACCAATCCACAGTCTACACCCCTAACCACCTCTCTTACTGGACTTTTACACTCTAGATCATTTTACATCTGCTCTAGTTTACCCCCGATCTAGGTACCAGACAACCAGGGACAGCCCCTATGCCTCAGAATCTACTGAAATTATTCAAACTAGCCAATCCTAAATCAGTTTACCCTGCCTCACCTGTTCCTGCAGAAACACGAAAAGGTGATTGTCCATGGTCCCTCTCTCTCCCTGGTGACTGACCACTGGTGACTCCTGATGTATCCTTCCTCCGCCCCACATTCACAATGGTGTAATGTGTACTCCCTCTCTTGGGATTTGTAAGTATAATAAACTGTCTTTTCAATGGTAGTTTTCTGCTAATCTGTTGTCCTCACCATTTCTAAATAATAAAACCTATTAAAACAATTATGAGTCAATGCTGATTTGCTCATAAATTAGACTGTTTTGAAATAGTCAGCTGTTTCCGATTGAAGTGGAGAATGTTTAAATGTTTGTTTATTTAAAGACCTAGTAATAGGTACCATCACCGTGGTGAACAAACTGCAATCCTGTGAACAGCATGATGATGTTTTGGAGGGACTCGTAGTTGAGTGATGCTAGACCAGAGGGAAGTGCTTCTGAAAAATCCTGCTGGAGAAATTACAATTTACAATCATATTATTATATAAAATATTATGTCAAGAATAAATTTTATTTTTAATGCTAGCACATTTTAAAATTTTTAATTTAATTAATTTATTTATTTTTGGCTGTGTTGGGTCTTCGTTGCTGCGCGCAGGCTTTCTCTAGTTGCGGTGAGCTTTCTCTAGTTGCGGTGAGCTTTCTCTAGTTGCAGTGAGCTTTCTCTAGTTGCGGTGAGTGGGGGCTACTCTTCGTTGCGATGCGCGGGCTTCTCATTGCGGTGGCTTCTCTTGTTGCAGAGTACGGGCTCTAGGCGCGTGGGCTTCAGTTGTGGTGTGTGGGCTCAGTAGTTGTGGCTCACAGGCTCTAGAGCGCAGGCTCAGTAGCTGTGGCGCACGGGCTTAGTTGCTCCGTGGCATGTGGGATCTTCCCGGATCAGGGATTGAACCCTTGTGCCCTGCATTAGCAGGTGGATTCCTAACCACTGTGCAACCAGGGAAGTCCCAAGAATAAAATATTTCTTAATCCTAGGTTTAACAGATTGAATTACTTCAGAAAGATGGTAAAAACTGTGTATCCCTTCTTAACCACATTTTGGTAACAGTAGTTACAAACCCTGGCTAACTGAAATGAATTAGTAAGGGCACAAGGCAACATTTCTAAAAACAATTTTCTTAAGAACATCAAAGAATCATATGTCTTAGTAGCCAATCCAAATGGTGTCAAATAGTGTTTGGTATTATAAAAGTTTAAGTGAGAGGCAGTTTTCATGCCATATGAACTTCTAGTAATACCAACTTAGACATGTTTTAATCTTTCCTGGTTTTTTTTTACATCTTTATTGGAGTATAATTGCTTTACAATGGTGTGTTAGTTTCTGCTTTATAACAAAGTGAATCAGTTATGCATACACATATGTTCCCATATCTCTTCTATCTTGCGTCTCCCTCCCTCCCACCCTCCCTATCCCACCCCTCCAGGTGGTCACAAAGCACCGAGCTGATCTCCCTGTGCTGTGTGGCTGCTTCCCACTAGCTATCTACCTTACGTTTGGTAGTGTATATATGTCCATGCCTCTCTCTCGCTTTGTCACAGCTCACCCTTCCCCCTCCCCATATCCTCAAGTCCGTTCTCTAGTAGGTCTGTGTCTTTATTCCTGTCTTACCCCTGGTTCTTCATAACATTTTATTTTCTTAAATTCCATATATATGTGTTAGCATACAGTATTTGTCTTTCTTTCTGACTTACTTCACTCTGTATGACAGACTCTAGGTCTATCCACCTCATTACAAATAGCTCAATTTCATTTCTTTTTATGGCTGAGTAATATTCCATTGTATATATGTGCCACATCTTCTTTATCCATTCATCTGATGATGGGCACTTAGGTTGTTTCCATCTCTGGGCTATTGTAAATAGAGCTGCAATGAACATTTTGGTACATGACTCTTTTTGAATTATGGTTTTCTCAGGGTATATGCCCAGTAGTGGGATTGCTGGGTCATATGGTAGTTCTATTTGTAGTTTTTTGAGGAACCTCCATACTGTTCTCCATAGTGGCTGTACCAATTCACATTCCCACCAGCAGTACAAGTGTTCCCTTTTCTCCACACCCTCTCCAGCATTTATTGTTTCTAGATTTTTTGGTGATGGCCATTCTGACCAGTGTGAGATGATATCTCATTGTAGTTTTGATTTGCATTTCTCTAATGATTAATGATGTTGAGTAATATTTCCTGTTTAATATAACCACAAGAAGTTTTCCTCAAAGAGCCTCATTTTGCAAGAACAAGGATTTTCAAGAGAAGGCCATGAATAAATAGTAAACTTTTGTTGATATTACAGTATTAATCAAGTATTTTTATATAACTGAATAAGGTCTAATACTTTAGAACTTTGCCAAACACTACTCTCTATGGAGAGCAGCAAGGCTCTGGGATGTACCTGTCCATACATGTATATAATAAAATCCTGAGAATTTCCTGTAACTGCTGTAAATGGAGGGAACTGTTACAAGATATCTGTGCGATAATTTATAGTTGAGTACAAGTCCTCACTGGGAATATCTGACAGCTTGATTATACCTTTGCAAATGCTGTATTCATAATGTGTAGTAGGCTAGCTGTGCTGACACAGGCAACATACATTTAAACATCTCTTAAAAACTAATTTCTCACTTGGCAGAACTTCTCTGTAGTTCAACTTGTAATATCACAAATCCCAACTCATACATATTTTTGAAATGCCTACCCCCACTATGGATATACACTTTAAATACCATAAAGAAAACAGTATTTTCTACTTTTTGCTAGATGCATATTTCCACATTTTCCTGAAAGTGACCAAATCACAGTATAAGAGGCTCCAGTATATTGTTCAGACTTACTGATAGGGCTGGAAATGTTTTATATCAAGTAGTCATTGAAACAACTTGTTAGCTGGCTGAGGTTTAGAAATCTGACACGCAGAATTGTTTTGGCAAAGCTATGGTCATGGTGACTGGGGTACGGCCTGTACTTTTAAGCAATTTTATGTCAAGTTCAAATTTAAAAAAATTTCTTTTGAAGCTATGTGCAAGTTATTTTAAATTTGTGGGCCTGTGAAAACATAAGATATCCATTGATGTATCAAGTATCTCCTTTAAGAATTGGGAAACTCATTATTTAATCTATAATGTCTCTTTGAGTAAATAGTTTGATTGTAGACTATGTTGGCATGGATGTAGAGAAATAGAAATTCTTAGACATTTCTGGTGGGAGTATGAACTGATAAAATCCCAGTGGAGAACAACTTGAAAAATATCTATAAATGAAAGTACATATCCTCTTTGACCCAGGAATTCCATTTCTGAGAAGTTATCCTTCTTGTACATATGGGAAATGAATTTCCTATCAGGTTCTTCATTGCAGCAATGTTCATAATAGCACAAGATTGGAAGCAGTCTTAACATCATCAGCAAAAGACTGGTTAAAGATGTTTTGGTATGTCCACACAATGATAGACTATGGAGCTATAAAAAAGAATAAGGGAGTTTTAAATATTTTGTTATGGAATGATTGCTAAGATATCTTAAGTGAAGAACATGAGTAGAACAGTGTGTATAGTTTTGTTATAATTTATGGAATATCTTTATTCCCTCCCCCCACTACCTCCCTTCCTGGATTTGTGTCAAATGTCTCTGTAAGAAACTGGTAACACTGGTTGCCTTTGTGGGAAGAATTGCATGACAAGAGGAGGGAAGTGGGAGGGGATTTTTTTTTTACTGTGTATCCTCTAAACATTTTGATTTTTGAACACTGTATGTATTATTTTATAGTCAAAAATAAATAAATTCAGTTTCTAATGAGTCCATTTGAACCCTACATGCATCACGACAAAAAGGAATTACTCTTTAGCAGAATAACTCTCATGTACTGAGACCCAGTACTCTGAGTGTTTAACCCCCGTAAAACAGAAACAAAGCTGCTTCTTCTAAAAACCTTCCCCTCTCCTGCATCTCATCAAGTTCTACATGAAGGCATGAACTATAATACCCCATTGCCAGACCTTAGAGAAACAGAAATAAGAGCAAAATCGGAACATTACTGCTCTACTCAAAGGGAGGTAAGGTAGAATGAGTCAGATCAGTGCCTCAACCGAATGTTAGGAAATTATAGCTCCATTACTGCTTCAGGGGTAACTGTGACTCACGTTCCCTGGCAGAAAATGAGACAAAGCCCATCACACACACCGCTTGTCATTTCTTTACCTGCTTAGGAAGTGTGAGAATTAAATCAACTAACGTTTTATAAAGAGTTTGGAATCCCTTGATAGCAAGGTGTTCTATAAGAATTTTATAATCTTATGAAGTTGATATAAGAATTTTATAAGCTTTCTATATCTTACTTTAAAAAAGCTAATGTTCTCATTACAACAAGAAATTGTGACAAAACTAATCTTTGGATTTCCATTTTTGTTCCTATTTTTGAGGTTTGATCTGGGTTTTGTCTATTATACCCTCAAACAAAACGCTTTTAGTTCCAAGGATCATTCTGTTTCTATGAAATATCCTTCTATGTCACAAAAGAATTGCATTCTTGAAATGTTTCAATTTAAGTACAGGGGGTCACTTTGAGTGTACAATCACATGCATGTACTCTTTACCTCCCAAGTAGAGATGGGTGCAGGATTTGTCCCAAACTGTTTTACTTTTAGCAATTCTTCTTATAAAATTCTTTGAGAGGAAACATTTAGAAATTTATTTAACTTTTCATTAAATTACAAACATTTATTGTATGTAATAAGAAAGAGTTCGTTGAAAGAGTTCGTTCTGTACTTTATCATACTTCTTTCAGGATTATGGTTTTCCAAGAGGAATGAGGTTTTTATTAAAAGGAAGAAAGGCTCTATCAATTCCAAATGGATACTAGGGACTTCCCTGGTTGCACAGTGGTTAAGAACCCGCCTGCCAATGCAGGGGACATGAGTTCGAGCCCTGGTCCAGGAAGATCCCTCATGCTGTGGAGCAACTAAGCCCGTGCGCCACAGCTACCTAGCCCGCGCTCTAGAGCCCATGAGCCACAACTACTGAGCTCCTGTGCCACAACTACTGAAGACCGCATGCCTAGAACCTGTGCTCTGCAACAAAACAAGCCACCACAATGAGAAGCCCGCGCACCGCAACTAGAGAAAGCTGGCGCGCAGCAACAAAGATCCAATGCAGCCAAAAAAAAAAACCAAAAAAAAAAACCACCCCAAAACAACAAACAACAAAATGAAATGTGAGAAAGGCCTTCATAAGGCAAAATCAGTGGTTTAAAAAAATAAAATAAAATGGATACTAAATGAAACTGACAGTTGCTAGAGCATGTCCATAAATTTTTTTTAAACAACATTAAAGATAACAATTATAGATTCTTTGAAGAGTATTGGGAACATTCAGATCTGTAGTCAGTATTTACTAAGTTTCTTTTAAGGTAACCTGGAGTTATGGTGGTGAAACCGTTCAGTGAGATAGTCTGCAAATGATTCCCAGGCAAATCAGATTTTTCCTTCCACCTTCTTTTTTCTTTGAGAATAACCAAGGACTTGAATCACTAAGCATTACGTTCTCTCTAAAGCCTTCCTGTTAATCCCAGATTAAATTGAACCTAAATTCTGTAACTGTTTGGTTTTACTTTTCTTTTGCCTTCAAACTGTCTCATAAGTCTGTCTCTTTCTGTCTCAAAACCATTCTGTCCCCTTCACTCAAGTTAAGCCTATGGGTGGTCATCAACATTTTTCATCCTTTGTATTAACACACATACTACACATCTTGTAAAAAGTGTATCCTTTGTATATTAGGCATGAAAGGTAGTGTTTCTATGTGGAAGGGGTATATAAGCAGCAGTTTGGTTGGAAGGGATGAAAGGATGCTAAGAAATGTCAATTGTCAATATCAAAACATTGTCGGGTGGTGATGGAGGTTGGGTAGGGTTAAGGCAAAGAGAGCGACAATCTATTAACCTCAGGTTATCCTTGTCAGATTGGTTTTTCATTTCCCACAACTCATGAGTGAATGAGAACATGTGTCTGAGTAAGAAAACCAGAATGTGAGAGCAGACTGTCCAAGAGAATAACAAAGTTCTTCATGGGCTCCAGGAGAACGTATACCTCCAGCCGTGGAAGCTGGCAAAATCGTCTCATGAGTTAGCGTCCGGGACTGGCCCTTTTGACAGGTAAATATGGAAGGGGTGGGTATTCCCAAAGGTGGAGGAATAAAACTCACCCTTACCTCCTTCAAACCTTTGCTCAAATGCCATCTTTTCAATGATGTCTTTCCAACCGTTCTATTTAAAATTACACTGTATGCCTTTCAAACTTCTTTCCTGCTTTACTTTTCCCCTACAGCTATGACCATTTGATATTGATATATTTTTTTACTTTTTGATCAGGTCTATGATATTTTGGGCCATCTCTCAAAAACTAGATAGACTTTGTAATCACATCCTAAGTTCTTTCCTAAATGTAATCCTCAAATCTGTCTTATTATAATTTTTGGCTTCCTGGTCCTGGGCACTGCCCCCTCCCCCTAACTTAATGGAAGCCACTTTTGAGGGTATTGGAAACAGCAGGCTGGAGTGGAAAGGTAGAAAAGGAACTCACTTAATCTAAGTCACTTTGCAAACCTGAGAAATCTTAATGGACCTTTTATGCAGAAAAACTTTTTCAGTCTTTTTTTCTTCCAATTAGGATCTAGAAGCAGTTTGATTTTCCGTGCCTTTTCATACCCCAATTCCTTTTCATTTCTGCTTGTAAACTGGTCAGTTCCTGCCTGAACTCAGCTCCTTCTTGTGATACCTTTCTATAAACAGCAAGAAGAACCAACACGTGCTAATATTCTGGGTATTTGCAACTACTTTCCTTAGAGCTATAGGATCATTAAGCACTTTCTTTGCCTTCCAAGTTCAGCTGATAGTTTTACCAAATATTATCACATAACATTGGTCTTTTTCTTTCCAGAGTGATATCTACGCTCCTTCCACCTACTGCCCAGCTGCTAAGCTAATGCCATATATTTTCGTTTTTGTTAAGGCAGCACTCGGATGTACCATCTTCAGTATTAGCTGTGATGATGCTGAAGGGCAGGATATGCCGCCCCAAAATATGACTGTAGTAGCTCAGGACATGCCACCTCCAAACATGCTGCTTTGGTACATTGATTATTTTAAGCTGTAGGCACTTGAAAAACAGCAAATGCAGGGAGAGGCTTTTCTCTTTACTCTCCTTATCTGCCTAAAACCACATCCTCTAAAAAACACTCCTGTCAATTGACATAACTCCCCTCCCTCGGAGTCTCATCAACCAGGGAAGATTGACTCTTATCACAGGAGAGGAGACTAGAAATTGATACTACAGCCAGCCAAACTTTGTCACAAACTATTATACCTCCCGTCTATCTTTCTAAGGGCCCCTTCATCTTTCCTAAAAATCACTTACTCTCCCCTAAGAGGTCTATATCCCCTCTTTTTTCTCTATTAGGATGGTATTTAAGTCTGAATTCTAAGTCACCTTAGGGAGTTACTCAATTTCCCATGGGTATCTCCCAGGTATACATGAAGTATACCTGTTAATAGATTTCTATTTGTTTCTCTTTTGTTACTGCTTTTTATTACAGGGGTCTCAGCTAAGAACACAGAGGGTAGAGGGAAAATTAGTTTTCCTTCCCTACAGTGCTCAAACACAAAAAAATGACCCAAATACAAGAGAAGTTTATTCCTTGTTCACATAACAAAAGTGGGTATTTCTTGAGTGCAGGCAGCTTTCCTCTATGTAGTAATTCAGGGATCCAGAAATTTTCCATGTCACAGCTCTTCCATCCTTTTGGGGCCTGTTATTACTATCATTCAGGCAGCAGAAGAAAGGAGGCATGGAGGGAAGGCTTCCTTTCTCTAAACTCTTGGTCCAGAAATGGCCTACATCACTTTTGTGTACATTCCAGTCACATGGCCACACCTAACTGCAAGGAAGGTTGGAAATACAGTGCCCAGGAAGAATAGAAGACAATTTTGTTGCACAACTAATGGACCATCATACAAAGTCCCCTCCAGGAACCTGTGAAACTCAGAGTCCTTGCATACTGAAGGCAACCAACTTATAGATGCGTAAATCCACACTGCTTGTTCATGACGAGCTCACATTTCACTATGGCCTTTGATTTTTCCCTTCTGTGTGACTTATAGTTTAAAATTTTGCAAGCATTACTCTGCATTTGTCCTTAAGATAACTTTAATTTCTGTGTTTCTGAACCTTCTACTACTTAATTAAAGTGATCTGGAATTCTGATCATAACCCTCAAGTAACTGCTCTCTCCTTATCCATAGATGCCAACTTCTGGCTTCCTGGACATTTTCTAGAGACCACGATTCACAGGTCTGATGAAGAAAAAGAGGCTACACGTTACTGGTCAGAGAATGAACTCTTATGGCTTATGTTTCTTACATTCCTTATCTGAGAGTGAATCCACGTATGGTTGTATGATGTAGATCTTATTTGTATAAGGAATGAATTATTCTAGGCGGTATCGTAGGTCCTATGCAAGTCAACCTTTAGTACATATCATTTATCTTGATGAACTTTGATCAACTGATCTCTTGACCAGTAAGCACTCTGATTCTCCGGTAAGGTTTCGGGTGACCCCAAGAGATTATTATCACAAAATCAAAGCTGTGTTTCCTTTATCGTCTCTAAATTGCTTGGCCCAATATTTTTTTTGAAATACGTCTGATAAACAAGAAGCTCTGTGATATGTAGATTTAGATCTGCTAAAATAGAAATACCATAAAATACCATACTCCCCGTCACTATTTTCCCTCTTAGTGTCTTAGCTGCTCCTGCATTATTCACAGAGTAGAAAAATAGTTTTTTAATGTTTGATGTCAATTACTTAGATATACTGAAAGAAAATGTGCTGAGATGGTTTGAACACATTATTAACGAAGAAATAAAGAAGCAGGTGTGTTGCTGGAGACGGCAGGAGAGATGGCTGATGGCCCAGGCCCACAGTGCTTCTGGACAACATTGTAAAGGGAGCTAGGTCTGCCCGCGGCAAGCCCCCAGCTCCTTCCATCTGGACTCCCACCTTAGCGCATCCCAGGGTCCTTCCTTACTCTCACCTGGCCACGGAAGAATCTCAGCAAAAGGTTTTTTTCAAACCTGATAAAAATTTCAGGTGAAACTTCTCCTTAAATCATGTTCACAAGGAACTCCCTTAAATGAAAAAAAATCTTCTGTGGGATGGAAGCAGAATGGCTCCATTTCGTTCATCTAAAAACTGGGTTAATAATCCCAACCTTTCATTAAATTGCAGAGCTCCCATGATAAATATTTGATACTTAGCAGTGTGCTGGGCACAAAGTCAAGGGCAGAACAACTGTTAAATCCCTTCTCTCTCCTTTTCTGGTGGGTAGAGGGATTTGACGCCATTCCTTAACAGCTACCCCTTGCCGTGACTGTCACTTTATTTCTCTTCAGATGGTAGGGTGAGTACAAGGGACTTAATTTATCTTGTTAACTACCCTATCTCTGGCACTAGCAAAGGTGATGTGTTATTAATATACCGCCTTTCAACTGCAAATCCACCCTCTTTGTTCTGCTTTGTGATGCTCGAGCTGTACCCTGTAAACATTTCTCCTTTGATAGCTGGTCAGCGTTAGGCTTTGTCAAGAGAGGGCTGTAGAGAGTAAGATACAGCAGAGGAAGGGGCTTCTTCTGGTTCCCATGTGCTTTCTTCCCTCCTATGATGCGGCTTTTTGGTGGCATATGTGAGTCCCAGTTGCACTTACTCTCTGGAAAGTTTTTCTGACACCACAGCAAACAGCTACCTCTAGACTAGCTCTGGCCTGCAGGCACCCTGGTTAATTTCTCCACCACTCAGCGGGCTACTGACTCCAAGGAGACCTGAATCTCAGCCTTGGGATGGGGAGTGGTGGAAAAGGCTCTGTCAAGTTCTTAGTCCCTTCCTGTGTATTCTTTCTCATCCCGGGGGTAGTAGTTGCTCTCTGCACTTGTGTTTTCTCTCATATGCCTTTTAGTAGTCAGTCACCATTTCCTAGTTAATACTACTTTATATAAATATTTTCCTGTTCAAATTACTGGTGTGGGGCTTCCCTGGTGGCGCAGTGGTCGGGAGTCCGCCTGCCGATGCAGGGGACACGGGTTCGTGCCCCGGTCCGGGAAGATCCCACATGCCGCGGAGGGGCTGGGCCCGTGAGCCATGGCCACTGAGCCTGCGCGTCCAGAGCCTGTGCTCCGCAACGGGAGAGGCCACAACAGTGAAAGGCCCGCATACCACAAAAAAATAAATAAATAAAATAAATAAAGAGTATGAGGCTGATTCTTAGCCCAGATCACAGACCACTTTCAAAATGTGACTAAAGTGTGAGAGAATAGAAGAACACTCATGATCAGATAGCCTCGAAGCAAATGCAATTATCAGGAAAAGATCTAAGAGATGTATTTGTGGGACAGTGGGAATTTTAATCACTCTACAGTTATACAGCTATTAAAACAAAACGGTAGAAAACAGGAAGTGTCTTTAATCAAGTCAAGTCTTTGTGGTGGTGGCTGATGAATATGCAAAAGCTGCTCTGAATTTTGTTTTTAGGGCGTAGAGAAGGGCCACGTAGGCATCCCTAGCAACTGTTTTTAGGTTATAAGAAAGGAACGGATTTGTCAATCAAGGATGCCAAATGCTTAAAGAGATAGAGACATTTTTGATTTTAGGAAACAACAAATCGATTCCTAAACACCTGAGCTCTGGTTTTCAAATTGAAGTATTCCTGGCAATTAGCATTATTGTATTCATTGAGTCAGTCAATGCCCAAAGGCAAAATCCTAAAGTTACGTGAGGCTCTAGAAGAAAATGGCAGAACTCAGAGATGATTCTCTCAAGAAACTTAACATCAAGCTTTTCCAGAAATCGCACTTCCTCCGTCAAACTTCCTTTGTAACTGAAGAGACAGATAATTTCCTATACCTTAAACCTTTGCCTATTCCTTGATACTCCCTTAACCCATCATTCTACAGTAATTCTCATTTCTACCTCTATTTTCATTTTTTGGATCCTGTTTAAAATGTATTCAGACATACATATGTTCTCGATTAGAATCCAAGTTCGAGTGGCTTGTATTACAATGATAGGCAAGTAGATGAATGAATGAATTACATCTGCTCATTCCTTCAAGGTTTGCTGAGTACCTACTACGGCCAGGCACCAGGGAGAGTCAGACACTGATCCCACCTGAAGAAGAATGGTAAGTAGTCTTTGCCCTTGGAAGGTTCTCAATCTGCTGAGGGAGACGCAGCATGTCAACAAATAGCTGCTGTGTAGAGAAACATATGTTCCAGCTATAGGTTAACCCAAATGTGGGGTAATCAACTCTTTCTGAATTTCCCTGCATTACAGATTAGGGAGTGGAGGCACAGAGAAGTTAGGTAATTTGCTGACACTCACAGGACACGAAAGAGTCTGGATATGATCCTAGGAAGTATACCTCCAGGGGTTATACTCTCAATGATCACCATGCTAACTGCTTTTCACATCTGACCTGTCCAAGACTCTCATGGCTAAATAGTTAATATATGGTTTGGATGGTGATAGTCAATCCTTTTAAGTCACTGGTACTTATTTACATGCTGGTGCCCATTTCTCTAAAACAGGTGTAATCCTTCTCACCAAGGACCTCTAAAACAAAGGAAGGCAGTGAAAATCACTCCACATTTATGTAGCTAGAGAAAAAAAAATATGGTAGGAAACAAGAAACTTTTAAAACTCAAGCAAACTCTGTGACTGTGGCTGATGAAGAGGCTGCTCTAAGTTCATGGGTCCAAGAAATGGCACCAAAGTATAGTCTGTACACTGGATAGGAAACCTCTCAGTCACCAAGAAGCCTCATCTCTGCCCTTGAAAAAGAACGTCATCTATTCCCATATCCTCGATCACATGTTCACGCCCTTTAAAAGTGGAAGGAGTGAGATTCACATATGACAAAGTGAAAATCATGCCCTCCAGTTTTGTTAGTTTTCCAGGTGAAATCACAAGAATAAATAAAAAGGGTGATTTACAAAGAACAGGAAAAGAAGTGAAAGCCGATGGGTGGGTCAGGAAGGAATAATGGTCTTTTCTACGTCTTGTCTGGGCTGTGTTCCTAGGAGTGAGCGCCTGACTGTGCGCTCTTTTAGCTCTTTTAGCACCAGTTGAAGACTCACTCTTTTCTCTCCCATCAATGACTCCCTAGTCACTGTATGAAATTCAGGGATCCACTAAATTGCAGATCTGTAAGAAACTCATTCCACTGGGGATGGGTTGTGGGAGGAAAGATGCTGTACGTACAAAGTGCCAAGGATGCCAGGATATCCTGTCTGTAGACTTCAGTGAGGGTCAAAGAATTCAAGGACAATCCATGCTTTAGCCGAGTCTTCAGAGGTGAGTGGTGTTTACAAGCAGGGCAAAGAGGAGAAGAGCATTCCAGACAAGAGGAACCGCTGGAGAAAAGGCCCTTCAGAGAGAAACTATAGTCAGGTCAGTACAGCGATGGTGAAGAACACAGCCAAGGACAGTGATGGATTCTGAGAAATGTCTGAGAGACAGGCAGGGTGTGGTTTTCAAGGGCTCCACGTGTCATGCCAAAGAGTTTGAAGTCTCTACCCTTGGCCAGTGGTTGACTCCCCTTTCTACCTATGGATTCACCTAGAGAGCTTTTAAAAAGATAACTAATAATCAAGGCTTACCCAAGCAACTGAGTCAGAATCTCTGGCAGGGGGACCAGATATCAGCTTCCGAGATGATTCAGTGTGCAGTCTGGGCTGGAGATACTGCTGTTGATAATGGGTAGGGGGGATACTTAAAAGGTTTTAAGTAGAGATGTGACGTGGTCAGTTTTTCATTTCATAAGATCACCTTGACTACAGTATGGAAAACAGGTAGGGGTCATACATGAGGTGATGGAAAGGCAGTTTGGGAGATGAGTGTAAATCAGAATAAAGGCAATCAGGGTCAGAACTAAGGCGATGGCAGTGAGAATACAGACAAGGTAGGTAGCTGTCATTTTCACCTCGGATTTATTGACAGACTGGAAAGGATATGTGGGTGGGGCAGGTTATAAAAATGACCACAAATTTTTCTCATGTCTGCATTCACACCTTGCAATCATTTCATCAAGAACTGCAATCATTTCATCAAGTCTGTTTTCCCAGTCCTTGAATCTGGGCTGGCCCTCTGACTTCCTTTGTCTGGTGGAATGTGGTAGAAGTATATCTGAGTTTCTTCAATAAGTGCTGCTGGGAAAACTGGACAGCTCCATGTAAAAGAATGAAATTAGAACACTCCCTAACACCATACACAAAAATAAACTCAAAATGGATTAAAGACCTAAATGTAAGGCCGGACACTATCAAACTCTTAGAGGAAAACACAGGAATAACACTCTTGGACATAAATCACAGCAAGATCTTTTTTGACCCACCTCCTAGAGTAATGGAAATAAAAACAAAGATAAGCAAATGGGACCTAATGAAACTTAAAAACTTTTGCACAGCAAAGGAAACCATAAACAAGATGAGAAGGCAACCCTCAGAATGGGAGAAAATATTTGCAAATGAATCAATGGACAAAGGATTAATCTCCAAAATATACAAACAGCTCACTCAGTTCAACATCAAAAAGACAAACAACCCAATCAAAAAATGGGTGGAAGACCTAAATAGACATTTCTCCCAAGAAGACATACAGATGGCCAAGAAGCACATGAAAAGCTGCTCAACATCACTAATTATTAGAGAAACGCAAATCAAAACTACAATGAGGTATCACCTCGCACCAGTTAGAATGGGCATCATTAGAAAATCTACAAACAACAAATGCTGGAGAGGGTGTGGAGAAAAGGGAACCCTCTTGCACTGCTGGTGGGAATGTAAATTGATACGGCCACTATGGAGAACAGTATGGAGGTTCCTTAAAAAACTAAAAATAGAATTACCATACGACCCAGCAATCCCACTACTGGGCATATACTCAGAGAAAACCATAATTCAAAAAGACACATGCACCCCAATGTTCATTGCAGCACTATTTACAATAGCCAGGTCATGGAAGCAACCTAAGTGTCCATTGACAGACAAATGAATAAAGATGTGGTACACGTATACAGTGGAATATTAGCCATAAAAAGGAACTAAATTGGGTCATTTGTAGAGATGTGGATGGACCTAGAGACTGTCACACAGAGTGTGACACAGAAAGAGAAAAACAAATATTGTATATTAACACGTATTTGTGGAATCTAGAAAAATGTCACAGAAGAACTGGTTTGCAAGGCAGAAATAGAGACACAGACGCAGAGAACAAATGTATGGACACCCGGGGGGAAAGGGGGGGTGGGATGAAGTGGAAGACTGAGATTAACAAACATACACTAATATGTATAAAATAGATAACTAATGAGAACCTGCTGTATAGCACAGGGAACTCTATTTCACTTCGCTGTACAGTAGAAACTAACACAACATTGTAAAACAACTATACCCCAATTTAAAAAAAATATATGAAACAAACAAACAAGAAGTATATCTGAGTTTCAAGTTTGGGTTCAAAGAGCTTTGTAAGTTTCCTCTTGGATCCCTGTGACCCCCAGGCTAGCCAGCTAGACCATAAGAGACACATGGTCCAGCTGTCCTGTCATCCCAGCACACAGCTAACCACTAGTCGTGAGAATGATGGCAGATGCATGAATGAGCCCAGTTGAGATCACCTTCTATGGGAGACTGGTTGGACCTGACCTCTCAAACTGTCCAGTCTCATGCACTTTAGGAATAGCAATTACTGTCATCCAATAAGAGCAACTATTAGGTTGACCAAAAAGTTCGTCTGGGTTTCTCCGTAACACCTTACGGAGAACCCTGAACGAAATTTTTGGCCAACCCAATACTTTTAAAGTTTAAAAACTCATCTCAAACCAGGTTGTTTAAACATCAAAACTGAGACATCTTACAAACAGAAAGGAAACATGGTCAACTTAAAATACAGTGGACCTACAGTCTGTCATACAGAGTGAAGCCAGAAAGAGAAAAACAAATATAGTATATTAACGCATATATGTGGAATCTTAAAAAAGAAAAAAAGGTACTGATGAACCTAGTTACAGGGCAGGAATAAAGAGGCAGACATAGAGAATGGACTTGAGGACATGGGGTGGGAGGGGGAAGCTGGGGGGAAGTGAGAGTAGCATCGACATATATACACTACCGAATGTAAAACAGATAGCTAGTGGGAAGCAGCCGCATAGCACAGGGAGATCAGCTCAGTGCTTTGCGATGACATAGAGGGGTGGGATAGGGAGGGTGGGAGGGAGGCTCAAGAGGGAGGGGATATGGGGACATGTGTATGCGTATGGCTGATTCGCTTTGTTGAGCAACAGAAACTAAAACAGTATTGTGAAGCAATTATACTCCAATAAATATCTATTAAAAAAAATATGGTGGTATTAGTCCAAGGTCATGTTGTCAACCTATTTGAGTAAATTAAATAAAGGATCTGGGGTAATCATAATAAGAGTACTGTAGGGGGCTTCCCTGGTGGCACAGTGGTTGAGAGTCCGCCTGCCGATGCAGGGGACACGGGTTCGTGCCCAGGTCTGGGAAGATCCCACATGCCGCAGAGCGGCTGGGCCCATGTGAGCCATGGCCGCTGAGCCTGCGCATCCGGAGCCTGCGCGTCCGGAGCCTGTGCTCCGCAGCGGGAGAGGCCACAACAGTGAGAGGCCCGCGTACGGGGGCGGGGGGGGCTGTAGGGTTTTTTTTTTTACTTTTGAAAAAATGTTTCCAATGTATTCCTGTCTTTCCCACAGATTGTATTGTTTCTCTTAATATGTTTTTGTTATTGAGTTTACTAATTACCAATAACCACACAGAGGGAGAAAACTGCATACCACGTCTGAAATTCGTATTTCTGAAATTTAATCCATAACTGCATTTGGACATCTGTCTGGATTATAAGGAGCTTTCTTACTTTCAAAAATCACGCCAGAGAAAGCAAAAGTAATGCTGCTTCATTACTTTACAAAGCCTTTAACAAAAAAAATGTAAATGCTATTTCCTGCCCCAAACATTTTGACAGATCCAAGTTTTGGTCTCTTCTTCACTTTTATCTTTCAATATCATTCATAATGGTTCTGTGTATCATCAGCTAGCTCACTGAGTCACTGGCTGCTTGAGGCCACTTTCTTAGATTTTTATTGCTAAGTTACCACAAATTTAGCAGCTCAGTTCTTCCTTTACCATTTCTGTAGGTCAAAAGTGGCTTGATTTTCTGCTTAGGGTGTCACAGGGCCGAAATTAAGGTGCCAGCTTAGGCTTCAGTCTCATCTGTGGCTCAGGATCCTCTTACATTCTCAATGGTTGCTGGTAAAATTTCACTGTAGTTGTAGGACTGAGGTCTCTGTTTTCTTCTAGTCAACTGGGGGCAACTGTCAATAACTAGAGTCCTCCTGCAGTTTCTTGTTACACGGCAGCCCTCAGCTTGGATGGTTGATTTCCTCCAGGCCAGCAGGAGTCCATCTTTCTATTTCTTCTTTTGCAGTCATGTGGGGAAAACACTCTATTTTTAAAGTGCTCACCTGATTAGGTCAGGCCCACCTGGATAATCTCCCTATTTTAAGATCAACTGATTTGGTACCTTACTTACATTTGCAAAATCCTTTTAAAGCAGTGCCTAGATTAGTGTTTGATGGAAGAGCTGGGAGAAGGTGTGTATATACCAGGGCTAAGAATCTTGAAGGGCATCTTAGAATTCTGCCTTTCACAGCCATGCTTAAGAGATCCTCTAATGGCACAACTGGTTGCTAATGAAACTTGGAACAAATAACTCGCATAGCAAGGATTCTATCATCTGTCTTCCTTCTCACAATTTTCCCAGTCCATTCCACCATCCAGTTGGATGTTTGAGCTTGTAAGCACCAAGGGACCACAGGTGTTCTGGAGCTCCTACAGCTCCGGCTGCAAGACTTGGGCGGGTACCAAGGAGGATTAGCGATAAGAACATTCAACTATAGCACGATACTGAGGAGAGAGGTCACACCTGGGAAAGGCAGCAGCCAAGTTCACAGCCAAGCAAAGGAGAAAGGATGAAGGCTTCCTCATAAGAAGTGTAGTCTTTTCCCATGGAAATTTATGAGTCTAGATATGTCATTCAAAGATATCAAGAAAACTAATATTTTTGAGGCTATGTTTTAGTTTGAAAAAACGATAAACTTTTGGATACAGGACAGTTTTTTATCCTACAGATCTCTGATGAGAAAACTGGAAACAAACATCATTAATTTTTCTTTCAACAAGGCTGTGTCAATTCTCTTAAGAGAAACTTTGTCTGGATTTTACATAAAGCCATTTCTATCCCTTCAGAGCACAAAGAATCTGTGAAGAAATCTAGGCAGAACATGGTGTTTGGACTTTAATTTTACTCACCTGCAAACTATCCCCTTTCCATCATAACTTTATTTAAATCATGGTTATGTTCTTAATTAACAGTTTAATTGGTTGGTGCTTTCTCAATCCAGTTCTCTGGAGGCATGGTTTTCTGTTTAACTTTGTTTTAATTCTTCAGCAAAACCATAAAATTTAATTAGGAGAGTAACCAGCTTTGTAACAGCAGTTCTCTGTCTAATTAGCTATGCCCTGACCATACTGTCTCAGATTCCATTCAACAATGCACATACACTTTGCATTTGTTCAGGTTTCAGATAAGGCACTGTGAATTTAGCCTAAGCATATATTCCAGTTGCTTTTCACTTTTCCATAAATGCTTGGTTACAGTCAGTGAAATCAGAAAAAGTAACTTAAAGCATTCATATATGCTATTAAACCAACAGCCATCAAAGGCCAACATGTAGGAATGCTATCTTACCGTGCATATTCGTTTCTATTGCTGCAGAACAAATTACCACAAACTCAGCTTAAAATAATACCCATTTATCATCTTACAGTTCTGTAGGTCAGAAGTCCAGACACAGCTGGCTGGATTTTTTCTTCAAGATCTCACTGAGCAAAAATCAAGATAAAAGCTGGGCTGGGATTTCATCTGGATCTCAGGGTTGTCTTCCAAGCTCATAGGGTTGTGGCAGAATTCAGTTCCTTATGGTTGTAGGACTGACATCTCCATTTCCTTGCTGCCTGTCAGCTGCAGAGGCTCTCACATCCTAGCAGCCACTGTCCTTATCACATGGCTCCCATGGGCAGTTCACAACATAGCAGCTTGACTATGTGCCAGGGGGAGCACTTTTCTGACTTCCTCTGCCAACAGCTAGAGAAAACACTCTGCTTTTAAGGGGCTCACCTGATTAGGTTAGGCCCACCCCAGGTAATCTCCCTCCTGCTGCATAATACTTCACATATCAAGAGAATGACTATTCTATCATATTAACAGGCCCCAGCCCACACTCAGAGGAGGGATTATGCAGGGTGTACACTATGGGGCAGAAACGCTGGGGCCACCTTAGAATTCTGTCTACCACACTGTGCTGTAGGGAAAGAAGGCAACTCAAGGCCTCCCAGCAAACCCTCCTGTCTTCCCCTTGGAAGCGGTGTACAGGGTGTGCAAAGGAGCTGTTAACAATGGCCCCAATTCTGTCCCATCAGCTCCACAGGGCATCAGATGACAGACACTCATATTCTTTCTTCTCTGCAGGCTTTTTTCTCTGCCTGGTCAGAACTGCTGCTTTCTGTAGTGCAAGAGGATCACGCGATGAAATCATATGAATTTAAAACGACCTCAAGTTAACATGATGCTTATTGATAGAAATTTAGTTAAGCTCAGTGCCTCAAACTTCAGCCTAATAAAACAATTTCTTTAGTGAAAGAAATGAAATATGCAGACAAGAGTTATTATAGCAGGCCCGAATCTGCTAGACTTAGAACGGCCTGCCTGCAAGACGGGCATGGGGACTTAGATTGTGGGAGGGTCCCTACCATCCTAACCGAGAAGAGCAATTCACGGTGCCTAAAGTGTCTGTGCAAACAGTATAGCTCGTGCTGAACACCTGCTCTCCTGCAGGAGCCTGGAATTCTGGTGTGTGTGAGGCAAGGGGGCTACGTAATTAGGCTCAATAAAATCCCCAGGCGCTACATCTATGGTGAGCTTCACACGTGTCATCAACTTGTTACCGAGGGAATTAAGAACATTCTGTGAGACTCTCCTGGAAGACTATTCTTGGAAACCTGTGCCTGGGTTCTCCTGGACTTCATGCCATGTGCCTTTTCTTTTTGCTCATTTTGCTTTGTATCCTTTTGCATAATAAATCATAGGTCTGATTAGGACTATAGGCTGAGCTGTGAGCCTCCTCCTGCAATCACTGAACCTGGGGGTGGTCTTGGTGACCCCTGACTCAAGGAATAAAGTAAGAGCATGATAATGGTCACATTCTGAGACCAGGCTCCAATGCCCTGCAAACTTGGCCTTAATCCTCTCCATTGTGAAGACGAGCAGAGTACACAGACTAGAGGCAAGAGGCAGCCTCACCTGGGTTCTAGAGGGTTTGGCACTGCTTAGATGTGTGTTCCAATTCTGCACTGTGACCTGGGGCAAGTTCCTTAGCCTCTGTCTGTCTCTCCCAGTTTCTCTATCTGTAAGATAGCAGTAATGATAGTACCCAATTCATAGGGCCGTTAAAATGAGGCCATTCATAGAAAGCACTTAGCACTGTGACTGGCATGAATTGACTGCAAGGGGCTGGATGTAATTGTGACGTGGACTCACCAGAACACCGTCAACACTGGAATATCAACTCCCCATCCCCCCTTACTCTGCTCCCCTCTTTCCTCACCAGCCCCTCCCCTCTTCTCTCAGTTATCTTCTAAGCTTCTTTGCATACAAACTGTTTCCTCCCCTAGATTATTCCCTTTCTTTAAGGACCAAATGGAAACAATAGGCAGAAGCATTTTTAAGTACAAAAAGGGCACAATGTAAATGTACTGCCATTAGGGTCCACCATCCTGTCTATGCTCAACATCTCTCGGTTCCATCTACAGTGACTGATGAGTTTATAAGTTATCCCCACGGTTCTCACTGATGGAATCTTATTGCTTTTTTCTTTTTTCTTTTTTTTTTGCGGTACGTGGGCCTCTCACAGCTGTGGCCTCTCCCGTTGCGGAGCACAGGCTCCGGATGCGCAGGCTCAGCGGCCATGGCTCACGGGCCCAGCCGCTCCGCGGCATGTGGGATCTTCCCGGACCGGGGCACGAACCCGCGTCCCCTGCATCGGCAGGCGGACTCTCAACCACTGCGCCACCAGGGAAGCCCAATCTTATTGCTTTTGATAATGGTAAGTGATCACTGCATACAGAACTATGCAATTTCATTTTTATAACTTCGTTAGGCTCACCGTGTAGATATATTCACACATTGGGAGAAAAGTCCTTTGACAAATCACGTTTTCCAATATTTGGTTCAGAATATTTGTTCCTTGGAATACTGCACTCTAAGATGTAAAGGCACTATTGTTTTTTTCCAGTGATATTTCTACAACACAATGGAGCCAGAAACTTCTGCTTGAAACTTGCTTTGTTTTTGTGTAACTTTTGAGTCCCTAGTGGGTTATTCAGAGAGTGTTCAGGTATCGCTGCTGAAAAGGCTATAATGGGGTTGATGATCATATGTGACCAGCGGAAGGTCAATGTCAGTACCCAGAGCAGGGATTCCTTTGAGGGGGAGAGGAGGTTTAGGCAATGTCTGGTGAGCGCAGTCTCTCTGCTATCGGATAAAATCACCACAGTTTGGAATAAGCTCCTGCATCCTCACTCTGACCCCTTCTCATGGGACCCCCAAGCTTAAACAGGACACTGCATGTGTAGGGGCTGCAGATGAGGAAGAAGAAAGGAAATCAATAAAAGTTCAAAACCTCATTTGCAAATAAATTCAATATCTGAAGGGAAGATGTCAGAGAAACATCAAAGCAAAAAAAAAAGACCAAAAGTCTGATAATTATAAATATCTCCAGGAGCCACTGATTCTGTCATCCCTCCTCTGTCATCCCCCCTAACACCGTCTCCAGGTAGAACTGTATGGCAGTCCTAGGACACTTGCTTGTCTATCCCACACTGAAGGTTAATGAGGCCTCCCTTGCAAGTCTCCTTTGCTGTCCATTAAAATGAAGCTAAACCACCACAAACTTCATGGGATGCTTCTGTTCTTGGTAGGCATGGAAGAGAGCCCATCACAACATTTCTCATCATACGCTTTTAGCTTTTAGCTGAAGTTAACACTCAATTATATTGTAGTAATGGGGAGATGAGAAACCCTCTAACTCTAAAACCCATAGAATTCATCAAAGATTGAATAATCAAAGCCCTTCAACCTTTGCCAACAAAAGTCTCTTATCGGACTCACTGAAACATAGCAAAATTAATTAACTTGAATTTCTAGCTTTCTTTTCCTCAACTCAAGTCTGCTTGAAGTTTTAATTAGAAGGAAAGTGTCTAGATGATCAGCAGGGAGATTTCAAGGAGGAGAAGTGAAGCTTTGGAAAATTACAAACTAAATCCATTTGTTAAAAAAATTTTACTGAGCTCCTAGGATATTCAAGACACTCACTGAGAACAGAGCAATGATCAAAAATAGACAAGCTCTCTCATGAAGCTTACATTCTACTAAGGGAGATGGAAAATAAATGAACTAGTAAATAGATAATTGGTCAGATATATAATATTTTGAGTAACCTTAACTATCCTTTAAAGGCACTTTCAAGCTATCTCTTATCATTTTCTTCCCTTGACTAATGAAGTCCAATTATTCAACTCTAGTCAGCAAAACCCTGTAAACACATTATGAGCATAATGATAAGTGAGTGGACACTCGCTTACCTTCAGTTGCTGGTATATTTTCTTCAGTGCATATGCTTCCTCTTCTGTATTGGGAATAAGTCTTATCACCTTATCACTATAAGAAAAGGAAAACAATGGTGATATTTACCTTTCAAAAATAAAGATATAACCATCTCTATCTTCTTACCTTTTAAAAAACTGCCTCTGCATTTAAGAAAAACAGCAAAACTTCGGACTGGCCAGCAGGAATTTTACCCTGTCCTTGTTATTCTCTGATTGTATTGGTCTTTTATTCTCTGTCTGAACACTATTCATTTTTTCATCAGCTTTTGAAGATTACAAACTGACACTCAAGCAGAGAAAGGCCAAAAACACAGGAACAGTGGCAACAGGACAAGAATGCTCATGGTGTCTCAAAGCAGATACCAAGAACGAAAACTCCTGATGACAGGGGAAAAAAACCAAACAAACTACTTTTTATTTTTTCAGTTAATTAATTTATTTATTTTTGGCTGTGTTGGGTCTTCATGGCCGCACACGGGCTTTCTCTAGTTGTGGCGAGCAGGGTCTGCTCTTCATGGTGTTGTGCGGGCTTCTCTTGTTGTGAAGCATGGGCTGTAGAAGCATGGGCTTCTGTAGTTGTGGCACGTGGGCTCAGGAGTTGTGGCTCACGGGCTCTAGAGCACAGGCTCAGTAGTTGTGGTGCACGGGCTTAGTTGCTCCGCGGCATGTGGGATCTTCCCAGACCAGGGCTCGAACCCGTGTCTCCCGCATTGGCAGGCGGATTCTTAACCACTGTGCCACCACGGAAGCCCCAAAACTACTTTTTAAATTTAACTTAATGCTGAAAAATAATGTGACTTTTGATGAGAGAACCTGTGAAATCCATACACAGCAGAACATTTCTGGTTTGGATTCTTCCCACGTTGAGGACAGTAAAGATAAGCCCATCTCTATGGGGCATTTTATTTCTCAAGTACAGAGCTTCCCAACTGGTAATATGGAGGGCCCCCAATTATTTGTAGGTGTGCCATGAGATCCTGATGGCTGTAAAATTTTTTATTTTTTTATTCTTTTTTTTTAATTTATTTTTTATTGAAGTATAGTTGATTTACAATGTGTTGGTTTCTGGTGTACAGCGAAGTGATTCATTTATACATATAAATGTGTTCTTTTTCATGTTCTATTATGGTTTATGCAATATTCTTAAAGTGATAAAAATTTAAAATCAATTTTTACAGCCATTAAAATTTTACCACAGTTGAATATTTGAACACTCTTTATAGATTCTGAATTGCCTAAGAAGACTGGAGGTGTCATGCTTTCCATCAGAGAGTTCTCTGTGGTGGTGACTGCTCCCCCAGGTGTGCCAGACAGGCATTATCATTTTCTAATTATGTCATGAGGCTCTGGTATATAATAATCACAACTATATATGTATAACTGAAGCACTGTGCTGTACACCTGAAGCTAACACATTGTAAATCACCTATACGTCCATAAAAAAGAAATTCATTTATCATAGTAAAAAAATAATCACAACTGTTCCACGTGCTTTGCATGGAGTATATGCTTATTAAATATTTATTAGCAGACTGTATAAAGGAGATCATTGAGAATAATTGGCTTCCAGAGGAAACGTAAGGAAAAACTAAGTACAAGGGGAATGCATATTTTTCATCATCCTCTATGGCATTTAACAATGACTGCAGATAAAGAAGAATGTTATTAATACCACGTATATATATAAAGCACAAAAAAAAACCCTCTAGCAGTTCAGTCACAACTTCTCTCTCCAGCCTCAAAGTTGTATCAGAATAAGAATAGAATTTGCATGCTTTTCCAATGGTTTTACTACTTAGATGAATAGCAGTCTTGAAGGCTAGGTGAGATTAATATGGAGGACATCAGAGCCCAAGGGAGACTTCCAGATGTGTTGGACAGTCATTCGTAAGGGTTGTGTGTCCATTTCCAATCACTTTAGCTGTATTCTTTCAAATGATCCCGTTACACCTTCCTTAGGCCTATGAATTAAAAGACCCCTGGCTTGCTGATGATAATTTAGTATGTTTTAGGTACTCCTATTCAAAATGGCTTTGTAGCTTTGATTTCCTCAAAAATCACACAAAGCCACCTCTCACTATCCACGTCACAAAGCCCACTTTTCTGGAAAGAATTAAAAAGTAGAAGGAAAGGAAAAAAATTGAATCACTGTAAAACAACTCCAAAAAATGACTTTTGGAATTTAAACGTAATTACACCTTTTCTTTTTTTCATTTCTGTTTACACATGTCTCTGGCCTTTGTTTTTCCTGGATTCATCATATCCTGGCCTCTCCCACCTGAACCAACATAATTCTTGGCAAAGAGAAACAACTCCTATGGGTGATACGGTTGTTTCTGAGGGATGGATCACTTGATAGCTTGCTGAAAAACACCTCCATCTGGGGCCCTGTCAGCTCCTCAAGAGCTCAAAGAAAGCAATCTGTGGTTGTTTCACAGCCATGGGCAGATTCTTTTTTTTGTTGTTTTTTTTTTTAAGATGATAGATAATTCAACCTGGCAATTGGGTCCTCCTCTGTGAGTGTAAGGTAAAAGGGGACCACCCCTGGGATTATTTAACCCTGAAAGTGATTGTTCAAACCCAGCTTTGTCATTTTTATCACAAAAAGTTCTCTGCATCTCAGCTTGTAGAAATTTTCAGGTGTGACTTGAGAAATGTTACCATTTGGTTACTTATCAAAGAGCAGAGAATAAGGAAAGCTATTTAGGAAAGCCCATGAAATGCCATACTTTTTTGTAAGCCTATAAATTATATTGGTAGACTAGCCAGTAACCAAAACCCAAGAGCTCTTTATTCAGCATGGAAAACCAAATGCCTTCCAAATGCCCCATGTGTTTTACCAAACAGAAAGCTTACTCTCCCTAGATCTGATAGCTAGTCTTTTTCGAAGTGCCGAACAATAATTCAGGACCACAAACAGGAAGTTTTCAGGTAGTGAAGTAGCTACTGGAACTTAGAAAAACTAGCTGTGCACAACTATCATAGAAGGTGAACTGAGGCTTCCTTTATAATTTATCAGTTTTTTCAACCACTACGTGACAACATCATTTTAAGACCACTTGGTTACCCTTTGGGATTAAGACGAGGGTAAATCAGATATTTCTGACTCAGTCTATATAAAGTTGTCAGAGAAAGACTGCAGATGTTTTTAAGTACAGTTTAAGGATGTAGTACAGAGGCGGCAGGGTATCCTAGATAACTAATGTCCCAGTAATTATTAATATGTATCCACTCATGATATACTGGTATTTTGTCCCCTTGTCTTACAGGACAAATGAGGTTATGTTGCTATCATGCTAGCATCAAGTCTGGTTGTAAATTTGACGACTAAACCTTCTGTGCCGTAGCAACCACATTAAAAAAATTTAATCAATTGCAAAACTATTCTTAAATGTCTAATGAGAATGTATACTCCTAGAGAAGAGAATTCAGCAAGAGAATACCATCTCAAACTTGTTACCATCTGTCTGGGTCTCAGAGTCCTTGTTACAGGAGTGAGGGGTGAACTCCCAGCTGCTTTTTCATTTTATTTTTAAATTTAATTATATATTTTTTTAACTTTTCTGGACTTATTAGTTTCAGGTGTACAACACAGCGATTCAATATTTTTATAGATTACACACCAAAGTTCTTATAAAATATTGACTATTTTCCCTGTGCTGTACATTACATCCCTGTGGCTTATTTTCTAACTAGCAGTTCGTTCCTCTTAACCCCCTTCACCTATTTCTCCCCTCCCCCTATTTCTGTCCCCTCTGGTAACCACTAGTTTGTTCTCTGAATCTACGAGTCTTTTTCTGTTTTGTTATATATATATATTTTTTCGATTCCACATATAAGTGAAAACACACAGTATTTGTCTTCCTCTGACTTAGTCACTAAGCATAACACCTAAGACTGGGTGGTTGGAGTTGGACGCCAGTTGTAGTCATCGCTATGCCTTGACCACACCTACGGAAGAACATCTGTGTTTGGACAACCTGAGAGTCCTCCTCCTCAGCCTCCTTTTGAAAGACATAAATGTGAAGCTCCGGATTTTTCCTCTAGCTCCTGGCATGACCTTTCACAATTCTGTTATCAAACTCTACATTTCTTTGTAAGTTACAGAGCTCGTTTATGAATCCATGTTTATAAAAATTAAAATATTACACAGGATGTGAAATAATAAAGTTCCTCTCCCAGTTCTCTTCCAACCCAAACCTCCCATCTGCCCCTAGTAGCCATTATTAAGAGTTTCCTGGGATTCGCGCCAGACTCTTTGCACTTACACATGCACGCATGTGCGCGCGTGCACGCACACACACACAGTGATTTGTTTTATAACACTATAATACTAACTTGCTTTTATTTTTCACTTAATTCATTTTAAATGCTATTTTTCACTTAATTTGGTTTTAAAATGCTCCTTTTAAATAAACAACTGGATTCCATATGATATTTTATTTCAGAGTTTTATACCTATATTCGTAAGGGAGGCTTTTAAAAATCCAACTTTAAAGCATCATGTTCTTTTTGAATCGCTTTTGTCTGATTTTGGTATCAACATTATGCTTACTTCATGGGACTAATTAGGGATTTTTTTACCGTTGTAATATGCTCTGACAATTTGAATGACACAGAAGTTATGCTTCTGATTGTTTTGTAGAATATACTCATAAAATCTTTGAAGGTGAGGCCTCCTCTTCCTTTTTTTTGTTTTTGTTTTTTTCTGGTGGTTAAGGGTTAGATATCTTTTAAATTCTTTTGTGGATAATGGTGCGTTCGGTTCTCTTCTGGGCTTTTGGTAATTTACATTTCCCAGAAAACCATCCACTTATTTTTATAAAATATATTAAACTATTAAAAAGTCTTACAATTTAAGACATATATCTTTCTTTATCTGTAGCTTTGTCCCCTTTTTATGTCCTAATGGTATTTGTGGGTTTTTAAAAAATTCCTCAATCAGATTTTGCAAAATTTATTTTATTGGTCTTTTAAAGAATCATTTTGTTTTTATTGATCAATTATGTTTATTATATATAAATATATATGTATTTTGATGTGTATATAGTTATATATGTTATATATTAATGTATAACATGTATTTTGATGATACATAGTTATGTATAAGCTCATAACTACTACATCTTCTGAATGGAATGAAACTTTTATTCGAACAAAATATCCTTAGAAAAATCATTCTTTGGCTCATTTAAATAGCCTTTACCTTGAATTCCATTTTCCCTAATATGATTGCCACTCATGCTTTCTTTCTGTTTAGCTGGCACAATTTTGCCCATCTCTTTCTTATGCTTTTCCCCCAGATGTGTCTCTTGCAAACGTCATAATGCTAGATTAAATTTTTAAAATCCATAAAGAACTTTGACTTTTAGCTGGAGAATTGTACTTGTTCACATTAATTATCATACCTAACATGTGTGGTTTTAATCTTACAATTTTTTGTTTTGTTATAAGTTCTTGTTGCCATTTTCTTCCTTTTCTGCCTTTCTTAGAGTTAACCAATTTTCTTTGCCAATTTTTTCATATCTATTGGTTTGTGAGCTACGCATCTTATTTCTATTTCTTCAGTGTTTATATAAATTAAAAAAACCTTAACAGAAATAGAGGCACAGATGTAGAGAACAAACGTATGGACACCAAGGGGAGAAAGCAGCAGGGGGGTGGGGGGGGTAGGATGAACTGGGAGATTGGGATTGACATATATGCACTAATATGTATAAAATAGATAACTAATAAGAACCTGCTGTATAAAATAAAATTCAAAAAAAACCCCACCTTAACAAATACCTCTTCTTTCATGTCTAGAATTAATATCTTAGTATTTTCCTCCCTTGAAAAAGATTTAAAATTATTTTTTCTCCATCCCTCTCTCTCCCCCACATTTTTCCTCCTCCTTCATTCCATGTTTGTGAAAATCATCTGGCATTGTTGTTGCACATCTAAGTGTGGATCTCTCCTCAAAACTCATATCTTGAAGTCCTAACCCCCAGTATGTCAGAATGTGAGTGTATTTTGAGATAGGGTCTTTGAAGAGGTAATTAAGTTAAAATGAGGTCATTAGGGTGGGGCCTCATCCAATACAATTGGTGTCCTTTTCAGAGAGGAAATTTGGGCACAGACACTCACAGGGGGAGGAGCATGTAAAGACACAGGAGAAGAAGGCCTCAGAAGAGACCACACCCACAGACCCCCTGATCTCAGACTTCCTGCTCTAGGACTGTGAGGAAATGAGTTGCTGTGGCTGAAGTGACCCAGTCTGTGAACTTTGTCACCAAAGCCCCAGCAGACTAATATTAATACATACTCTGAAGATGGCAGCTTAACCATTATGTCCTCATGGAGCTATTCTTTGATATCCAGAAAATTTCAGTCACCTTGTTCTTTCCTGTATTCTCCCAATACCTTATACATTTCCTATTACATTCACCATAATTATTTAATGTCTACATCTCTCCACTAAGCTTTAAACTCCATATAAGCAGGAATTCAATACATTGTAATCTATTTGTGGAAATCCTGCGTTGTGTGAGTATCTCTACAGAGTGGTTTGGAGCTGGTCTTGAGGGGTCCAGGGCCAGTTTTTTTGTCTTACTCGAAATTCCTCTATCATGCAGAGGGTGAAGGAGCTCACACCCACGCATGGTAAAGGCCCAGGGTATCTGCTTTCCAGAGGTGCCTCCTATCCCCCACATCCCTAGGAAAGTAAAATCTCCCTCAGCTTCTTCCAGCTGAGTGGGAAGTTTTTCTCCACAGTTCGAGAAAAGTGCTTTGAGAAAAGCAAGCTTTACACAGACTTGCTTCTAGCTCCCCACTCCTGCCCACTGTGGGCACTGGAACCCCAGCATCAGCTTGAGGGCCCCTTTGCAAAGTCCTGACTACCAGACCTCAAGGCATCAGCTTTTTCTTTTCACTGTAGCTTCCCCCCTCCCCAAATGTTTGGCACCCGGAAGTTTCCTCTTCTTTCTTCCTCCAAAGCTCAGTTATCCACTAAAACCAATGACATGGTGGCAGCATCCCACACTCTGCAGGCAAGTTGCCAGCACAGTCTGTGTGGTCTCAGGCAAGGTTTTTCACGTCTCTGTGCCTCAGTCCCTCTCTCTCCAGATTGGGGAGACTCGTACCTAATTCATGGACTATTAAATGAGTGAGGGTTTAATGAGTATTCAAGTCAAGTGCTTAGAGTAATACCTGACACAGGGTCAGAGATATTGTAGATGTTTGATGTTATCATTACATTTTGTCATTTTCAGCATTTCTTCGCTTTATCCGATATTTACATTTTGAGGGTTCCTGATGGCATCCACTCAAATCCTTCATGTTCTCTCCTGTTCTAATCTGTTGAGTGGAAGAATGAATAAGATTCTCAAGAGGAAACTACTTGTAGCAGACCTGCTGAGCAGCCTCAGAATGTGTGACCTGTGTGTAGTCTGTCCTCTGCTTGGTTTCGTGTAACTGCTTCCCTGGGGACCACACCTAATCTGAGACCCAACTTAAAGACAGTCCGTGGACAGTAAGGTGGAATGACAAGTAAGTCCTGCCCATTTGGGCTCACTCTATGGCCGGTGACTGACAGTCGATGCAGTCAGATCCCATCTTGGGGAGTGTGTGCTTGAGACATAAAGAAAAGGACCAGTTAGTTTGCAGGATCTGGAGCAGGGGCACCAGATCCAGGGAACAGCCAAGTGGCCACACTGGCAAAGTCCTCAAGCAGGGAGCACAGGCACTTGACACACAGCCCTTCGTGAATGATCATTTGGCTCCAGGGACATGGGTTGGAAACAGTTCCCCCTTTCCCTTGTGCTTCCTTATGATAAACTTCTATCATCTGACGTATCTGGAATGTGTCTTTTTTGAACCCAGCAAATGCACCAGTATTAAGAACACATAAACTTCAAATACTTCAGTTTTTCATTCCTGTCTCCAAGTCACTGTCCTGTCTCCAAGTCACTGGATTTATCTTCTCTGAACCAGTTCCTTGTTCATTTAGGGAAGAAAAAGAATAAGGTTGGATTCCAATCAGGGCTCCAACCACTTGACCAAATTGTGTAAACATTTAGAGCCAATGATGCCTAATCCTTAATTGGGGAAACACTACAATTTTGTTGCATAAGGTTTTTGTGAGAATTATTTCATTTGGCCACACTTATTAAGGTTTCATGATGTGCCAGACACAGTGTTGGATGCTAGGAATACAGCAGTTCCTGCCGTGATGGGCTGACACTCACAGTTTCTGTGAGTCTGTCTGGGAAACGCCTAACTTAACACAGCCTCTCAGTGCATTAGCTACTGTTATTACCTCTACAGGAAAATATTTTTCTCATCCTTTAGAACTTAACAAGCTGAAAGCAGATGCTTTGCTAAGTGTGTTTCACTGTAAATATCAGAAACAAACCACGATTTAGTTGCGGATCTATTTAACTTTCTTTGGTCGTTGTTGGTGCTTTTATTTCTTGACATTTTCACAGGTATTTGATTCTAATTGTTGATCAGTTTCTTAATTTGGGACTATTTCCTTTCTTCTCAGGCAGCTCTTTGGCATCTCAGAAATGCACATATTAGGTCATCTCATTTTCTACAACAGCGATTTATATAAAATAAAAAGGGAAAATAATTTCAGAGATAGTCTTGTGGAGATGTCCTCTCTATTGGTACAGGCTACACATGTTCAATTTTTCAATAAAGACACAATTTACCTGGATGTAGAAAAGGATTTCTAATGTTGCCCTTTACAAGGTACCAGAGTAGATGACTATAGTGGATGCCTTTGACTGCCCCTCTTAAATCCATTTCCCTTTCCTTAAACCCTAACAGGACTGGTTTGCTCAGATACACACCTTCACCCCGTTTCAGGAATGAGTCTTGATCAGCCAGTCAGAGGATGGATATCCCCTGGACACTTTTGATAGTCTGGAGATGGACAGGTGCTATAAATGGACCCAATCAGGTTTAAGGGAAGGACTGATACTCCAAGGTTGAGGGAAAAAGAAGATTCACTCTCTTATTGAACATAAGCAATGTGTAACCCTGCTTGGCACTGGCAGCCTGTAATTGAGAAGGGAGTGAACTTTGGGGTGAAGCAGATTCTGTGGACTGTTGGGAGAAGAGACAGAAAGAAGCTGGGTCTTCAGTGATCTTGTAGAATCAACCAACCTTCAAGCTTGTCCTATCTCTGGACTTCCTGTTATACAGTGTACAATTTTTCTTTATTGTGTGGGCCAGTTTGAGTCAGTTGTCTCCTACTTGTAACCAAAAGCATGTTGCACAATAACAATAATTTTACTTATTTTGGCTATTTTTAGGAATGAGATAAGGAAAACCAATAGAATAATTAAATTTACTGTTATTTAATAGTAAGCAAAGTCTTTGCAGCTAGGAAAACACATATTGACATTCCTTCTTTTTTTCCTAAATACCATTCTCTAAAACATCCCTTTAATTTTGGTGGCAGTTTAAAAAACAGTGGGTGCTTTCAGAGGAGAAGATTCATGGAACTCAATAGCTAAGAGTCATCTTGCATTTGCAAGAAAAATAGGACGGTTTAAAATATTTGCTGATTTTTCTGAAAACTATCTTGTGGAAGAATAATAGGATATTCACTTATTAAACAAAAAAAATCTCATGCCCGAGCACAAAGAAAACCATTAAGTAATCCCATCTAGAAAAATTACTGTTCGCACGTAGATTCTATATTATAAAGGTCTCAGAGCTGTACTTCCTTTGTTGAAAGATTGTGTTTTGATGTACATGAAAAATTTCATTAAAAAGCAATAAATAAGAGACAACTTAGCAGGGAATACTCTAGAGAGCTAAATGGAGTCTCCCTTCTTTGGTCATGGTTTATAGTTGCAATATAAAATACTCAGAACATGAAGAAGCTTCCTATGGCAGTTTGCCTAGGACATGAAGATTTAGACTTCACTCTCAGATTAACATTAAGCAGAAGCAGAAGTGATGACTTTCTTCTTCTTCTTCTTTTTTTTTTTTTGTTGTTGCTACAGTTACTTTAACAGGAGAGAAAAGAAAACTATAGTCTGCAAAAGCCTTACTGTTGTACTTCACTTTGTAACAGAAATTTTCTCAAGAAGTTCAATGCCTACCATGGTGTCTCATCGGTAATGAATGATCAAGAAATATCTGCTGAACTGAAATGAAATTGGCTTTTTGTAAACTGCTGTTTTAAATTTCTGAAATTGGCTTCCATTGTAAGGCTTGAAAATTTCCTATTCTCTCATTAGCACAGGTCAGAGAGGAAAAAGAAATAAAATGTAACCCTGCCAGTAAGTTAATTTCTTACAGTAAGATATTATCTTCACTATGTCTCAAGGACTTTCTATATATCATTGTCAAATCAGTATTTGACAAGTCCTTCTTGTGATATTTAAGAATAGGACTCCATCTGAGCAAACTGTTACTGCAATGGAGAACAAATCGTTCATTCAACACATATCTGTGTAGCAATTATTCCATGCAAGTCCCTAGTGGGGAAGAAAAAGGAAGTGAGTATAGACCATATATAATCTAGTATAAAGATGTATAATCTAGATGGGTATATAAGACATAAGTAATGCCTTATATTATTATCGTGATATAAGGTAGCATGTGATCAATGTTTTATAAATTACACAGAAAATGAGATCAAGCAGGATGCTGTGGGGCCTCCCCAGGGACAGACCCCATGTCCTCCACCTCTTGTTTGTAGAAAAGCTTTAGTCTCCTAGGCCTTCCCCTAGTTCTGAAGAGCAAATTTAATCAGTGAAGTAAAAAATACAGAAACGAAAGGGAACAGTCAAGCAAGATGAAATAACAGTAGTTTAGCTATAAAACGAAGTCAAGGACATTTAGTTCCTCATCAGGAGCTATAGATAATATCCTGAGCCATATCGTTGAGTTGTTTTGCTGACACCAAAACCCCTACCAGGTAGAAGAAGTTAACTGCATGCTGACCACAAGCATGTGGACCCCAGACTGGTTGGAACCAGAAGGTTAATGATGTCGACTCCCGAAATACCACCCCATTACCTCACCACCAACCAATCAGATGAATGTCCATGAACTGATTAGGCACCCTACAACCCTCACCCCTAATGTTGCCTTTAATAACCCTTCCCTGAAAGCCGGTCAGGGAGTTGTGTTTAGCTGGAACTATCAGAGAAGACAATATGGAAGGACTTGAATACTTGAAATGAAGATTTGTGTCCCCGTTGACTGAGAGTCACTGGTATACAATAGCTTAGTGGTTTTGAAATTTGAGTGTGCGTGAGATTCACGTGGGAATCTGCCAGAATAACTTGGGCTAAATATCTTGAAATCTCCTTTCAGTAAAAAACTTTAGCAATACTGAAATTTGTATGTGTGTGCAGTGTATCTTTTAATATGCATTGGTAGGCTGGCAATAAAGTAGGGGAAATCCTAACAGGTCGAAAATGCTGAGATAACACTGAAGCAGTGGCCACCCTGATTGAGGAAGGACATCTGGGTAATCGCTGATGTCCTAGAATCTGAACAAGGGGAACATTCAAAACAGAGACACCAACAGAAGGTCTTAACCACCTCAGTGAAAGGATGGCCAGAAAGAATGCCTTGTGAAAAGAAAGAGTAGGAATACTTATCTTTCTTGGACTTGGCTCTGGATAGAGGAGAAAAATATAGTCATCACTGAATTTAAAACCACAAGCTATCCAACTAGTAGGGTTAGGAATAAAATTCAAACTGCCTATGTTGTCCAAAATCTCCAAGCCTCATTCTCTCAGCTGCAGAGCCCTGCCTAGTGATGGCTCACAACTGACTCCATTTAAGGCATTACCTTCAGTTTAGAGGAAGTGCTCCACCCAAGGTTAAGGCTCCCCCTACTTCTCAGAATAAAGGCAAACCTTAGCCCGTCCTTTATCTTACTATAGTGCATTGCTCTGAGGATGAAAAATTCTCAGGGGTATCAAATAAATCAACAATTAAACAAGGCACCGTAAGCCCATGGTGGGACTTCATGCCTCTCCCTGTCATATCACATATCATGAGGGTAAGTAGGGTATTAGAAATAGGATGGGAAAGTCAAGTCAAGCTTTGTATCTTATCTACTCATATATCTTAGAATTCAATTTAAGAAGGAAGAGGGTTGTGAGGGGCTGTGTATTAACACAAACGTATGAATTGAAAGGGGAAGGCAGCCTTTCCTGATAGAAACCAAGTCTGAATTGGCTGACTGGCTTGACAACGAAGTTTTCCTTTGCCAGTTAGAGGATACAGCACATAGTTTCCTAAATGAGCTATATCTGCAGAATCAAGGTTTAGAGAAAATTCTATCTTAAAGCAGTTGATAACACCATTTTGTCAAATATTATTGTGTCGGCATAGATGTAATGAAGTTCACAATTTTCCCAAATCTTTGTGATGATATCACGTTAAACAAAAAAGGGTGAGGGATGCATTATTTTCTGGAATTCTTTTAGGGGGGCATGAGTAGAGAAGTGGGGAGCTGACTTTCTTAGCTCTCTGGGCTGATTTCGGTTCTCTCTTTAAGATGGTAACCCCTCAAACTGAACACACTTCCCTGGAGGTGTTGTGAAGTTGTCAGGAGAAAATCAGGGAAGGGAGGAAACACATTCTTGTTGCAGGTGAGAGAGGAACTCAGAGTTCTTATTTTAAATATTAATACTTGATGTATCTGATGAAGCAAAATATTTGATCACTGAACAGATACCTATCACTGCCATTTTTCCAGGTGCTGGAGAAACAGTAATGAACAAGGCAGGAAATTTTCTGTTATCATCTAGCTTATGTTGCAGTGAGGGAGGCAGATAATGAGTAAATAAATTAACAAACAGCGTTTCAGATAGTGACAGAGCTGTGGATAAAGTAAGAGGTAATTTGATAGCAACTGGGGAGGGGGCGGTGCTATTTCAGATCGGGTGTCAAGGAAGCGTCCTCCGAATCAAGTTTTAAATACCTGGATTAAAATGAGCCAGCAGAGGAGGATTCCATGGAAGAGTGCTAAGAGCCCTGAGTTGAGGCATGCTTGGTCCTCCTTGAGGACAGCAAGTCTGCAGCCGAGAACAAAGGGGTGCGTGGAAGGCGGCCACGTTGCGGGGGGATGACCAGGGAGGATCTCGTGATGGAGCCCTGGACGTGCATACGGAGTTCTGTTTTTATACCTGGTGCAATGGAAGCTCTTAGAGGGTTTTAATCAGGACAATAATATCTGATTTATGTTTTTAAATGCTCACCCTGGCTGCTGTGTGGAGAATGGACTCTGGGGGAAAGGGAAGAGAGAGGGGAGAGCAAGGAGACCAGTAGGATGATTGCTGCAGTATAGGACAGAGGTGGCTTCTCTAATGAAGTCGGACAAAGAGGCTAGATCCAGGATATACTAGAAGTAGAGTCCACAGAATTCACTGCTGAATTTATACAACCAAAGGAGAGTTAAAGAATCACAGATGACTACCACGTTTTGGCCATTCACTGGGATTGAGAAGACTGAAGGCAGGTTTGGCAGAAAATATCAAGCTCCTATTTCTTTCTGAACATGGTATATTTGTGATCCTATTAGACACGGATACGGTGATGAGGAATCAGTTTCATGATACGAATTTAGGGCTTAGCCGGAAGCTGGGGCCAGAGGCAGAAATTTAGGAGACATTAACATACGGTTAGTATTTAAAACCATGATACTCATTTCTCCTAAGTAATGCATAAAATGTTTAGAGAAGAGTAAACTATCATAAATAGGATTTGGATTTCCCAGAAGTTGTTTGCCAGACTTTCTCTTTTCCTAGTTATTCCTTCATTCTGTTTGTAAAATTAGGATTTGAGTGTTCAGTAGAAATCATATGAGGCACCACGAGAGTCGGGGAGAGAACAGCGCTGCTTAGGTCATGAGGCATTCCTCATACGAACAAAGCTGGTTTGGTATCACGGTGTCTCTCTCCACTTAGCTCCAAATTTGAGTCAGGGTCAAATGGAACCTAAATCACATCTAGAACCAAGGGAGCTTGGGTTTCTGTAGCCTCTGTTGGCCAGAAAGACACACGAGCAGGGGTTGGAGTAGATGCTGAGGGAGCCAATCCAGCGTCTGCCCCGCTGGTCAGAAAAATGTGGACACTGGGTTTTAATGAGGCTTTAATTCTACAAGAGACTTGAGGAATTTTTATTGGAAATTTGTCATGCAGAAATATTTTGCCTTCTTGTACGTTACTGGGATGAAGCAGTTATAGAAAGCTGTGGAAAAGCTCCCTTGGAAGCTATGAGCCAGTTTTCTAAATTAGACTTTTATTTGTTAATCAAAAATAAGAATTGACTGAAATGACTAAGAATAGAAGTGGGGGATATGGTCAGTGAAATGTGGACAACAAACCAGGATCTGTTTACATTCTCGCCAAATGTGTTCCCCAGTTTGGAGATTTGGAGGGTTTTTTTTTAGGAATTTAATTTGGTTTGGGGAGGGGATTTTTTTTTTATTAAATTGGGAAACATACTCATTGTGGTATGTTTCCCAATTTAATATTACATGTAATACACAATATTACATGTCTTTATATCTCTGGAGGTGACTGTGTTTACTGCTTTGTGGATGTACCATTAACACAGAATGCAGAATTGGGAGGGCAAGCTCCCAGGTTCACTGCAGCATTATTCACAATAGCCAAGACGTGGAAACAATCCGAGTGTCCACTGATGGATGAATGGATAAAGAAAATGTGGTACGCATATATATGGAATCGAAAATAAAATATGGTCCTGAAGAAGCTAGGGGCAGGACAGGAATAAAGATGCAGACAATGGACTTAAGGACACAGGGAGGGGAAAGGGTAAGCTGGGACAAAGTGAGAGAGTGACATTGACATGTATACACCACCAAATGTAAAATAGCTAGCTGGTGGGAAGCAGCCGCATAGCACAGGGAGATCAGCTTGGTGCTTTGTGACCACCTAGAGGGGTGGGATAAGGAGGGTGGGAGGGAGAAGCAAGAGGGAGGGGATATGGGGATATATGTGTACATATAGCTGATTCACTTTGTTATACAGCAGAAACGAACACACCATTGTAAAGCAATTATACTCCAATAAAGATGTTAAAATTTAAAAAAAAAAGAAAAGAAAATGTGGTACGAAGATTCAATGGAGTATTATTCAGCCATAAGAAAGAAGGAACTCTTGCCATTTGCCAAAACATGGATGGACCTGGAGAGCACCGTGCTAAGTGAAATGAGCCAAGCAGAGAAAGACAAACACTGTATGATCTCACTTGTAAATGGCAACTAAAAAAGCCAAATTCATAGAAACAGCAAATAGAATGGTGGTTGCCAGGGGCTGATGCATGGGGGAAATGGGAGATATTGGACAAAGGGTACAAACTTTCAGTTTGAGATGAATGAATTCTGGGGATCTAATGTACAGAATGGTGACTATAGTTAATATTGTATACTTGGAAGTTACTATGAGTAGAGCTTTAATGTCCTCACCATAACAACAACATGGTAATTTGTGAGGTAAGGGATGCGTTAAGTAGCTCTATTGTAGTAAATATTTCATAATCATCATACTGTATACCTTAAACTTACATACAATATTACATGTCAGTTATATCTCAATAAAGCTGGAAAAACATCCAAAGTGCAAGCATTGAATTTTTTTCATGCAGAGACTAAGGTAGCTGCATAAAACTAATAGCTATACATTCCTATATATTCTCTGCTTCAATTTTTTTGGGGGGTGTTGACAAAGATGTCTAGAACTTATTTAAAATCACCTTGGAGCTAACTGAATGCAATGTGAATATGGAAGTGTCTGTTTTGTGAAGAATAATTAGGCTTATAATTGTCCAAATTGAACGGTCTGTAGAGTTCTTTTTTTAAAATTTTATTTTTTATACAGCAGGTTCTTATTAGTTATCTATTTTATACATATTAGTGTATATGTCAATCAAAATCTCCCAATTCGTCCCACTATAGAGAACTTTTTCAATTGTCATGTTTAATGTATTTACTTTCATCCAAACAATAAATTGCAATGATACCCAATGGTTTTTGAGTTCTTATTATCAATTTTTTTCTAAGTGCTTTATGTTTTCTCATTTCATCCGCTTACGATTTTTAGTATTTGCCTAATTTTAAGGTAGTATATTTGATTATCTCTATTTTTTAAGGATTTGAAGAAATGATAAACAAAGGCCATGATTATCTGTATACACAAGAGCATTGAGAGTTAGGGTTGAATTTTGTCAAGGGTTATTCAGTGTCTTAGAAGCATTACTTTGTCAATAGTTTGTCCAAGCTTGTTTCTTATGTCTATAAGCAATGTATGACATGAGAACTGTAGAGCTATCATCACCTGTGACTCATTCTCTTGAATCTGAAAATTTCTAGGAAACAAGAACAACTTTGAAGTAAGCTCAGTCTGACAACGAGCTCCTTGCTTGGCATTGGTGGTAGATTCTGTGCAGACTTATGGGAAAGTGGCAGAACTACCAATACAACCAGCCTGTGGAGAAGGGACAGCAGCAGTGGGAGGGAAATGAGGACACTTGTACAGAGCGAGGCAGCCAGGCTTTGTCATTTCCCCCATGGGACCCAAGCGCCTGCAAAGGCTCCCAACACCCTGGACGTGCCTTTCTCCTTTTCCTTCCTTATTTCCACTATTAAATGTTATGTGGTGACTCTATGTATGATGTTGGGTGATTTATGTCTTTGAAGTCCTTTCCTGGAGGAAAGATTGAACTTACAGATCCCCCTTGAACAACCTGGGGGCTAATCCACATATAATTTATAGTCGGCCCTCCAGTATCTGAGGTTCCTCTGGACCCATGATTCAACCAATCAAGGAGCGTGTGGTACCTGCAGTGTTTACTATTGAAAAACACCTATGTATAAGTGGACCGTGGCAGTTCAAACCCACCTTGTTCAAGGGTCAACCAACTGTACTTTTCTTTTTCAGCGGTGGGACTCTCTGGCTCTATAAGTGTAACCAATTCTGGAACACTTCAGTCAGGGGTTAAGAAATATGATTGCATAATTAACACATCAGTTAAGATGCTTTTGGTTCCAAATAACAGAACACCCACCTCAAAATGAACTAAACCATATGGGAAATTATTTGCTTATAAATGAAGAGTCTAGCAATAGGTAGCAGAGTTTGGTCAGGGCGCCAGCTCGATTTCTCTGCAATTCTCTTAACTCTGTGTTCGTTTATTCACTCAAGTCCACTTTCTTTAATGTCACAGAATGGCTGCAGCAGTCCCAGGCCTCACATCCATACACCACACTGTCAAAAAGAATGGGTTATTTTTCTTTTCTAAATATCGAAAGGAAAGAATCCTAAACTCAAAGATTTAGATCAAGTTAAGATGCCAAGCTCACCCTTGAACCAATCATGGCACCAGAAGAATGCCTTCTTCATGTTATCTAGGCTCACTCCTGCAGATGGTGATGGGGAGATTTTGATGATGGTGGGGGAGGCACCATAAAAATACATGACTGCTTCACAGTGAGGAAACACACAATGTTCGCGTGTATAAACCAAGACACAATCCCACGTGCACTTGCTTTCCGAGCTCTTGCAATTGTCATTCCTGGATTGCACCAAGGATTAGTGGGATGCCTGGGGGAGGGGGCTAATTTGGTAGGTTTTAATGTACATGTACATGAGGGGCAACCTGCAGGGGTGGGAATGGAGAATAATCTTGCAGGCTCTTACAAGCCAAAGCCTTCTGGAAGAATATTCTGAGAAGGCAGACTTTTGGCATTTAACAGTAGCTCAGGAGTAAGTTTAATGAAGAATAATCAGTGAGGGGATGTTAATATCAGCGGTCTAAAATTAACCACACAGAAACTGAAGAGCCAAAGAACTGTTGTCAGCTATGTTCAAAGGCAAAAACTAAAATGTATTCCTTTTGTCTCCCCCAAAGGAATTGACATGAAACTTAAAGGCTGTGTGATTCTATAAAGGACTTTATACTGCAGTACCACCTTGTTCAGGGTGCAGTTTTTAGGGTCTTCTTACTGGGTACTTAACTTTCCCCACTTGGTGGATAAAATCTATACGATGTAGACTTTTTGCTATATGAATGGTCAGATCCTGGAAAGAAACACAGATCTAAAATGTTATGAGATTCTGGAAGTCTGGAATAGTGGGGGATTTCTGGAATGCGAACGGCTTTATTTGCATCGTGCAGCACAGAATATGAAAGAAGGCTAGGGCTCCTGATGACAAACAGCAGAGACCTCAACCCCCATACCGGCTTCCCTCCTGTCCCACACCTCACCCCTCTTCCTCTTATAATATGATACAGGCTGGAGGAGGATTGAGGGCAGATGATGAAGAGGGTTTTGTACAGGATGGGTGCCAATCTATGCAGTCTCTGTGACAACGTCCTTCTCTGAGGGAGGCTGGAAACAGAGCTCTGTGGGCATCACCATATTATTCTGACACATCTACACTGGCTGCTTCCTTTTCTACATTACCCCAGGCCTAGAGGGCTTACAGTGATAGGTGGCCAGATCCATCTCTTTGTTTCTGCACTTTAAATTCTAGTCCTGGCTTTCCTATCACTAACTGTGAAACTCGAGGCAAATGATTTCACCTTTGTGATCTTTGTAGAAGACGTGGATAACACTGCCCTTCGTTATAGCACCGCTAATAGGATCAAATTAGGTAACATGGAGGCATTCTCTGAAAATTATAAAGTAATACAATGGTAGAGAATTATTATTTAATCTCTCAAACACCAAAATGGTCTGGAGTGTTTCAATCGTGCAGTCTTTCAATGTGCCTGAGGTTTCTTTGTTGTAATGGTAATTCTTATTGCAGTGATACAATTCGATCATTCTAAAAAGCAAAGCACTAAGATGCTTCTACTTTATAAAATCAGATACAGGAAAAAAGGCATATGCAAGTGTTTTGGCTGTTACCATCCAAGTAGAATATCGGTCAAATCTGATAACAGGGATCCGACTCCACCATCAGCACAGTTTCTGCGATTTCACTGGCTCTAATGAGCTGGATAGAGAGAACGCCTACTGTGAAATACATACAGGAATCAGGAGAAACGGATTTTGATGGGAAGACGTGAGGATATATGTCCCTCTTGAGATTAATTCTAAAACCTCATTATGGTTGGCCATGAAAAACATTTCAAGTCCTTACTCTAAACTGCTTAAACATTTCATTCTGTTGCATTAATCAGGATTCACAAGGAAAACAAAGTGACCTCTCCAACTCCCGCCTGAGGGAGATCACATAGGCTGGTTCTGATGCCCATTCACAAGTTCCTGGGAAAGAAGGGCATGAGCTCAGCTGGAAATGACAGAGGGGTCCTATGTGACTCTTCAATGGCATCATTAAAAAAGCTGTGTTTAATCTCTTCAATCCCTGACTTTAAAATGACTGCCATTGTGTGAGTTGGAAGACACAGTACTGACGAGGGCATGGTGGCAAAGACAGAAGGAAGCACCTGAATTTTTTTTTAAAGAAAATGTTTTTTTGTACAGAATTTGTCCCTTAGTTCATCCTTAGCTCTGTTTTCCCTGAGGTTATTTCTTGTCCATCTCCCTTCCTGGACATAAAACACTTGGTCTTGGTTATTACCACAGGCATATGGGTTTTGGTGTGTGCTGGGATCCAGCTTCTTTGAGTCTCTGTGGGAACAGAGAAGCATACAAGGCAGGCAGTAGGAGGAATTATTATTACTACTATTTATTTTTGCCTCCTTTGCCTGACTACGCATGGGGTTGGGTGAGAAAAGTCTGCAGGAGAAGGGCTGGCTGGGATGCCCCTTCTTAACCCAGATCAACCAGAGGCAGAGTTGATTCCCACCCCCAACCCTGACTCCAGAAACCATTTAACTTTCCCATGAAACCTATAACTCTAAATAAACACTGTTGGTTTGAAGTAGTTTCTGTCTGAGACATTTCTATTTCCAGTATCCCGTTCTCCTCCCTCCAAATATCCCCACAAATGCCAGGGAACAGGAAACGTGGATCAATATAGCAATTACTGATTAGCCCCAAATCTAAGTTATTTACAATTTAATGCTTATGGAGCACATATGACAAAGAATTCAGAGGACTATGTGATCACCATGTGATGCCCAGTTGCAAACCTGACCTTACACCACTTAAGAGCACTTGAGTTCAGGTCATCAAAATGGGTTTCAATCTTTGGCTCAGCTGCTTCACCTCCCTGATGCCTGGTCATCTACAAAGTGGAGAAACCTCACCTAAGTAACAGAGCCTCGGGAGGGTTGAGTGAGAACAAAAATGAAGGCTCTTTGTAAAAGTCAAAGGTCATGTAAAAATGAGCTTCTGTCTGGGCCTGCAGCCCTTGGGATTTTAAGGATGGGCTTTATGAGTTTGTGAGTGTTCCTTAATGTTCCAGAACAGAGGGCCAGAGACAAATGGACAGGTCCCTGTACCTAGATCTCTGGGCCTATGCAAAGTATTTCCAAGCAATTTGGCCTTGAAGATTGAGTTGGGGGAACTGAGGCAATGCAGTGCCATTTCCTTTCTTGTCAACTAATAATAGAAAACCAGATAATAAAGAACACTACCCCATCTTCTACACCCAGCCCGCATCTCCCCACCTCTTATCACTAGATTTATTTTGCTTAAATATATGGCATCTCCAGATTCAGACCAGGAGGAGCTGGAGTGAGGACGCAAAGGACTGTGAATGCAAATCTGGATGCGGGTAGGAAGATACAAAGAGGGGAAGGATCTGGGGATACAGAGAAGCCAAAAATGCAGGTCTCTTCTTCCACTTCCCTCCAGAAAGAATAAGTAAATAAAAGAAAAATTTTAAAGGTAACTGTGAAAGGTATTTTAATGATGAAACTCTCATTAAAAAAGAATCCTTTGTGCTACTGGTTGTATTGGCATCAACCATTGCAAATCTCTGGAAAATAATTCCATGTTGCTGGAGAATAAATGAAACCAGAGAATTCTTAAATAGGACAAAAAAGTAAAAACACCAACCAACCAACCGAGCTCTTCATAAAATAGCTAGCAATTTAACAAAATCCTTCTGTGCTTTCTCTAAAAGGTAAGAAATCTCAGAAGCACTGGTTTTACAAGTCAACAGCAAAGATAATTGGTTCCACCCCTGTCCTCCCTCCTCAGGGGAGGCCCCACCCACACCCGATGCACTGTGCTCGCTGGTGTCCCCCCAACTAGTCCTGTCCCTGGTTTCTGGCAGGTCTTCAGCAAACATTTGGTGAATCAAAGTTTTTTTAAATCTTGGAGGTTCTAAAGTTTTCATCTTTTGTCTTTAGGTGGAATAAGGGTAAACACTCAGGCTAGCTATAGCTCTTCCATACACCCTGCCCCCTCTCCCCCCCTCTCTCTTTCCATCCACCTTCCTGTCTTTCTGTCCTCACTCTGGGCAAGCTCTAATGGCTCAGCTGTTTCTGCAGGGGCCTCCAAGGGGTCTTCCTGCCCACGTGCTCTCTCTGCTGCCACCAGTGGGGTTCTGTGATGTAAATCTGCTCATGTACTCATTAAATCAGTATTTACTGAGTTCCTGTGTCATGCTGGCAACTATTCTAGGTTCTGAAGATCCCCTTTAACAACTTACCATCACGTGTGGGATTGCACGGTACCAGCCTCCTCCCCTGGCCTCCTTACACATCTCACCAGCTGGCTTTTCAACCACACCGGAGTCCTCATTTCCTGAGAGCAGTGCTGACTCACCCCTTCTCCTCTTTACTGTTCCCTCTGCAATGAAAACCCTTCCCTCCCTTGTTGATCTGAAGAATTCCTATTCATCCTGTAACACCCACGTAAGGGGCTTTTCTGTAAAGGCTTCTCTGACCTCTTTTTCTATTCAACCCAGAGTGAGGTCACCATTGTACCTTGCATACCCTGAGTGCTACAGCACTGCCAGCATGTGCTTGTGTGTTACATTTGTGTACTGCACATATGTAATTACATATACAGCATTGGACCGTAATGCTTTCTCTCCATGGCCGTCTCCTGGCTGCAGTGCCAGCTTCCTGAGGTCAGGCATTAGTTCTAGTACATCCTGGCGTGCCAGCACCTAGTGAGGTATGCAATACACATCTGTTAAAAGAAGAGCAGCAGATCAGCTTTCCCTGTGGATCCTCCTATACCTGCCTCTAAATGTCGTTTCTCCAGGCCTCATTCCCTTTTCACTCCAAGACTCTCACCTAATCCCATTACTTTGATGCATCTGTACTCGATAACTCCCCCAAATTTATCTCTACATCAGACCTCTCTTCTGAGTTCCTGCTCACATATCTGACTGTATATCTGACTTATTACCTCTTCCTGGGCATTTCCTAGACGCCTCAAACATACTATCCAACAACAAGGTTAATCTTCCCCTCAAATCCACTTCTCCATTTTGTTAAATGGCACTAAAAATCCACTCCCCCCCCCTCCAAGCCAGGAACCATGATCTCGTCTTTGAAAGTTCCTTCTCCTTCAACTCAACATTCAATCCATTACCAAATCCAGTACATTCTACTTCTCATACAGATCTTGATTCTTTCTTGGTTTCTTCACCTCCACTGGCCCTCCCTCCTCGTCTCTCTCATTTGGTTCACTTTTCCAGCCTCCTGACTGCTGTCTCTACCACCAACTTGCTCCCCTTCAATCTGCTCTCCATAAGGCAGGCAAACAAATTAAAAAAAAAATGCAAATAGCATTTTGTCCCTCCTTGCTTAGAACTCTTCAGTACCTTTCCACTCACAACAAGATAAAATTCTTCTCGAAATCTTAGCATGACCTGCAAAACCCTATCCCAGCTGGCCTCTACGTTCCTCGTCAGGCATTTCTGGCACTCCTTATACCCTCACTTTTTATGCTTCAGACATACAGGCTTTACTTTTTGCCCTTAATAGGCCAGGATTCCCCTACCAAATGGAAGCAGACACATAGAATTCAAATTCAGATTATACCAGTTATCAGGGGACGCTGAGATTCTCTGGATTAAATTAGGGTCGCCAGTCCTCACGCAAACTAAGGATATTGCTAATTAAGATACAAAGCAGTGTGGTATATGTATCACGGAGCACCACCTAAGGTGGGAAAGGAATACGCCAACCTATTTATTTCAGTTAGAATTAGCTGGGCTCATTTAGGGTATAGTTAATCTTGGAAAAAAAATGGAAGAGATTAAGTTATAATGGCTGTTCTAAGATAGATAATTCTTTCTTCTCTGATGTACACTAAAAAAATATTATCTCTCTTTTCCCAGTCTTGTTCGGAGAGTCTCCTGGCACCTGGATTATTATTGAAAATGTATTATATATTGGAGAACTTCAAATCTGCAGTCAAATAAACTGCAAACCTGATTACATTTGCAACACTACCCGGAGGTCCTAACTCTACATTTTAACAAGGTATTCAACCAGCTGAATGCTAGAAGCGAGACTTCACATTACCAAAACTGTCTTATTCATGAATTCCACAAAAACAATTTATTTTCACATTTATCATCAGTAATAAATCACATTGTTATCAAGAGGCAAAGCACATTTTGTGATACATTGACTTTCCTTTTCATTGCATTTCTTTTACTACTTAGAGATTTTCCCCAGCGGTAAGCCAAGATGATCTTCAAACAATGAATTGGAAAAGATAGGAGCCGTTAAAATATCATTTCCTTCTACTGTGGAAAAGTTTCATTGCTGTAGTCAGTGTTTTAATAATCCAGGTAGAAAGTGGTTACAGAGGCTTGGTAATTTCAAATCTAGTTCAGGGTCAGCAAAAACAAACCCCAAGTGGTCTGATTTTATTATCTGCGGAGAGAGTGTAGCATGATGGGAAGGCTTTGGATGGTGGATTCAGAAAAGCTCAGTCTGAATCACATGGCAGAATAAATGTGGGGAGATGACTTCTCTGAGCCTCGGGTTTCTCTGAAGAATATTGCATCTGCTATTAGGGTGGGAAGGTGTAAATGACCTGAACTGCCAGTGCAGCGCTGGGCATGTAGCAAGGGTTAAGAATTGCAGTTTGAGTGACTTGTAATGATGCAAAGCATTCTTCCACGCTCTCCTCATCCTCCTTATTTGCGAAGGAAAATGCCAGGCTGCCTCTGGAATTCGTATCATTGTGCAGCTGCAGCTCCTATGGATACCTGATTCCATTAATTTCCCAGAGCATGTGGGTTTTCTGGAAAAGTTGGGTTTATTTTGCTACGGTTCACTCGAGAGTCTCGTGATTTTGGCATTACTACAATTGCCAGTAATCTGGATTCGCATCCCCTGGTTGTCACCGAATTCTGGAATTACTGTGGACCTATACAGATTCCATTTAAAATTCCATTCTAAAGGGAGAGAGCTTTTTGTGTAGTGATATGATTTCTAACCATTCTAGGGAGCAAACACTAGTTCATTTTTTTTAAAAATTTATTTATTTATTTTTGGCTGTGTTGGGTCTTCCTTGCTGCGTGCAGGCTTTCTCTAATTGCGGCGAGTGGGGGCTACTCTTCGTTGTGGTGAGTGGGCTTCTCATTGCGGTGGCTTCTCTTGTTGCGGAGCATGGGCTCTAGGCATGTGGGCTTCAGTAGTTGTGACATGTGGGCTCAGTAGCTGTGGCTCATGGGCTCTAGAGCACAGGCTCAGTAGTTGTGGTGCATGGGCTTAGCATATGGGATCTTCCTGGACCAGGGCTCAAACCCGTGTCCCCTGCATTGGCAGGTGGATTCTCAACCACTGCGCCACCAGGGAAGCCCACTAGTTCATTCTTTTATTTAGTAATTTATTCAAGTATTCACTGAGTGTGTACCACATGCCACACACTGTTCTAAGGGGAAACAGCAATGGTCAGAAATACAAAAACCTCGGTCAGGAAGGAAATACACATACTTAATAAGTAAGTAAACCATACAGTCTGTAGATGATGAGGGTCACTATGGAGACCAGAAGGCGGGGAAGCTTTCTAGGGAGGTGCCAGAGGAGGGTCTTCGTTCGAATTTTAAATACGGTGGTCAAGGAAGGTGTAGTTGAGGAGGTGACACTTGAGTGAAGATGTGACAGAGATTAGTGAGAAGGCCACGTGGACTCCTGTGGGAGGAATGTTCCAGGCAAAGGCAAGGCCAAATGCAAAGGCTGAGACATGGAGGGGTGCTTGGTGATTAAGGAATAATGAGGGGCCCAGTGGGACTGGCAGCAGTGAGCAAGGGGAGAACAGAGGGAGGCATCAGAGAGGGAGGGCCTTGGGGGACACCGTAAGGACTCCGGCTTCTAATCTGAGGCAGAGGGGAAGTCACCAGAGAGTTTTAAGCAGAGGAATGGTGTGATCTGAGTGGAGTCAAGGAATCTCTTCAAAGGTTATCCTTTTCACGCAGCAGGAATCTGGGGCAAAAGCTACAAGAGTCAATTACGTAGCTCAGGGAATATATTCTAAAAATTTCTGAGAAATAGGAACTCTGAAACAGAGTGAGCAGGGGTAGAGAGAATAAACACAAACTCCCCATACCTCCCCCTCCTTTCCAGCCCCTGGTAGCCACCGTTCTACTTTCTGTCGCTGTGAATCTGACTACTCTAGGAATCTCATTTGAGAGGAATCATACAATATCTGTCTTTTTGTGTCTGGCTCATTTTACTCGGCAAAAGGTATTCCAGTTTCATCCGTTTTGTAGCATGCGTCAGAACTTCATTCCTTTTTCATGGCCGAATAATATTCCTTTGTATGGATACACTTAAGCCCTTTTAAATGCTACTCGTTTGGTACCACTTCACCATCTTGGATGTTTCTTTTTTGCCTTGGGTCACTACAACTTCCTCGGGCCATGATTTTGGGGAGGAACTTGGAAGAGGCAGGTAGTTGGAGCCCAGGCAGAGGGGTTCCACTCCTCCCTCTGAGAGGAGAAAGGGGTTCAGGATGGCTGGCATTGAGGGCAAGTTTAGCGTTAAAGAGAGTAGCACATGAGAATGTGATTTCTTGGTGGCTTCTATTTCCTCTTGTAGGATGAGGGGCAAGTTAATCTACGAAGAATGCATGAGGCGCCCACAAGCCAACAACTTCCTGAGGCAGTCCATTCCAGTTCTTTCTCCATCTCACGTACCAGCACTCATCTTTGGGTTTTGTGGAACAAAGTTATAACTCGTGATATAGTCCTAAAAAATGAGATTGTGGACTACATACTTATTCTAAGGGAATGAACATTAGTCCTGTACCTAATGATTTATTGCTTATTTGGTCCTTTTGATGAAGTACTTTTGTGTTATTTTAATGTGTCTCAAGGGGACACAATGCTCTGCAGTCAGAACCTTGGAGAGTTATTTGATGTCAGTAACATAGAGGCACATCTCTCCTCTCCTCCACTTATCCTCAGAAAAAATCAGTTTCTTGACATTCTCAGTTAGAGCCGAGTTACACTGAAGAGAAGAATGATTGGAGAAAAAAGAACGGGTGCAGTTGGAAGGCTCTCCTCTGAGAAGGGGGCTTGTCAGGCTGGTGGCTGCTGGTGGCTGCTGGTGGTGACAGTCTCCCCCTTAAACTCTCCAGAAGAGGGAGCTGCAGGTCTCTACTACCTGCCCTTCCTATGAAGAGTTCTCTACTCAGAACTTGAAAAATAAAACCCAAGGTATATACTGCACTGCCTCAGAGTAAAAAAGCTCTAAATCTCAAGGCTAATATAAAACAGAGATGAAGTAATCATTGAAAACCAATGAAGATCATCTTTCAGGTACAACATGTAAGTATAGTAGACTTGGTTAAGCCTGGATAGTGGAACTCTTTTAGCCTATTATTAGCCAGTTATAAGAGCTATGCAACCAGCCTCTTTGAACTGCTTGATGTAGCAAGTATGATTTTTTATGAACAACATTGAAAGTCTCCCACATAATGTTTTAGGCTATTAAGCAATGAATTTGTTGACTCACTATCCAGGTAGAAACATAGGTTATGAGATGCAAGTAACGGACACCCTTTTCAAACTAAGGAGGAGGAAAGGGCCTTTATAGGAAGGATGCTGGGTTGTCCTATAGAATTTAAGGAGAGGTTGAACAACCCAGATTTGGAGAGAACAGGAACTAAGGCAATTCTAAAGTTCTCATTCCAAAAGTTCATAGACTATACTTGGGGGTCCTACCATTGATGGGACTCAGTTCCTAAGTCTGCATGTTCTCAGTTCAAGTGGTCAGCAGAAACTAAGACCGTCACCCCCCACTCCACATCCCAAGGTGAGAGAAGCTGATTCGATGGTTTCAAGTCAGGTGTCAACCCAGACCTACCCCTAACGCTCGATGGGCCTGAGTCAAGAGTGTAAAGGAGACTCCCATGCCAAATGTGTAAATATTAAAAGTTACAAATCAAGATAATAAGATGATAAAATGTTCTATCCTCTTACCTTGACAGGCATACCTTTCTAACAACCTGGAAATCCAGGTTGAAATTTATGACTCTTAGATTCCATGGGGTACTGTGCCCAGATGTAGGAGCGGAGAGAGCTGGCTCCTAGCCTGCCACCTTCTGCTACTCCTGACTTATGGATACCCCAGTCTGCATATCTAAGCTCCAAATGCAGCCTGCACAAGTAACTGCCCTTCTTACCATTTGGGCCTGGGGCTGGCAAGGCTTATGTGGGCCCTAGCGGTAGGATGGAGGCTGTTTGGGCATGGATTCCAGGGCCCTGGATTCCCAAAACAGTCAATGGAAAGGGTACACTTTGAGAAGGATGGGGGTGCAGTTGGAAGAGGGCCAGAGCATGACACCCAAGGCAGAAGTCCCTCTCACCTAGGTATTAAGATGTAATACTAGCTGTAATATCAGGAAATAATATTACTCTGGTTGTAGTTGGGTAATTATGGCTCATCCTATTACAAGGCTAGTTGAACATGTCAAAGGATAGAAAAGGAACCTTATACTCAAACACCTGGTTTACTGCACCCTAAATCAAAAGAGATCAAAATTACCTAGGTGCTGTCTAAGAAAGAGAAAAACAAAGAAAATGGTCACAGTAACACGATAAATCCTAAGCAACTTATCTTTTTACTTCTGAAGTAAAAACAGCTTATTCTTTCCCCAAAAAGATCAGCAAAGGTTTTACTTTTAAAAGTCATGTAGACTGTCAATGTCAATTTTGTGGCTTTGTTCTACAAGGTTTTTATTTCTTCTCAGGAAAACAAAACAGAGCAAAATACCACAACACCTGAAAACAATTCAGGTTCAAAGTGTGCTAAGGTTTTATTCCATTACTTTTCTCTTCTGGGTTCCTTAATAGGCATATCTGTGTGCAACTAAGATCTTCAGGACCTTACATGACTTATTCTCTACATGCAGTTGTAATTTCCTATTTTCTGACCTCAATTTCCACTGCTGAAATTGAATAGTATGACACCAACAGAATGAAAAAAAATTACATAGGAACAGATCTCTCAAGAAACAGGATAAATATCTCCAAACCGTAGGGACTGAAAAGATGGAAAATAGTTTGTACAAAACTGTTTTGAAAATATTTTAAAAATTATAAATAAATCTTTTACCATTAACCATATATACCTGTGGTTTCTCATTGTCTAAATAATAGAGTCCAAATTGATTAAAACTTTCATCTTTCTGGTCTTCTTGCTTCTTTATAGCCTCCAATATACACATTTTTCTATGGCTCTGTTTTTATTTTACCATTCTTCTTGTTTGAGAGCTTCCAGTGAGGCCCTACTTGCTACAGCAATGAGTCTTAAGTGTACAGGCAATAAAGTTTGAGTACCAGCTTTAGACTCCAAAAAAAACCCCTGGGTCTGAGTTCCAGTTCTGCCATTGACAAGCCTTGTGATTCTAGACAAATTACTTAACTTTTCTAGTCTCTAGTTTCCTCATCTGTAAAATGGGAATAACAGTGCCTATCTTATTGGGTTACAGTAGATGTTAGATGAATTAATACAGATGAACTCTTATGGCAGTGCCTGGCAAATAGTAAACCTTCCGCAGGTAATTAACAAAACATACGTGTCCTCTTAGGGTTTGTGGTCCTCCCGCATCCCTATAGGCTCATCTCTTGCTGTTCCCAGTCTTATAACTCAGGAGTCCCCAACCTTTTTGGCACCAGAGGCCGGTTTCGTGGAAGACAATTTTTCCACGGATGGGGGCGGGGGATGGTTCAGGCGGTGATGTGAGCCATGGGGAGCGGCAGATGAAGCTCCCCTCACTGGCCCGCCACTCACCTCCTGCCGTGCGACCCAGTTCCTAACGGGCTGCAGTCCGCTACCAGTCTGTGGCCCAGGGGTTGGGGACCCCTGTTATAACTTATATATCAGAACTACTCAAAGTTTCGTGACCATGCTATACAGTTCCTTCTGTGTAGGATGGCAGACTCATACTTTCCTTTAAAGAATCAAGCTAGGACATGACCCCTTCAGGAGTTCTCCCTTTGCCCACACACGGGTAAGAGCTCCCTCAGTGCTAGTTCTATATATACTTCTCTGCTACGCTTTCTCAGTGTAGAGGATGCAAGTCCTTGCTTGGTGAGGAGAGTCAAAGAAGTGGGCAGATTTCCAGCAAGTTCTCCGAAATAAGGTTTACCCATTGCCCCAGAAAAACAGGTCCAAGGAGACCTCGGCTATTGGTGAGCAAGGGTAAAGAGTCAGAGGGCCAGGGGCAGGGCCCTGGTAGTGGCCAGTGAAGAGGGGCAGAGGGAGGCATGGCCTGGGCCCCTGTGGCCTTAGAACCTGGACAGAAAGTCCCCCTTGGATCCTCCTTGTTATGGGGATGGGAAGAAAGAAGATGTGGGGTCAGCGGTCCAATGAGAGGCCGGTCTTGGAGGGATTCTTAAGAAAAGCTTTTGACTCCAGAACCCAGAGCCGCACATGGTGAGGCTGGTGCTGGGGGGCCTCCGTGCTACACTGACCACCGACACGGGCTGACTGGTGGTGTGACCATGACCCAGCCTTGTGACACAGTGGCCCTAGGTGAAGACTGTAGCCCTGCTATCTGGGGCATTGGCGGAAAGGGAAGGGCCAAGTTCAGGTGACATGTTGTGGGACCTATGGCTCGATAAGAGTGGTTGAAACTCTTGATTGTTCTTGAGTCCCCAGAACATTTCACTGGTTGGCGCTTAGGCCCAAGAAATATTAGTTATTGCTACTCCAGAATGGCAGAGTCTGAGGAAGTACCTGCTGTACACAGCATTATAAATTATAGGGTTTGTGTGTCTCTATTTCCTCTTCTTTTAGACCGCGGGCTCCTTGAATGTAGACATGTGGTTATTACTGTCACCAGTGCTGAGCAGAGTGTGGTCTACAGACGTTCAATTAAATGTTTAACTATCTGGAATCAAAAAACCTATCATCTGGCACCTACAGAGGTTCTGGATTCATTTAACTTATTAACAAGGGCTATTCCATAATGACCCAGCTTAGCGGTTATCACCCTTTCACTACTAAAGACCCTACTTATTATTTTCTTCAAGGAAATCATATTTTGCAAAATTTGGTCTACCAGACTGCAATTATTAGCAATCTGTTTCCTGTTTCCATTAGATCTATTTAACTGCCAACCAAATCTTTTTAAGAGCCTCAACTAACCATTTACCATGAGATAACCATGATACATCATGAGCCAGTCAGTTACCACACTTAACAGCCAAAAGAAGAATTTGAAACTTTAGTTTGCATAGTTTTTGACTACGCATCTTGAAACACTGAAGCTTGATGGTGGACTCCCATTTCTGCTTTGATTTCAGATCAGGAGTGAAGGCTTCAGGTTCAACCCTGTCACAGGTGGCTTGGGACTGGGTTTTTTATTCTTAGATCTGGAAAGGACCTCAGAACTCCCCTAGTTTAGCCCCTCAGTCCCCAAGTCCTCCCGAAAAACAGGCTAAGCAGGCCAGTGTCCCCAGACTAATTATTATCAGAGCTAGAACCAGGACCCAAGTGCACTAAATCCCAGCCTGTGGCAAAGAATCCCAGGCCAACATTACTCAACCCTCTAATTTCTGCACAAAAAATTACAGAAAAATTTTAAAGCTGTTAAGACTTTGGGTCCATTTTCACATTTCCTCTCATTTTACAGACTTAAAAAGGCAGGTTTGGCGAGGTCAGGTGACTCACCTGAGGGAGAACCTCAGAATTAGGAGTGAAAGTGGGATCAGATTTCTGATCCTCTGACTCTCCATCCAATTTCTTTTGGTAAATGAATCTGAAATTAGTTTCATCTCAGCCGAAGACAAGATATGTCTTGGCTTTACATGATGGAATCGTGGTCATTACTGCATGCCCTGCCCCCCATGGCTGCCATCATGGGCTGCTCACTCTGAGGAAGTGCTCCACGGGTGCTAGGCACTAGGGTACAGCAAGATGAACAAGGGTGGTTCTAGCCTTCCAAGCTGCTGGGAAGACATGAGCTTCCCAAGTAAACATATCCAGCCAGTCCTTGCAATGACCAGTCAAAAGGTAGTCGTTTTATAGTATTGACGTGGCGCTCTTCTGCACACGTAAAAAGCTCTGTGATATTTGGGGTTTGGGTTGATCTGGCACTGTTATGCACATGGATTTTTTTCACATATACACATATTATCAAAGTCATCCAAAGAGGAGAAGACTTATTACCGAGGACAGTATGTGCATATGCATTACTAACTAACATCAGTAATCCAGTTAAAAAGGCTTTGCTTAACATGCTTTTCCCCTACAGAGTTTGAATTTATTCATTCCATGGCTGGGAAATTGCTTTTGTTGCAACATATTGGTAAAATATTTTGTCAAAGTAGTTTAAATAGCCTCCAATGAATTAATCTATATTCTCTATTCACAACAATTCATAGAGCTATCAAAAGGTATTTACACCCAATAAAGCCTTCAGCATCACAGTTCCTCATCTGTTGTCCATTAGTTACACACACAGGCAATTTTAAACTGTTTTGCTAGTGTGAAAGAACTGCTTCAATTAAAATGAGTTAAACAATGTCTCTAACTTATAACAGGGATGACAGTTGACCTTGAACAACACGGGTTGGAACACAATGGGTCCACTTTATGCAGATTTTTTTCAATAAACATGTACTACTCCATCTGTGGTTGGTTGGTTGAATCCACAAATGTGGAACCAGGAATCCAGAGGGCCAACTGTAAAGTTATATGTGGAATTTCCACTGCAGGGCGTTGGCACCCCTCACCCCTGCATTGTTCAGGGATCAACTGTATTTATAAATACGAAGCCAGTTCTTTCTTCATAGTACAGTAGCTCCTCTCCAGTCGCTTAATATTTCCAAATAATATATCTCAGTGAAAAAGAGCATATCCCACTGAAGATATGCTCTAGTAAGAGAAATGGATACCTGTTGGAAGGTACGGTATTGATTTGTTTCAGAAGTTCATCTGAGATTTAGGATAACAAAATCTCCCAATATTCAGTCATTCAGAAAAAATTTCTAGGGCTTCCCTGGTGGCACAGTGGTTAAGAATCCGCCTGCCAATGCAGGGGACACGGGTTTGAGCCCTGGTCTGGGAAGATCCCACATGCCGCAGAGCAGCTGGGCCTGCGCTCTAGAGCCTGCAAGCCACAACTGCTGAAGCTCGCACGCCTGGAGCCCATGCTACGCAACAAGAGAAGCCACCACAATGAGAAGCCCATGTACCGCTGCGAAGAGTAACCCCCGCTTGCTGCAACTAGAGAAAGCCCACGCACAGCAACAAAGACCCAACTCAGCCAAAAATAAATAAATAAAGCCAAAAAAAAAAAAAAAAAAGTAAAGGGAAAAATGCTTTACATTTGTACAACAAGTAAAAAAAAAAAATTCTAAATGCCTACTAGGCACCCAGCAATATACCATGTTTCAGGTAGGCAACAGTGAAGCACATAATTCAGAGAGGAAACTGACATGCAAATTCACAATGACATTGCATTACGTCTGCTACAATGGAGTACCATGGGAGCAAGGGAGAAAAGAGAAGCCAAATCTTCCTGGGAGGAAAGTTTCTTAAAAGAAGGAATGTTTGAGCTAAGGCTAGGAACAGTAGGTAGCTGCTCCTCTGTAGGTAGCTAAAGGAGGGGGGAGGCTCGAGGTCATGGAGGAAGGATCACTCCAGCATCAGTGAAAGGATGCACTGGAGGCGGATCCTGGAAAACCAGTTTGGTTGTCATTAAGCTTTCTTCTCTTGTTAGACAAAGATCTATTGCCAAAATCATCTAGAAGATCACCTAGGAAAGATACTCTGAGTTATCATCTGATTTATTCCGCTGCTAATTGCAAATTGGCTATTTACACCACCACGTTCTTAAATGAGTACATTTATTGCTAGAGGCTTAAAGTAGTCCCCGACCAAGAGGACTGTTCTTTAGTGTGGCAACATTATTTAACTGTACAGAGACAACTGATTTATCGCTTCAGAATTTTCTTCATATGTGGACAAAAGAGAGTAAGAGGTGAGTTTTTAAAAAACTGTTAGATGGCTAATTTAATCAAGTTATATGTGTATATCTACAGATACACACAGTCTTTCCAGAACTCATCCCAGGAATAAGAAATAAGCAAAATCATTTCCAAGCTGCCAAAAGCAATATGACAGAATCTGTGCTGAGGTAACAGAATTCTTCATGAACTGACTTATTTATGTTTAATTTAGAAATAATTCTAATAATTAGTTCAGTAATCTAGCTTCTTAGCTAATAACTTTCTTCCTTCATCCCCCCCTTTTTTCCTCTGCATTTCCTCCTTTCCTTCTCTCCTTCCCTGTTAAGTATCTATCATTTCCTAACACTATGCTAGAATAACAGAAGGGCAGACATTCAAAAGGGACTTAAGCCTTTACCATAGACATCTGGTGCTTCTTGCTTGTATTAGATGAAACTAAGAACAAAAAAGGACATCAGATACAAAAACCGCTATAAGGACAAAAGATAGCATCTGGGAGCCATATAACACGGAAGCCAAGAGATCTCAGCACTTCAGTGTCTCTAAATAATTGATGTTGATTATAATTCCCCTTGGTTATAAAAGGTTAAGTATTAGCCTTGTGTTCAGTTAGGGCGTGTTAAGTTTAGAATGATTTCTACTAAGATAGTTTAAATAAAAACATTGCTGTTTATGTTGTTCTCAGCTCCTTTAAAACTAGTCCACATAGAATAGCATTTTTGAGGGCCTCAGGAATCTCTCCAGTTACCTACCCAAGACAAAATGCATACGTTTTAGCAAAGTTAAGCATAATGCTCTTTAAATCAAAAGCTGATTACAGATTAGATCACTGGCAAGCCATTTACTACTGGTCTAGAAAAACCTCACCCTTCCCACGTACAGTGCTTCCTCAGATCTGGGAGTCCGAAAGGGACAGTCAAAGAGAGTAAAAGAAGACACAAGTTTATCACTATTACCAGAGGAAACAATGCAAATTACAGTACCTATTAATAGCCGGGCCATAGTATTATCTTGCCTACTAGCATGATGTATAAGCACATACGTGTGTGTGTGTGTGTGTGTGTGTGTGTGTGTGTGTGTGTGTGTGTGTGTGTGTGTGTGTGTGTGTGTGTGTGTGTGTGTGTGTGTGTGTGTGTCTGGTTAAAGGGAAGCAAATCAACACCAAGTATATGTCTTTATCCATTGTTTTCTTCAGGTTACCCGAACTGCTTTGCGGGCTGGAAAGTAATTTAGAGGAGTCCTGAATGGACACAGAAATAAAGGCAGGGGAAGTGGGAGAGGAACCTAGTAGGGGATACTGCAAATAACATACTGAATACCAATTCTAATATATTTATTTAATCTATACCATTGACATGATGCTGAATGTTCTGAGAAGGAAAACTTGTATGTTAAGGATTCATCAACTTCTGGTTCAAGATGGTGACGTAGGAGAACCGTGAGCTCACCTTTCCCCATGGACACACCATCTTCAGCTACATATGGAAAATTTTCCTCTGAAAAAACCCCTCAAAACTAGCTGAGTGACTCCCACACACTGAGTGAAAGAAAAAACCCACACTGAGGTGAGGAGACGCTGGGACACAATCTTGCAGTAAATAAACTCCATCCCTGGTGTGCCAACCCACAAATGGAAGGGAACTTGCAACCCCAAGCTTCTCTCTGAGAAGTGAAGTGTTTGAATCTTACATTGGATACCCCAGCTTTTAAGACTTGAGAACTGAGCCCCCAAAAGGTGAAGCTTGGAAAGGCAACAGGGCTTGCACCCACCAGAACCACAAGGCTACAGCAAACTGAGAAACAGTTCTTAAAAGGGCTCGTGTGCTCAGATTCACCGCCCCCCCCAGGGCCCAGCACAGAGGCAGCCAACAGAAACATGCCCAGATTTTCTGTGAGAGAGGCTTATTTGCTTGTCTTAAGTGTCAGCCTGAGGGGCAGGCATCTAACCTAACACAAATCTAGGGGTCTGTGGAAATCCTCTCCAAACGGAGACTGGCAGGTGCCACCTTTGTGCTCTCCCTCTGCCTCACTCCAGCTCACTGGTATCTCCCCAAAAGGAGCCTGTACCCCCATCTGGCACCCTGACTTTCGTGGCTGCCACCCAGGGGACAACTGTACATCGCCTGGCTCTGGGACCCAGTGGGGCTTTTGCTCATGTGTCCCACAGGACTGTAACCAATGGAAAAAGAGCTCTTAACTGGCTAACATCCCCAGGGTACAGTGCAGAAACAACAGACTGAGGGGCCCACTCTTTCTGTGAAAGAGGCCTAATAGAATATTTTTATAGCTAAGACCTAAGGGGTAGACCTCTAACTGAACACACATCTAAGGGCTGACTGTTATCCTCCCCAGAGGCCTTTAAGGGTGGACACTATCTTTGCACTCTCCCTTTGTTGCAATCCACAGTGCAAAATCTCCTGAAGGGGAGCTTTTATATGTGTCTGGTGTCCCAGCTTTTATGTGTGATGCCTGGATTTGTGACTCCTGCCCATGGAATTCTCCTTGATCACCTAGATCTAGCGGCCAATGGGGCCTGTGCTTGCGGGTACCATGGAACTCTAACAAATGGAGAGACAATTTTTGGCCAGCTACCACCCCCAGGGCACAGTGCAGACAGCAGGCTAAACTGCACCCTTGGTCTTTCTGTGAAAGATGCCCATGTGCTCGTCACTGAGCTTTGACCTGAGAGGTAGGCTGCTAGTTTGTCAAGCATCGAGGGGCTACTGAGGTGCTTTCTAGGAATGGCCGGTGGGCACCATCTTTGTGTGTTCTATCTGCCTCACTCCAGGTCATCGGTATCTCCTGGAAAAGATATTGCGTACTTGTGTGCCACCCCAATTTGTGTGCCTGCTGCCCAGAGGACATCTCTAGATCACCTAGTTCTGGCGGCCAGTGAGACTTAAGCTCATAGTCCCACAGGACTGTATATATTTGCATATTTTAAAAGCTGTTGCCTGAGGGTCTGACTTCCAATTAGCCTCAATCTAGGTACTGACAGAGATCCTCCTCTCTGGGACACTGATAGGTCTTGCAACACCCCCAACTACCGGAAGCCACTAAAAGTAAAGTAGGGTGCTTGGAAAATTAAAAATATATGAGATACAACCAAGAGCTAGGGCAGGGTCGAATGGTAAGTTTCATCTCCTACACGAGACCTCTCCTTCAAGACTGGAAGAGGTGGCTGTTTTCTGTAATGCAGAGAAACCAAACAGAGAGTCGAGAAAAATGAAGCAACAGGAGAATATGTTCCAAGCAAAAGAACAAGACAAAACCTCAGAAAAAGACCTTAATGAAATGAAGTTAAGTGGTTTACCTGATAAAGAGTACAAAATAATGGTCCTAAATATGCTCACTGAGCTTGACAGAAAATGGCTGAACAAAGTGAAAATTTTAACAAAGAGATAGAAAATATAAGGACGTACCAAATAGAAGTCACAGAGCTGAAGAATACTATAACTGAACTGAAAAATACACTAGAGGGGTTCAACAGCAGACCAGATAAAGCAGAAGAAATGATAAGTAAATTTGAAGACAGGGCAGTAGAAATCACCCAATCAGAGCAGCAAAAAGAAAAAAGAATGAAAAAGAGTCAAGATAGCTTCGGGGACTCATGAGACAACATCAAGTGGCCCACTAGTTGCATTATAGAGGTTCTAGAAGGAGAAGAGTGAGAGAAAGGAGTAGAAAACTTATTTGAAGAAATGATGACTGAAAACTTTCCTAACCTGCAGAAGAAAACTGATATGCAGATTTAGTAAGCCAAGAGAGTTTCAGAAAAGATGAACCCAAAGAGATCCAAACCAAGACACATAATTAAAGTGGCAAAAGTTAAAGACAAGGAGAAAATCTTAAAAGCAGCAAAAAAAAAAAAAAAAAAAAAAACTTGTTAGATACAAAGGAACCCCCATAAGAGTATCAGCAGATTTTTTTTCAGCAGAAACTTTGCAGGCCTGAAGGGTATGGCACGATATATTCAAAGTGCTGAAAGATATAAACTGCCAAACAAGAAAACTCTATCCAGAAAAGTTGTCATTCAGAATTGAAGGAGAGATAAAGAGTTTTTCAGATAAGCAAAAGGTAAGGGAATTCATCACCACTAGATATGCCTTACAAGAAATGTTCAAAGGGGACTTATTTGAGCTGAAACAAAAGGGTACTAATTAGTAACAGGATAACATATAAAAGAATAAATCTCACTGGTTAAAGGTAAATATATGGTAAAATTCAAAATAATCTAATGTTGTAACCGTGGTGGGTTAATCACTTGTAAAGCTTGTATGAAGAACTTTAGAATACATTGAAACTTAAGTTGTTATCAACGTAAAATAGACTTGTTATAAACGTAAGTTTTATTTTTACGTAAGCCTCATGGTAACTGCAAAGCACAAATCTATAGTAGATACACCAAAGATAAAGGAATCTAAGCATACCACTACAGAAAATGATCAAATCACATAAAGAAGATGTGGTACATATGTACAATGGAATACTACTCAGCCATAAAAAATAATGAAATAATGCCATTTGCAGCAACATGGATGGACCTAGGGATTATCATACTAAGTAAGAAAAAGACGCATACCATATGATATCACTTATTTGTGGAATCTAAAATATGACATGAACAAACTTATTCATGAAACAGAAACAGACTCACAGATATAGAGAGCAGACTTGTGATTGCCAAGGGGGAAGGGGAATGGTGGAGGGATAGAGTGGGAATTTGGGGTTATCAGATGCAAACTAATATATGTAGAATGGATAAACAACAAGGTCCTACTGTATAGCATAGGGAATTATATTCAATATCCTGTAATAAACCATAATGGAAAAGAATATTAAAAAGAATGTATATATACATATAACTGAATCACTTTGCTGTATAGCAGAAATTAACACAGCATTGTAAATCAACTATACTTCAATAAAAAATGTATGGAAATTTAAAAATAAAAATATAATGTAATAAAAAAAAGAAAATGATCAAATCAGAAAAGAAAAGAGCAAGAGAAGAAGAAAGGAACAGATAAAGTACAAAGCAGCCAGGAAACAATGAACAAAATGGCAATAAGTACATACCTATTAATAATTACTTTAAATGTAAATAGATTAAATTCTCCAATCAAAAGAAATAAAGTGGTTGAATGGGTAAAACAACACCCATCTATATGCTGCTACAAGAGACTTACTTCAGATATAAGGACACACAGACTGAAAGTGGGGGATAGAAAAGATTCCATGGAAATGGAAACAAAAAGAAACCTGGGATAGCTATACTTATATCAGACAAAACTGTAAAAGAGACATAGAAGGTCATTCCATAATGATAAAGGGGTCACTCTAACATAAGGCTATAACATTTGTAAATATTTATTCACCCAACATAGGGGCACCTAAATACATAAAACATATATTAACAGACCTACAGGGAGAAATAGACAGAAATACAGTAACAGTAGGGGACTTTAATACCTTACTTTTACCAATGAGTAAATCATCCAGACAGAAAATCAATAAGGAAATGTTGGCCTTAAACAACATACTAGACCAGATTGACTTAAACAGACAAGTACAGAAAATTCCATCCAAAAGCAACAGAATACACATTCTTTTCAAGTGCACATGAAACATTCTCCAGGGCAGATCATATGTTAGGCCACAGAACAAGTCTGAATAAATTTAAGACTGAAATTATATTAAGCATCTTTTCTAACCACAATGGTATGAGACCAAAAATCAATTACAAAAAGAAAATTGGAAAGTTTATAAATATGTGGAGATTAAACAACATGGTATTGAACCACCAATGGCTCAAAGAAAAAAATCAAAATAGGAATCAAAAGTACATTGAGACAAATGAAAATGGAAATACAACATACCAAAACTTATGAGATGCAGCAAAAGCAGTCATAAGAGGGACATTCATAGATGTAATGCTTATACTAAGAAACAACAAAAATCTCAACTTAACTTTACAACACAAAGAACTAACAAAAAGAGGAACAAATAAAGCCCAAAGTTAGTAAAGGAAGGAAATAACAAAGATAAGAATGGAAATAAATAAAACAGAGACTAAAAATACAATAAAAAGATCAATGAAATTAAAAGCTGTTTTTCTGAAAAGATAGACAAAACTGAAACACCTTTAGCTAGACTCACCAATAAAAAAGAGAAGACTCAAAGTCAGAAACGAAAGAGGAGACATTACAACTGATTCCACAGAAAAACAAAAGATCCTAAGAGACTACTATGAACAATTAAATGCCAAAAAATTGAACAACGTAGAAGAAGGGGATAAACTCCTAGAAACGTACCACATACTGAGACTGAATCATGAAGAAAATCAGAACAGACTGATTACTAGGAGATTGAATCAGTAATCAAATACTCCCAACAAACAAAAGTCCAGGACCAGATGGCTTCACTGGTGAATTCTATCAAACATTTAAAGAAAAATTAATACCAACTCTTCTAAAACTCTTCCAAAAATAGAAGAGGCGGGAATACTTGCAAACTCATTTCATGAGGCCAGCATAACTCTGATACCAAAACCAGACAAGGATGCCACAGGAAGAGAAAATTAGAGTGCAGGTCTTTCAACCCCTTGATTAAATTTACCCCTATGTATTTTATTCTTTTTGATGGAATTGTAAATGGGATTGTTTTCTTAACTTCTCTGATAGTTTGTAATATCAAGTATCAGCCAATATCCCTGATGAACATGGATGCAAAATTTCTCAACCAAATTATTAGCAAACTAAATTCGAACAATACATTAAAAGAATCATACACCATGATGAAGTGGGATTTATTACAAAGATGGTTTAAGATCCACAAATCAATGTGATATACCACATTAATGTGATAATGTGATATCCAAATTATCCTTATTAAAATAAGGATTAAAATTACATGGTCATCTCAATAGATGCAGAAAGAGAATTTGACAAAATTCAACATCCAGACTCAACAAAGTGGGTACAGAGGGAATATACCTTGGCACAATGAAGGCCATATATGACAAGCCCACAGCTAACCTCATACTCAAGGGTAAAAAACTTTTCCTCTAAGATCAGGAAAATGACTGGGATGCCCACTCTTGCCACTTTGATTCAACACCATATTGGGAGTCCTAGCCAGAGCAATTAGGCAAAACATTTTTTTTAATTAAAAAAAAAAAGAAATCCAAATAGGAAAGGAAGCAAAATTGTCACTATTTACAGATGATATTAAAACTGTTGGAATTAATAAAATTCGGTAAAGTTGCAGGATACAAAATCAATATGCCAAAATCTGTTGTGTTTCTATACACTAACAGTGAACTATCAGGAAGAGAAATTAGGAAAACAACCCCATTTACAACGCATCAAAAAGAATAAAATACCTAGGAATAAATTTAATCAAGGAGGTGAAAGACCTTTACACTAGAAATTGTAAGACACTGATGAAAGAACTTGAAGACACAAATAAATGGAAGGATATTCCATGCTCACTGATTGAAACAATTAATATTAAAATGTCCATGCTACCCAAAGCAATCTACAGATTCAATGCAACCCCTATCAAAATTCCAATAGCATTTTTCACAGAACTACCACATACAATCCAAAAATTTGTGTGAAACCACAAAAGACCCCTACTGGACAAAGCAATCTTCAGAGGGAAGAACAAAGCTGGAGGCATCGTGTCATGCATATATGGTCAATTAATTTACAACGAAGGAGCCAAGAATCTACAACAAGGAAAGGATAGTCTCTTCAGTAAATGGTGTTGGGAAAACTAGACAGTCACATGCTGAAGGATGAAACTAGACCACTATCTTACACCATACATAAAAACAAACTCAAAATGGATTAAAGACTTGACTGTAAGACCTGAAACCATAAAACTCCTGAAAGAAAAACATGGGCGATAAGCTCCTTGACATTGGTCTTGGCAATGATTTTTTTGGATTTGACATCAAAAGCAAAGGCAACAGAAGCAAAAATAAACAAGTGGGACTACATTAAACTAAAAAAATCTTCAGCACAGCAAAGGAAACCATTAACAAAATGAAAAGACTACCTACCAAATGAGAGAAAATATTTGCAAATCATATATCTGATAAGAGATTCATATCTAAAATAGATAAAGAATACATGTAACTCAATAGCAGAAAAATGAACAATTCAATTAAAAAGTGAGCAGAGGATCTGAATAGACATTTTTCCAAAGAAGACATACAGTTGGCCAACAGGTAAATGAAATGGTCCTCAGCACCACTAATCATCAGGGAAATGCAAGTCATGACAGTGACCTATCACCTCACACCTATTAGTATGTTTATTATCAAAAAGACAAAAATAACAAGTTTTGGTGAGGATGTAGAGAAAATGGAACTCTTGTATCCTGTTGATGGGAATGTAAATTGGTACTGCTATCAATACCATAGAAAACAGTATGGAGTTTCCTCAAAAAATTAAAAGTAGAACTACCATATGATCCAGCAATTCCACTTCTGAGTATTTATCCAAAGGAAAAGAAAACACTAACTCAACAAAATATAGGCACCCCGATGTTCACTGCAGCATTATTTACAATAACCGATACGTAGAAGCAACCTAAGTATCCGTCAATGGGTGAATGGATAAAGAAAATATACAAATATACAATAGAATATTATTCAGCCATAAAAAGGAAATCTTGCCATTTGTGACAACACGGATGGACCTTGAGGGCTTTATGCTAAGTGAATTAAGTCAGACAAGTCAGACCAATAGCATATGTGTGGTCTCACTTATATGTGTAATCTAACCCCCCCTCCAAACAAACAAAATAATAAGCTCATAGATACAGAGAACAGATTGGTGGTTGCCAGAGGTAGGGGTGAGTAAAATGGGTGAAGGTCGTCAAAAGAGACAAAATTCCGATTTTTAAAATAAGTCACAATGGTGTAATATACAGCTTGACGACTACAGTTAATACTGTATTTTATATTTGAAAGTTGCTAAGAGAATAGATCTAACAAGTTCTCATCACAAGAAAAAAATTTATAACTGTGTGGTTATGGATGTTAACCAGACTTATTTGTGATCATTTCACAATAGATACAAATAGTAAATCACTATGTTATACACCTGAAACTAATATGTTATACGTCAATTTTCAGTAAAAAAAAAAAAAAAAAGCATCTCCCTTGAACTAAAAAAAATAATAATTCACCTATACTGTATACATAAACACAAACTCACTTATGTTTCACCATCTTTGTTCATTTTGTAATCCAAAAGGATGGCTCAGGGGGTATCTTCAGTTTCATTTTGGAGGGAAACAGTACTTCTCTATCTGTTAATGTGAGTTCTTATTCTGACTACTGATGGCAGCTGCTGTGGAGCCCAGAGCTGTTTTCAAACATGAACCATTGTGTGGTCAGCCTTGAAAGCCATCGGCTCCATCTTGCTTAGAGCCCACAATGGTGTCCAGCTCATAATAGGTGCTCATTAAATACTGTTTGGAATTAAAACCTGCCTGTGCATCTATCTTTCAGTTGTCTGTAAAGATCCTGGACTCTGGGTCCCCTGACAACCTTTTATCTTCCTTCATTTCCGCCCCTCCCCCACCCCAACACTTTAGCTCACTCAGCAGGAGATGCTTTTCACAAAGGCCCTTCTCAGTGGCATCACATTACTGAACACATCTGTCTAAAGCTAGCAGACACACAATGTTTTGGCTTCTTCATGTCAGCTAGTGTTCCATAGGGTTCATTGGTGATGCTAACAGAAATGATTAAGAATCAGGCTGAGAGGACTGAAGTATAAAAATATATGAAACAAGATAGAATACTACTGCATCATTACATGTCTTCATTCTGGCCTCATATTTTATATATATGTGGTACCAGCTTTGCCAGTCAACTAAAAGACATGATGTCCTTGAATTTGAAACCTGCGAGCGTGTAGTCTGCTTCATAAACAAGAGGCTTTGGAAGAAGATTTTACTTTTCAATTGCTAAGAAAATCATTCGACGTCACATCTTCGTGCAGGTTAGAATAGTACCCTTGGTTTTCTTCTGCAGTGAACTTCAAACGTTTTTGCTTACTTACACACAAAGGATTTTGAAGAACTATCTCCTCACATCATCTAATATTTTCATCATAAGTTTAAATAGTTACAATGGATATAGTTTCAGTGTATTGTAAATAGTGACATTTTAAAAATACATCACATTTTAAAATGTATCTAAAGGAATCCAAGTATCATGTAACAATGGGAAATCTTATATTCTTTTCCTCTTTGAACTCATATTTTCATTCCAATTCTAGTGCAAAATATTCTTCTGTTACCTGCAAATTTTCTAGATTACCCTTTAATAGTTCCGTGCAACCCAAAGCAGTGCATTTTCTATTTTTTCCCGATCTCACTGAATGGCATCACTATCTTTTTTTTAAATGCATTTTTAAAAAAATTAATTAGTTTATTTATTTTTGGCTGTGTTGGGTCTTTGTTGCTGCACACAGGCTTTCTCTAGTTGCGGCGAGCAGGGGCTACTCTTCGTTGTGGTGCACGGGCTTCTCATTGTGGTGGCTTCTCTTGTTGTGGAGCATGGGCTCTAGGCACTTGGGCTTCAGTAGTTGTGGTGCGTGGGCTCAGTAGTTGTGGCGCACGGGCTTCGTTGCTCCGTGGCATGTGGGTTCCTCCGGACCAGGGCTCGAACCCGTGTCCCCTGCATTGGCAGGCAGATTCTTAACCACAGCGCCACCAGGGAAGTCCCAGCATGACTATCTATCCAAGTCCTCATACCAGTAACCTAGAAGTCACCCTTTCTTTTATCTTCCTCACTCATCCTGTCCATTGTCAACTCCTGTTTACTCTACCTCCAGTGTCAAGTCAAATCCATCTAAGTCCCTCCAGCACCCCAGGGGTCTACAAGAATTCCCGAGGGGTGATTCGTCAGCAAGCTGAGGCTCAAAATGATCATGTAGAGGCAAAAGCCTGAGCAATTTATATTTCATTTAGAAAGTGTCATAGCAGAAATGCTATTAACCTAGGTACCAACCAGCCTGAAGTCCTGCTCAGAACACAATCAAAATGCTTTATTCTAAGTCCCATAAAATGTTTTGCTTTTAAACTGATGAAATGCCAAATCAGAGGCTTCTTTGAACAAATATGCCCTAACTACTTTGTTTGCTTTAAGCTTATAGCATGCTTTTGGCACTGCAAAGGAAGGTATTATTTCACTAAGTTTAAAAAAATAAATCAAGTTTTTATGTAACAAAGTGAGTTTCCAAAGTTGTGGATGACAGCAACTTGGAAGCTATATCAATTCTGCAGTGAGTAACAAGGCAACTAGGTGTGATTTGCAGGTGCAGGTATACTGGGCAGCTAATCAAATAGCCCAAGGAGAAATATAAAAAGATGAACTGTGGACAAGGAAAAAGGAGACAGAAACTTCTACTCAATAAAAGAAGCAGGGATATCATGCCAGGTCTAAATTCTTTGGTCCTGTTTTTCTTACATCTATCCCCTTCTCTTACTCTATCTGATAGCATGAAAACCAGATCCTGAAAGGGGCAAAATAAAGGATGTTCAACTTTTCTGAATCTAGGATATAAAACAGTTTAAAGTTTGAATTTGAATGTTCAAGGTTGCATTATTTTTATTTTGTAAGCTCTTCCAATGGTTTATTTTTATCCTCAGAAAATAATAGCATTTTAGCACTCACATGGAATGGAATAGACTTAATTCAGCAAAATTCATTTAACAAAGATGTATTAAATACCTCCTATGCAGCAGGCACTATCTGAGGCACTGAAAACTACTGTCACCCAGCATCATATCCATAGCAGGAATCTGACCATAGTGACAGTCTTCTGAGTAGGGATAGAGACTATATGACTGATGCTCCTTGCAGATTTACTGATCATTGGAAGCAACCAACCAAAGACGCAACCATAGTGAAACTGGCCCTGGGTATGTTTTCCCATCAGACACATCCTGCCCCATCGCTGGGTTGGTTGCCCTCCTCATTTCTGCTGGGACCTTCCTTCCTCCACAGCCAGAGGGGATGGCTGCCTGAAATTCTGGAAGCTATGCTGGTGACCTGCACGTGTTAGAGGTAGTTTTGCCCCTCTTTCTACTCATCCCATTATTTCCCACATTTTATATTCTAGTTACATTCTTCCCATTTAAATCTTACCACCCTGGTACGTTGGTTCTTTCACTCCTCCCCTACTCCATCAGAACAGACTCTAACTGACCCACTACTTTTTTTTTTTTTAACATCTTTATTGGAGTATAATTGCTTTACAATGGTGTGTTAGTTTCTGCTTTATAACAAAGTGAATCAGTTATACATATACATATGTTCCCATATCTCTTCCCTCTTGCGTCTCCCTCCCACCTTCCCTATGCCAGCCCTCTAGGTGGTCACAAAGCACCGAGCTGATCTCCCTGTGCTATGTGGCTGCTTCCCACTAGCTATCTATTTTACGTTTGGTAGTGTATATATGGCCATGCCACTCTCTCACTTTGTCACAGCTCACCCTTCCCCCTCCCCATATCCTCAAGTCCATTCTCTAGTAGGTCTGTGTCTTTATTCCTGTCTTAACCCTAGGTTCTTCATGACCATTTTTTTTTTTTTTTAGATTCCATATATATGCGTTAGCATACAGTATTTGTTTTTCTCTTTCTGACTTACTTCACTCTGTATGACAGGCTCTAGGTCCATCCACCTCACTACAAATAACTCAATTTCATTTCTTTTTATGGCTGAGTAATATTCCATAGTATATATGTGCCACATCTTCTTTATCCATTCATCTGTCAATGGACACTTAGGTTGCGTCCATGTCCTGGCTATTGTGAATAGAGCTGCAATGAACATTTTGGTACATGGCTCTTTTTGAACTATGGTTTTCTCAGGGTATATGCCCAGTAGTGGGACTGCTAGGTCGTATGGTAGTTCTATTTGCAGTTTTTTAAGGAACCTCCATACTGGTCTCCATAGTGGTTGTATCAATTTACATTCCCACCAACAGTGCAGGAAGGTTCCCTTTTCTCCACACCCTCTCCAGCATTTATTGTTTGTAGATTTTTTGATGATGGCCATTCTGACTGGTGTCAGATGATATCTCATTGTAGCTTTGATTTGCATTTCTCCAATGATTAATGATGTTGAGCATTCTTTCATGTGTTTGTTGGCAATCTGTTTATCTTCTTTGGAGAAATGTCTGTTTAGGTCTTCTGCCCATTTTTGGATTGGGTTGTTCTTTTTGATATTGAGCTGCATGAGCTGCTTGTAAATTTTGGAAATTAATCCTTTGTTAGTTGCTTCACTTGCAAATAGTTTCTCCCATTCTGAGGGTAGTCTTTTCATCTTGTTTATGGTTTCCTTTGCTGTGCAAAAGCTTTTAAGTTTCACTAGGTCCCATTTGTTTATTTTTGTTTTTATTGACCCACTACTTTTCAGTGGAGAGGATCTGATTACCCAATTCACTCAGCACTTCTGTGGGACCCTTCTCTTCGGCATTTGTCTTAAATGAAGGCAATCCCTCAACCCACTGAAATGACATGTTTTGCAGTGAAAGTCAAGTGTAATTTGACGTGAGAACCATTTGTGGGGCTAGGGAGGGGGGCTTTGTGCAAACCCTCAAATCATACCACCGATGACTTACCTACTTATAACCCTAATACTGCAGGGTATCTTTGCTCTGAAACACATTTTCTCCTTTGGCAGAGATGAAGGTCTTGTTCATTTCAAGATAAGCAAAATCTTATTTTTCTGCTAAGAACCACATTCCTAAACTGCAGTGCTTTCAGATATGGTGTGAGGCGCTCTACTTCTATGTCAATTGTATAATTAGAGGAGTATTTTTTTGGTCTTTTGCTTTTTAATAGGGTTATGGGAGTGTTAGCAAGGGGGAGGTGAGAATATTTATTACTACTTAATCTGCAAAGCTGTGGTTCTTTTGGGCATCTCATAAATACAGAGGGGCGGCTGTGCTTTCACTTCCCACCAAGTGGAATCCAACAGAGTCTGCATTTATTTTATAAGGTTTAACACTCATTCAAATAAGGTTTAAGAGAAATCAGGTCACATTTACTAAAATACCACGCTCAGGCAAGTCTACGTCTTCTTTTAAACCCCTAGTCTCAATTACTTCTGTGACTGTTTGGACATGTCAGATATTATTTTATTTTTTAAGCTGATTGATAGTACTTCACCTTTTGGTAGAACTTCAAAAGATGTAGCTTCTGTCAGGCTACTCTGTTTTGGGAAAAGGGTTAACTTCATTGCCATTTAGCTTTCAACTTGGACACTCAGCTATGTTATAAACTTTTATAGATTAGTGGCACAGAAATAACCAGTATCAGTTGTAATAGGTTCATTTGAATTCTTTTCCTTAAACAGGCTTTTACATGCCTAGTGGACATTCCTTTAGAGCACTGAACTTCAGCATCAGAAATAGGAAGAGACGTTTGTGTTACTTGAAGAGTTACAGTATACTATAAACTCTATTCTTCTATAAAAGCATACTGTTGTTTAAAATGCATCCAGTATAAAAGCCTTTGAATGCTGAAATCCTTACTTATAACTATTAATAAGGATATTATGTCTGCAGATTTTGACTTTCCAATTTTAGCAACAACTCCTCCCCCAAACCTGGGAAAATGTGTATGACGTACCTATCTCTGTAGATATATCTATCTCCATCCCAGCAGGACCACCATCCTAAACTGTACTATATAACTCTATGGGTACTATTCAAGTCTGACCCCTTCCCAGGAGGTGTGTAGGATACAATTTTCATAGTTTTCCATGGAGGGCCTGGAATCTGCCAATACAATTCTTGCCTTGCCATGGGAGGTACTTACTATTTCTCAATCCATAACACTTAGGATGAGATGAAGACTTTGCTATCCATAAGTTATTAATGAATGAGTCATTATTGTTCAATAGCAGCTCCTTCACTCTTTCACACATATTCCTGTTGAAGTCCTTCTCTTTATTCACTCTCAAAGCACCCTTTTATTTTGCTGCAAGTGAAGGGGAAGATGTCATGGGGTCCAGAATTAGAATATGACTGCATTTTACATTTTACTTGTACTGTGTACTTGGAACAGTAGGTGGCAAGGAGGCTTTTGGAAACTGTCCTGGAAATCAACTATTGATAACAACATTGGATGTATGTAGAAGCATTAAAAAACAACTCACAAATGCATGTTTGGAGCACAATCTGCACCTTAACATATATGTGCATATATGTGGCATGTGTAATACATACACAATATACATACACATGTGTGTATATATACACACACATATATGTGTATATATATACACACATATATGTGTATATATATTACTGAAAATTATTGTCTTTGCTCCACTAGAGAAATAATCAAATGGCCAGGGTGGTAAATATCTAGGCAAGAATGGATAGCCATATAGAAAAAAAATAACTCGACTCTATTTCACACAATACACAAAGATTAATTCCATGTAGACTGTAGCTCTAAAAGAGAAAACAGTGATTTTGAAAAAAAATAGGAGAGTATCTTCAAAGCTTCAGGGTAGGCAAAGATTTATTAAAACAGAAAAAGTGCCAAACCTAAAAAATCCTGATAAATTAGATTATGTTAAAACAAAGAAACTCTGTTCATCAAAAGACACCATAGAATGAAAGAGGAAATTTAGAACTTGTTACAAATTGTTATTACAATTACACTACATGTATCCAATAAGATCACATATCCAAAATACATAAAGGACTCCTATAACTCAACAGGAAACAATAAGCCAATAGAAATACGAGCAGAGGATTTGAATAGGCACTTTACGAAAGAGGACATCCAAAATGGCCAATAAACATATAAAATGGCATTTTATTAGTCATCAGAGTCATGCAAGTCAAAACACTGCAGTACCACCACATGTTCACAGGAGTGGCTCAGATGTAAGGTAAATTATATCAAGTATTAGCCAAGCTGGCAACAACTAAAATGCTTGCTGATGGAAGTGTAAATTGTTGCAGCTATTTGGGAGAACTGTTTATAGTCATATCTACTAAAGCTACCCAATGACTCAGCCATTCCTACCATACCCCAACAGAAATACATCCACGTGTTCAGCAGAAGACACATACAGGAATGTTCACAGCAGGAAAAATTTTAAGCCCTAAGCTAGAAATAACCCAATGATGGATATATTATGGTATGAAAATAAAACACAATGACAGTGCACACACATGGACATGGACTCTCCTGAACATAATGTTGAGTGAAAGAAACCCAGATATGAAGAGTATGATTCCCTTCATATAAAGTTCAGATACAGGTAAAAATAAGCTATGGTGTGAAAAGTTAGGATGCTGGTTAGCCTTTGGGGGAGGGGCTGAGAGGACCACAAGGGCAGGGACTGAGAGGATGGCAAGGGCACTTGCAGGTGCTGGTAATATTCTGTGTCTTGGTCTGGTTATCAGTTACATGGGTCTGGCCACTTTCTGAAAAGTCATTCAACTGAGCACCTATGGTTTGTGTACTTCCTTCTAATATGTTATACTTGTATATTATATGCTAATAAAAAGTTCAGATTAAGAGCCTCAAGCATTCCAAGAACCAAAAGCATTTTATATTTATTCTATCCATGAGAGCTTATTGATTAAACAGTCCTCGGTATTACCCTGCTCTTTATAGAAAGGACATTTTCGCTCAGATCAAACACATGCCTCTGTGTTAAAAACCTTACTTAATATTTGGAAGAGAAAACACTCGAGACAGAATGCTTCTAGGCATCTGTTCTGAATGGATTTTAATGCCTCTGAAAGTCTTTTTATTGATAATGTGCTAAGCTAAACATTTTCAATTTCATATCATTGATTTGAATGCTGCGTACTGTGCTTTTTACTACTTAAAGTTCAAATACTATGCTAATCGGTTTGATATTTGGGATGCCAGAGTGGAAAGCCCTTTGTCTACATAAAGTCATCAAACAGCAAGATAGCCCGAGGTATCCACAGCTGTCATGATTTCGATGGATAGGAAGCCACAATCAAGAACTGCTTGGCCAAAACACCCTCACTAAATTCATCAGCGTGCTGTTGAGTTTTAAGTTTGTTCTTGGGTGAACGGCTGTTTACTACTTATAGAGCATTTACTCACATAGTTCAATCTATCATTAGGCTTCGATCCAAGAATGTTAGGACTTAATTGTCTCATTTCCTCTGTAAGTGGTGCAGCGTGTTATTACTTGGCTACTTGGTTGACGGTGATCATAATACAGACTTGGAGGTGGGGTGTGCTAGGGATTATGCATTGTTTTTTGACCGTAGCCATGCAGGATGAGCATACGTATAAAACTGACTTGCATGCAGGCTGGACTTAAAACTATTCATTGTCCTTTTCTAAAGATTAGTATTAAAATGTATTTTCCCCAGGATTCCCATCATTATGTCACTCTGAACAGAGGAATAGATTAGATGAAAATTGAGAATGCCATCTGTTCCCATCCAAACCAAGTGTAATTTAACAACATTTGAGTGCTTGCTACTTTCAAGGAAATTCAGTAACCTTAAAAGTTTTTCACATGACTGCACACGTGGGCACGTAGGTACTCACATAGTCACTAAAATTATCAGTGTGAAATGTGCACTGTTGACAAAACTGTGAGATCAGTGAGGCAGAGTTTATAAACCGAGTTTATAACTGCCACAGTGCCTGGCACATAAAATGTATGCAGCAAATAACACTTCTGATCGTTATTTCCCCCCCATGTTTAAATTGTCGTATACTTCACATACCATAAGTTACCCCATAAAGTGGACAATTTCTTGGTTTTTAGTGTATTCACTAAGATGTACACCCATCAGCACTATCTAATTCCAAAACATTTTCATCACGCCTCTCTAATTTTGCAATCATATATACCATCAATCTTTCAGTTACCCAAGGTCCAAAGCTTGAAGCCACCTTTACTCTCGTTGTAGTTGTAATGCATCTGTGGAATGCCTAATTATATTGAAAACTTTTTTTCATGGGCTAATTTGGCCATTTGTATGTATATCTTTTTTGGCAAAGTGTTTAAATCTTTCCAATTTGTAAACGTTTTTGGCCATGATCTCTTCAAATATCTTTTTCTGCCCTCCTCCCTATGATCTCCTTTTTCCTGGCCTTTGGGGCCTTCAGTTACATGTATACCAGGCTGCTTGATATTTTCCTATAGTTGACTAATGAGTTGGTCTTTTTTTGGGTACTTTTATCTGTTTCATTTAAAGTAGTTTCTGTTGCCTTCTTCAAGTTCACTAATCTCTTATTCTGCCTTGTCTAGTTTGCTATTCACCCTATCCAGTGTATTTTTCATTTTAGACATAATTTTCATCTCTAGAACTTCAATTTGTGTCTTTTTCAGATTTTCCATGTTGCTACTTACATGCTTAATCTTTTGTCTGCCTTCCTGAACATGTGGAATACCGTTATAATGACTGTTAGAATGTTCTTATCTACTTATTCCATCAGTGGTGGCATTTGTAGGTCTGTTTCTATTGACTAATTTTTCTCCTTATGGCTCATATTTTCCTACTCTTTTGCATGCCTGGTAATATTTGATTGGATGCCAGCCAGTGGGTAAAAATTCCAATTTGCAGGTCTTGGACATTTTTTGTATTCTAATATTTTTGATCTTTATTTATTGTCAGAAGCTAAGTTACTTGGAAGCAATTTGATTCTTCCGTCATGCTTTAAAGCATTGCTAGTCAGGATGAGAGCAGTCTCTGTTCTATTGCTAGTTTTGTTCCACTACTAAAAGGCAGACCCTTCTGAGTTCTCTCCCTGATGTTCTGTGAATTAAGAGGATTGTCTACTCTGTCCTTTAGGAAAATAAACTATTCCTGCCCTACCCGAGATACAGGGATTGTTCTCTTTAATCTTTGTGCTGGTTCTTTCTCCACGCTTGGGTAGTTTCTTCACACTCATTTGTTGATTAATTCTCAGCTGAAGACTTGAGGTGCTCCATGCAGATCTCTGGAACTCTCTCGCTAGAGCTCTCTCCTTTCCTTATATACCCCCTTGTAAGCTCTGCCTTCCACTCCCAACTTTGTCTCCTCAACTCACGGAGACTTCTAGGTTCTACCTGGGTTTCCCCTCCCTATGCTGCTTCCTGGAAGCTCTCTCCAGTCAGGAAGCTGGAGCAATCAGACTGCTGACCTTGTTTGTTTCCTCTCTCTCTCAGCGATCACTGTCCTGCCAGGTCTGATGTTCAATATCTAAAAACCATTGTTTCATTTTGTTTTCCTTAGTTGTTTTAGGCAGGAGGTTATATCCAATCTCCTCTACTCCATCTCGGTTGAAAGTAGAAATCGCCATGCCCTTTTAAACTTCTTGGGTCAATCTTTGTACAACTCACCCAATATGTCCCATCATATCATCTGACACCTGAACTGCTGACTATTGTAATTTTTCTAACTACTCTCCCTGTCCTTAGGCTCTGCTACTTGCCATGCATACACTCTAACTTAGTCACAGTAAATTTTATATGCCATGGCTTTCTTCAGAACCAGTGAAGGTTCTCCTTTGGCTTTAGGATGCAATTCAAATTCCTAGTCTGGCATGCACGATCCTTCACTATCTGACCTCCAATTATCTTTCCAAACTTACTTACTATTCTAGCCAGGCTGAACTAAACATGTTCCCAATGTTACTTATGCCTCAGAGTCTCTTTATCTTGTTCCAATATTCTCTCCATGAGGAACACTCTCCTTTATGACTATTCAAGTTCTACCCATTTTTCAAGAAGCAGTTTAAGTCCTACTTCCTTTATGGATCCTTTAAGACCCTAGTCCATGAAGCTCCTGCATATATTTTTTTGCTTCTATTGCCTGAATTGTCTTTCCTACCAAGACAGTAATTTTTAGAGTAACTTAACAGTTTTCCTAAGTAATCTAAGAGCTGCTCAGAACAAAGCTCCAAAGTTCAGGTACTTTTCACTCTTAAGAATTAATTTTTGATAGACAGTCCTCACTAGATGAGAGAGTTCTTGACATCAGAAGCTTGTCTTACTCATCATTCCCCTCATGCTTAAGCTTATCATGGTCATGTGTCATATAGGAGCTTAATAAATGTTTCATGCTCATTCTCTGTTCTGTTCATGTTCTCTCACTAAAAATGCAAATATAAGTTTTCTATCCCTGATAACCTGCCAGTTCTGCAAAACTTCAAGGTGATGGGTTATTGGAACTCTAAGTTCTTACCTCCCTGACCATTTCTCCCTCAAGAACAGATCATCAGTAGCCTCACATGTGGGATGATTTTTACGACAGGCTGAGGGATGCCAATGAATTGGCATAAACACCTCAGCCTCTCCCCATCTCAAGACTGAGCTGATGCCTGGGAAATCTAGGCTCTCATACAGGTCTCAGTCAGCTTTAACTCTGGAGAAGCAGGAACTTGCCCACTCTCTCTTGGGAACTGTGGACATCCAAAAAGCAGTGTCCTTTTTGGCTTGGTATCCAGATATGTCAAAGGGTTCCCCGTACCCTAAAGCAAATTTCTTTTTTCTATCTCCATTCTGACATTCTCAGCCATCCTCCTGATGTAACTAGCCCAGTGGGTCTTTTTTGTATTGTGGCACACATTTAAAGATCAAAATTGTTAACTACCACGATGTAATAACAGCTTATGGTGCCCGTAAAAGGATCCACAGTTGTCATTCTTGTGGTCACTTTCTAGCCGTTTCCTAGTTTGCAGCGTAGACCTCCATCTCCTTACCATGAGGTGACCAAAGATACTGATCTATAGCTTGACTTTCTTTCTGCCTGGAACATTCTTCCCCAAGACACAGTCATGGCTTGCTCCCTCACTTCATTCATAGCTCTGATCATCCCATTGAAAAAGCCTTCTCCAACCTCAGCAGCTAAAATAGCCCTCCTTCTCTACCTTCACTTTCTATCGCCTTATCTTGTTTGATATCACATACATCTTCTCGATACATTTATTTGTCTTTCTCTTCTCCACCATAATATAGGTAGAGCCTATGTGCCTAGAATGAGGCCTGGCACATAGTTGATGTTCAAAAAGTAATCGTTGAATGAATGAATGAATGAAATCTTTTTGCTTTGGTCAGGCTCTCATCTAGACTCATAATGCAAAATTCTCTCATGCTCTGGTTAGCACACAATCATTTTGGTGCCAGCAGAGCACCAAATGACCCCCTTCTAGCCTGACTTCTCTCATCAAGCAGTACCCACACGAGTAGCCAACATGAGTGGCTCATCTCAATTATCTGAGAGATATCATCATGACAGAAGATCAAGCCAATAGGATCTGTTTTTGGTCACATTCTCCCCTTAGCCTAGGCTGCTACCACCCACCTGTCACTTAATCAACTCTTATATAAAAACCTGATTCAGCACACACTGGTATTAAAAAAAATTACCTCTTAATTATATGAACATATATAAGTTTAGCCAAAAAGGAAGTAAGAATTATGTACGTATAACTTGGGGGAAGGCTAGCAGTGACAGCAGGAATTATGAGTTTCTGGACCTAGGGGTTCTGCCCTGGCTGACCACAAACGCACTCTAGATTGCAAAAGAAAACTGTCAGAGCCTTTGATTTAGTATGTAGGTTCTCAAGCAAAACAGTTATAAAACAAAATGGAACTTTATTCATTTTTGTGTTTACATGTTTAATGGTTGTGTTCCAAGCCGGGATTTTGCAATTTCAAACTGTATGAAAGAAGAGTTTACACACTGAGGTTATTCTTAGGGGGCATGTCAGCTAAGGAATAAATTTATGAACACGACTTAAATACACAAGGGGAGAGCTAGGGAGTGGCTTCTCAAAAAGATAAAAGAAATCAAAAAAAAAAGTTAAGAGGACAGGGGAGGGGAAACTACGCAGAAATGACTGTTACACAATCAGTGTGAGAGAGTTCAAAGTATTTTTTGAAGAACAAAATTCGACTCAACTAAATTCTGCTATGTAACGGATACTCATATGTAGTGTTTACTCTGGGATTTCAGAGGCCAAAAATCTCATGGTCTACCCAAAGTTACCTGTACCTGTCAGGGCTTAAATTCCTCCTCTCCTGCTTCTTAGAGGTGACATTTTAACTCCACTGATAAATTAGCTCTTCCGGGAAAAAGAATAGCAAATTAATTGGGATAATATTTGGAATTTCCCACAGGATACATTTGTGGACTGAAGAGTGTCAGATAATTAGTGACCAAGTCGTCCTGGTTTGTCCAAGACTTTCCAGTTTTAGCACTAAAATTCCCATGATCAGGGAAACTCCTTATTCCTGGGCAAACTGGGATGGTTATCATCCTTTCTGTATCTACTTGTAGGATGATGAGCCCCAAGTTATCAGATAAGACCCAGGACTGTCTTCTGGGTTTTGTGAAGCCATTGCCTGATGTACCAAGAGCAGAACAAAGGACTCGGGGTCAGAGGACCTCGGCTGGATGGGGGAGTTTTGGGGTCTGGCAGACATGTTTTTGGCTCAGATCCTATTTTTCCCATTTACTAGGCCTGTGACCTTTTGCAAACTTAACTCTCTTGACCCTCTGCTAATAGAGTTGCTGGTTGTAAGAATTAAACATGAAATGTGGAATGTACTCAGTGCTGTGACTAGTATTTAGTAACCACATATTTGCTAAGCTGCAATATACAGTAGCTCAGCAGCAGCAGCATCCTTGAGGCCTTTAGAGTCAAAGGTTCAGGTTCTGGCTCTTTTGTTATCTATCACTGGGACCTTGACCAAGTCTTTTCACTTCCCTAAGCCTCCGTTTGCTTATCTGTAAAGTGAAGATAACTAAAGCAGCTGTCTTGTCTCAGAGGATTATTGTAAAGTCAAGTGAGACCATGTAGGTTAGGAGCAACGTAAACTGTAAAGCATGATTCCAATGCAAGGATTTAAGATCTACTCCTGTGTAGGTTCTAAATAAGGGACCAGACTTCCTGAAACAAAATGGTTAACAGCAGTTATATTTATTAAAATGCCATCATTTGGCATGCTGAGTCTAGTTCTGGTTGTTTCACTTGAAGAAAACTAAAAGAAATCTGAAGAAGGTCTAAAGAAGGGCAACCAAAACAGCCAAGGGGTCAGAGGAGATGTAGGATGGCCAACGACTCAGGTCTAAGAAATGATAAATGGCTTGAGAAGCTTAACTCTAGAATTGTTTTCCAAGTCCCCACAAAGACAGGGAACATTCCTTGATTCTTGAAAGTGACAGGTTTTAGGGCATGTATAAGGAAGTGCTTCTCCTTAAGGCACTTATCAATCCACAGGGTTCATTAACCCAAGATTTAAAGCCCAGAAACATGGACCACCTCACAAAGTTCCAGCTATCTTACTGTGGACTTTTTATGCATGTGTTAATCAGTTAGTCTATATCCTTAACTCTGAGGTTCGTGCCAAAGAAAGCACTTTGATGACATCAGTTTCAGAGTATGCCCCAATCTTGAAACTCTTTCCTATCCCATCTTCCATGATATTGTACAGTGCTGTCCTAGTTGGGTTTTTTGTTTGAATGCATGAATAAAAGAAGAAATGATTATTAATATTCACTGGTTTGTTTGTCCGACTATTCATCTATCCCTCCATCCATTTCTAAAACAAGCTCTTATGATCATGGCACTATGCTGGACACTGGACATAGAAGGATATATAAGACCTAGTAATTAAGAAGGCCCCCAGAGTCTAGTACAGTTTTCTCAGATTTGAATATATTATTCCATCTGTTATTGTAATCCTACTTGTTATTTTTAAAGATCTTGCTCTTAACATCACCTCTGTGAAGCATTCCATAAATTCCATATGCCAAATCACCAAAGACTCAATGGAACTCCCTAAACCTTTCATTTTTGGCAGTTACTCTCATACCTGGGTCTCTAGTTATAGATATTTGCATATACACATATTAGCTGCCATGCCCACTCAGAACTTGGGTGTAAGCTTAAGTATAGGAATTGTTATTCATCTTTGTTTCTAATAGGTACTCGATCAAGTTCCATAATGTCTCATTCTGTAGCTAAGACTTGACTGGTCTTGATAGAATGATGTCATGTTCTTACCATTGTTAATATATCAGAGGTTAATATATTTAAAGTTGTCAAAGACAACAGAAATAATTTAAAGTAACATGATTATTAACTACTACCCAAAATTAGAAGTTTAAAAATCTGTATGAATAATTACAACCACATCAAATAAACTTAATATATTAAGAAATTTGGTTCTAGCTATCTACTGGAGACATGCGATATTTAAAAATGATCACAGTGCTTTTTCAAAGGTATGTTATTTTAAATCACACTGCACGTAAAGCAATATTAGTGTTCAGGAGTAAGAAGTTCTGAAATTAAGAGTCCTATTAAACTCTCAGAAGCAAGATAAACAGTCATGTCAACTTAAGGAACTGATATAGGACACATTAGAAGAGGTAACCATAGAAGGAAATTCTTATCAAGTTAAAAATGCGAGTCAGAAAATACCGTAGTGAATCAACGGAGATTTTTTAAAAATTGACTTCAATATATATTCAAGTTATGAATAAGTTGCAGGGAAAATATTACATATTCAAATGTGGGATGTATTTCAAGAGACAACAAAGTGCCAATGAATACAAACTTGAGATGACAAGTATAACTATATCACACAGTCAGTATGGTACAAGTTTATCCACAATATATTTAGTGTACAAATCATTTTTTTATAAACAAAATAATTAAGGATGAGTGACTAGTCTAACTAAATCATATTCCCTGAAGGATAAAACTGTACATTAACTTGAAAATTACATTCTGATAACTGCAAGCATTTGTCACTTCTGTCTTCCCTTCACATAATGATACAAAAGTGAACCTTACAGAAACAAAGAAAACAAGAGGAAATTCACATATGAACAAAATATTTGACTGAGATTAGTGGGCTCATCAGTATCTTTGTTTTCTGTTCCCTCTTTAGCATACCACAGACTATATTTTTCATCTGCTGACATCTATGTGGCCCTGGGCAACCAGTCTGGTCAATGGCATGTAGGTAGAAATGATGTGTGCCCCTTTCAGTCCTGACCCCTGAAACTTCCCTTGAAACCCTCTTCACTTCTCTTTCCCCATTTGCTGAGGGGTGCAGAGGGTCCATTGCAAAAGTCTGAGGCTTGAGAAGATGGCAGCAAAGATGCAAAGAGCTTGGATCCCTGAATGACTCTGTGGAATAGAACACCCTTAGCCCTCACACTGTGTCATGAGCAAGAAACAAATCTTTTCTTTTTTAAAAGATATAGCTATAATATTTATTAAGGTATAATTTTATACAGTAAAAAGCACAGATCTTATATGTTCAATTAGGCAAGAGCAACAAACAAATCTTTAGTGCTCCTCATATATTTCTGTGCCTATGATGGTTTGTGATATTTAAATTCAAGATATAAATATCTCTGTTAAATACTTTACCAAGTAAAGTCTTATATTTTTAATGTCTTATATTTTTAAATTTTTCTAATGTTTATCTACATAGCACCCTGAATGTTGAATAAACTTCGGGAAATTGGCTTTTAGTGAAAATAATCTACTACAGGCCCATTTTAGAAAGAAAATATTACCTGTAAGGACCAAACCATGAACTGATAAATTAAAATGAAACCCCAAACAAATCTTTGGCATCAACTCCAAAACCTTTTTGATTGATAGAGAATAATTCCCTTATGAACTATGCTGGAGTTGACACATCATCTTTTTGTCCTAGAGTATGCCTGTGAAAAGACAAAAAACAGATTTAAAAAACAAGAGAGTAGTGAAAAGTTGAGGGTGATGAAGGGCTATTTCACTTGTTAAAGTGTGAACTATGTGTTGGCAGCTACTTGAAAACATAATTTATTTTCATAAGTCTAACAATGCATTTCATCACTGTACTATTTTTATTGAAACTGCTCTGTAAAGAATTTTAATGATGAAAAGTAAACATTTTTACCCTATTGAGATTTCTAACAGTGAAGTTTATCTTTCTTGCTATAATTTATTATGTATATATCATGTATTCCTTAGCTCTATGATTTCAAGAGTGGGCATGGTAGGCTATTTTTCATTAAAGCTAGTATCACACAGAAATGCTGACCCTTAACTGATGGGTTTATTAAGTGGCAACAGGTCCTATTAGTAGGAAGTTAGTGTACTTCACCATTAAATCATAGGTCTCCTTAAAAGTGTCGACCTCTTTGCTTCAAATTAGGGCACAGATAATCAGTGCAAATTAATACCCAAAGTAGTTCACATGTAATATTTATGGGCTGATAATATGCTAGAGCTGTAAAAGTAGATATATATTCACTAAGAGTCATACCAATTAGCATAGACCCATAAGCCTAGGGCACAAAGGACTCTAGTGAGGGGCTAGTTCACACAAGCAGGAATAGAAACCTGAATAAAAATTCCAACATTGACTCGGGGGCCCACCATTATGGTCCATCTCTCGTTAGTGAGGCTGGTGGCTTCAACATTATCAGTGCAGTGGCGACCGTGAAAAGGTTGGTCCCAAACAGGAAAATAACTGTGAAATGAAATTCTTTCTGTTTTCCATGCAGCATTTATAAACTGTGTGACCCAGGATCGCCATTTTTGGTTTTTTCTGTAGCACTATCTTAGGGAACAAATGATAGGATACTCACAGCTATTACTAGAGTTCCCCCACCACACACACACACCCTCCACCAGTACATCTTTGGTAAAGCCAACAAACTTAATTAGGGACTTTGAAGACCCCCTAGTGCATAAGCTATCAGGAGAAACAGGACACTCATAGAAGGCAGAACAAACCATGGACCATGGTGCAGTCAGGATCTCTGGTTTACTCCTGAAATTAGTGGAAGTTGGGCAAAGGAGCCACATTTCAAGTCATCGAGATTACTTGCTGAATGGATGGTCTTATATATAGGTGAATTCCTGTTCTGGAGAACTTTGAAAAAGTTCCTTAAAAGATTTGTTCCCAAAAGACCCGCTTGAAAGCATACCTACAAGGCCCAATAAGGACCTTACTCTGCGCTGTCCTCTAGGGCAATGCTTCCTAAACCTTTCCACAACATGGCACACATGGAAAATGATAGCATTTGTATGGGATACTTGGGGAAACAGGAATTTGGAATCCTGGGTGAGGAGGGGGTGACAGGCGAACTTAAGGTTGATAAGATGGATTTCCCAGCACATAGTTTGGAAGCTCTGTTCCAGAGAAGATGAATGAGCAATTCTGAGTGAGGGCCTAGTGAGAGGTCTAGAATCTATTAAGTAATAATAACAGTAATAGAAATAGCTATCATTCATTGAATACTAACCATGTGCCAGCCACTGTACCCAATGCATTAGGTACACTATTTTCTTTGTTACATTCAAAAAATTAAATTTAATAATGAGTAAATAGTGAATACAAAAAAGAAAAGTATAAAAAGAGCCAAATGGAAATTTTAGAGATGAAAAATATGTTAACTAACGTGAAAAATACATTGCATAGACTCACAGATTTGGGACGGCAGAGAAAAAAAGTCAATGAATATATAAATGAATAGAAATCATTCAATCAAAAAACAGAGCAAGAAAGATGGAAGAAAAATAAATAGAGCCTTGAAGATCTGTGGGTCAATATCAAACATTGCAAAATACATGTAATTAAAATCCCAGAAGAACAGGGGAACTATCAGAAAGTAATTAAGGAAAAAATGGCTCAAATCTACCCAAATTTGGTGAAAAACATTAATTTACAAATCCAATAAATTCCATAAATCTAAAGTAGGACAGACCAAACGAAATACACCTGGACATATGAGTCAAGTTTTTGAAAGCCAAAGATAAAGAGAAAATCTTGAAAGCAGCAAGATAAAAATGACTCAGCACATAGAGGGAAACAATGATATGAACAATGGCTATCTTCTCATCAGAAACAATGAAGACCACAGATATCGGAATGGCATAGTCAAAGTGCTGAAAGAATAAAACCCTGTCAGTCAAGAATTCTCTTTCCAGGGAAATGATTATTTCAATAGGGGGGTGAAATAAAGCCATTTACAGGTAAACAAAAACTCAGCTAATTGCTAATGGACCTGTGCTACAAGAAATGCTTCTTAAAAAAGCCCTTCAGACTAAAGGGAAGTGAAACAAAAAGGTTACTCAGATTCAGAGAAAGGAATGAAGAGCACTGGAAATGTGGAAATACAGGTATATGTGGTATGTGTATATGTACATATATGTGCGTGTATATACACACATACACATATGCATACATACATTTATTGCTACTCTCACAATTTTTTGTTTCCTTTCTGAACTTCTTTAAAACATATATACAACTTTTTAAAGCAAAAATAATAAAATTGTGTTATTGGGTTTAAAACTTATATACATGAAGTATATACGACATAATAGCAAAAAAGAATGGATGTATAGATCTTTATCAATGTAAAGTTCCTATATTTTATGTTTAAAAAGTCAGTATTAACATGAAATAGGTTGTTAGCGTTAAAAAATGCCTACCGTAACAGTAAAGAACTAGAGCTACAAATTTAATAGATAAATTAAAATGTCATACAAAAATACTTATTTTACAGAAAGAATATAGAAAAAGGTGATGAGAAACAGAAAATAGTAAAATAGAGAACTAAATCCAATTATATCAAAAATTATGAATTAAACACTCCAGTCAATAGGCAGAGATTGTTAGATGAGATTAAAAAAGCAATATACAGACACTTTAAAGTCAAAAACAGATGGGTTGAAAGTTAAGAGATGGAGGAAGTATACCAAACAATAAATATATGATAGCTGTAGTACACAAAATAGACTTAAAGGCAAATAAAATTACAGGAAACAAAGAGGTACATTCCATGTTTTTCAAAGGGTCAATATGCAGCAGGTAGACATAACAATAATAAATGCATATGTATCTAACAACAGAGCTTCAAAATACATGGAGCAAAAACTGCTAGAATTAAAGGAGAAAGACAAGTCAACACTTACAGGAGATCAACACTCTCCCCTCAGTAACTGATAGAACAAGTAGAGGGGAAAAAAATCAATGAGAATAGAGAAAACCTGAAAAATAGCAACAAACCTGACAGGTACAGAACCTTCCATAAAACCAAGAGCGGAATATGCATTTGTGAAGTGCACATGGGATATTCACCAGAATAACCAAATGTTAGGCTAGAGAAAACTTCATAAATTTCAAAGAACCAAAGTCATACAGAATTTATTCTCCAGTCACAATGGAATTAAATTAGAAACCAATAAATTACAGGGAGAATTAGGAAATAATCTTGAACTGAATGGAAATAAAAACACAATATATTAAAGTGTGTGGCATGAACCTAAAACAGTGTTTAGAAGGAAGTTAATAACTTGAAATGTTTATATTGGAAAGGAAGAATGGTTTAAAACAAATAGTCAAAGACTCCACCTTAAGAAATTTAATAAACAAGAGCAAATTTGATCCAAGCTAAATAGAAAAAAAATCACAAAGTTAAAAGCAATGAAAATGAAAGATATAAATGAAGTCAGCGAAAAAAGTTGCTTTCTTGAGAAAAAAAATCAATAAAGTGATCAAGAAAAAATATGTATACATTACCAGTGTCAGGAATAAAAGAGAGGATATCACTACAGATTCTATAGACATTAAGAGGCTAATAAAAGAACATTATGAATAACTTTATGCCAACAAATTTGACAATCCAGAGGAAAGGGAAAATGCCTCAGAAGACCAAAATTACCAAAACTACAAGAAGAAACAGAAATTTTGAATACACTTTTATCAAATAAAGAGTTAAATTAGTAAGTTAAACTCCCTTATAAAGAAAGGCCAAAGCACAGATAACATCACTGAATTGAAACAAATATTTAAGAAAAATAATATAAATATTAAATAAACTCTTTCACAAAACAGAAAAGAAAAGGACACTCTCCAACACATTTATGAGGTGAATATTATCTGGATATGAAAGCGAGACAAAAACATGAAAGAATAAAGAAACAATAGCCAAATATCTCCCCCAAAGACATTTTAAATGTTAGCAAGTCAAACAATATTTGAAAGGATCATATTACATGACAAAACAGGGTTTATTCTAGAACTAAAAGGTTGTCTTAATAGTAAAAAAAAACAAATCGATAAAGGAATAGATAATATTAATGAAGGAAAATAATCATATGATCACACAATAGGTGAGAAAACTCATTTGACAAAATTAACATCCATTCCTGATAGAAAAAAAAATCTTAGCAAACTAGCAATAGATGCGAATTAGCCTTACAAAGAGCATCTATAAACAACCATTTATGATTAAATAAAACCTCTCAACAAAGTGGGTATAGAGGGAATGTACTTCAACATAATAAAGGCCATATATGACAAGTCCATAGCTAACATCATACTCAACAGTGAAGCACTGAAAGCATTTCATCTAAGATCAGGAACAAGCCAAGATGCCCACTCTCATCCTTTTATTCAACATAGTACTGGATGTTCTAGCCAGAGCAATCAGGCGAGAAGAAAAAAGTCATCCAAATCGGAAAGGAAGAAGTACAACTGTCACTATTTACAGATGACATATTATATCTGGAAAACCCTAAAAACTCTATCAAAAAATTATTAGAATAAACAAATTCAGCAAAGTTGTAGGATACAAAATCAATATACAAGTATCTGTTGCATTTCTATACAATGATAATGAACTAGCAGAAAGAGAAATTTAAAATCCCATTTACAATTGCATTAAAAAAATGCTTAGGAATAAATTTAACCAAGGAGGTGAAAATTCTGTACACTGAAAACTATAAGACATTGAGGAAAGAAACTGAAGTTGACACAAATAAGTGGATATTCTGTGCTCATGGATTGGAAGAATACTGCTGAAATGTCCATGCTATTCAAAGTAATCCTAAGATTTAATGCAATCCCTATTAAAATTCCAATTGCATTTTTCACAGAACTAGACCAAACAATCCTAAACTTTTATGAGACCACAAAGGACCCTGAATAACCAAGACAATCTTAAGAACAAAGCTGAAGGCTGATTTCAAATTATATTACAAAGTTAAAGTAATCAAAACAGAATAGAATTGGCATAAAAACAGACACATAGATCAAGGAACAGAAGAGAGAGCCCAGAAATAACTTACATGGTCAATTAATTTATGACAAAGGCACTAAGAATATACAATGGGGAAAGACAGTCTCTTAATAAATGGTGTTGGGAAAACTGGACAGCTACATGCAAAAGAATGAAACTGGACTCCTCTCTTACACCATACACAAATGTCAACTCAAAATGGATTAAAGACTCAAATGTAAGACCTGAAACCATAAAATTCCTAGAAGAAAACAGGCAGTAAGCTCCTTGACATTGGCCTTGGCAATGATTTTTTGGATTTGACACCACAGGCAAAGGCAACAAAAGCAAAAATAAACAAGTGAGACTACATCAAACTGAAAAGCTCCTGCATAGCAAAGGAAACCATGAACAAAATGAAAAGGCAATTTACTTAAAGGGAAAAAAGATTTGCAAATCATATACCTAGTAAGCGGTTAGTATCCAAAATATAAAAAGAACTCATATAACTCAATAGCAAAAAAAACAAACAATTTAAAAATGGGCAGAGGATCTGAGTAGATATTTTTACAAAGACATACAGATGGCCAAGAGGTGTATGAAAAGGTGCTCAACATCACTAATTATCAGGAAAATTCTATTCAACACCTTGATGGGATATCACCTCACACCTGTTAGAATGGCTATCATCAAAAATACAAGCAATAAGAAGTGTTTGCAAGGATGTGGAGATAAGAGAACCCTTGTGTACTGTTGGTGGGAATGTAAATTGGAGCAGCCACTATGGAAAAAAAATATGGAGGTTCCTCAAAAAACTAAAAATAGAACTACCACATGAGCCAGCAATTCCACTTCTGGGTGTTTATCCGAAGAAAAACACTAACTCAAAAAGATATATACACCCCCATGTTTACTGCAGCATTAATTACAATAGCAAAGATATGGAAACAACCTATGTATCCATTGATGGATGAATGGATAAAGAAAATGAAAGGATTTCACACACACACACGAATATTACTCAGCCATAAAAAAGGAAATTTTGCCATTTGCGACAACATGGATGGACCTTGAGAGCATTATGCTAAGTTAAGTAAGTCAGACAGAGGAAGACAAATACTGTATGATATCACTTATATGTGGAGTCCAAACAAAACAAAACAATACCAAAACCAATAATATGAGCTCATAGATACAGAGAAGAGATTGGTGGTCACCAGAGGGGGTCAAAACATTGCAGTAATAAAATAAATACATCACTGGGATGTAATGTACAGCATGGTGACTCTAGTTAATGATACTGCATTGCATATTTGAGAGTTGGAAAGAAAGTATATCTTAAAAGTTCTGATCAAAAGAAAAAATTTTGTAGCAATGTATGGTGATGGATTTTAACTAGACTTATTGTGGTGATTCCACAATCTATACAAATATTGAATCATTATATTGTATACCTGAAACTAGTATGATGTATGTCAATTTTACCTCATTAAAAAAAACAGAATAAATCTCTAGCATTTGCATACTTAGAAAAATTTGTAGTAGAATTTTCTACCATGCTAACAAATATCTCAAATGAAGACTTGTGAATTTGAAGCCCATTAAAATATTTCAAAATTTAAAAAGAGCATCTATGAAAAACTTAGAGCTAATATGATACTTGAAAGACAGATTGCTTTCCTGCTAACGTCAAGGAAAGGGTGTTTTCTCCCACTACTTGTATTCAACGTTTTATTGGAGGTTCTAGCTGTTGAAATGAGGTAAGAAAACTATATAAAGGGCATACAAGTTGGAAAGGAATAAGTAAAACTATTTATTCAGAGATGACATGACTGTACAAGTAGAAATCCTAAAGAATTTACATAAAACCTACTAGAACTCATAAGTGAATTTAGTAGGGCCATATGGTACATTGAGTAATGGCCCCCAAAGATATCCAGGTTCTAATATCTGGAACCTGTGAATTTTACTTTATATCTGCAAAGTCTCTTGTGCTATATGATTAAGTTAAGGACCTTGAGATGGAAAGATTGTTCTGGATTATCTGTCTAGGTGGGTCCTAACTATAATCACAGGTGTCCTTATAAGAGAAAGGCATAGGGAGGTTTGACTACAGAAGAGGTGAAGGTGACATGGTGATGAAAGCAGTCTTTGAAGATGAAGGAAAAGGCCATATGCCAAGGAGACAGGTGGCCACTAAAAGCTGAAAAAGGCAAAGAAAGTTTTTCCTTCACAGCCTTCAGAAGGAACCAGCCCTGCTAACACCTTGACTTTAGCCCAGTGAAACTGAATTCTGACTTCTGTTCTCCCAAACTGTTGAGAATAGATTTGTGTTGTTTTAAGCTACTAAATCTATGATTTATTACAGCATCAATAGAAAATTGACATAGAGATCAATATAAAAATTAAATTTCTATATACTAGCAATGAAAATTCAAAAAATGAAAGATAATTCCATTCATAACAGCATCAAAGACAGACTCAGGAATTAACAAATTATGTATAAAATCTCATAGAAAACTGTAAAATATCACTGAGAGAAGTTTAATAGGACATAAACAAATGGAGATATGTACCATGTTCACGGGTTGGAAAGCTTAGGATGGCAACTTTCCCCAAGTTGATGTATAGGTTCAGTGCAATTCCAGTCAAAATCTACAACACCTACAGATTTTTGAGAAATTGACAACATCTACAACACCAAAACAATTTTTTTTTTTAAAGAGGAGAAAAGTCAGATGACTTATACTACCTGATTTCAAGACTTAATAGAAAATCGTGTAATCAAATAGCATGGTATTGGCATAGGAATAGAAACATAGATCAATGAAGAGAATAGAGAAGCTAAAAAGAGACCCACGTTTATATGGTCAATGAATTTTTCAACAGAGAGGCCAAGTAATTTGAGAGTGAAAAAAATATTTTCAATAAACTGTGCTAGAATAATCAGCTATCCACATGCAAGAAATGAACCTTGACTCTTAACCTCATACTATACCCAAAATTTAAGTCAAAATGGATCATAAATCTAAATGTGAGAATTTTAAAACTATAAAACCTCTAGAAGAAAAACTAGGAAAAAAAATTTTCTGACTGTGGTTTTCTTAGATTTGACACCAATAACATTTTCTTTTCTGACTTGTGCTTATTGTGTCCTAGAAGAAGGAAATTGATAAATCAGATGCCATCAAAATTAAGAACTAGCTTTTTGAGATACACTATCAAGGAAATAAAAACACAAGCTACAGACTGGGAGAAAATACTCACAAAACATATCTAACCAAAGATTTGTTTCCAAAATATATAAAGAGCTCTTAAAACTCACAGTAAGAAGACAAAAGAAACCTTAACTTTAAATTGGGCAAAATATTTGAACAGACCTTATACAATAGATATGTATCTTTAAAAAATTCTTTTATGAACACTTCATAAGAGAGGTTATGTAATTTGGGTGAAAACTCTACAGTAGAATATAAATGAATTGTCAGCAAGGCACAAAGAAGCTCAGTATAATTGATCATTAGGAAAATGAAAATTAAACCCACATTGAGAAACCACTACAAGCCCACGAGAATAGCTAATGTTAAAGACTGACAATACCAAGTGTTGGTGATGATGCAAAGCAACTGAAACCCTCATGCCCTGCTGATGGGAATGCAAGATGGTACAGCTACTTTGAGCAGTTTGACTGCAAATTATAACATTAAATATAACTTATAACATGGCCCAACAGTTCTACTTCTAGGTATTTACCCAAGAGAAATAAAAACCTATGTCCAGAGAAATATTTTTATGATTATTTATAGCAGGATTATTCATAATAGCAAAAAAATAGAAACAACGCAAATGTCCATCAACTGATAAAGAGATAAAAAATGTGGTTATTTATACAATGGAACACTAGTCAGCAATAAAAGGGATGAACTACTGACACAAGCTACAAACAAAATGAACCACGAGATAGTAAACATAAAAGACTACATACTGTGTATTTCCATTTATATGATATTCTGGAAGAGGCAAAACCATTATTACAGAAAGCATACAAGAGGTTTCTAGGACCAAGGGTAGGGCTAGGGACTGACAAAAAAAAAAAGAGGCCCTATGGTACTTTATGGGGTGATGGATTTTCTAAAAATTTTCTAAATTTTTCTAAAACTAGATTCTGGTGGCAGTTGTCCAACTAATGACATTTACTAAGCTCACTAAATTGTATACTTGAGTGATTTTACGGAATGTAAATTATACCTCAATAACCCTGTTAATGAAACCCACACAATTCTATGAGATAGATATTACTCCCATTGTAAAACAGAAAACAGTCTCAGAGAGATTGGGCGTCTAGAGGTTTTTGCTACTGTCAGAGGCAGTGTTTTCTCATGAGGAAAACAAGGCACAAGAGGAGGCTTAAAGTTCCGGCTTTGCCACTTAATAGTCATAAGACCTTAAGCAAGCCATTCAACTTTTCAGCTTTAGTTCCTTAATCTATGAAAATGACTTAAAGACAAACTACCTTCCTCATTATTTTGTGTTTTGAATGAGATAAATGACATAAAGGACCAGACCCTTAGTAGAGCCTCAATGAAAGTAAACTCCTTTCCCTTTCCCCTCTTCAGGGGGAAAAAAAAAAATCACTCAGTCTCCTGTTTAATAATAAGAAAGATTTAGATTACTTTAAAAAAAATGGTATTTACTGAGGAAAAATAGGAATTTTTCATTAGGAGCCCTCTTGGACATTAGAGTTAGCTGACCCTCAAATTCTACCCAGGTTCTTGCAGTCATGGAAAGAAACATACATGAAACTCATTTTACTGTATAATTCTTTCCTTCCCGTTTCACTTCTATGAAGTCTGACATATAAAACTACCATCACTTCACGTAAGTTTCAATAAAAATCAAAATACATTATGTATGTGTGTGTAACTCACATGAACATGAAAGAACATGATTTGAACCATAGCTTTTTGGTAGGAAGTAAATGAACTTTGAAACCATATACTAAGATGGAGTCTTAAATGACAGTTTCAGAAATATCAGCTGTTCATTCAATTAGGTTCAGCAAATGATAGCCTGGTTGAAGTCACTAAATGGAAAATCTTAAGAGTTCTCAAAGAGCCCAAAGTATTTTATCATTTAATGTTATTTAACTAGATAGTAATGAATGCCTTCCCTCTTCATTATGCGTGTCCATGGGGGGTTCCCATACTTGACTGTACATAAAAAAAAAGACCCTCCACACCAGAAATTACAATTTCATAGGACAGATGTAATAAGTATTTAAAAAAATAACCTCTGGTGATCCTGGTGCAGATTATTCTGAATCATACTTAATTTATAGGTACCTACTTCTCAAGGTCTTTCTCCCTCAGGACAATTTTTCGTGATAATTCTAGTTCAGGGTTCCCAAGTGTGCTCTTAGGATATTAACTGGTATTACAAAGTAGGATTTATGACTAAATAAGTTTGAGAATACACTCTGAGAAATACTCAGTAAGTTTATAATGATCCACTTTTATACTTGCTGTTAGAATCAACTAGCACATATCGATGTTTCCTTATTCTGTGTCAATACTAATTCACTGTCTTCTTGTTTTATTCCCTATTTCAGGTATAGATCTCCTCACTAAAACCTGTAAGATCCTTGAGACAGGCATATATTTTGTAAGTTCTTTGTGTCACACAAGGTGAACATGATAACTGATACTATCTAGGAAAGCAAAGACGCTGATACACAGACTGTGTAGCTAAATGATATCATGATGGAATTAGTTAGAAATGGCAAGAATGGCGCCTAGAAGTTCTATTACTACATTCCCGGTCCGGTTCCTTTTTCTTTCCTGAATATGGCTTCAAAGAAGTTTCCAGAGGAAACCATACATTTGAAGGACCAGACGCTTATGGCAGGCCACTCCACAGAAGGTAAGCAACGCAATCTACTATATAGTTGACAGTAAAGAGAGAAAGACCTGGAAGAATGGCATGGTAGCAACCATGACATTGTTGGAGTAACTTTTTCCAAATGCTATATCATTATGGCTTCTGGGCACTTGTAGCCATACAAAGGCAATGAAAAAGGGGTTAAGTAGAAAAACAGACAAGGTAATTAATTCACTAACTAACAATTTTTAAGTCCAAGCAGACTTGTGCCTAAAAATTGAAGCCATATTCATATTAACTGAGATGGGCGAGCTTCAGAGATTAGACAGTCCTCAAAAACTGTATGTAAAATTTTGTTTCTATTTCCATTTTGGAGGAGCAGGTACGTAATATTCATCAGAATCATAAAAGGATTCACAACTCAGAAGGCGTTTCTCTCTCTCTGGTGTAAAGATTTTATTTTGGCTAATACAACCATGAGGCTTACCAAACCAGGGTTTTTCTTATGTGTTTCTCCAGACAGTTTTTTAAGTTCATTTAAAACATACACGCTAATAGAGTAGCTCTAATAGAGAGGCACTATTTACAGACCTGAAGCTGTGATGTCTTTGCTGGTCTCTGAGGCAGATGTTTATATATTTACTGAAAGAGGCTCACTGAATAATCTTGGTTACAAAGTTGAAGAGCACACATTCTCTTAGTTTTATAAATACCAGAGAGTTTACAGACGCTGAAAGAAAAGACACTATTTCTGGTAACTGACCTCAAGCTGTATTTGCTAAGCTAATATAAACTATTGCTCTCAATGAATATAACCATTTTCTCCAGCAATCATTGGGTGGCAATTCCCCCTGGACAATTAAAGTCTTCCTCAGTTCTTAGGTGAGCAAAAGATCTGCAAGTCAACGGGTGTTGTAATTCTTTTGGTATTTTTTTCAGAGACAAAGGAATCATTAGATCTACAATTCCAAGTTCAAAACATTGTGGTATCATCAACAAATGTATGGGCAAAGTGGAGCAATTTTGCCCTAAGGACGATTTTTATAGCCTGGGTCTTCTGCCTTCACCTTTCCTTCTAGTGATTGATGATGGGGTGTACAGTAAATATACTTTTATGCTATGAAACATCAACAAGTAAATGTACTGACAAAAGAAAATGTAAAATAATTTGACTTCAAGGGAGTCGCATTTTATATATCATTATCTGGGAAGAAAAACATTCCAGAATTGGCAGGTGAATTTTGGTGGATCCAGTAAAAACGTGCTAGTATTCAAATGTAAAATTCTGACCACCCCTTCCCACTAATCATAGATTTGTGATGACTTATTTCCATATTCTCCAGCTAACCTTTATGCCAGGAACACATAAAGACAAGCCAATGGCTGGGAATATACATATGTTCTATGACAATAGAATATTGTACACATATTAATTACTGCCTATGGAAACGGTTATTTTTTCACTTAGGTACAGAACCTATCCCAGGGTAATATCAGAGGAAACATGGTACAGTGGAGAGCATACAGACTTTGAATTAGACAGAGTCATTCATTTATTCCTCATGTATATATTCCTCGTGGGCCCATTTGGTGCTAGGGAATAAAACATGAAACTCAGGGACACAGTCCCTGCTCCTGGAATTTAACAGCTTCCCTTCTGATGATGCTACTTATGTTCCAAGTATTTACTTTGCTGGGCCTCAGTTACCCCATCTGTAAAAGGAAATAATAATATTCATTTCTCAGAGTGCTGTGAAGAGTACGCTTGACAAAGTATCTGGTTCAATATCTAACAGGTAATATTTTAAATCTGAATTATTTTTAGACAGCTACTTAATGTTGAAGGGATAGACGCACCATGACTGTGAAACAGTGACAGATCAGAGAACATATTTCACGTTCTTTAAAGAACAAAGGGTGCAACGGCCCTACCCGATGGTTTCATGAAAGTGTTTATAGTCTAGTGATTATTTTCTTTTGCTAAACTGCATCTAACCTCAGAGGCCTTACACATAGCAAGAGAAATGCAAAAGCACTGAAAGGTCTATACAGATCAAAACTTCAACTTAGGAATGTGTGAAACTGTGGCTAGAACCAAATTCAGGGGCGGTCAGCAAGAGAAGTTTTTCCTGGGAAGAACCTTAACTCCCTGTTAAGAGCAGAATGCTTTGACTTCTGCATCAGAATTGCAGCAGACGCTGAACTGTAACTGAAGACCTAACCCGGTGGCTCCCAAGCTTCTTCAGCACTTAAAGACCTCTTTTTCCTCCCTCTTTCATGAACCCCAGGTTTGGAAAGATCATGTCTGCCGTGCATTGGAGAACGCAGGCACACAGTAAACCCTGTGTTCTCTATTATTAGTACAACTGCTACTATAGTGAGTTATTAAATAATTCCTCCATTGTTTAGTAAAAGAATATTTTATATAACATTTCTCATCATGAGGACACAGGGAGCATTACCACATGATGCTAATACCATTGTTGCCAAAAACCAAAGAAGCTCAAGGTCCTCATGACCTTGTGCAGCTTCACCATGGTAAATAAACAAAGGCCTTTAGGAAATACGGGAGCAGTTGAACATCCAGAAGCCCTGTCTGTATGCTTATGGGTCCAGGAAACCCAAGTTCAGAACCACTGGGTTTATTTGAAAGGTTCCTTTCCTTTCTGAAAAACATTTTAAATAGTCTCATATGAACCATAAGTTAAAGAGGTGTAGTCATTGATCATCACTCTTTTCTTAAGAATATAAAAATGATGAATGCGTGCTCTCTATCATGGATTCTTTTTGGAGCCTGGGCCACAGACAGCCCCATCTCTGCACCTTATCTATAGGGCTGGGCCCCAAGCATTTGGTTTGAATTACTTGAATCTATATGCCTGACCTTGGCTGGCTGGAACATGGCCAAACAGACACCAAAATCTTTCTGCCTAGAATTTAGGATTTCAACTGTGATACACAGAGACTGCAAAGAAAGATCAAATGAACACAAAGCTCTTAAAGAATGGTCCCTGAACATGCCTCAAAGTCCCCAGAGCCTTGCCTGAATCCTTGCAACAAATTTCCCATCTCGGTCTAAAGTAGCTCCAATTGGCTTCTGTTACTTGCAAACAATAAGCCCTTAAACAACATGCAATTCAAATGCTAATTTGTTAGAAAACCCAGGCTATCTATGATAAATAACACAGAAAATATCAGATTCATCAGGGCCTCTATGAAGAATTTGAAACAAACTTATTATAAGTACCAGCACTCATTTCCAGGGCCCCCGGATACAGGAGCAGGTGCTGTGCCTGGGCTGGTGATAACACTCAGGTAAATCCAATTTGTGGAACTGGGTACCATCTCTCCTCCTCGGTATCTATTTGCATCAGCCCCCTGACACAAGCCTAAGAAGGCTCCAGGTTTGCAGCAGGGAGATCCAAATCCTGTCTCCAACAGTAGTGTGTGTGTGTGCAAATGCTCATGGGCACGTGTGTGTGCGCACACTCGTCTGAAAGACAGGTGAATCCACAGACATCTGAAAGATAGGCGAATCCAGATTCGCCATTTCTCAAAGAGGGATGTCAGGTCCTGCGGGAGAGATTCAGGGGAAAGGGAGAGGGTGTCTGATGAGCCAGTCAGCAGTGAGTCTTGAATAGCCCATGGGAAGTGGCAGCTGAATGAAAAACAGTCTGGCAGTACCGCAGTCAACACCCCGGGGGCACGGTTTCCCCAAGGAGAAACACTGGTGGACAGATTCACCAAGCCGTGTAACAGTTTGGAGTCCAAGCTGACCTGCATTGCGATGGATCCCATACCTCATAAGAGGAAGGATCTCTCTTGCTTTCTCCCGCTCCCTTTCCCCCTACCTCTGCATCCCACACCCAGTTCATCTGTCTTGGTGAGTGTGCAGCAACCCACACTGATATGCACACTTGGGCTACTACCTGGAGTTGCTGGAATGGAAGTGGATCCCAGCTCAACCTGCGTGGAGCTGCCTCAGCTGCAGGGGACAGTGTCATCCCAGGGCCAAGGCAGGGACACAGCGGGGGCAGAGCTCCCTTACCCAGGCCTTGGTACAACTTAGGTAGAGAGAAACAGTGCAGCTGGACGACTGAGGCTGCAACCTCATGTCCCGAAGGGCCCGGGAGCATCAGGACAGCCATTGGTCCAGTTTGCGGACACACATTCACACCCTCAGTGGACAGCCAGCTCTGTCAGGGCAGCGGCAGGAGGAGTTCTGTCAGGGAAAGTGATCAGCTAAGCACATGAATCAACACAGCTTCCCATGCTACACAAAGCGCAGACACACAGAACACATTGCAATTGCCTGTGGATTTGCCACAGTGTAGGACATTCTCTCTCACACAAGCAGCAGGATAAAGACCCACTGAGATCTGTTTGGGGAAACTTAAACCGGGAGCATGAACCCTCATGAGGGCTACGCAAGTTCCTTCTAGAAGGCCAGAGAGAGGGCCCACGCTTGTGGTCACTGAAGTGAAGACGTTAGGAACTCGGCAAGCCTTCTCCCCCAAAAGCAGACTCATTTTGAGACTAGCTCCTGCTCTAGGGACAACTCCTATTCCACCAGCCATGCTGGTCATTTTAACAGACAAAATATAGTTACCTCAAGTTTTGTCTTGGTAAATGAGGAAAGCCTGAATAGAGAAGCTGATAAGGTAGCCTGTCTTCAGCTGACTCTTAGCCATGTCATTTCCTCATTTCAAATTTTTATGGGGGACCCTTACAAGTCATTTACTTCTCATGGCTCTGCTTTTCAAAAAAGAGAGAGAAAGCCTTTCCCTGCTCTAGCAATTAAGCTCGGTGGAATCTAACACACACATTCTGGGTAACAAGAAGTAGACAGTAAGTGCCCTGGGAAGTTTACAGGCAGCCTGGGAATAGTTCATCCATTGTTTCTAAGTCAGCCAGATTGATTGATTGATTTATAGTTTTAAAATGTTTTATTGCTAAAAAATGCTAATCACCATCTGAGCCTTCACTGAGTCATAATCTTTTTCCAACAGTAACATCAAAGATCACTGATCACAGAGCACAATAGCAAATATAATAATAATGAAAAAGCTTAAAAGGTTGCAATAATTTCGAAAATGTGACACAGAGACATGAAGTGAGCAGGTGCTGTTGGGAAAATGGCGCCAATAGACTTGCTCACCGCGGGGCTGCCACAGACCTTCTATGTGTAAAAAACCCAATGCCTGCGAAGCACGATAGAGCCATTAAGTGCAATAAAATGAAGTCTGCCTGCATTTACTCAAGAGAAATGAAAATGTGCACAATAAGAGCTGAATAAGAACATCCATATCAGCTTTGTTCGTAATAGCCAAAAACTAGAAATGACCCAGATGTCCTTCAACAGGTGAGGGGATAAAAAATGGAGTTATAATCATGCAGCAGAAGTTACCCAGCAATAAAGAGGAATGAATTACTGATACATGCAACAACACAAATGAGCCTCAAAGACATGATGCTGAAAAAAGCCAGATACAAAAGAATACATCCTGGGCTTCCTGGTGGCGCAGTGGTTGAGAGTCCGCCTGCCGATGCAGGGGACGCGGGTTCGCGTCCCGGTCCGGGAAGATCCCACGTGCCGCGGAGCGACTGGGCCCTTCAGCCATGGCCGCTGAGCCTGCGCGTCCGGAGCCTGTGCTCCGCAACGGGAGAGGCCACTACAGTGAGAGGCCCGCGTACCAAAAAAAAAAAAAAAAAAAATACATCCTGCACAATTTGATTTATATGGAGTTCTAGAACAGGCAAAATTAATCTGTGTTGAAAGAAATCACAGCAATGTTTTCCTGAGAGCCAGGAGGAAATGGGTGGGGGAAAGGTGGACTGGACGCAGGTAGAATGTTTTGGGGGTGATGGAAATATTCTGTGTCTTGACAGAGATGTGGTCACCCAGATTTATAACTGCAGTTTCCATCATAGGCATCTGACACAATGAGGATTTCTAAAGTGCTTCCCAGTCTCCAAGTGGTTTCATCCAGTTTTTAATTTGAAGAGAAGATTGATTTTACCATATACTAGCTAGTGGAAAGTTACTTTAGTTTTCTATATTAAATTAACTTCTGTTTGTATTTCTGGTTAATAGCTGCATTCAATTCTATTTACTTTCTGCTCCTCTCAGCACAGGGAGTAAGATGAAATTCAGGTGCTCTGATTTTTAAATGTCAGCCACACAAAAACAGAAGGGAAAGTGAGAGCAAAATCCTGATAGTGAGGATGGAGGAAAAAAAAAAGGTGTGTTCAGGTAGTGACAACTCCCCAATGATCTTACGGTATCTTATTACTCTAATACAGAGTCTTAACCTAAAATCTGTCATCAATCCCAGTTCACTTGTTTTCAGTATTAAAATTACCCTTTACTTATGGAGTGGGAAGAGAGAATGTGGAAATTTTTTTGTTTTTTTAATTGAGTAATGGTTGATTTACAATATTATATTAGTTTCAGGTGTACAACATAGTGATTCCAAACTTTTATAGATTATACTCCACTTATAGTTATTGTAAAACATTGACTATATTCCCTGTGCTGTACAATACATCCTTGAAGCTTATTTAATTTTATGCATAGTAGTTTGTACCTCTTAATCCCCATGTTGCCCCTCCCCCTTCCTCTTCCCACTGGTAACCACTAGTTTTTTCTCTATCTATGAGTCTGTTTCTTTTATGTTATATACACTACTTTTACTTTTTAGATTCCACATGTAAGTGATAACACACAGTATTTGTCTTTCTCTGACTTATTTTACTAAGCGTAATAGTTCCTTCTTTTTATCTTTAGTTGTAGAAGATGTTTTCTGGTAGTTTCCCATCTTTTTCCTCAATAGTTGTTCCGTAAATAGTTGTAATTTTGGTGTGCCCATGAGAGGAGGTGAGCTCAGAGTCTTTCTACGCTGCCATCTTGGGAGCTCCCCCAGTTAACATGTAAAGCTTAGGATTAAGTGCCTTCCTAAGCTCTGCCAGTTGTTTTATTGGCAAAATCAGCAGCTCACAGACTGGGCTTATGGGAAATTCTTTGTAGAAACAGAGCAGTCATAATATTCAATTAGAGACACATTTGTTGAATACTTACTATGCATCCAGCACTGTTGGGATCCTATTTCTGCTCTGAGTTTATAGTATAATTTGGTAATTTAAAAATACATATACTTTTAAAGTCCAGACTAAACCAAGCAACTGAAAGGAGCTATTGTAGGCTTACAATATAGAAAGGCAGCCCTGGATTAGAGCCTCTTTAAGTCTCCACAAAGGATTCTAATGTTTGGCACCGAACAGGAAAAAGTATGAGACTTCAGCCGTCTCATGGCCAAGCTGTGGATTGTTTTCTCGGTTTCACAGAAGCAGTGGCCTTGGGTAAGCTGACTGACCCTTGCTGGGGTTGCTAGTCTACAAGATCAGCCTCAGCAGCCACAGCATCACCTGAAGGCTTGTTAGAAATGCAGAATCTCAGGCTCCAGCCCCACTAAATCAGAATCTGCATTTGCACAAAATCCCCAGGTGATTTCTATGCACATTAAGTTTGAGAAGCTTGGCTGTATGTTTTTTCTAGGATTCATCTACCTAGATGATTTCCTCCTTTCCTCCTTTCTTTTAAAAACATCTACTCTGCTTCCGCCTTTATTGTCAGTAAAACTAGCCCCTCTCTGCAATGTTTAAATTGAATAAAAGGAAGACATTAGTGGCAGCTTTTAACAGATTTCCCACCTCCTTTTTCCAGAGTGTTCCAACCACATGCCCATACCAGCTGTGTTTACCTCTTATAAGGCAGTATAATAAATGCACCTAGTGCTAAACCAAGTTGATTTAATTAAATGCCTGATTACATATACATGTTAAGACAGTTGGTTATTTCACCAAAACAATGAAAAATGTCCTGTGTCACATGAAGCTGCAAATGCCTTTATTAGTATGGCCAAATAGACATAAGAGTGATTCTAATTAATACATTTGTAGAAAAGTTCTGGATTTCCAAACTGCCTCTTTAAAATAATGAATCTCCTTTAGAGAGAAACAACGTTGTCTCATTCAAAATGTTTAGTGTGGTTATCAGACATATGGACTCTTCAGACTTTCTGAGGCACTCGTAAAGAAACCGAATGTTAGAAAAGAGAGATGGAAGAAATTATTGGCCACCAGTCAACTGTATGAATTTTGAGCCAATGACACTGGACCTTGGCAAAGATTGAGGGAGAAGTGGAAAAGTTGACTCTTCGAGTTTTCAGAGCATGGCCTTTCTTATTCATAACTGTATTCTCAGCCAGCCATTTACGAGACGTGAAAGCTATCAACAGCTCCAAGAATACAGATTGAGAAAGTGAATGAATAATACATAGCAGCATAGCAAAACAAAAACAAAACAAAGAAACCCCAAACCCTTCTACAAATGATGGGGATTTGGACACGAAGGAGGAGTGGATCTGTCCCTATCAAGTGGGACACTACAGCCCTTGTGCAAGAGAAAAAACCCAGAACCAAAAGATCTCGGAGCACAGGTCAAGAAAGAAATAGTCTCTATTTTTTTTCAGTTCTTCTCCTTGTCCCCTTCCTTCTGGGAACATCTTTCCTTGGTCTTTGAAGGAAGAAATTAGGAAAAATAGCCAGCCCGCAGCAGAGGGAACCGCAGGGACTTTGAAGCCAAGCAAATCCTAGTTTGGATGTAATTGCCTGAAGTGTGTTTTCAATTCAAATTGCATAATGAGGGAAAGGAGAACAGCTGCACAGGGGGTGGGGGAAGGGAGAGCTGGAAATAAGTGCTATAAAATACAGAGTAAAGATATCCAAGTGGGGCATCATTTGCCTGCTTTAATATTGCCGGAAGTATCTTTTTTCCTCTTTAATTCTTACGGTTTTATCCCTAAACACAAACATATCAATCACATGCCTCTTTGTAAAAGAGTAAAACGCTTCAGAAGAATATTGAAAGTGAAAATCCCCCACTCTTCCACTCCTAAGAGATAACCATTCTTAGCCATATGCTGTATATTCTTCTAATATATTCTTGATGCTTTATAATTTTAAAATTTTGTTTATTTCAAATATTAATCATCGTGATAGGATGAATAATGGCCCCCCAAAGATATCCACGTCCCAATCCCTGCAATCTGTGAATATTACCTTTTATGACAAAAAAGGACATCACAGATGTGATTAAATTAAGGATCTGGAGATATGAACTTACCCTGGATTATCTGGGTGGGCCCTAGTGGCGATCACAAGTGTCTTTATAAGGGAGAGGCAGGAGATTTGACACATACAGAGGAGAAGGCAATGTCACCACAGAGGAGGAGTTTGGAGGTCACAAATCAGCATCACCAGAAGCTGGAAGAAGGGAGGGAAGGATTCTCCCCTAGAGCCTTCGGAGGGAATGCAGCCCTGCTGACACCCTGATTTCGGCCTAGTTGGCATCCTCTTAGCAGAAGCAGGCTTTGGGGAGTAAACACCTTTGGGACTGAATCAACAACACTTAAAGACAAAAAAAGACAAAAAAAACGGGTGGGGCTGGGCTTCCCTGGTGGCGCAGTGGTTGAGAGTCTGCCTGCCGATGCAGGGGACACGGGTTCGAGCCCTGGTCTGGGAAGATCCCACATGCCGTGGAGCAACTAGGCCTGTGAGCCACAACTACTGAGCCTGCGCGTCTGGAGCCTGTGCTCCGCAACAAGAGAGGCCGCGACAGTGAGAGGCCCACGCACCGCGATGAAGAGTGGCCCCCGCTTGCCACAACTAGAGAAAGCCCTCACACAGAAACGAAGACCCAACATAGCAAAAATAAATTAATTAAAAAACTCCTACCCCCAACATCTTCTTAAACAAAAAAGAGAGACGGGTGTGTGTGTGCAGATAACATTACATTCTTTTCCTTTCTGGAAGAATGGCATATGCAGTCTCCCAAGTCAGCCTACTTTGGTTCAATCTCTGGGGGCACAATTTTCTAGAATATTTAACTTTTTAAAACTACCCCATTCCCCACAGCAAAGTATATTAAGTCATAATCAATTCTGGTTGGCACAAGTAAGAATATAATGTATCTATCTGGAAACTCATACAAGGGTTTTAAGAATTGTGTTCTTCTTTGATTATTTTAAGCTAATTTGGGCTAAAGAAAACACAGTCAGGTAAAATCATAACTTCTTCTTTTGGATAAGGGTCAGGAGCACAGAATTTATGGAACCTTAGGAACACCAGTCAGGTCTGTACGCATTGTCTCCCTCCCCTAGAGGGGACCATGGGTTATGTACTAGCTGTGATGAGGGAACTATGCATGTCAGAAAAATCCCCCCGAGGAATTTTATCAAGCTGTAAAGTCAGAACACTTGCTCCGGCCATAGTCTCTCCTCCAAATCTTTATCTGGGCTCATCCCTTTTCCCAAGTACAGCTTTCCCAGTTTTAGGAGATGTGGATTATTTGAAAAGAGACAGGTGAGGGTGAAACTCAATTCACAGAACTATCTTTTTGTTTGAAGCTTAGATAAAGGGGAATGAAAAAACAGAGCCCAGGTGCCAATATTTTCTTTTGGCTTTGTTTGTTTGTTACACTGTTTTGGGCAAGTGGAATTGAGAATCTTGATCAAGACGATGGGCCAGGCTCAAAAATCTAATCAAAATAAATCTTTTCTGAGCATTTACTATTTACGAAGCACTATCAGAGCCATATGAAGTAGTTGAAGATATGGGCTTACAAGTAAGGTACTTAGAGTTGACAAAAAAGCTGTTGCAGGAGAGAGATCTCTGCGAGCTTATTTTCTGGTCATGACAGCGATGGAACTTGGAAGCAGAGGCTGAAGGATAGGGACATTTCAGATAGGAGGACAGAGTGATGGACGGCATCCCGGGTGACAGGATGGGAGTAAAGGAGTGTGGCCATGTGATGGAAAGACCCCTCTGACCAGAACTGAGATTTGTTTCAAAGTGAAAAGGAGGAGTAAAAATGGGAAAAGGAAAGGGCTATAGAGGGCCAAGTTGTAGGGGGCCTTGGACACCAGACAAATGAGTTTGGACATGATTCTTGGGATGTCACAGTCCATTAAAGGATTCTGGATCAGCAGAGCGATGTCAGAGAACGGTACTTTGGGAAAATTAATTTGGTACTGACGTGCAGAACGGATCAGAGCAGGCACACGGGAAGCTGAGAGGCAAGTGATGAGCTTATTATGACCACGATATAATGAAGGTGGCACAAGAGAAATGAAACTGAGGCAGGAGATTGAGGAAAAAAGGAGTGATGAGACTTGTGGAGCAGCTGAACTACTGGAAAAAGGAAAACTGAGGTTTTGACTCTGGGTGGCTAGATTTCTCTCAATTGAATGAGAATTTGGAATAGAGGCAGGGAAGATTGTAGAATAAAAGATGAATTATTTCAGAGAATTTGGCATCCACTCGGAAATGTCCAGCAGCCAACCGGACATATGGGACTGAATTAGGGTAAGAAGCCAGGGCTGGAACTAAAGTCAGACTCATCAGAACACCAGCAATAGCTAAAGCCATGAAATCAACCAGCATCTTTGAGACAGAGAACACAGAGCTCACAGAGACAGAGACGGCCTTGAGTGATACCCTAAACCTCAGGTGGGGGGTTGGGTTGGGGAGGGATCCAGTGATGGAGACAAAGAAGTGGTCAGAGGGATGCAAGCCACACATTCAGATACTGCCACAGACTTCTAGGAAATAGAACTTAAAGGAAGGAGTGGTCTTGTTCATTTTATAATTATATCTCTGCATTGTATACCTTGAACTTCAGAAATGGTTCACTTTAGTGTTTGAATTAGGGACCTTGTGCTCAATTACGACTCTACTCTGGATTTTCTTCATCACGTTAATCATCTCCTGGCTGACCTCCATCTCAAGTGGCACAATGTGTGCTTTGTGAAGCTAACTGAACTTAAGGTCAACGCCAGTTGATCTTTCCTTTTCCAACAGCACAATGAGAAGGTACCAGGTCATACAGTCAACAAATATTTGCCAAGCAACCTACTAAGTGAAAAGACCCTACATTAGGGGCTGAACAAACATCTTATTCACTTATATTCTCCATTTGAATTAAAAAGGTAAGCATTACAAATGTTTAAGTAAATCAAACGCAGGCTGGGGAAAAAAAAGCCTTAAACCTAACATATGGAGTTAATGGTGCCACATTGATTGTTTTTATAAGCACAAGATCCTTCTAAAGCTGAGCACTCTGGCTACGCCCATTAGGTTACATGGTCCCCTCAGACTTTGTTGTATGACATCTGGTCCTTTACTGCCTTAGAGTCTAAGGAGAAATACCACGCATGCCATTTGCTTTGTCTCAGTGTTTCTAAAAGGTTCCACTTGGTCTCTCTCTTATAGTGGTAATATTCTTCAAGGTTCTCAGATATTGAAGGTCTGGTGTGAACAGATTTTCTTTCGACTTTTAAACAAGTCATATCCATTACTCCAAATGGAAGGGAATATACAACTAAGATTTGGACACTAGCGTTACTCTTGTAAGGTTTTTAAAGGATAGCGTTGCCTAGATGACTGCGTTGGTGACACAATGTATATGCACGGTGGCTAAAGATTAAGACAAAACCGGTGTCAGGACACTGAGAGGGTCAGGTGCAGACTAATGGCAGAGGCTCCGGGTGATGCTTTTCATGGCAAGGCTGGTATATTACTTTAACAAAAACCCCATATCGGGCTTCCCTGGTGGCGCAGTGGTTGAGAGTCCGCCTGCCGATGCAGGGGACACGGGTTCGTGCCCCGGTCCGGGAAGATCCCACATGCCGCGGAGCGGCTGGGCCCGCGAGCCATGGCCGCTGAGCCTGCGCGTCCGGAGCCTGTGCTCCGCAACGGGAGAGACCACAACAGTGAGAGGGCCGCGTACCGTAAACCCCATATCAAGGATCAATGGCTTCTAGTGTGTGGGGAAAAATATGAAAAATTTCAAACAAGTTCGAATTTTACACATTTTTGCTAGTTGTGCAGGAGAGCTTAGCAGTAAAATGTACTTTTTAAGTAGGGGCTTTACAAATGTTTGCTGTCATGACTGCTTATATTACGTTTGGCAGGTAGCTTGACCTTCTTATTGGATAAACCTCATCAGCAGTTCACAAGCACTAGTCTATAGATGAGGTACATCAGAATCATTCATTAATCATTCAAAGAATCGATTCCTGGGCCCAATTTCTGAATACTCTGATTCGGTACATTCGGGGAATGTCTAGTTTGTGTTTATATTTACATTTGTTAAATCTACAAGTGATTCTGAGAAGCAGTCAGCTTTGAGGTCAACTCAGTTCTTTCTAGATGTTTCATTCTATGGATGGAAGGTTCTGTAAAGTAAACTAGGCTATGACCCAGGGTGAGTTTACCTTCTCCACCTGCTAAGTATGGGCATTAAGGCACTGTATCTTTGCCAAATGAGAAAACACTGGCTCTTCTCTAGCAGGTTGAAACTAATTTATGAACTTGTAAATCTTGGCCTTTAACTAGAGCAAGTGTAAAAATCATAGGGGAAACATTATCATCTTGCCCTATGATGCCCTTACTTTAGGGGCATTTGGAGTGTTTGATATTCTCTTCTTTATTTCCTTAACATGTGTTGGAAGAAGAGATATTAGGAACACAATGACATCCCAAGATATGCAAGTCAAAACAGAACCCAGGTTTCCTCTTAGTCTAGTTCTTATGAAATACATAATTACATGATAAAATTAAGTCTCCCATGTTGCTATATCAGATCATTTTAATATTAAAAGGGAGAAAGCTATTGCTACCTTCACCAAAATACCACTGCTACCTTCACAAAATACCACTCCCCATCTCCTAAAAAGCAGCAAAGAATCAACACAGACAACATCCCAAAGAAACTTCCCTATAATGCAAAAGCTAGCACATTTAAAAAATAAGCACATACACATTCTCTAAAACTTTCTATATTCATTTAATACATCACGCACATTCCTCTGCCCATAATGCGTTCTTTATAAGAGTTTCATAATACTGCACAGTATAGACAGATATCATGATTTTTCCAATAATTCCCTCATTGATAGACTTTGTTTTCAGGCTTTTTAAAAGTTACTATATATAGCATCGCATTAAACCCGTAACACACATGCTAGTTTTTATTTTGACAGGTATTTTCTAACGAATGGGATCGCACTGCGCAAGGGTGCAAGGATCTTAACTCTCACTAGATTCTGCCGGATTACTTTCCAAGGAATGTATAGCAACTTCTCATTTCCACCTCCACTGTACAAGAGCTCCCGCTTTTTCCACACCTTTACCAGCGTGGAGCATTTTCAATCTTTTCAGTTTTCCTAACCTGATATATGCAAAATGCCATTTTATTGCTTTCATTTGCATTTCCCTGTGAGTGAAATGCACCTTTTCATGTATATTGGCTCTTTGCATGTCCTCTTTTGTGAATGGCCCTCCAGAATAAAATGAAGTTATGTTTCTCCTCACACCATGTAAAAAAATAAATCCATACAGAATAAAGGCCTAAAGAAGAAGACTGCCAAAGCAGAAGAAAAACCCTAGAACTCAAAGTGTATAACTCTGAGCAGAAGAGATATTTAACATTTTAAATAAGATAAATCTAAATGTCACAAAGGAGGACAAATTAAAGGCAGATTTGAATTTATAAGCATTAAAATAATGTATATTGTCTTTTGCCTTATAGAAAAATTCAAGACAAATGATAATCGGTAAAAAAAAAAATTATATGTTATTTATACATTACAAAGGATTAACATCCCTAATATGTGAGTCACTTGAAAATTGATATCAAAAAGGAAAAAGCAAAAGAAGCCAAAGAAAAATGAGCAAAGGATACACATCCAGTGATTTTTTTTTTTTTGCGGTACACGGGCCTCTCACTGCTGTGGCCTCTCTGGCTGCGGAGCACAGGCTCCGGACGCGCAGGCTCAGCGGCCATGGCTCACGGGCCCAGCCGCTCCGCGGCATGTGGGATCTTCCCGGACCGGGGCACGAACCCATGTCCCCTGCATCGGCAGGTGGACTCTCAACCACTGCACCACCAGGGAAGCCCTAGTGATATTTTTTCACTCTCACACACTGCTTCTAGAGATTCCTGTGTTGAAAATGTAGACAAAGTCTGTGTTTCTATCTGAATACTGAATCGAAGGTGTAACCCTTCCTGCACGACCTTCTCACATTCACATTCGTTCTCTGCCTGTAGAGACTCTTGGCATTTGGGTCCAATTCCTCACGTGCCGTGTTGCCTTTGGGAAACCTCACATACCTACTAATCACATCTGAATTTTCCTTTGGACATTTCCCTGCGGTCCTCCTTCTCAACTCTGCGGCCAACTCACAGCAGCTCAACTGCCTCTTGAAGCCAAAAGCTAATATTCAGAAAGCTCTGTACACAAAGCAAAGGGCCCCAGAGAGCACCATGTCACGACTTCAGGTGTGCCCGACAATGGAAGGACCACAGCCAGCTCTAGAGTTTAGGAACTGAGTTTAGGAAAGGCACATGCATTTTTTTTTTAAAACATACATAAGCATTTAAAGCACTTACTTGCGTGCCACATGTGAGGGGAGCAGTGGGTGAGAGTCCATGAGCAAGGGCTTTGCAAAGTCTCAGGTACTACATACAAATGACAGTAAGCTCTCGGGCCAGATTTTCTTTTAAAACCACACAAAGTACACAGTGGGAACATCATGTGCCCCTTGCTCCTTTCTCCCTGGATGGAGAGCACATCGCTCATCAGTTTCTCTCTGCTATAATCACCACTCCCAGTAAACTCATCATTCAAAACCCTGCCTAACATAATAGCCTCCGAAAGCGCTCTCTATCCCCCAATTTTTAGCTGTCAGTTCCTTCTGAATTGGTAGGACACTGTACTACTTCTCCTTTGTAACTTTAATCATCGTTATAATTAACATTTGTCACCTCAACTGGAATGTAAACTCAGCAAAAGCAAAGCCCACATCTATTTTGTGTGGGATGCTTAGCACAGTAGTAGGTACGTAGCAGATGACCAAAAACTATTTGTTGAATGAATAAATGAAATCATACAGTCTTGTTTCTATCACACCTCTTGTAAGAATCTGTAATTACTGCTTGTTGACTTGTGCACTGCCTGTCTCCCTCATGAAAATATGGGCTTCACAAGAACAGGGGCTTCGCCTGCCTTATTCCTATAGCCCTTTATATTCCTAATATCTGAAACAACTTGGGACATAGAGGTGGCTCAGTGAAAATTTGACAAACGAATGAACATAGGTCCCAGTATATGGTATTGTTGACTGACTTGACAGAACTTTGAGATTATCCTCATCTCTATTTTCAAACCTCCAGGATTAAATATTGTGAGTGCTCCAGTCTCTATGTATTTTAAGTCATTTACATGTAGTATTTAATTTACCAACATATTATGTATATTATAAAGCATACAAAATAAAAATTATCATAAGGATGAGATCAAATAAATGCTAGATTTTTTTGGCAGCCTACTTTGGAGACCTATTTCCCTGAATGACACAATGAGTCACCCACAGTTAAACTGCATTCAGTTACACAGTTAGCTGCAAATCGTTTTTCAATATTCTTTAACCAAAAGCCTGTTTGAAGACAAAATTCTTTTTAATCAAAGTTCTAGAATGCATGAGAGTGAGAGGGAGACAATGAACAATGATTTGCAAGTGATTGAAACGTGATTTTTATTCAGAAGTTACTTTATTGCAGTTGTGAGGTTGAGGTTACTGGTTCCGGAGAAAATCAAGCAACCGTACATCATAGGTGATGTGTACCCCAAAAGTGAGAAGTTCGAAGTACTAAAAAGTTAGATAAAAAATAAGCATGGGGGCTTTTATCAGGCAGTGGCGTAGTAGTAAAAATAATTTATGCAGACAAACTTTCCCCACAATCTATGCTCCATAGAGGCAAGATGAAATAGCCTTTAACCTTCGTCAGCAAGTCAGAAGACATTCAACTTGGTCTAGGTTTTGATTATCACTGTTATGGCAACTTTATGGTGTGCGAAACTGCTAGCAAACGTTTTTCCTGAATTTCTTCTTAAAGTATAACGGGCAAGCTCAGGCCAGGAAAAATATACGTCATGGGGGATATATGTGAAAGCATAATGGATTCTACCCCCAGTCACTTCAAATGCCTTTTCCTGACCCACTGTATTGACTTCTAAATAAACCTCTAAATACAGATTTAAACGGACTGTGGTATTGAGACCACCGAAGAATTTCTCTTTGAGACTCCATCTACTTAAACACACAGCAGCATGACGGTGGTTGTTTCTGGTATTACTCTAAACTGAAAAGCCTTAAGCCCTGCTCGTGTGGTTCAGTCTCCCCAGAGTCTGCGTGACACGCAGCAAGGCATCCGCTTTCGCCATTTAATGCTTCATTGGAATACCCGACAATCTCATTTTCGTTCCGAAATATAAAATGTTCAGTCATTAATTAGCACTGAGTGTTATATTATTAAATTTACTGACTTCTGATTCTTATTTGCAATGCTTCTAGAGTAGTTTTGGCATAAGGCACCACAGAAGACGAATTCCTTGCTATAGGGTTGATTTTTTTGTGGGATGGGAAGGGATGGGGGAGGGAATGTACACGTTTAAAATGACTTTTTCTCTGAATATAAAAGTCACTCATGCTTCATGTACAATTAGTAAATAGAGAAAAAAGTATGAGAGGGAAGGAAAAAAGATCACTTAAAGTGCTATCACTTGGTCATAATAATCACTTAATATCTGAGCATTTTTCCCCAGATATAGTTAACTATATCCTATGTAATAAGTCATAGTTAAACTCAAGCTGTTAATTCGGCTCTGTATCCTGTTTTCTCCCCATTTCAGATTACATCTCAAGCATTAACAATTTCTTGTAGATGTTTACAATGGGCACAAAAGATTCCATAATCTGCACTAAACAAGCCTCTTTGTTGAGCATGTAGGTAGCTTCCCAGGTTTTGAGAGGATAAATTGGTGATAAAACATCTCTCTACACACTCTAAACCTTTGCCCATATTTCAGATAATTCCCTTAAGAAAGCTTCCTAGAAATGAAACCACAGAAAACATCAGTGCCACAAACAGAGTAAATGGATTGCGTTTACATGTGTTAGGCTCTGTCGTAAGCATTTTGCCTAGAAACTAATTCAGTATCAGTTCAGTTCTACAGATGAGAACCCTGAGGCACAGAAAGATGAACTCACTCCCTCCAAGGTCACTTAGCTAGAAAGTGGCGAAGCCGGGATGTGAACCCAGCGGTCTGAGGCTGGAGCTGGTGCTTCGAACCTTTATGCTGTATGAACTTTCTAATCACATATATAAACATGACCCTAGCAGATCATAAACACTTGGAAGGAACTGACCCCCTAATTGAACCCTCAGACGTTACAGAAAGCAAGGCCCTGAAAGATGAAGTAACTTATTAAAGTCACACAGATAGCTAGTAGCAGATCTAGAGCTTATATGTCCTGACTCCTCATGCTGAGATCCAAAACCTTGCCATGCAAAGCATGACCTGCAAGCCATAGCATCAGCAGTGCCTGAGAGTCTGCTACAAATGCAGAGCCTCAGGCTCTACCCCAGCCCTCTTCAAGCAAATCTGCTTTGTTAACAAGATCCCCTGGTGATTTATTTTCAACGCTGAAGTTTAGAAACTCTGGCAATCCACTCTGTAAGCTTGATAGATTAGTGGACAATCTGCCTATAAGCTGCTAGTATTTCCACATCATTAAAAAATGTATATATATCCTCATTTTTCAGTTAGTTAAAGCTTATAATTAGGTTGAACCACATGAAATTGCTATTTCAGATCGTCAGATATTAGCAACTTACTGTGGTTCAACTTCAGTGGGTAGAGGGGTAACAACAATAAAACGTATAGGTATCTGCGCTCTGTGTAGAGACTGGACTTGAGGAAGAACGTTTCCTTCCCCCAAAGAGTATACAGTTCGTCAGAAAGAACTAACAATTAAACAGACAATTATAATTCAAAATGATAAGTGATACCAAAGAGCATTCTGAGAGCTCAGGAGGAAGTTAAGTGATGTCTTGGAAGATAAATGCTATGGAAGAAAACAATTATTTCCCTCTATTAGTGGCAAGAGAGATGGGCTTGCAGGCTTTAGCCAAATTATTAAGTGGGTATCCCCATAAGCTGTCAGATGCTGATAAAACAAAAAGATAAAGAATATAAGGTATTTTACAAAGTAAGGACAATGTGAATTCTGCTTGAACGGTGAAAGCAAGATGCCTGTGTTGTTCTTAATGATGAGAGCAGGTAAAGAAAGTTACAGGTCTTACCGCTTCGCGTACGTTATTCTCACGGGCCCCCATTTGGTCATTTCTATTTTTTGAAGTTAATGGATATTTCTAGTTGGATGAAATGAACTGGCTTCCCATTGTACTATGAAATAAAAGAATCTTTGGAGTAATTAATACTTAAAGATACAATATGTTTACCAGAAGTGGTGCATAATTTTTAACTAAAGTGTACAGTATGTGTCAGTATACAAAACCTTTGCTAAATATTTACCATGAAATTTTTCTATTCTCAGTAAGTCATTCCTTTAAGTACTTGCAATTGGCTATTATACCAGTGAGACTGGGCCACCATGTTGATTTTGCATCTTTCCACTGGTTGGTTTAGGAGGCTTAATTGAGGGCATTAACTGAATGTTTGAATTGGCAATATTCCACTTTACCACTTCCTCTTTTTCTTATTAAGATTGCTTTCCTAGAAAGAACTTACCTACCAATAGCTATGCCCATGGTGAGCTATTCAACCTGTAGTTAAATGCTCTCTATATAAATTGTATTAAAGGAAAAACCAAATGCTTTTTCACCTACAAGAAGGAGGCCAAGATGGTGGCAAGTCCTTTGGCATTTCATGTCGTATGTTTTCTTGAGAAGCTATGTGTTAGCTTCAAAACTGGAGAGTAATTCTCCAACCTTGGGACCTTCCTCCTGCTATTCCTCAGCTGGTCCTCAACTCTCCCCTCTTTTTTCCACAACTCCTTCCCTCAAGGCTTTCTAAGAGGTTAAGCCTTTGTCACAGGGGCCAACTGATTTCACACAATTTCTGCCTGGACGGTTACAGATTTTACTCACCTTGACTGCTGTCATGGGAAGTGTGCTGAGCTCCAAGCAGGGAATGCTGTCAGTCTCAGGACACTGCGAACCACATAACACTCTATTTGATCAATTGTATCTGTTCAAATTTTTATTGTTATCTTATTTTAAAGGAAGACTGCCTCTGCTCTCCAGGGCCGTTTCTGTGGTACTCGGAATTTATATTAAGTAGGGGAACTGAGCATAGGAATTGAAATCAGACATACTGCATCAAGATACATAAACACTTAGAAAAAGATGAGCTAAAAGGAAGAATGTGGACAATTAAGTTCTGAGAGAGAATGTGGAAGTGTAAGCAGATAGGGTAGGGGGTCCCCGGAGAAAGAGTACCAGGCATGACTTTCTTGACATGAGAGAAGCCATTTTTGGTCTAAGCCATGTTGTGATCTAAGCCAGGGCCACAGTGTTTGCCCTTGAACAGGTCTCAGTAATTAGTGATCTTAAGGGAACAGAATAATGCAGGAACAAACTGGCTGTTATCGGGCAAGAGAAGTAACAAGAGCAAAGATAATAAATCAGTTGTAAATACCGCCAGCTCAAGCATGTTCTTGAGCTGTTTTGCAGAATTCAAACCCCCCTTGACCCCTCAACCACCAGATCAAGTGGAACCTAAGCGATGACGTTGACCTTTTCTGACCCTTGTGACTTCAGTCAACTAAAGCTTAGACTGTCACCTTCAGGAATATGTGTGTACCCTTAGCTTAAAAGTTCTCCAATCTTGCTGTGCAGGGAGACACTTCTTTGGGAGAGATGCCCTGTGTTCTCCTTACTCACTGCAAGGAGTAAATCCTTCCTTCTGATCCCTGGCTTGGTTGTGTCTTCCGGCTTGACAGCCCCCAAGAGGTGAACCCAGTTTTCGGGAAACAGAAGTCCTTTGGTTCATAAAAATTATTCAAAGACTAGAGATGTTAAACTCAACGTGAATCGATGATTAAGGAGCCATCTATCATCTCAAACGCATTGGTATATATTCCTGAGAGGGTGAAATAACCATGACAAAAAGGCAAGGATCGGGCTTCCCTGGTGGCGCAGCGGTTGAGAGTCCGCCTGCCAATGCAGGGGACACGGGTTCGTGCCCTGGTCCGGGAGGATCCCACATGCCGCGGAGCGGCTGGGCCTGTGAGCCATGGCCGCTGAGCCTGAGCGTCCGGCGCGTGTGCTCCGCAATGGGAGAGGCCACAACGGTGAGAGGCCCGCGTACCGCAAAAAAAAAAAAAAAAAAAAAAAAAAAAAAAAAAAAGGCAAGGATCACGTCTCTAAATCTGGTAAAAGGCAGTGGCGAATAATCACGCTGGCCCGCCGGTGCCCCTTCTGGCACTCGCAGGAAACGACAGCTTCACCTCAGATCGCCTCCCGGGAGTCAGAACGTTGTTCAAAGCATTTTAGGAGCCCGCACAAGTAAAACACCCGAGACCAGATTTGGGTAGTTGGATAGGTGATACCCAAGACAGAGTGAGCAGGGAGAAGGTGACAGGAGGCTGGAGAATACTGCATCGAGGCACACCCAGGTGGTCCTAGGGCTCCCCACATGCCTCCTGCAGCTCTAGGGGGCTAAGTGGCTTCTGTTTCTCACTACCTAGTCTGGCAAAACTGCCTGCAGATGTCAGCAGTCCAATTCCTAGTTTATTAGTTTCCATCTTTGCCAATCTCTCTTCCTCCCTCCCTTCCTTTCCTCCCTTCCATCCATCTAAACTTTTACGGAATATGCCAAACACTATCTGGGGACTACGAGAATACAGATAAAAATACGACATAGCACCTTACTCTCAACTTGCTTATAAATGAAAAGGAAAGACGGGACATCCACAAACAACTGTAATGCCCAGCAGTATGCAGTGATGGCTATAAATGACAGAGCGAGCGCTGTGGGATCTCGGAGGAGGGAACCATCACAGCTGATTGATGGGGAGCTCTTGCTGGAGGAACCGTGTTCGAAGGGCTCCTGAAAGGCTCGCAGGCACGGGCGAGGGAGAGCTTCCCCAGAAATATGTGCTGCCTGGACAAAGGTGCAGAGGAAGAGAGGTGGTGGCGATGGAGATTGTTCACAGTGTTAAGAGGAAAAAGAGGTCTACCTGCAGGGCAGCAGCAGGAACAAACGGTAACTGTGCCCCCCAAGGCTCAGTTCCAGCCGTGTCACCTCGGTGCTGACTCTCCACAGTGGTTCTCAAACTTTAGCTTACATCACCTGGAGGGCTCCCTGTAGCCCGAGCTGCTGGGCCCACCCCCAGAGTTCCTCAGGGCGGGGAGGGTGTGGCCTGCATATTTGCATTTCTAACAAGTTCCCAGGCGATGCTGATGCTGCCGGCCCAGAACCGTGGTCCCTGTCCAGGGACCAGCCAAACAGCCTCCCACCCCACTTTGCTGTTTCCCATGGGGAAATTTCTACCCTGAGATATTCACATGGCTCCTGGTCTCACTTTACTCTTCTCATGACACCGTTTATCCCCTCTCTACGCTTTAACTATCTTCATAACCTTTATCAGAACTTAACACCACGGTTTATTACTTTTCTGTCATCCCATTAGGATGTAAATCCCAGGAGAGACGATTTCATTCACTAGTGCCTCAAGCAGTGCTATATTCTGAGCACCTAAACTCCTGTGTTCCTAGGACTTAAAATAGTGTTGGGCACACAGTAGGCACTCAATAAATAGTGTTGATTGAATGAATGAGATGTTTCTTAGAAAGGCGAGAGCCAGGATAAGGGACCTTGTGTAGTTTTAGGCAGAAACCACGGAAACAAAGATGACTCAGGATAGAAGCCACATCGCCCCCATCTTGAAAGTAAAGAAAAAGATACATTTCTTTGCTCCTGTAAGTAAAAGGCTTGGGGTTGGGGGTGAGAAGAAGGGAGGGTCAGGTGGATTGGGGGCATGAAGTAATTGGAGAGTTCTTAGAGCAGCTGTTGCGGAGCAACAAACTAGGCTCCTAGGGAAAGAGAGAAAGAAGAAATCCTTAAGTGAGACAGAGGAAACAAGGCAGACTACATTTCTCTCTGGAATACCAATGTGGTTTTCCTCTCAGGTATCATATTAAGATGCTTTTCTACCTGCCATTTGCAGTCTGTTCCCTACTGCTTCTACACAGAGATCTGAAAACTTAGGGAGAAATAGCCTCCCCCACGTGTCTTCATTTTAGGCCCTAAAAGTCAAGGGCTTAGAGTATTTTTTTCAGCAGCAAATTTCTAACTACTCCAAACATTTTGCTACACGGGCTTTTCCCAAATGTCTCAAACCTCCCATATGTTTAGTAATTCTGATGCCGAATATATTGCTATCACATTATCACATACACGTTACATATGTTCCACAGAAACATGATTGACAGGCTACAAGTAGGACCCCAGCCATCTCATGACAAGTCTTTTGTCCTCATTACATTCACAAAAATCACAAGAAGGAACTTAGTAGACATTTAGGCGATTCATATATTAGTCTGATAAGAGGAGGACAGTCTGAAAGGTAGATGGGGAAATGAAAGTATGGCAAATGAGGTCACATGTGCAATGGCTACAGAGTCTGTAGGTGCAAAAATAGACCAGCGTTCTCATCTGGTGATAAGATGTGTGATCCTGTGGAAGTTTCATCTTTCATTGGTTGGTAATCTAAGACTGAAATGCTATAAACATATAAGATGTGTGTGTTAAAAAAACAGGTCGAGAAAGAGCAGGAAGACGGTGTGTTGACCTAATATACTTGCATTTCCATTTGGGTTTTTTTTTTTCCAGTTTAGATTGATGGATTAAAACATATGTATAGCTGATTCACTTTGTTATAAAGCAGAAACTAACACACCACTGTAAAGCAATTATACTCCAATACAGATGTTTAAAAAAAATAAAATAAGCCCTCAGGATACAGAGACTACCACTCTTGCCTTTGATGATTCCTAACCTTACCTGGGGATAAGGAATGATAAGTCATCATCGGTACTCTTGGTACTTGGTAAGTGTTTTGAGATGAGGTAGGATGGGTCGACTGGAAAGAGGGAAGAGAAGACTGTACCTCCAGTTCTCAGATAACTGACAGGAGGAGGGAGAAGGATGCCCATTTATTTGATTAAGAAGATCCATTTTCATGGGTCTTTTACTTAATTCACCAGGAAGACAGAAGGTAACGGAAAGGTAATCAATTTTGTAACAGGATGTATCTGCACGAGAGCCTTTCCAACTAATATTCCAGATGTAATAATTTACCTAATATAGTACTTTATAATACGTTTCGATTTACAAAGCACTTTATCGTTTCGTTTGATGCTAGAGAGATACAAATGAGTGGCAGTCTTTTCTTTATCCTCTCTTCCATTGCTGTATCATTTCTGCCCTCCTCCTGGAACCATCTTGAGTTCCAGAAGTTGCTCTAACACAAATCTTCAGTTAAACATGTGTTCTTTCTGCTTTCCATTCCAGCTTGGTTTCTCACTAAACTAGAGGTTAGTGATTCCTGTGTCTGAAGGGACAAAAGAAGAAAGGAAATTATCCTCCTCGAGGGCAGGGGAGGATAGGATAGGATGGCCCCTAGAGGAGAGGCTGTCCAGCAGGAGCCATTACTGTAGAGACTGGCGGCTGCCGTCAGAACTGTAGTAATGAAAGCAGGAGGGAGGGACGGGGAAGAAAGACCCCCATCTTTCTCTCCTTCTCTGCATTTGCTTCCTGGGAAAGAGTGCCAGACAGAGCTACAGAAGCCCATCTTGCAGGTACAAAGAAAAGAAAGGCAGAGAGGATGGATGGGGAGATTTCTGACATTGATCTTGCTTGACTTGCTTCATAGCTTCTTAAGGGCTTATTTAAAGATATATCCTCACCCTTTCATGGAACTGTAACAGATTGAGTGATGAGGGTCCAGGGCGGCATGATCTAGATAACATGAGGAAACATGGGATGATCCTCAAGAAAATCATGGAGCTGGGTTCATGGTTCCTTTACAAACTCATCTCTACCATCAGCTGGGCCCTCAGTAATGCTTGGTGATCCTTCTGAAGGTTCAAGTCATCTCGTCAGGAACACTTTAAATCGTCTTTTTATCAGGTTCTCTATCCACTGTCTCTTCTAGGATGAGGACCCTCCACCTACTTTAAAAAGAGAGGGCAGCTAGATTTCTATCTCTTCAGAGACCTTACTCCACCATTCTCCCCCTCCCTCTTCTTTACCTATAATCTTGCTATCTTTTCTTATTCCTACCATCTGGCATAAAATATGGCTGTATCTTTCCTAAGAAGTAAAAGCAACCTGATTCAACACTTCAACTCTAGTTATTGCCCCTCCCCCCCACCCCCTTCATGGATAAGCTTCTTAAAATTATGGTCTACACTCACTACTAATTTCCTCACATCCCATTCATTCCTCAACCTACTGTGCTCTGGTTTTCACTCCTCATTCCACCAAGAGCATTTTTGATGATAACGCAAGTGATTTCCTTAATGGCCAAACCAACGGGCACTACTTTGCAGTACTTGATGTGACTGACCTCTTCCTTCTCGGATCTCTTACATCCCTTTAACTGACATTTCTTGGGTTTCTTATTTTCTCTCTAGGCCTTTCTACTGGTTTCTTCTCTGGCATTCCCTCTCTATTCTTTTCATGTAGTGAGTGCCTCCTGGGTGCTTCATCCTACACTCAAAGTTTCAAGAAATTCTTTACACATCAGTTACTGGAATCTACATTACAGGCTAGATCTTTCCCTTGAGCTTTACACCCATCTATCCAATCAGGCACTTCATAGGCATCTCAAACCATACACATCCGAGAAAGTACTAACCTTCTCTGCAAAGAGCTCAGTCCTGTTAACTAATCCCGAGAATCACCTTATACTATTTCCTCTTTCTTCTCCCCTTTGCTTATCTAATTGTGAAAATTCCACCACCTAAACATTTTTTTTTGTAAACATACATTTTATTTTTTTACTTTTTAAAATTATGTGTATGTTTTCAGTCTTCTTTTTCTTTAATTTTATTTATTTATTTATGGCTGTGTTGGGTCTTCATTGCTGCCTGCGGGCTTTTCTCTAGTTGCAGCCTAAACATTTCTTTAATTGGTTTACCTACTTTCCCTTCAATTGTTACTACCAGAAGCCAGGCTCTGCTGTGTTACCATGGTCACCATAATATCCCAGTCTTCTTGCCTCCAAATCTTTAGCCCTCAATCTTCCCTTCTCAATGATGGTAGAGGGAATTTTCCTCAAAAAAAATCTAATTATCTAAATTCCCTGGTGAAAATGCTTCATCAGCACCCAGTCACCTTTGGGAGAAATCAGGACTCCATACTATGGGGCCATAAGGTGATTCATGACCTTGAAGCCTTACCTCATCTCTCCTTACTCCCACCAGGAGAATGCCCTTTACTTTAGCCATGCTTAATTGTTCTGATTTTCTAGCCTTGACAAGCTCTCTCACCTATAGTTCTTTGCGCATGTAATTTATTTCCTGTGTCTGGAAAACCTTAACCTGAGTTCTATTCTTTTTGACTGAGGTGAGGCTCATGTCCTTTAAGTACCAACCATCTAAAAGAAAAATGTAAAGTATCTTGTATATTTAATAATCCACCCAAATTTCTGCTTGTTTTTTTTTTTTTTTTTTCGGTACACGGGCCTCTCACTGTTGTGGCCTCTCCCGTTGCGGAGCGCAGGCTCCAGACGCACAGGCTCAGCGGCCATGGCTCACAGGCCCAGCCGCTCCGCGGCATGTGGGATCTTCCCGGACCGGGGCACGAACCTGTGTCCCCTGCATTGGCAAGCACACTTTCAACCACTGCGCCACCAGGGAAGCCCTGCTTGTCCTTTAAGATTCATCTTGCAACCAAGAAGCCTCTTTGCCCTCTCTCCACCCTTCAGTCTGGATTAATGACCCTCTCCTGCACTTACCCAGCTCCAAGAGTTTTCTCTAAGGGCACAGCGATCCCAGAGCTGGAATTGTTTGTTTACTTGCCCGAGTACTCATTATGCTGCGCACATGGACAGTTCTTTCATCTCTGTAGTCCCAGACTAGCAGAGGGCCAGATCCCCTACAAATGTTTATAGAAATGAAATGAAATCCCCCCTCATTAAACGCTTCTCAGCCTTGCCAACTCACTTTACTTCACCCCCAACAAGTCTAGGGAATAGAAAAGAGTAAGAAGTTTTCTGGATTCACCAGTGTGTTGTAAAAAAAAAAAAAAAAAGCTGTGAACTTGGCTGACCTGGACTTTCATCCCAACTCCACCATCAGCCCTGCAAATCCTTTTTCCTTTCTGGAGTTCCGCTTCCTTAGGTATTAAATAAAAGGATTGGACTATGATATATTTTTTTTTTTTTGGTCTCCTTCAGTTCTGATGCTCTGACTTTAAAAGACCATGTACAGAATAAAAATGCACACTGTTATATCAGCTTGAAGTGCAAAATTCTGAGTGCCCATTTGGGTGGATTATTTCTTTAGGAGAACCGAGTGGAAGGAAGAATGGGTTGGCATTCATTAAATATAAGAGTGACCACAGAGAGAGAGAGAGAGACTGCTAATTATTTCACAGTACGTTCCTCCAGATCCGGCCATTATTTCCTAGCCTCCCTTGCAGCTGAGGGCATCTAACTGATTCTGGCCAGTAAGGAGTGATGTTTGAACTTCTGGACTGTGCTTTTAAAGGAAAGAGGAGTGACCATCCCTTTCCACTTTCCTGCTGGCTGGACTGCAGAGCTGGAAGACTCCTTCCTAACAAATTTGGGAGATGAGTGTTGAGCACAGCAGAGGTATAGGACAGAGGGAGCCTGATTCTCTGGCACCATCAACTATACCAGTTTTGGATTTTTACATGAGAGAGAAGTAAATTTCTCATTTAAGCCATTGAATTTTGGGGTCTTTGTTCTAGCAAAAAAAGTGAAAGAAAAACAAAACAACCCAACAGTATCCTTAATAACATAGATATCAAAATAAGAAAATGTTTTACTATTTTCAAAGTGTGCTGAGAAAAAGAACAAAGATGGTAATTTTGTTGAAGAAACCCTTTAGAAATTTGCTTCAACCTTTAATAAGAAAACTTTAAGGAAACTTACTGTACTACGAAGAACCAGATCCTAAAGCTTCATATTCTGCATTCTGCTTTATCATAAAGAAGTTAACGCCCAGGGGCAGGTTGGGAAGGCATTTATTTGGCAAAGCAAATTCTAATCCTATATTCTAGTTATTTACAGATTGATCATAATGAAGACTCTAAAACAACAAAAGTTTTAATTTTCCGTTCGGTAATTCCATGTATAAAGACAGAAAACATAATGCTTTTGTAGCTTGCACAATCTAGGCTGTGAAGTCATGAACCATTAACATCCTTCACTGCTTTTCACAGGGTGGAAGTGATTAGGCTTAATGGCATTACCCAGAAAGTATCCTGGCGCCGTAAAATAAAAGCTCCATCATCAGACTGGGCTCCAAGGGAAACGCTCCTCCTTCTACCAGCTCAGGGGCAGGAGGAATGCTGATCCCTATGGAGTACCGTCTGTCTGTGAGTCCAGGTCAGGGGTGGGAGCTGTAGCACTGTGCATCCTAACAAGCAAAGCTGGAGGTCCCGACACACAACATATGGCAGGGCAGAAAGCTTTTTGTGTAATCAGCTGATAAACAACCCACACTTGGGGGCTGCACTTTGCGCTAGTGCCTAAGGAAAACCGAAAGTAATCTCCCACTAATTAGGGCCAAGTGCTAAAAGGAACTTCCAGAAGACACTAGAGAACTATTGTATTAACCACAGACCAACTTGCGGGGGCAAAAGTTCAAAAGCAACCTTAGAGCCCACCATACACCCTTCCCAGCGCCTCCTGCCTCCACTCTGTATCTACCCTGCACATTTCAATCTATCATTCATGATCTGAGATGCCTCCTCCTTGCTTTAGGCCCTTATTATGAGGAAGGCCTGCCTGCCTTGTTAAAGATGAGCAAGGCTGAAGCTCTCTATTCTCTGATTAACAGGGGAGTTTCAGGGCTGAGGAGAGTGAAACAGAGACAGAGGAACCAGAGTCTGATTAGAGAGGCCTTGAGGGCCTGGCAGAGAATGGATTTGATGGACTTGTCAATAGGTAACCAAAGTAGATCTTTGAGCCAGAGAGTAACACAACAGAAGTCTTACAGCATCAGTCTGAGAAAGGACTATAGGAAGGTAGATCAGCTAGCAGAAAGTTACCTCAACCTAGGCTGATATAAAGACGTCCTAAATATGGCTGGTGGCTATTACAAAAGAGAGGACAGGCAGGATTCTTTTTAGGGGTATGGAAAGAACTAGAGATAAGCTTGCTCTTTAAGAAATAAGATGCAGGGCAGTAAGAGAGACACAGATGTAGAGAACAAACGTATGGACACCAAGGGGGAAAGTGGCGGAGGAGGGAGTGGTGGGGTGAATTGGGAGACCGGGATTGACATGTATACACTAACATGTATAAAATGGACAAATAAGAAACTGCTGTATAAAAAATAAATACAATTCAAAAAACAAAGAATGAAATAAGAGGATAGTTGAAGACCTAGAGTAGAGCTCATTAAGGAAACAAACACAGTGGAGAATAAACAGGCTGACACCACAATTTGCCAGACTGAAAGGGGTACACTGCCAGTTACTACCCCGGAACAGCAGGTGCAGACCAGGACAGTCCCTGGCAAGTGAGGATTCATGGCCATCCGATCTGAAAAGAGCTTTAACCACCAACATAGACGATAACTCTCAGCTCATCTCTTGTGCTCTAGCCCTAGGCTTCCAGAAGTTCAGAACATTCCAAGGAAGCCACCATCAGAGGGCAAAAGACTTAAAAGCTTCTGTTGAGAGATGGAGGGGACTAGCTAGAGAGGTAAGGTGGAAGACGGGATGACGCCCCTGAAGTCAAATCTGTTCCCGAGTCTGTGTATTTCTCAGTCCTCTTCAATGTCACATCCAAATTTGGGGCCTCTTTGCTTACAGGATTTCGAGGACCAAACTGCCTTAAGAAGTCTTATTTCCTTCAAGTCTAATTCCTGGATCTCCATGTCCCGTTCTCATGGATGACTAGTGAACTTGACAAATAACTGGGGTGTGTGTGGGGGGGCGATGGCAGGATGGGGGACAGGGATGGGGGTGGGTACAGCACGGACACTGGCTAATCAGGATGCAGCAGCGGGCAAGTGGGCTGTGACCAGCCTGCACACGCCTATGCTCATGGGGAAGAGGCCGGTCACTGGAGCTTCTCCCCGAGAAAGAAAAGAGAAGGCAACAGGTCTTCACCAAACGCAGGGCTGGAGAGGAAGGAGGAGTCCGGGAGGCCTCGCAGGCAGACCCACAGCACCAGGGGGTTCCGTCCCCCGGAGCAGCTCTGGTGGCAGAAAGTCTGTGTTCTCTCCACCCGCAGCCCAGGTACCTGAAGCCTGGGTGACCGGAATAGGGGAGGCCTGGGAAGGGATTTCTACCCTCCTTCTTGGTGCCTAGATCTCTTTTAACGCTCCCACAGTAGGCTGCTCATCCCATACAGCACTCAAGCACTGTGTACATCTTAATATCATGTGTGGGGCTGCTTTCTTTGCTAAATGCAAACTCTCAGAGGGCCTCAGCTCTACTGACCAATGCTCTGGGCACAAGTAGGCACCGGAATAATACTCACTGAAGGAATGAGGTACACGCCCATGGCCACTTTCTCTGCTATCAGAGTGGAAAGACCGCTAAGTGCCAAGAACCACACAATACCCATGCTATTGCATTTAATCCCCACAACTTGGCAGGGAAGGTTCTAATATTGTCTCCATGTCTCAGGTGAAGAAATTGAGGCTCAGAGAGGTTAAGGAACTTACCCAAGGTAACAGAGCTACTAGGTGTGGGAAAGCAGAAATCGAAAGCCAGGCAGTTGAACTTCAGGACTTATCAACATTATACATGAAGAAAGTACCAAACAAGTGGTTCTTGAAGAATCACAGCCACTTTGGTTCTTCAGCATTGCCAGGGTTTATCGTGTCACTGGCTTAGATCTCCTTTACCGTCACTAGAAAAATCTACCCTAACTTCATGTAAAGCAGAAGATCCTTATTTTTTGCCCTCAGGATCACAGTATAATAAATAACTAGGTCTGCTTCCAGGAATACGAGGAGACGAGGGAAAAGGAGAGAACACAGAGTGACATTTGCCCTAGTCAGAGTCTCATTCACTGATGTTTATCATTAAATGTTTGACATGCATTTGCAGCCCCTGAAGCCTGCTTACAGAGTATCAATAAATGTTATTTGATGTCAAGTTATTTCCCACACTTAGCTTCATGCCTTTCCTATGTATTTTTAAATCTTCCTTGTGTGTAATTTGATGTAGTTATCCAAAAAGATATTCGTTTTTGTCAGATTTTCCTTATAGTCTCTACATTTTTTTCATGAGATGCTTAAACCTGCTGTTTCCCAAGCGCCTATGATACAGCTGGTACCACGCAATCGTTACCAGCTTGTGCAGAAAGAAGACTAGGCTCATTAGATGCTCTCAGGAAGCACGTTGGTCTGCCCTGAGTGTTCTGTTTTTTGTCCATGCTCAGAGTCTTGCAAATGATAATCACTTATTATTATATTCAACCAAGACTTACAAAAATATTTTTTTAACAAAAATGCAAGAAATAGGGCTGCTTCATAATTACTACCAACACCACCAAAACAAATTACTTAAGGGACAAAAATGAGGGTTTAGAATGATAAATTTGTATGGGCAATAAAAATAATGCTCAATACTATTCTACCAGGTCATTCCACCAGGTTCTTAGCTAGACTTGCAAAAAGTAGTTTCTGGGGAAGCAGAGCAAAATAATCCCAAACCCAGGCAGAATTTCTGTCTTTGGTGATGAGAGAATGACATGTATCTAATGAAGGGAAGGTAAAAATCCCCCATTTTCCATGGTGAGTATGCTCTGAAACCTCTCTGGTTTTGGAGAAGCTCTCCTGTGATGGACAGGGAAGGCTCCCTTCAGTGTCTCATGTTTCATCTTTTTCTTCCAACTTTCAGTCACCTTTCATTTGTACATTTGGGACTAACTTATTAGGTAGCAGCCAAAGAGAAAATGGCAACTATTACTTTCTTTGCAGAACAACAGAAAAGGTAGTGCAACTTCGTCCACAAAGATTCCAAATTCTCTAAGAAAAGGCCGCCGCCTTTGGCCTCGTTTCTTCTAAGTGGCGTTTAGGGAAGTGTGCACACCTGCTCCCCTGAAACAGGCCTGGTCACTTACCATTGATGAGGGCCACACACTGAAATCGTTATGGTCGGGGCTACCTCTGAGCAGAGGAGCGAGGTCCTACATCGCACGGGCGCATCTAAATCCGTGATATGTTTATCACAGGCCTGACATCCATTAAGAGTCGGAGCAAACGCCTCCACACCTTGGCCCGCACCGTCAGTCACTAAACACGTTTTCCTTACCCAGGGCTCCGAGGGCGGACCGCGTGTCCAGGAGACGTAAGAGCAGTGCTCAGATGTTAACTCCTCTGTTTCTCCCGGGAACACCGGGGTGGAAAATTTGGGGATTGTATTACCATCCATAGCCCTTATCCCCACCAACACCTCCACCCCCATCCTGCGTCCCCTTAAACTGAGGGAACAATTTCCTCTGTAAGTACTGTATTCAGGGGAACTCTAAAGCAGTGCCCAGATTCTTCAGGAGAGAAACAGAAACAATTTTCTTTTCCAGGATCACACTTATAAATCCTTCTCTACGCGATTCCTAGAAAGAACAACTTTGCTTCAACACCTGGCCGTCATTCAGATGGATATGAAAGTTTTCCTCAACTGGCCATAATTGAGCAACTGCAGTCTATTTAAAAAGATTTAAGGGGAGGGGGAAGGGTAAGCTGGGTCGAAGCCAGAGAGTGGCATAGACATATACACACTACCAAACGTAAAATAGATAGCTAGTGGGAAGCAGCTGCATAGCACAGGGAGATCAGTTCTGTGCTTTGTGTCCACCTAGAGGGGTGGGATAGGGAGGGTGGGAGGGAGACGCAAGAGGGAGGAGATATGGGGATATATGTATAGCTGATTCACTTTGTTATACAGCAGACGCTAACACCACATTGTAAAGCAATTATACTCCAATAAAGATGTTAAAAAATAAAATAATAAGCTACAAGGATATATTGTACAGCACAGGGAATATAGTCAATATTTTATAATAACTTTAAATGGAGTAAAATCTCTAAAACTTTTGAATCACTATGTTGTACACCTGAAACTAATATAACATTGTAGGGCTTCTCTGGTGGTGCAGTGGTTCAGAATCTGGCTGCCAGTGCAGGGGACACGGGTTCGAGCCCTGGTCCAGGAAGATCCCACCTGCTGCAGAGCAAGTAAGCCTGTGCGCCACAACTACTGAGCCTGCGCTCTAGAGCCCGAGCTGCGCAACAAGCCACCGCAAATGAGAAGCCCGCGCACTGCAGGGAAGAGTAGCCCCCGCTCGCTGCAGCTAGAAAAAGCCAGCATGCCGCAAAGAAGACCCAATACAGCCAAAATTAAATAAATTTTAAAAAAGAAACAACATTATAAATCGACTACACCTCAACTAAATAAATATTTTTAAAATAAGAAAAAAATTAAGACCCTGGTTTTCCTCCTGTGTAGAAAGGAACTAGAGGAGCTATTTAAGGCTCTTCCAGCCCTAAAATACAGGAATGCCGTAATTTCCAGATTCAAAGAACGACCCCTTGCAAATTCAAGCAAAGCACTCGCTGCATATTTCGAAGCAACTCTTCAGGATAATAGGACATGCGCAGTCCCAGCCGCTTTACACGCAGCCCCGTGCCTCGTTATGCGAAGCAAACACAAAGCGTGCTGACCCACAGAGCGGGGAAATACAAATGGTTTTCCCCTTCTGTGTTTCTCCCTTCAGAAAAACACCCATAATTTTACAGTTGGCTACGTTTACTCTTATTTTGAGTTGACTCATTTGCATCGCTCAGGTTAGAAAATCTAATAACCACTCTGTAGGCTAACAAGCACTCAAAAAAAAAAAAAAATGCCCACACGATTTTTAATCACTGGTGAATTTCCACCCACGGCTTCTGCATACAATCCTAAAGGGGAAGCTTTAGTTTTCAGGTCACAATTCACGTGTCACAACAGCATCCTTCCTGCCGAGCAACCACCAAGGCAAATACTGCACATACTGACCACCACTATTCCAAAGACAGAATCCCCATCAACAGTGGTCCACGGCTGAGGTTGGCACGTCATAAACAGTATGAGAAACTAGACTTGCGTCCACCACATTCTCTCCAAAGAGCCAGGGACTGCATATACATTTACTGTTAGGTGACCAGGAAAGCATACAGATTCTACATACGCAGAGTCTACGGACCAGAGAAAGTGAGGTACACTCGGGCGCATACCAGCCCCCTGACCGGAGTCCAAGCTGATCGGGACATGAGAGTCTCTCCACTTACCCCGCATAGCGGCTGCTGTAAAGATGGCTGTGTCCTGGGTGCAGAATCTTCAAAAAGAGCAAGCAGAGAGGCAGAAAAGCAGCTCTCTGGCTCCTGGGCTTCCCGAGTAACTCCATAGTGCGAGGATGAGAGGGGCTGAAAGTTCTTCCTGCAGTCACAGTCACCCGAGGCTGGAGGTGGCTCCCAGCGCGCCCTCCACACAGCTCACGGTCCCTGGGAAAGCGTGGGGAGAGGGCTTAGGAGGGAGCAAAATGTGACACTTCTTTCCAGCCTCAGAGGAAAAAAAAAAAAAGTTCAAGCAGCTGAGGGAGGGAAGTTGCTGTTCAGACTTGGTCTTGGGACGAGAAGCAGCAGCTTCTGCCCACACACAGCCCTGCCCAGCCCCGCGCTGAGCTCCAGGCTCCCCTCGAAGGGGCTGGGCCTCCCCGTGCTGACTCACCGCAGGGGTTTGCTGGGTGTCGCTTCATTAGGGTAACTCCTCTTTTTGTCCTCTTGTTTTTCGGGGCGTTTTTTTTTTTTTTTGGCTCTTCAAATTTAGGCCCCTAACTTTTTTGGACAACCTTCCTGCTACCCTAATTGCAAAAGACTTGTTTGAGGATGAGCTAAACACGCAGGCATAGAACATTCCAGGCTTCGTGTTTTGATCTACCATGGCAAATTTCTACAGGGAGTCCACATTCCGAAATGCACAGTGAACAGTCTTGATGAGCTGTGGCCCCTGGCTGTGGCCAGCCGGTCGTGGTCCCCGCTCCTACCTGCACCGGGACGGGCAGCTGCTTCCCTGAGCTTCAGGGAGCCCCTGTGCTGATTCCATGGCGGCAGCATCCAGACCTGCGGCTATTTCAAAGGTTCTCATGGGGGAACTGGAGGACTCTGGGTGCTAAACCACCTTTCCTGCACATTTGGAATCACTTAGGGAGATGGGCTATTTAAATCAGAATTCCTGGGGGGTGGGATCAGTTGTTGAAAAAGCCCCCCAGGTGATTCCAATATTTAGCCCCCCTGCTGGTCTAGAGCGGGACTTCTCAAACTTGGCCCTGCACGCACATCACCTGGGGATCTCGTTAGAGCGCAGCTTCTGAGGCAGCAGGCTGGGGCTGGGGCCTGGGCTTCTGCATTTCTAACAAGCTTCCAGCTGATGCTTGGACTGCTGGTCCTTCAGTCACACTTCGAGGAGCCAGGCTTTACTTTAGAATGAGGTCTGCTTTTTCTTCTCTCTCTAAAAGCTAGAGGGTGGAGGGAAACCTTGGAGCAAGCCAGTTCCTTCTTGTTTTTCCCAAGTTGGTGATGAAGAAGGCTTTTTTGCGTTCACTTGCTTCTACCCCAATACACTGGAAAACCCATCCAGGATATGCTTTGCTCTAGTAAATAAGAACATTGTTATCTAGGGTGTCCCCTGCTCTCCTCCATACCCAGTCCTGGTAGTGCTCTGGAAGATGGTGAGCCAGCGTCCCTCTATCCCACTCACTCATTTACTTCTCAAATTTCCTGAAGAGTCGTGTCCAAGAGCTCCTGGACCTTCTAACATGATAGCCAGAGCCTCTCCACCTGGGGAGTTGACTTTGCGTCCTGAGTTTGGGCCATAACAGCTGAAATGATTTTCATCTGAGATGATTCTCTAGCGTTTTCTACAGCTACCCCAGGATTGAATCTCTTCTCTGCATCCCCTTCCCTAACACACAGTATGTCTGCTCCTGTAGGGCACAGCACTTCGATTTTAAGTGTCTGCTTTCCTCACAAGGCTGCCTTCTCCTTGAATGCACAGCTATACCCCTTTCATCTTTGTACTACTGCCTCTTCTCTCCTAGAGGGAACAGTGTTCACTGAAGGAATGATCAACCGTGTTTGTTGAGTGAGTGCCGAACCTGGGAAGGGATTCATTCAACAAACATTTACTCTGTGGTCTCTGTATCCGGATAGAGGAGAGGCCACCTGGGCAGCCGGGAGCTGTATGGGTGCCTTTGAGGAGTAGATGTGCCCAGGCCTCCTGGGTTTTTTTCTTGTTTGTTTATATTGTTGTTTTCTTCCTTCCTGACTTCCTGGCCTAGTGCTTTGGTCTTTGTGAACTGGTGAGGCTGTGCTGCAAGGCTCACAGGGATGTTTCCTGGGGCCTTTTCTACAAGGCCAAGAAAGCCTATACGACAGTCAGTGAGCTGTTGAAATAAGAGGTTACTGTGTAAATAAAACACTTCATCTCGTTGCATTTCGTTATGTCAGAGCAATGTATAAATCTGTCATATTATATCACAACATTAAACCAGGAATGTTCAGTCTCGGACTGGGGATTAAGCTCATTCTCAAATCATCCTGAAGGGTTGGATCCAGCGAACACGTTTAGCAAAGGCTCTCCAGACTCTGAGACCGAGGTAATCATTTCCTGGGCTATCACAAATGCAAAACACCCTGGAGACATCCTATAACCTTCCTAAAAATTTCAGATCAAAGAGAGGTTCTCAAACAATAGAAGCCATTCCCAACAATCTTCCTCTGCTTTTCTAAGGACCAGGTTATCTGATCAGACTTCCCTTGGAGTAGATAAGCGCCCATAAAATGAGTGATAAATGGAGTCCATTTAGCAAGTGGGAGGAGAAGAGATGGTTTTATAGATGGATTCAAAGATAAAAGCTCCATTTTTAAGGCACTGAGAGGGAGTGAATTATTAAACCAGTTAGAGACTCAGAGACGGAAAGATGAGACATTCTATTTATCGGCTATGCCTCTGTCATATTTTGGTTGAAGAGTGAACTTTATTAAAAGAAATATTATCCTGCAGAGAAAAAAGGAAACTACAATAGGGAAAGGAAAACATCATCCTTGATTTGGGTCCATTGTGGTGGATGATTAGATAATGTTTAATGTCTCTTCCAGATCTGGAATTCTGCGATGCTATGGAGGAAGATTTTGCAAATCCCTTTCTCAGGGATATGAGCGAGAGCCATGTAGATGAATTTTGGTAAAGACCTCATGAGAAGGTGGAAGGGTGGGTTTGGGCTTTGCGGTACAATCAACCCTCCCCTCGCAGCTGGTTTTGTGCTCAGGCCTCAGTGTCTTATTGACAGAGACCTTATTGCCGTCTTCTCTTCTATGGCTTTCTGCCATTGTTCCAACATGTGAGGAAAGAGCAAATGTGAAGTTAGGTTACTGCCTTATGCGGTCTTGGCAATTCTGTAAGGAAGTTCTGAAGCTTCCTTTAACAACACATCACTAACAGTTCCCTCCCAACCTCGTTCAGCACCGTCTTGCCCCTATGGGTTTTGTTTTGTTTTGTTTTTATTTATTTTTGGCTGCGTTTGGTCTTTGTTGCTGCGCGGGGGCTTTCTCTAGTTGCGGCGAGCGGGGGCTACTCTTCGTTGCGGTGCGCGGGCTTCTCATTGCCGTGGCTTCTCTTGTTGCGGAGCACGGGCTCTAGGCGCGCGGGCTTCGGAGTTGTGGCGCTCGGGGTTAGTTGCTCCGCGGCATGTGGGATCTTCCCGGACCAGGGCTCGAACCCTGCATTGGCAGGTGGATTCTTAACCACTGCGCCACCAGGGAAGCCCGCCCCTATGTTTTTAATCTTTCTTTTGTCAACTCTCCACATCTCTCTCTTCCTCAGACACAAGCTACTTCTCCTCTTCTTCCTTTCCTCTCCTCCTCCCCCTCTTTCCCCCTCCCCCTCCTCCTCCCTTCTCCTTTTTCTTCTTTTTTCCTGGCTTTTCCTGGCTTTTCTTCTTTTTTCCTGGCTTTTCAAAAGCGCACTCTTGAACCCTGATAATTTGCTTTCCAACCCTATCACCCCGATGAAGCATCCTCTTTTTTTTTTTTAATGTTCCTTTTCTTTCAAAAATTGAGGTATAATTGACATAACATTATGTTAGTTTCAGGTGTATGACATGATAATTAAATATATGGATATATTACTAAACCATCACCGTAGTAAGTCTAGTTAACACACGTAGTTACAAATTTTTTTCCTGTGATGAGAACGTTTAAGATCTACTCTCTTAGCAGCTGTCGAATATGCAATACCCTATTATTAACTATAGTCAGCGTACTGTACATTACATCCCATGACATTTATTTTATAACTTGAAGTTTGGACTTTTTGACCTGCTTCTGGCAGCCACAAATGTGTTCTCTGTATCCATAGAGCTTTTTTTGTTTTTTTTTAGATTTGACATATAAGTGAGATCATACAGTATGTCTTGCAAATTTCTCTTAAAGATCAGTGGTGATCTCCAAGTGGAAAAGCTTTTGTTCACAGCCCATTCTGCATCTGTGCAGTTTCTAAGGCTGTTTACCAACTCCTATCTGAAACTCTCTTTTCTCTTGGGGTCAGGGACGTTGAGTTGTTCTGTTCCGCTCTTTCCCAGGGTTCTGTCTCTCTTCTTTGCCTGCTTAAAAAGGTAGATGCTTTATAAGGGTCTTTGTCTTGCCCTCTCCTCTTCTTGATGCGTCGTGGACAGAAAGGGGGGAACAGTTTCCTGGAAGAGATGGACTTGATTTGGGTCTGGAAGAGAGGGAAGGATTTGGCTGGATGGGGATATGAATGCTGGATAGAGATGGTCATTATTTTTAAGGAAACATTGTAAAGAAACTCATGGTCCCTAACTTTGTGACACTTTGTGCCAGTGGGGAGGCTGGGCAGATAAATAAACACATCGTTACACTTGGTGGTTTAATTAATTATATAGAAACAAATCACAGATGCTTTATTAAAAAGTGAGGAGGGAATGGATCACACGTGTAGGGTGTCATGAGGAAGTAAACATTTAAGTCAAATATGAGAAGGAGCCAGCTCTACCGAGAAAAGGGGAGTAGCGTGCCGGGAGTGAGGGCCGGAGACAAGACCATTGCAGGCACAGGGAACAGCATATGCAAAGATGTCCTGTTCAGAATTTACTGTCCTTCCTTAAGTCAAAACAGGATAAAGAGTGACATTCAGGCTCCCAGTTTGGCATTTACGGCCCTTGAAAACTTTCTAATTTTTATCTTCTTCAATATTCCCTGAATATTCTGTATCTCTTCCTTCGTTTTCCTTCCTCTTGTGAGGGCCACGTCCCTCACAAAAGAAGTCTTCCTCACTCAGGTGAAAGAGCAATTTGAATAACAAGTGTGATTGATGGACAAGCCTATTATTATGTTTTAGGCCCCTGTAATTAAGTTACAAACGTGTTTTATAGAATTTATAGAGTAGAACCAAAGTTTTTTAATGTAGGAAGGTGGGAATGAGGAGTCCTATTCGCTGCTTCCAAGCAGCAAAGCAGACTTCTCCCTCCATCTTCTCCGTCTCTGCTTTTCCTTCTTTCTCTCCCTCCTTCTCTCCCATTCTCCCTGCTGCTTTCCCTTCCTTCCTGATACCTGTCTCTAAGGCGATTATGAAGAAATGAGGTAGAGAAAACATAGATAAGAATACTTTAGAAATTACCATTCTGAACGACAGAAGAAGGATGTCTGTGTTACACCATTTGTGATATTAGTGTTCTAATGAAAATTAAGAGGCATTTGAGCTGGATGGAGCATGAGAGAGAGATTAAGAAAGTTTGATTAGGATAAAGTCCAAAGCAATAATAAACAAAGGATTGCAGAACCACTCTCCAGTCCATTTGCCTCAGGCAGTGAAAGATGATTTTTTAAAAAAGACAAAAACAAATAAGAATGGAAACAGTAACAGTGAAAAAGATTCAATTTTAAACAAAAAGACTAAGGGTGGGGGGGCGGTGGAAATTTAAGATATAACAAAGATGGAAGAATAGGTGATAGAACTTGTTTTAAGAAAGAAAAGCTGTCTTGAGGAATGAGAGAAGTCAGACAGACAGCAATGTTCCACCTTCAGACGTATTAGATGCTCAGAGGTGAAGAGATGAGAATATCGTCTTATTGCTGAAGGACAGGGAAAGAGTAAATAGAAAAAGAAAGGAGCTCTATTCCAGCTGGCTTGTAGAGATAAGTGTCCTTTCAATGTCTCAAAAATTCCAAGAAAACAGGGAGCTTGAACTAATAATACTTTCAATATGCTACAGATAAAATAAAATGTACTCTTGCAGAAACTAACTCAGAAACATTTTAAGAATCCAAGTTGATATAATTAAGGTAAACCTTTGGCAAATAAGACTAGTTGAATAATTTTGGTATAATAAAAAAACAATATTTTTCTCTGATTTATCAATATCACGTATAATGTAAAAGCACATTTTTATTCTATTTGGACCTGCTTTCTCTAAACTTACACAGGTGTACTGATTGGTTATGAAAAATGTCACTTTTTCTACAACTAAATTGAATCATTATTTTGACAGATGCTTTATTTTAATAGGAATCATGTTTTGTAGTATGTCAGCTTGAAGATAATTTCCAAGATCTTTAGGGAGTTTAATAATAAAATGACAACCAATTGAAAAATTGGCAAAGGATCTGACTTGACATTTCTCCAAAGATCATATACAAATGGCCAATAAGCATATGAAAAACATGCTCAACATCATTAGTCATTAAGGAATTGCAGATCAAAACCACCATGAGATAGCAGTTCATGTGCACCAAGATGGCTAGAATCAAATACACAATAATGAGTGTTGGTGAGAATTTGGAACCCTCAGCTACCACTGGTCTGAATATAAAATAATGCAGCTGCTGTGGAAAGCAGTTCTGTAGTTCTTCAAAAATTAAATATATACAGTTACCTTGTGATCGAGAAATTCCACCCCTAGGTTCCACTCAGGAAAATTCAAAACATATTTTCATAGCAAAACTTGTGTACAGATGGTCATAGCAGCATTATTCATAATAACCAAAAAGTGGAGACAACCCATATGTCCACCAACTGATGAACAGGTAAACTAAATGTGGTATATCCATACAATGAAATGTTATTTGCCCCTAAAAGGCATGAAATACTGATACTTGCTCTAGGATGGATGAACCTTGAAAACAATATGCTAAGAGAAAGGAGCCAGACACTAAAAGCCACATGTTGTATATTCTATTTATGTGAGACGTCCAGAATAGGTAAAACAGAGAGACATAACGTATATCAGCAGCTGCTGAGATAGAGGGGAAAGGGAATTACAGAGAATGACTGCTAAAGGGTATGGGTTTTCTTTTTGGGGTGATGAAAATATTCTGGGTAATGGTGATGGTTGTACAATCTTGTGAATACACTAAAAACCACTGAATTGTACACATTAAAATGGCTAATTTGGGGGCTTCCCTGGTGGCGCAGTGGTTAAGAATCCACCTGCCAATGCAGGGGACACGGGTTCAAGCCCTGGTTTGGGAAGATCCCACATGCCGCAGAGCAACTAAGCCCATGTGCCACAACTACTGAGCCCGCACTCTAGAGCCCATGAGCCACAGCTACTGAGCCCACGTGTCACAACTACTGAAGCCCACGTGCCTAGAGCCCGTGCTCCGCAACAAGAGAAGCCACCGCAATGAGAAGCCCGCACACCGCAACGAAGAGTGGCTCCCTTTCACCACAACTAGAGAAAGCCCGCATGCAGTAATGAAGACCCAACGCAGCCAAAAATAAATAAATAAATATTTTAAAAAAAGAGAACAGCTGTGAAAATGATTTATAGAAAAAAGGGCTAATTTTATGGTATGTGAATTATATCTCAATTTTACAAAAAGAACTCTAGGGAATTTGAATCCTTAGACTGATTAAATAGAGCTAATTAATGGATAATCACTGGACACCTAAATTATTTCAAAGTAAGATAAACCCCTGAAACATTGATCACTGAGCATAATTTTACGTTTATATGCTTTTGCTTTTAACATGCTACAGATAAGCTATATCTTTAATTTTTGCCACTTTCAGAAGGGATATAAAGTTGTAGTAAGTGTGTGTATTTAGGAAGTTGTGTTAGATGTATTTATGAGTTCTCCTTGTTGGCTAAAACGCTGATTGGTGACAGGCAATTCTCCATTATCTAATTTGAAGTTTTCTCTATGAAATAGAAGTTGGTCACTTGGTTTGGTTTAAAGTTACAATTAATATTGGTGTTTGAGACTACTCTAGGAGCAACAGTGTCAGAGAAAATACGACGACAAATGTGCTTCTATTTTTCAAGGAAAAGAATAGTTTTCCCCTAAAATAGTACTCCTCTGTCATTTTTCCTTTCTTTTTTTCTTTTTTTGTTCTTCAAACCCATTTACACTCTTAAAATTTACTGAGGACTCCAAAGAGTTCATGGGGGTTGTAGCTACTGGTACTGACTGTATTGGAAATTGAAACTGAGAACCTTTAAAAACGCTTCTTTATTGATTACTTGAGGGTAGTAATGATGAAAGCATCCTATGCTAATAACATCTTCTGAAATTAGTTCTCGTGGTCTCGCAGGATTTGTCCTCAAGTGCCAGGCAGTATGTTCCAGAAAATTAAAGAGCACAAGGAAAGGCAAAGCTTGGAATGTAAATTTTATTTGCCTCGGTTTATAATACCTGAGTCTGAAAAGCTATGGAATGTGTTAATGGCTTAGCAAATTTGCTCAATGTTGAAGAAATTGCTTCCTTGATTTACCATTTATGGCTTTCACTTACAATATGAAGGGTTAATCTTTCAGTGTCATCTACCTACATAGCAAAGATTGTCTTATCAGAGTAACTTTCTGCGCTTTATGCTGACTTTGTCACATCCTGGCTTATTTAAGAAAACAACAACAAAAAAGAGAAGAATCCTCACTTCTGAAAGAGCTAACATTTTTACAATTATGTTACCTTCAATGTTTATTTTTAATTTTTTGTCACTTCAATTAAATAGGTAACAAGTATTGTTTCTCAGGCACGCACTTAATCAAGTGTCTATATCTCCTCTGATAATATTTTTTATTTTGTCTTCCCCAAATCGGACAGTATAGAACAACAACAACAAAAAGTAAAACTCTCAGGATATCTTTTGTATCTAAAACTGTATTTATGATTCCCAGAGGGCCCCTGCAAAATCACAGAGATGTGTTCTTTCACCGTGTAAAGCACTAGAAATAATTAGGTTTAAAAAAAATCTATATTCCTATTGATGGGTTGCATGAGAAGAGATGTCAAATCAAAAGAGATGTGTATCCTCCCCTAAGTAAAATTTTTATGAGTAAAATATTATTAATATAAATATTTCAGAAACTGCATCTTATTTGGGAGGTTCCTGGGAATGTGTCAATGTCCTTGTGGTCCATGACATTCTTCTATTTATCAAAGTCTTGGTGCAGTTTTGATTGATGACATTAGGCATCAACAGTAAAGTGTTGTTAGTCATAAATTTCAGTTATTATTTAAAATGCTTATTGGCCACAAGTTTATTTTTCATTTAAATCTGACACCTTCTGGGCCAGTGGCTCTGGGGATTGTATATACATCAGATGCATGCATGAGGTTTTATAAAAATACAGATGTCTAGACTCTACTCCAGACTTACTAAATCACTTTACTTAATAATCTTGGGATATTCTTAGCATATGCTTTGCATATTATTGGTATGTTATGTGTATTATGTCTCAGGATTATTATTTTATATGTTGAAATTATTTCCTCTGTAAAGAGTACATTCTAATTTTATAAATCAGATGTAACATTTCACTAACTTCTTTGAAAATAGGCTTAATCATGGTCCTTAGGTGACATTTTACCTAAGTGTTTTGAAATGGCTTTATTATCTTGTTCTTCACGGCACGTGTACAACCAAATTTGCTTGCCAGTTGCATCATCCTTGTTATGGACATTCATCACACCTTTCACATTGGAAACGTATCAGTAATAAATTAACCACAACTATTTGAATCTCTGTTATCTACAGATAGTTTTTGTATTATTCTGATGCTTTTTTGCTGTAGGTATGACAGTTTGAAAAGTTGCCAATAATGGCAGAAAACAGAGAGTTTGATCCTATTTCCTCCTTCACATCAGAACCTGGGCAGTCTTCTCCCAGCTTCTGCCCTAACCACCTCATCGTCTGGTTCTATGCTGGTCCCATTCCTTTCCCTGCCCAAAGTTTTCCGTATTAACTGGCTTATTCCTTTTCTCCCTTGTTCAGGGACTGTCTTCTTTTTCTCTTTCTTTTGTTTCTTCTCTCTCCTGTTCCTGATGATTAGTTTATTATTTTACCTACCACTTCTCTCTCATCAGGGTTCTCTCTCTTTTTTTTTTTCCAGGTCTTTCCTTTCCAATTGCCACCCCAATTCCTAGCCGTCAGCACCCCCTCTACTAATCTCTGAATCCTCCTATCAAGTCAGGTCACTCCCATGCGATTTCCCTCCTGATTTTGTCCACATTTCCTCCAGTATAAACTCCTTATTGCATCATAAGCAAACTCTTTGTCCAGAATGCATTTATAACTCCATTTTACCTGCTTGATAGAGCAGAAAACACTCACACAATGTTATCAAAACTGTTTCTGAGTTGCTCTGCGGACTGGGGGTTCCCAAGTTGAAAATCAATCTAGTGCTTCCCTAAGCGCTTTAAGTGCTTTTCTGAATTAAAGGACAGCATCAAATATCCAACCAGAATTTCAACACAAAAGTTAACAGCTGGTGTATAAAGAGTCTCCTAGAGCCTCTTGTTATCTGAGTTACGCCTTCTTTATTGAACTTTATTTGAAACAGGCAACTTGGCATTAAACTCACAGCTGCAAGTTTTCTAGGAGGGAGAAAAAAAACATTCTGGATAGGGTTACATCAGCTACAAAAGAAAGAAAACCTATCTGTGACCTTATTCTGCGGGCAGTCTGACGTGGTGGCAGAAATCGCTTTTCGTACTGCTTGGGAAGTATCCCTACAAATTGTTGCTGGGATTGAGGGTGACTCTACTGGCTTCTTTCAGTCGGTGGTTTTGGGGTCTGGCCCACCATTTGGAGGCATAAGTCTCACACTTAGAGACTTTTTCTTGCTTTTGTGCAACAGATGCTGAGCAGAAACAAATACCTACTTAATTTTGGTATAAGGACCAAAAATTTTGGTGCACCAAATGTAATTTGTAATGTAAATTTTTTTCAAATGTAATTACGCCTGCCAGCACAACCCTTTAATAACAATCACCTAGTTTACAATTATGCTGTCCACATAATTTGCTACTTGCACACTGATTTCCACCCCCTCCCTCCCCTTAAACCCCCTCTCCTCCCACAAGCTTCCTCAACTTAATTTATACTGAGAAAGCTTTTGATACACTGGGCATTTTTCTAAACTAGCGTGTCCCAAACTTTGCTGCACATTAGATTCAGCTGGGGAACTTTAAAAACTCCTAATCGGGGTGCCTGGAGGAGGGAGCCAAGTGTCACCACTTTTGAAAGATTCTCAGGTGATTCCAAAATGAAGCAAAGCTTGGAAACCATTGTTCTAAGTGATTTATCTGCATCAACTCGCTGTCTTGGCCCTTCGCACTCAGAGTTATCAGGCTACCCCAGACCATATGGGTTGGTCAGTCTGTTTCTCTGTACTTCTCTCGTGTGTCATAGATGATAACTTATTGCCCTTAATCTATTCACTCTTCTCACCTGTCTTCCAGGAACTACACTTGCACCCTGATTTTCTCTTACCCTCTGTTTAGAGCTTCCCTTCTCCTTCCTGTCCTGAAAATATGGATATGCTCCAGAGTTCAGGCCTTCTTCATCTCTTTTTTACCTTACACTTACCCCCTTGATGATCTCACCCAGTCTTGTGACTGAAAACACCATCTATATGCTGACAATTCTCATATTCCCAGATTTATATTTCTAGCTCCAAATTTTCTCTTAAATTCCAGATTCCTAAGTCCAACTCTATTACATATCTCTGCTTGGATGTCTAATAGTCATGATGATTGACATAGCCAAAACAGAATGTATGGTTCTTTTCTAATTACCCCTCCAATTACTCTTTCTACAGAAGTTTCCATTTGAGTTGATGACTACTCCATTCTTTGAGCTGCTCAGATGCAAAAGAAAGCACCCTTGACCCCTCTTTCTCTGAGCACATTGAATCTGTCAGATAATCCTGTTGGCTCTACTCTTCAGTATCTCCAGAATCCAACCACCTCTGACCACTTCCGCTGATACCACCCCGCTGTGAGCTGCCATCATCTCTCACCTACATCACTGCAAGCACCTCCTCACTCTTCCCCCGGCACCTATCATGCCTCCCTGCAGTCTCTTCTCAGTACAGCCCCTGGAGTGGTCCTTAAAGACACAGTTCAACCCTGTCACTCCTCTGTGTGGTTTTCCACTTAACTTATGGTAAAACCCAAGATTCTTAGGGCGGCCTTCAAGGCCCATGTGATTTAGTTCCCAGTTACCTCTCTGACCTCATCACCCACAACTCCCCACCCTGCTCAGCATGCAGCAGTATGGTTAGGCTGAATAATGGCCCCCAAAGAGGTCCACGTTCGAATTCCTGAAGCCTGTGAATGTTACTCAATGTAGCAAAAGAAACTTTGCAGGTGGAATTAAGTTAAAGATCTTGAGATGAGGAGATCATCTGGGTACGCCCAATGTAATCACAAGTTTCCTTACATGAGGGAGACAGGAGAGTTACATTGACTAAATGAAGATGTGATAATGGAAGCAAGAGGTTGGAACAGGATTTGGGAAAGTTACTAATCTGGCAAACCTCACTATCATCATCTGTAACGTGGCAAATGTAATACCCACCTCACAGGGTCATTCTGAAGATAAAGTGAGAAAAGCCTTGTATGTTTGTCATTTGAAGTGGTATGTAAAATTTCCTATTTACATTTCATTAATTTCATCTTATTTATTTTGGACCCAATTTTCCACCCATCTGGGGGAAAAGGCAAAAATCTTTTAAAGTACTTATTGTAATTTAATGAGATAATCATGCAATTGAGATTTATGTGCCGGTGTTCATTCAGGTCATGGACATTACAGAAAAGAACTAGACCAGATACAAAACTCCTTAAACCTCTAAGTGGATTCTTATCCATATTTAACATTGTTCAACCATTTATGAATTCACCTACACTGAGTATGCAAACATGCCCTTGGTCCGTGGGGGGTTGGTTTTTTTTGAGGAGCTCTTAAACTGCATAACTAAAATCCTGGTTTACAGTGTCTGTGACCACTCCCTAACTGCTGGTTAGTTGGGCAGGTTTTTCCCTTAGTGAACCCACTTGGATTCTATAGATCATCTTGACCTTCTATCAGTTTCCTAAGTATTGGCAAAAGCCATTTTAGGATTTTGTCATATATATATTGATATATGAAGTTTATTTTTTGGTAGTTTCTTGGGATTACTTTTTGGAAGAGAGAGACATTTTTTCCCCCTCAAGTCTTAAGATTCCTCTCTATTTCTCTACAATTTCTCACTAGTAATCCACTTGGGTGCTTGACTGTACCTGCACATTCCTTTTATATCCTGAAATATAATATATCTTGGTCTGAAAGCATGATAACATTTACTGTGACCACATACTCTTTTACCCTTCTCTGTATCTCGGGATTCAGTTCCCACTTAATGTTTGTCCTATCTGCACAGTTTGAAGAGCACTCTTCTTAACAGACAAGGTAGAAATTGGGAACATTGCAAGATAATTTTGTACTCCCAGTTCTTTTAAGGCATCAGTTTCAGTACAGAACTGGGAGTTCTATTTTCCAATAAGACTACCAGATTTAATTTCACCGAGAAAAAATTTATGTTTTTCCCTATAAATTATATTTTTACTCATTAGATCTCATTTTCCTCCCTTGGCTTTATTTTTCTTTTATTAAAAAAATTACAAAGCTTCATTTCACTTACCTTTTGGATCCTTTGTATGATAAGAGTGATTTAAGGTTTTAGTCTATAGCACTGGAGTTGAATTCACTCCCATATTTTAAGATATTCAGCTTCCTGACATGTGAAAATATAAAATGTGCACCCGGCACAATTTTCAGGGAAAAAACTCACAGAAGTGTGTTGATGTTCCTTTTTTTCAGCTTCAGAAATAGCTGCCCTGTGTTCCTTTACCCTGTGTGTGAAATACCCACCCTCCCCCTACAGTGGTCTCTCAGGACATCAGCTCTGTCTAGTGAACTAATGTCATTAACTGGACTGCCTGGTTTGTACTAAACAAAGAACTATGAAAATAAGGACAGGAAGAAAATTTCTTGTTAATTAGTTCACTCCAAAATTAATGTTCAGACAGTCAATATATGGCAGTAGACTGAAAGCAATTTCTCAATAACCTGTAACTTCCCTTTTTTTTGCTTCGTAAAGAGACATTCAGCTAGAAGAAGATTAATTACGTGGGTGTCCTTCACTCTGTGGAAAGGAAACATCTAGAAAGCTAACTCTTAAAAAATGCTGATTTACATTATAATTGTGAAAATGTTACCGCTGGGATCTCCATTTCTGACTGTCTTGTCCTCTGCCTGGAGAAGGTAAAATGGTGTCATTTTTTTTTTTTTAATAGATCTTTATTGGAGTATAATTGCTTCACAATACTGTGTTAGTTTCTGTTGTACACCAAAGTGAATCAGCCATTTGCATACATATGTCCCCATATCCCCTCCCTCTTGAGCCTCCCTCCCATCCTCCCTATCCCACCCCTCTAGGTCATGGAAAAGCACCGAGCTGATCTCCCTGTGCTATGCTGCTGCTTCCCACTAGCTATTTTACGTTAGGTAGTATATATATGTCGATGCTACTCTCACTTCGCCCCAGCTTTCCCCTCCCACCCCATGTCCTCAGGTCCATTCTCTATGTCTACATTTTTATTCCTGCCCTGCAACTAGGTTCATCAGTACCATATTTTTTTTATATTCCATATATATATGTGTTAGCATATGGTATTTGTTTTCTGCTTTCTGACTTACTTCACTCTGTATGACAGACTCTAGGTCCATCCACCTCACTACAAATAGCTCAATTTTGTTTCTTTTATGGCTGAGTAACACTCCATTGTATATATGTGCCACATCTTCTTCATCCACTTATCTGTCGATGGACATCTAGGCTGGTTCCACGTCTTGGCTATTGTAAACAGTGCTGCAGTGAACATTGTGGTACATGTCTCTTTTTGAATTATAGTTTTCCCAGGGTATATGCCCAGTATACTGTTTTCCATAGTGGTTGTATCAATTTACATTCCAACTACAGTGCAGAAGTATTCCCTTTTCACCACACCCTTTCCAGCATTTATTGTTTCTAGATTTTTTGATAATGGCCATTCTGACCAGTGTGAGGTGATACCTCATTGTAGTTTTGATTTGCATTTCTCTAATAATTAGTGATGTTGACCATCTTTTCATGTGCCTCTTGGCCATCTGTATGTCTTCCTTGGTGAAATGTCTATTTAGGTCTTCTGCCCATTTTTGGATTGGATTGTTTGCTTTTTTGATACTGAGCTCCTTGAGCTGTTTGTATATTTTGGAGATTAATCCTTTGTTCTTTCATTCGCAAATATGTTCTCCCATTCTGAAGGATGTCTTTTTCCTCTTGTTTATGGTTTCCTTTGCTGTGTAAAAGCTTTTAAGTTTAATTAAGTCCCGTTTGTTTAGTTTTGTTTTTATTTCCATTACTCTAGGAGGTGGGTCAAAAAAGATCTTGCTGTGGTTTATGTCAAAGAGTGTTTGGCCTGTTTTTCTCTAAGAGTTTTGTAGTGTCTCGTCTTACATTTAGGTCTTTTATCCATTTTGACTTTATTTTTGTGTACGGTGTTACGGAATGTTCTAATTTCATTCTTTTACATGTAGCTGTCCAGTTTTCCCAGCACCACTTGTTGAAGAGGCTGTCTTTTCTCCATTGTATGTTCTTACCTCCTTTGTCATAAATTAGGTGACCATATGTGCGTGGGTTTATCTCTGGGCATTCTATCCTGTACCATTGATCTATATTTCTGTTTCTGTGCCAGTACCATACTGTTTTGATTACTGTAGCTTTGTGGTATAGGTTGAAGTCAGGGAGCCTGATTCCTCCAACTCCGTTTTTCTAGATTGCTTTGGCTATTTGGGGTCTTTTGTGTTTCCATACAAATTGTAAAATTTTTTGTTCTAATTCTGTGAAGAATGCCATTGGTAGTTTGATAGGGATTGCACTGAATCTGTAGATTGCTTTGGGTAGTATAGTCATTTTCACAATATTGATTCTTCCAATCCAAGAACATGGTATACTTCTCCATCTGTCATCTTTGATTTCTTTCATCCATGTTTTAAGTTTTCTGAATACAAGTCTTTCACCTCCTTAGGCAGGTTTATTCCTAAGTATTTAATTATTTTTGTTGCAATGGTAAATGGGAGTGTTTCCTTAATTTCTCTTTCTCATTTTTTGTTGTTGGTCTGTAGGAACACCAGAGGTTTCTGTGCATTAATTTTGTATCTTACAACCTTACCAAATTCGTTGATTAGTTCTAGTAGTTTTCTGGTAGCATCTTTAGGATTTTCTATGTATAGTATCATGTCATCTGCAAGCAGTGACAGTTTTACTTCTTCTTTTCTGATTTGGATTCCTTTTATTTCTTTTTCTTCTGTGATTGCCATGGCTAGGACTTCCAAAACTATGTTGAATATTAGTGGTGAGAGTGGGCAACCTTGTCTTGTTCCTGATCTTAGTGGAAATGGTTTCAGTTTTTCATCATTGAGAACGATGTTGGCTGTGGGTTTGTCATAACTGGCCTTTATTATGTTGAGGTAAGTTCCCCTATGCCCATTTTATGAGAGTTTTTATCATAAATAGGTGTTGAATTTTGTCAAAACCTTTTTCTGCATCTATTGAGATGATCATATGGTTTTTATTCCTTAATTTGTTAATGTGGTATATCACATTGATTGATTTGCATATATTGAAGAATCCTTGCATCCCTGGGATGAATTCTTCTTGATCATGGTGTATGATCCTTTTAATGTGTTCTTGGATTCTATTTGCTAGTATGCCATTCAGGATTTTTGCATCTATATTCATCAATGATATTGGTCTATAATTTTCTTTTTTTGTGATATCTTTTTCTGGTTTTGATATCAGAGCGATGGTAGCTTCATAGAATGAATTTGGGAGTGTTTCTCCCTCTGCAACTTTTTGGAAGAGTTTGAGAAGGATTGGTGTTAGGTCTTCTCTAAATGTTTGATAGAATTCGCCTGTGAAGCCATCTGGTCCTGGACTTTTGTTTGTTGGAAGATTTTTAATTACAGTTTCAATTTCATTACTTCAGATAGATCTGTTTATATTTTCTAATTCTTCCTGGTTCAGTCTTGGAAAATTGTACCCTTCCAAGAATTTGTCCATTTCTTCATGGTTTTCCAGTTCATTGGCATATAGTTGTCTTTAGTAGTCTCTTATAATCCTTTGTATTACTGCGGTGTCAGTTGTGATTTCTCCTTTTTCATTTCTAATTTTATTGATTTGCATCCTCTCCCTTTTTATCTTGATGAGTCTGGTTAAGGGTTTATCATTTTCTTCGTTTCTATTTCATTTACTTCTGCTCTGATCTTTATAATTTCTTTCCTTCTACTGGCTTTGGGTTTTCTTTGTTCTTCTTTCTCTAGTTTTTTTAAGTGTAGAGTTAGATTGTTTATATGAGGTTTTCTTGTCTTTTGAGATGAGATTGAATTGCTATGAACTTCCCTCTTACAATGGTTTTTGCTGCATCCCATAGGTTTTGGGTCGTCATGTTTTTGTTGTCATTTATTTCTATGTATTTTTAAATTTCTTCTTTGATTTCATCTGTGATCTCTTGGTTATTTAGTAGCACACTATTTAGCCTCCATGTATTTGTCGTTTTTACAGTTTTTTTTCCTGTAATTGATTTCCAGTCTCATAGTGTTGTGGTCAGAAATGATGCTTGATACAACTTCAACTTTCTTAAATTCTCCAAGGCTTGATGTGTGGCCCAAGATGTGATCTATCCTGGAGAATGTTCCATGTGCACTTGAGAGGAAAGTGTATTCTGCCACTTTTGGGTGGAATGTTCTATAAATATCAATTAAATCTATCTGGTCTATTGTGTCATTTAAAGCTTGTGTTTCCTTATTTATCTTCTGTTTGGATGATCTGTCCATTGGTTTATGTGGGGTGTTAAAGCCCTCTACAATTATTGTGTTATTGTCGATTTCTCCTTTCATGGTTGTTAGCATTTGCCTTATGTATTGAGGTTCTCCTATGTTGGGTGCATAAACATTCAAAATTGTTATATCTTCTTCTTGGATTGATCCTTCGATCATTATGTAGTGTCCCTCCTTATCTCTTGTAACAGTCTTTAAAGTGTATTTTGTCTGATATGAGTATTGCTACTCCAGCTTTCTTTTGATTTCCATTTGCATGGACTATCTTTTTCCATCCCTTCACTTCCAGTCTGTATGTGTCCCTAGGTCTGAAGTGGGTCTCTTGTATACAGCATATGTATGGGTCTTGTTTTTGTATCCATTCAGCCAGTCTGTGTTTTTTGGCTGGGGAATTTAATCCATTTACATTCAAGGGTATTATTGATATGTGTGTTCCTATTACCATTTTCTTAATTGTTTTGGGTTTGTTTTTGTGGGTCTTTTTCTTCTCTTGTGTTTCCCACTTAGAGAAGTTTCTTTAGCATTTGTTGTAAAGCTGGTTTGGTGGCGCTGAATTCTCTTAGCTTTTGCTTGTTTGAAAAGCTTTTGATTTCTCTGTTGAATCCGAATGAGATCCTTGCTGGGTAGAGTAATCTTGGCTGTAGATTTTTCTCTTTCATCACTCCTGCCACTCCCTTCTGGCCTACAGAGTTTCTGCTGAAAAAATCAACAGATAACCTTATGGGGATTCTTTTGTATGTTATTTTTTGTTTTTCCCTTGCTGCCTTGAATATTTTTTCTTTGAATTTAATTTTTGTTAGTTTGATTAATATGTGTCTTGGTGGGTTTTTCCTAGGGTTTGTCCTGTATGGGACTCTCTGTGCTTCCTGGACTTGGGTGACTACTTCCTTCCCCATGTTAGGGAAGTTTTTGACTGTAATCTCTTCAAATATTTTCTCAGACCCTTTATTTTTCTCTTCTTCTTCTGGGAAGAACCCTATAATTCGAACCCTATAATTCAAAGATTGGTGCATTTAGTGTTGTCCCAGAGGTCTCTGAGATTGTCTTCAATTCTTTTCATTCTTTTTTTCTTTATTCGTCTCCTTGATAGTTATTTCCACCATTTTGTCTTCCAGCTCACTTATTTGTTCTTCTGTCACAGTTATTCTGTTATTGATTCCTTCTAGTGTATTTTTCATTTCAGTTATTGTGTTGTTCATCTCTGTTTGTTTGTTCTTAAGTTCTTCTAGATCTTTGTTAAACATTTCTTGTATTTTCTCAATCCATGCCTCCATTCTATTTCTGAGATTCTGGATCATTTTACTATCATTACTCTGAATTCTTTTTCAGGAAGATTGCTTATTTCCTCTTCATTTATTTGGTCTTGTAGGTTTTTACCTTGTTCCTTCATCTGTGACATATTTTTTTATCATCTCATTTTTTTTCCTTTTTTTTTTTATGTGTGGGATTGTGTTCCTGTCTTACTGGTTGTTTGTCCTGAGGCTTCCAACACTGGAATTTGTAGACAGTTGGGTAGAGTTGGGTCTTGGTGCTGAGATGAGGACCTCCATGAGACCTCACTCCAGTGAATATTCCCTGGGGTCTGGGTCTCTGTTAGTCCAGTGGTTCGGACTTGGAACTTCCACCACAGGAGTTTCGACCCAACCCCCAGCTTGTGAGCCAAGATCCCACAAGCCACGTGGGGTGGCAAAAAAAAAAAAAAAAAAAGAGGGAGAAAAATAACAAAGTAAAAAATAAAATTAGACTAGGAAACTAACATATATTTTAGAAAGAATATAAAAGTAAAAATATAGATGAATCAACAACTGAAAGTACAACAGTACCACACTAGTAAAAAAGAAGAGGAGGGAAGAAAAAAATGGGGAAAAGGCCTTGGCTGTGGAGCACAGGGCCTAACCAAGGGTGAGGTTTGGGCAGTGGGCGAGGCCTATGCTCAGGACCCACAGGGCTGGAAAAGGCCCTGGGGGCTGTGGGGAGTGGGACTTAGGCTCAATGGAACAGAAGGGGCCAGGTGTGCCCCCCACTCCTGGTCTCAGAGGGTGGGAGACATCACCTGGGAGCCCAGCAGGCTTCCTGGGCTCGAGTGGGCGGGGAAAATGCCCTCCTCTCCTCTCCTGCTCCTCCCAGGGGGCCCCTCCCGCCTGCCTCTCCTGCTCTCCTCGGCCTCAGGGGTGCCGATCCTGTCTGGCCTTCGCTTCTCCTCCCCCCTCAGTCCCCCCACATCCTACCGGTTCACTTGGGGGTTCCTCCCATCTCCTTGGGCGTCAGGGTACCCCACTAGTGGCTGGCAGGCACCCTAGTTGTGCAGAGACGCTAACTAGGTATCTTCCCACACCGCCATCTTGACTCCACCTCTCTGGCATCACTTTAATAGTAGTGGTTGTAGTAACTACAGTGAGTGCCTCACCATGTTTCAGGTGCTGTGAGAAGGACAGGGGTGTTGTTACACTCAGTCCTCATGGCAGCACCATGAAGCAGGTGCTATTGTGAGTGTCATTTATAGAAAAAGACGTTCAGAGAGGTTAACAAAATTGCCCAGTTCACATAGTTATTAACTGGCAGAGCCTAAGTGGGCCTGACTTGGAGGCCTGCTCTTATCCACTATACAATATGCTTTTCTGACCTTAACCACCATTAGAGACACCCCTGGAAGTTCAGTTCCCCTCAAATCACTCCTGCATTCATTCTGGGAGTCTCTAAGATGTGTCCCAGAGGAACTCATTAATAACACTCTAGAGTTAGCTCCAGGAATCTTTCATTTATCCACTCTTAATCTTCCATAACTACACCATTGCTGAGGTCTACACCATCGTCAAAATCTTCTGAAGGGCCCTCTCCACTGCTCCCCCAGCTGAACGGGGACCCAGGCAATTTATGGGGACTGTTTCCCAAAGGTCCCAAAGGTACTAGGCATCCACTCTGTCTGATGAGGCGTCTCTCCCCAGCTGGGAAGGATGAGGATTCTGGGCTCCATCACCACCCATGTGGGCCAAGGGAGTGGGCCCCATCATGGAAGGAGCAGATACACTTGAGCAACAGGAGTTCTTCAGTTGCCAGGACATCCTGTCTCTTCTTCGTTCCTCTATGCCTCCCAGCAAATGTTTCAGCAACACCTCATATGCTCTTTTTTACTTGGAATTCCCCTCTTTCCTCCAACTCCCCTTTACCTGGTAAGGTCTTCTTCACTGTTTAAGATCCAATTCAGGAGATACCAGGTCTCAGAACCCTTCCCTGACTATTCCATGTGACTTATTATTTGCCCTCCACTGTGTTTCCATAATAGCCTTTACTTGTGTCAAATGCCACCCTGACATGTTGTATTATGAATATTGCATATGTATCTTTTTATCTCACTAGATAATTGAGTACATTTTTCAATTTGAGAGCAGAGATTGTTATCCTTCTTTGTGTCTCAGCCCAGTACCTGTCATGTTGTATCAGGTCAATAAATGTGAAAAAATAGATTGCTCCTGTGTTTCTAGCTAGAATAACTAGGAGGATGGATGACTTAATAAATTTTCCTTATTAAGTTTCCCTTGACCTTTCCCCAGTTCATGTCTAATCACCTCTTCCCTGGACCCCTGAAGCAGCCTCTCAACTCTTTTTATTGTGTTAAAATATAGATAATAAATTTATTATTTCAATTATTTTGAAGTATACAAAGCCTCTCAACTCTTAACCTGTGTCCGTGACCTCAGTAAATCCTCCTCAATACCACCCTTCATTTAGTTGCCCAAATGAACTAAAACCATGTCAGCCTACTGTTTAAAATCCTTCACTAATTTCCTTTTGCTTACAGAATATAATTAAGTCAATACTTTTAAAATGTCATATAAGACAAGAAAAAGAAATAAAAAGGCATCCACATTGGAAAGGAAGAAGTAAAACTGTCACTATTTGAAGATGACATGATACTATATAAAGAAAACCCTAAAATCTCCACCAAAAAAACTATTAGAAATAATAAATGAATTCAGTAAAATTTTAAGATACAAGATTAATATACAGAAATCAGTTGCTTTTCTATACAGTAATAACGAACTATCAGAAAGAGAAAGCAAGAAAACAATCTGCTTAAAATCACATCAGAAAAAAAAAAAAAAAAACCTAGGAATAAACTTAACCAAGAAGGTGAAAGACCTATACTCTGAAAACTATAAAACATTGATGATGGAAATTGAAGATGGTACAAAGAAATGGAAAGATATCCCATATTCTTGGATTGAAAGAATTAATACTGTTAAAATGTCCACACTACCCAAAGCAATCTGCAAATTTAATGCAATCCCTATCAAAACTCTCTATGACATTTTCCACAGAACTAGAAGAAATAACTCTAAAATTTATATGGAGCCACAAAAGATCCTCAATTGCCAAATTAATCTTGGGAAAAAAGAATAAAGCTGGAGGTATCATGCTCCCTGACTTCAGAGTATACCACAAAGCCATAGAAATCAAAACAGCATGATACTAGCACAAAAACAGACACATAGATTAGTGGAACAGAATAGAGAGCCCAGAAATAAGCCTAAGCAGTTATGGCCAATTAATCTAAGACAAAAGAGGCAAGAATATACAGTGGAGAAAAGGCATTCTCTTCAACAAGTGATGCTAGGAAAACTGGACAGCTACATGTAAAAGCATGAAATTAGAATATTTTCTCACACCATATACAAAAATAAATTCAAAATGGATTAAAGACCTAAATGTAAGACTGAAACCATAAGACTAGAAGAGAACATAAGCAGAACACTCTTTGACATAAATCATAGCAATTTTTTTTTTGGATCTGTCTCCTAAGGCAAAAGAAATAAAAGCAAAACCCCCAAATGGGACCTAATTAAACTTAAAAGCTTTTGCACAGCAAAATAAACCATCACAAAATGAAAAGATAACCTACTGAATAGGAGAAAATATTTGCAAATGATGTGGTCAATAATGCGTTAATATCAAAAATATATTGACCGCTCATACAACTCAGTATCAAAAAAACAACCGACCTGATTAAAAAATGGACAGAAGACCTAATAGGCATTTTTTCAAAGAAGATATACAGATGGCTAACAGACACATGAAAAGACATTCAGCATGGCTAATCATCAGAGAAATGCAAATCAAAACCACAATGAGATATTACCTCACAATGAGATATCACCTGTCAGAATGGCTATCCTCAAAAAGTCTACAAAAAACAAATGTTGGCAAGGATGTGGAGAAAAGGGAACCATAGCACACTGTTGATGGGAGTGTAAATTGGTGCAGCCACTATGGAAAACTATATAGTTTCCTCAAAAAACTAAAAATAGAACTACCATATGATCCAGAAATTCCACTCCTGGGTATATATCTAAAGAAAATGAAAATGCTAATTCAAAAAGATACATGCACCCCTATGTTCATAGCAGCACTATTTACAATAGCCAAGATGTGGAAGCAACACAAGTGTCCATCAACAGAGGAATGGATAAAGAAGATGTGGTATATGTACACAATGGAATACTACTTAGCCATATAAAAGAATGAAATTGTGTTATTTGCAACAGTATGGATGGATCTAGAGGGTATTATGCTGTTATCACTTAAATATGGAATCTGAAAAAAAAAATTTTTAACGCATGTATGTAACAAAACAGCAATAGACCCACAGATAGAGAACAAACTAGTGTTACCAGAGGAGAGAGGGAAAGGGGAAGGGGCAAGATAGGGGTAAGGGATTAAGAGGTACAAACTACTATGTATAAAATAAATAAGCAACAAGGATATATTGTACATTATAGGGAATAGAGCCAATATTTTACGATAATTTTAAATTTAAAAACTTTGGAGACGAGCTTCAAGATGGCAGAAGAGTAAGACGTGGAGATCACCTGCCTCCCCACAAATACATCAGAAATACATCTACATTTGGAACAACTCCTACAGAACACCTACTGAACGCTGGCAGAAGACCTCAGACCTCCCAAAAGGCAAGAAACCCCCCACGTACCTGGGTAGGGCAAAAGAAAAAAAAATAAACAGAGACAAAAGAATAGAGACAGGACCTGCACCAGTGGGAGGGAGCTGTGAAGGAGGAAAGGTTTCCACACACTAGGAAGCCCCTTCGTGGGTGGAGACTGAGGGTGGCCGGGGGGGAAGCTTTGGAGCCGTGGAGGAGAGTGCAGCAACAGGGGTGCGGAGGGCAACGCGGAGACATTCCCGCACAGAGGATCGGTGCCAACCAGCACTCACTGGCCCGAGAGGCTTGTCTTCTCCCCTGCCAGGGCGGGCGGGGCTGGGAGCTGAGGTTCAGGCTTCGGAGGTCAGACCCCAGGGAGAGGACTGGGGTTGGCTGCGTGAACACAGCCTGAAGGGGCTAGTGCACCACAGCTAGCGGGGAGGGAGTCTGGGAAAAAGTCTGGACCTGCCGAAGAGGCAAGAGACTTTTCCTTGCCTCTTTGTTTCCTGGTGCGCGAGGAGAGGGGATTAAGAGTGCTGCTTAAAGGAGCTCCAGAGACTGGCATGAGCCGCAGCTATCAGCGCGGACCGCAGAGACAGGCATGAGATGCTAAGGCTGCTGCTGCTGCCACCAAGAAACCTGTGTGCGAGCACAGGTCACTTTCCACACCTCCCCTCCTGGGAGCCTGTGCAGCCCGCCACTGCCAGGGTCCCGTGATCCAGGGACAACTTCCCCAGGAGAACGCATGGCACGCCTCAGGCTGGTGCAATGTCATGCTGGCCTCTGCTGCCGCAGGCTCACCCTGCACTCGGTACCCCTTCCTCCCCCCGGCCTGAGTGAGCCAGAGACCCCGAATCAGCTGCTCCTTCAACCCTGTCCTGTCTGAGTGAAGAACAGATGCCCTCAGGCGACCTACACACAGAGGTGGGTACAAATCCAAAGCTGAAACCCAGGAGCTGTGGGAACAAAGAAGAGAAAGGAAAATCTCTCCCAGCAGCCTCAGGAGCAGCGAATTAAATCTCCACAGTCAACGTGATGTACCTGCATCTGTGGAATACCTGAATAGACAACGAATCATCCCAAATTGAGGAGGTGGACTTTGGGAGCAATGATATATATATATGCTTCCCTTTTTCTCTTTTTGTGAGTGTGTATGTGTATGTTTCTGTGTGTGATTTTGTCTGTATAGCTTTGCTTTTACCATTTGTCCTAGGGTTCTGTCAGCCCATTTCTTTTTTGTTTTTTTGGGGGGGGTTTTTTAGTATAATTTTCAGCGCTTGTTATCATTGGTGGATTTGTTTTGTGGTTTGACTGTTCCCTTCTTTCTTTCTTTCTTTCTTTTAAAATACTTAAAAAAATATTTTTAATAATTATTTTTTGTCTTTTATTTTAATAACTTTTTTATTTTATCTTTTTCTTTCTTTCTTTTTTCTCCCTTTTATTCTGAGTGGTGTGGAGGACAGGCTCTTGGTGCTCCAGCCAGGCATCAGGGCTGTGCCTCTGAGGTGGGAGAGCCAAGTTCAGGACATTGGTCCACCAGAGACCTCGCAACTCCACATAATATCAAATAGCAAAAATCTCCCAGAGATCTCCATCTCAACGCCAAGACCCAGCTCCACTCAACGACCAGCAAGCTACAGTGCTGGACACCCTATGCCAAACAACTAGCTAGACAGGAACAAAACCCCACCCACTAGCAGAGAGGCTGCCTAAAATCATAATAAGGTCACCGACACCCCAAAACACACCACCAGATGTGGACCTGCCCACCAGAAAGACAAGATGCAGCCTCATCCACCAGAACACAAGCACTACTCCCCTCCACCAGGAAGCCTACGCAACTCACTGAATCAAACTTAGCCACTGGGGGCAGACACCAAAAACAACGGGAACTAGAAACCTGCAGCCTGCAAAAAGGAGACCCGAAATACAGTAAGTTAAGCAAAATGAGAAAACAAAGAAACACGCAGCGGATGAAGGAGCAAGGTAAAAACCCACCAGACCCAACAAATGAAGAGAAAATAGGCAGTCTACCTGAAAAAGAATTCAGAATAATGATAGTAAAGATGATGAAAAATCTTGGAAATAGAATGGAGAAAATACAAAAAAGGTTTAAAAAGTACCTAGAGCTAAAGGGCAAACAATCAAGAACACAATAAATGAAATTTAAAATTCTCTAGAAGGGATCAATAGCAGAATAACTGAAGCAGAAGAATGGATAAGTGACCTGGAAGATAAAATAGTGGAAATAACTACTGCATAGCAGAATAAAGAAAAAAGAATGAAAAGAATTGAGGACATTCTCAGAGACTTCTGGGACAATATTAAATGCACCAACATTCGAATTATAGGGTCCCAGAAGAAGGAGAGAAAAAGAAAGGGACTGAGAAAATATTTAAAGAGATTATAGTTGAAAACTTCCCTAATATGGGTAAGGAAATAGTTAATCAAGTCCAGGAAGCACAGAGAGTCCCATACAGGATAAATCCAGGGAGAAACACACCAAGACACATATTAACCAAACTATCAAAAATTAAATTCAAAGAAAAAATATTAAAAGCAGCAAGGAAAAAGCAGCAAATAACAAACAAGGGAATCCCCATAAGGTTAACAGCTGACCTTTCAGAAGAAACTCTGCAAGCCAGAAGGGAGTGGCAGGACATATTTAAAGTGATGAAAGGGAAAAACTTACAACCAAAATTACTCAATCCAGCAAGGATCTCATTCAGATTTGAAGGATAAATTAAAACCTTTACAGACAAGCAAAAGCTAAGAGAATTCAGCACAACCAAACCAGCTTTACAACAAATGTTGAAGGATCTTCTCTAGGCAGGAAACACAAGAGAAGGAAAAGACCTACAATAAGAAACCCAAAACAATTAAGAAAATGGTAATAGGAACATACATATCCATAATTACCTTAAATGTAAATGGATTAAAAGCTCCAACCAAAAGACATACACTAGCTGAATGGTTACAAAAACAAGACCCATATATATGCTGTCTACAAGAGACCCACTTCAGACCTATGGACACATACAGACTGACAGTGAGGGGATGGAAAAAGATATTCCATGCAAATGGAAATTAGAAGAAAACTGGAGTAGCAATTCTCATATCAGATAAAATAGACTTTAAAATAAAGACTATTACAAGAGACAAAGAAGGACACTACATAATGATCAAGGGATCAAACCAAGAAGAAGATATAACAATTGTAAATATCTATGCACCCAATATAGGAGCACCTCAATACATAAGGCAAATACTAACAGCCATAAAAGGGGAAATTGACACTAACACACTCATAGTAGGGGACTTTAACACCCCACTTTCACCAATGGACAGATCATGCAAAATGAAAACAAATAAGGAAACACAAGCTTTAAATGATACATTAAACAAGATGGACTTAATTGATATTTATAGGACATTCCATCCGAAAACAATAGAATACACATTTTTCTCAAGTGCTCATGGAACATTCTCCAGGACAGATCATATCTTGGGTCACAAATCAAGCCTTGGCAAATTTAAGAAAATTGAAATCGTATCAAGTATCTTTTCTGACCACAATGCTATGAGACTAGATATCAATTACAGGAAAAGATCTGTAAAAAATACAAACACATGGAGGCTAAACAATACACATAACGAAGTGATCACTGAAGACATCAAAGAGGAAATCAAAAAATACCTAGAAACAAATGACAACGAAAACATGATGACCCAAAACCTATGGGATGCAGCAAAAGCATTTCTAAGAGGGAAGTTTATAGCAATACAACCCTACCTTAACAAACAGGAAACATCTCATATAAACAACCTAAACTTGCACCTAAAGCAAGTAGAGAAAGAAGAACAAAAAAACCCCAAAGTTAGCAGAAGGAAAGAAATCATAAAGATCAGATCAGAAATAAATGAAAAAGATATGAAAAAATGATAGCAAAGATCAATAAAACTAAAAGCTGGTTCTTTGAGAAGATGAACAAAATTGATAAACCATTATCCAGACTGATCAAGAAAAAAAGGGAGAAGACTCAAATCAATAGAATTAGAAATGAAAAATGGGAAGTAACAACTGACACTGCAGAAATACAAAGGATCATGAGAGATTACTACAAGCAACTCTATGCCAACAAATGGACAACCTGGAAGAAATGGACAAATTCTTAGAAATGCACAACCTTCCAAGACTGAACCAGGAAGAAATAGAAAATATGAACAGACCAATCACAAGCACTGAAGTTGAAACTGTGGTTTAAAATCTTCCAGCAAACAAAAGCCCAGGACCAGATGGCTACACAGGCGAATTCTATCAAACATTTAGAGAAGAGCCAACATCTATCCTTCTCAAACACTTCCAAAATATAGCAGAGGGAGGTACACTCCCAAACTATTCTATGAGGCCACCATCACCCTGATACCAAAAAAAGACAAAGATGTCATAAAAAAAGAATACTACAGACCAATATCACTGATGAAAATAGATGTGAAAATCCTCAACAAAATACTAGCAAACAGAATCCAACAGCACATTAAAAGGATCATACACCATGATCAAGTGGGGTTTATCCCAGGAATGCAAGAATTCTTCAATATATGCAAACCAATCAATGTGATACATCATATTAACAAATTGAAGGAGAAAAACCATATGATCATCTCGATAGATGCGAGAAAGCTTTTGACAAAATTCAACACCCATTTATGATAAAAACCCTCCAGAGAGTAGGCATAGAGGGAACTTACCTCCACATAATATAGGCCATATATGACAAACCCACAGCCAACATCGTCCTCAATGGTGAAAACCTGAAACCATTTCCACTAAGATCAGGAACAAGACAAGGTTGCCCACTCTCACCACTATTATTCAACATAGTTTTGGAAGTTTTAGCCACAGCAATCAGAGAAGGAAAACAAACAAAAGTAATCCAATTCAGAAAAGAAGAAGTAAAGCTGTCACTGTTTGCACTTGACATGATACTATACATAGAGAATCCTAAAGATGCTACCAGAAAACTACTAGAGCTAATCAATGAATTTGGTAAAGTAGCAGGATACAAAATTAATGCACAGAAATCTCTTGCATTCCTATATACTAATGATGGAAAATCTGAAAATGAAATTAAGGAAACACTCCCATTTACCATTGCAACAAAAAGAATAAAATACCTAGGAATTAAACCTACCTAAGGAGACAAAAGACCTGTATGCAGAAAATTATAAGACATTGATGAAAGACATTAAAGATGATACAAATAGATGGAGAGATATACCATGTTCTTGGATTGGAAGAATCAACATTGTGAAAATGACTATACTACCCAAAGCAATCTACAGATTCAGTGCAATCCCTATCAAACTACCAATGGCATTTTTCACAGAACTAGAACAAAAAATTTCACAATTTGTATGGAAACATAAAAGACCCCAGATAGCCAAAGCAATCTTGAGAAAGAAAAACGGAGCTGGAGGAATCAGGCTCCCGGCCTCAGGCTATACTACAAAGCTACAGTAATCAAGACAGTATGGTACTGGCACAAAAACAGAACTATAGATCAATGGAACAGGATAGAAAGCCCAGAGATAAACCCATGCACTATGGTCAACTTACCTTTGATAAAGGAGGCAAGAATATACAATGGAGAAAAGACAGCCTCTTCAATAAGTGGTGCTGGGAAAACTGGACAGCTACATGTAAAAGAATGAAATTAGAACACTCCCTAACACCATACACAAACATAAACTCAAAATGGATTAAAGACCTAAATGTAAGGCCAGACACTATCAAACTCTTAGAGGAAACCATAGGCCAAACACTCTCTGACATAAATCACAGCAAGATCCTTTTTGACCCACCTCTTAGGGAAATGGAAATAAAAACAAAAATAAACAAATGGGACCTAATGAAACTGAAAAGCTTTTGCACAGCAAAGGAAACCATAAACAAGGCCAAAAGACAACCCTCAGCATGGGAGAAAATATTCACAAATGAAGCAACTGACAAAGGATTAATCTCCAAAATTTACAAGCAGCTCATGCAGCTCAATATCAAAAGAACACACAACCCAATCCAAAAATGGGCAGAAGACCTAAATAGACATTTCTCCAGAGAAGATATACAGATTGCTAACAAACACATGCAAGAATGCTAAACATCACTAATCATTAGAGAAATGGAAATCAAATCTACAATGTAATATCATCTGACACCAGTCAGAATGGCCATCACCAAAAAATCTACAAACAATAAATGCTGGAGAGGGTGTGGAGAAAAGGGAACACTCTTGCACTGCTGGTGGGAATGTAAATTGATACAGCCACTATGGAGAACAGTACGGAGGGTCCTTAAAAAACTAAAAATAGAACTACCATATGACCCAGCAATACCACTACTGGGCATATACCCTGAGAAAACCATAATTCAAAAAGAGTCATGTATCACAATGTTCATTGCAGCTCTATTTACAATAGCCAGGACATGGAAGCAACCTAAGTGTCCATTGATAGATGAGTGGATAAAGAAGATGTGGCACATATATACAATGGAATATCATTCAGCCATAAAAAGAAATGAAATTGAGTTATTTGTAGTGAGGTGGATGGACCTAGAGTCTGTCATACAGAGTGAAGTAAGTCAGAAAGAGAAAAACAAATACTGTATGCTAACACATATACATGGAATAAAAAAAAAAATGGTCATGAAGAACCTAGGGGCAAGATGGGAATAAAGACGTAGACCTACTAGAGAATGGACTTGAGGACACGGGGAGGGGGAAGGGTAAGCTGGGACGAAGTGAGAGAGTGGCATGGACATATATACATTACCAAATATAAAATAGCTAGCTAGTGGGAAGCAGTCACATAGCACAGCGAGAACAGCTCAGTGCTTTGTGACCAGCTAGAAGGGTGGGATAGGGAGGGTGGGAGGGAGGGAGATGCAAAAGGGAAGAGTCCAGAGTCCCAGTCTGGACTCTAGACATTCCAGAGAGCAGGGAATGGATCTCTGTGTAGAATTTGACACACAAGTAGGTGCTTAGAAAATACTAGGCAAGCTACAATAAGGGGGTTTCATCCAGTTTCTTTCACTGTACTGCACTGTTTCTTACTAGTTCTCTTCTGTACGTCATTATTAGGGAGTGATACTGAAGAATTTCTCCAGAAATTCTGGAGCCTCAGTTTCCATTGCTGTGCTTGATGCTAAGCTACAGCCTGTCTGCCACCTCCTACTGCCTTCTTCCCTGTTGCCCTGGACTCTCTGTCAGGATGGCTTGCGTCTGCACCCGGAGGCTTTTCCTGCCTGGCCTCTGCTTCCATTGAAACTTCTCCAGAGAGAGCGTGTAATTGCATTTGGTTGACACTCTTTAGCGCAGAATGCTTCTGTGGGGTTCTCAGGCTAAACCACCTTGTGGGCTTCTGATCATAGTCACCGACTCAGACCCCAGTCCCTGATCCCATTTGCTTGTGGCCAAGATGACGGGGTCACATAATATAAGACGGAAACGTGTGGAGGCTGGTAGGAGTGGATGAGGAAGGCATTTATAATTTTGAGGCTGTTCATGGCAGTCACCAAAGCATCAGCGTTGCCTCAGACCAAAGCTTGACCATATCTGATTCTGTTCCAGGAGGTGATGTGCAGCTGAGTACATGCACATTTAGGTGTTATTGTTGAGAAGCTGTATCCTTAATTATAGACTGCATGCTGACAATTTACTGCACCATATGTTCCAAAGCCAGAACTTGGTTTCCACTTTCATTCAGATGTGGCTCACACTGAATGTTTCCCAGAGGACCTGCTGCCCAGCATGTGATGGCTCCCTCAAAACCTTTGGATCGTAGAAAGGGTTTCATCTGCTTCTGTAATTACTTATTTGGGGCCTGACAGAGGAATTGAAAAGCTGGAAAAAATTGTTCAGCTGTAAAGTCCATATGTGATGATTTGCTTGTTCCAGCAAAAGTGATGATCATGGCAATAAAAATAATACTTCAGTCTTGACATTTCCCATTTAGAATGTATGGAACCCTTTAGGAGAAGTGTTTCCTGTTGAAAACTTTTCTATTACCTTTCAGGGATACCTCTTCGGGGCTCAAGTCCTGGAGGAATTGTTCACCGCCCTGAGGATGACCAGGCTCTTTTCAACTTCTGTATTCAAGGTCTGCCGTTACAGATGCACTGGACTCACTGCCTGGGGCTGTGTAAATGAGAAAGAAGGTACATTCTCTTCCTCCAGTAGATGGAGTTAAAATTGTTGTTCAGGGTCTAAGTGAGGTTGTATATACAGGGTTGATCACAGGATGGAACTGCCCATGCTTCAGGTTCCTCTAATCTTACCCAGTCTGGGTCAGACCAAGTCAGAGCTCTGGTAACTAGGAGCCTGCCAAGACCACCTTAGTTCCTGTGTTTGGCTGAAATTGCACATAATTTTTCAAAGGTGATCTCCAGAACAGATTAGCGTTGTTTTGGGTTGCGGTCAACTCTTACAGCTCAGGGCAGGATGTTATATGCCATGGTGGGAGGTGGGCTGAGGTTGCTTTGATTCTAGTTCTTGAATTCTCCCAACCTTACCAAAATATGTGTTACTGGGGAGTGTGATGATTGTTCTGTCTCCCAAGGCCTTGGCTGTCCCTGGTTCCTGGAAAGTCTTCCTCCTGTTACACCTCAGGCCTATGGGTAGTAATGGTCTCCAGCTGTTGCTAGTCTTTGAGCATGCTTCAACACCCCTTGTCTACAGGGTCCCTTAATCCTGTCTACACCACTGCAAACAATTCCTTCACCAAAAAGCCTTCTTCAAAAATCCCAGGCTGCGACGCCATCTGTCTAATTCCAGGACCTTGACTGAAACATCTTGCATGCAAACATCTTTATTGTAAGATAGTTGGGTTTCCAAAGTAGATAACTCCCATCTCCATTTCTGAGCTTTATCAATATGATAGCATCTTATATCAGGCTGAAATAATGTCTTTACATTTTTAATAGTGTATTCATAGACAGCCACAAATCTATTTCCAGTTTTGATCCTGGCCCAAATGAAATGAATGTCTTAATGGAAGATCACTGTAGTTCAATCTCCGAAGGCTTGATCTCTTTCAGCAATATTTTTTCACTAGCAAATATTTCCTTAATATAAATGAATTGCCTATTTAACTCACAATTGTTAGACATGTGCACTTATTTCATATTGCATAGATCAATGTAAAAAGAAGCTCAAAAATTCAAATTTTGCAGAAAAGTGGAAGAGTGGAGGAAAGAGAGCAAAAGATGAGCCAATTATATTGTACGTTTCATGAGCTGGTTATTTTACATTCCGAATCTCTGGTCATCACGACAGGGGCTGAACTCACCTCTTCTTCGCAAATCTATTCTTCACGGTGTCCAGGTTTTCCGGACTTCCTTCCTCCGAGGATTTCTGTCCTCTCCATGTGCCTCAGCAGCACCTAGGGGCTCTGCACGTGGTCCTTGTAACTGATTCAGGCCCTGGTACTGGCCCTTCCTCACTGCTTTTTCTCTCACACTCCATGTCATCATCCAGCTTAGTCCTAAATGACAGCAGTGTTTCCACCACGGTACACCTGTGTACCAGTCTCTTCCACCATTGCCATACACACATGTTGTATAAGTAACCCCCTGCCACCATCACCAGCATTCCTTCCGCCTCCCCCCATGAACTGCAGTGGGCCTCTCACTACTCTCCTGGTCAAATGGAATCTGTTGTTTCCTTCAGTAGGGGCTGTCTTTTCTCTCCCTTCCTAAAGCACCACAGGGGTGGATGGAGGGCTCTGAATGTTCCCTTTGCCCTCTTGCCAGTTCCAGCTCACTGCTCCAAATGAAGGCTAATAGTTTTGTCACTCAAGGACAAGGATGAAAAATCAGCCAAAGGATTTGGAATTGTTATTCTAAATGGATGTTATTCTAGTTTGAATAATGGCCTCCCAAGATGTACTGCTCTTAACCTCTAGACCCTGCGAACCTTTTACGGCAAAAAAGGACATTGCAGGTGTGATTAAATGAAGGATTTTAGGAGGAGATGACCCTGGATTATCCAGGTGGACCCTAAATGCAATCACAGATATCCTTTTAAGGGGGGAGGCATCGTAGGGAGACTTGAGACAGACAAGGAGGGCAATGTGGCCACTGAAAGAAGATGCTACATTACTGGTTTTGAAGCTGGAAGGGGCCACAAGTCAAAGAGTGTGAGAAATGCAGCTCTAAAACCTGGACAAATCAAGGAAACAGATTCTCCCCTACAGTCTCCAGAAGGAGCATGGCCCAGTGAAACCAACTTTGCACTTCTGAACTCAGGAACTCTAAGAGAATAAATGAATGTTGTTTCAAGCCACCAAGTTGGTGGTACTTTGCTACAGCAGCCCTAGGAAACTAGGACAGAATTCCTGGATAACTTATAGGCCAATCTGGGGAGGTAGGTGGGATTAAAGAAAGATGGTATTTTAGCTCTCCCTAAACACTGCTGCTGAATTAATCTCTCTAAAAATACAACACCAGTCATATTCTTAACCCTTCTCAAAACCATCTGTAGACTTGTTTTTTTGGGTTTTTTTTAATGACTTTAAAAAGGTCTAATTAGCGTCCTCCAAATTCTGGCCACACCTTCCTTTCAGCCATATATCGCTCCCTGTTTTCCTTCTGCATCCAGCCAGACACACGCCCGGTCCTGTGCATCCCGCATGCAATCCCACCTCCACCTCTGGACCTTTGTTCAGCTCCTCAGCAGCCTAGCTGTCCTCCTTCCCAGCACACCATGACTCACGCATCCATCAAAACTAACCAGATGCCTCCCCCGCATGAACTCTTTCCTGATTCCTTCAATAGAAGTTATTTTCTCTCTCTGAACACCCAGACTGCTTTGTGGTTCCTCTCTCCTGACCCCTCTTATGTTTGTCCTTTCCTTATACTTATAGGTCATAGTTGTTAAACGCACACACTGGAGCCATCTCCTGAAGTTAAATTCTCGTGTGAATATTTACTAGATAAGTGACCTTGGGCACATTACATAATTTTTCTGTGCCTCAGTTACCTCAACTGAAAAAAAAACAAGGATAATAATTGTGAGTAACATGGTTTGTTATAAAGATGAAAAGAATTCATGAAATCAGTGCCTGGCACATTGAAAATGTTCAATAAAGGCCAGCTATTGTTTTTATTATGCATTATCTTGCCTTTTAACTGTAAGTTCCTTAATGGGAAGACCCTACACTTACATATCTTTGTCTTCTCCATAGTTCAGTACATGGCATTGAGTAGGTGCTCACTAAACTCTAGTGTTTTTTTTTTGTTGTTTTGCGGTACGCGGGCCTCTCACTGCCGTGGCCTCTCCCCGTTGTGGAGCACAGGCTCAGGACGCACAGGCTCAGTGGCCATGGCTCACGGGCCCAGCCACTCCGCAGCATGTGGGATCCTCCTGGACCGGGGCACGAACCCATGTCCCCTGCATTGGCAGGCAGACTCTCAACCACTGCGCCACCAGGGAAGCCCTAAACTCTAGTTTTAATGGAGCAGGCAAGAGCCTATGTCCTGGTAAGACCGAGAATAGATTTCAGAGCCAAAATGCAATCAATATTAAGGAAGAAATAGCACTCTCTTTACTTTCTCATGTGCTGTATTCTCCTCATTTCACTGTAACTTGCTTCAACTTCACCTGTGCTACTGGGGCTGCCATCAGATCACCAGAGACTTCTTACATGGTGGATTCAAGCACATGTCGTAGGTCTCACCTCACTGCTGGCCACTTCCTTCTTCTGAAATCTCTTCTCTTTTCCCTTTGCTTGCACCATACTTTGTGGCTTCTCCAATCTCACTGACTTTTGCTCTTCTGGTCCTTCTGTGGGTTCTTCTTTCTCTCCATGGCTCTCATATTGTGTACTCAGGGTTTAATGTGAGATCCTTATTTCTTTTCATTCAACATATTATTTCTGGGAATTGTTACCACCCTTAACGATTTTCACTACTTTACATATGCCATACACTGATGACGTCCATGTTTATATTTAAAACATAACATCTCCCCTGCATTTCAGACTCAAATATCTGGCTGAGTGCTGGACAGCTCATCCTTGATTTTCCATAGACATCTCAAATTCCATAGCATATGCCAAAAATAGCACATTACCCTCTTTCCCACTAAACAGCTCTTCCTTCTGTATATTTTCATCTCTGTTGGAGGTACCACCATTGACTCAGACCCTGGAAGTCAATCAAGACCCTACCTCCCACTCAAATCCCATACCTAATCAATCACTAAGTTTTGCTGATTTCTTGAGTTAAATACCTGTTGGATTCATCCTCAAATAGATGTCTTTCTTACCATTGTCTTAGGTTAGGTATCACATCTTACCCAGCGTTATGCATGAATATTCTAATGTTTCATTTCCTGACAGCTGCAAGAATGATCAACTGTGAAGCACATGCTTAAACCTTGTTTAACACTCTGCCTAGTGGTCCATGAATGGTTCCCTATTGCCTACAGGTGCAGGTGGTATTTAACATGGTGTTTGTTTCCTTGCTTTCGTCCTGGTCTACCTCTTCAGCCTCATTCTCTGTACTCCCTGCTGCACTTTACGCTTCACAACGCAGGGCAGCCTTCACCTCCTTTCCACGTGGCATGCAATTTCCCGTCTCTCTGCCTTCACTTACTCTGCCCCTTCTGCCTGAAACACCCCCCCTTCCTTTTGGCTAACTCCTCTGTAAGACTCAGTTCAGGCACTGCCTCCTACAGGAAAGCTTGGTGGAGGTGTGGGTAAGCTGGGAGGAACATGCAAAGCTAAGACACTGAGTGGGACGGGAAAGGGGAACTCTCCCATCCCATCAGCAGCGGCCAGGTGCATTTGTTTCCTAGGACTGCCATACAAATTCCCACTAACTTAGAAGTTAAACAATACATGTTGATTATCTTACAGTTCTGTAGGTCTGAAGTGCAGTACATGTTTCCCTGAGCTAAAATTAAGGTGTCTGCAGGGTGTGCTCCTTTCTGGAGGCTCTAAGGGAGAAACCGTTTCGTTGCTCATTCAGGTTGTTGGTAGAATTCTGTTACTTGTGGCTGGAGGAGCATGGTCCCCATTTCTCACAGCTGTCAGCTGAGGGCTGTTCAGAGGTTCTAGAAGCCACCCACATTCCTTGGCCTGTGGCCCTGCTCCCACACCTTCAAAGCCAGCAACGGTGGGGCACTTCCTTCTCGCACTTCTGATCTCTCCTGCTGCGTCTTCCAGCTCATCTCTCGGGCCCCGCCTCTTCTGCTTTCTTCTTCTGATTTTAAGAACACATGTAATTAGACTGGTCCACCGAGACAGTCTAGGAAAATCTCTCCCTCTTAAGGTCTTTAACGCCAATTATCTCTGCAAGTCCCTTTGCCATGGAAGGTAACATATTTGCAGGGTCTGTGAGGCAGCCATTCTTCCTACCATACTCAGGTTGAGACAAATAGATCACTTGATTCTAATTCTTTGTTCACAGAATTCATATTCGATCATTTCCCTTTGCATTATTTTGTTGTGTAAATTTCTGACTTTAGCTTTCTTTTTGAATCCAAGGAGTTGAGGAAGGGACTCAGCTCTGCTGGTTCATTTGGTAAGTACTTAAAGAAATGTTAAGTGTGCATGACTTCTCAGGGCACTGACCTGGAGATCTTGTTCAGGAAGGCATTCACAGGTATGCCAGCTGTGGAAAAGCACCTGGAAAGCCAATTCGGAAGATGACTGGAAATCAATAGATAAAATTCCATTATTCAAGATTTAAACCATTCGCTAGGATTTAACAAGGTTAAAGAGACTTCTGAGAAAAGAAACTCATCACGTGATGAATAACCACAGCAGAAAGCGAGAAGGAATTTTCTTATAACAAATGAGAACTATTAAACAAAAGACATATTGTTTCAGGAGAAATGTTCATTTAAAAAATTGTCATCCAATAGAATTTCATATTTCTTTCTTATAAAAATTATTAAAGCAAAAACATTTGAGTTTATTATTTGTTGAATTTATTAGTGCTTATGAATTATTTGTTAGGATAATATTTACTTACTGAATTATTTCCCTCTTTTAGGAAATCATTATGATTCACTAAATATACTCTTAGCTTTAAGGGATTTTAGAAACAATGTACTTTAATTTCCTGCCCTCTAGTGACAAAAATAATGCACTCATGCCTTTATAGTGAACAAATTCTGTTAGTAACAAAATTAGAGAATGTGGGGACAGAAAATAGAGTCTGGCTATCATTACTAATGTATAAAAACCATTTTTGTTTGGCAAAAATTCTTATTCAAATAGATGACTTTAAAATTGTGAAGTAAAGGTCAATGTGTTTTTTGTAGCTATCACCTGGCTATCTATGACCTCTATCTTTACAATTAGAGGGTATATACTTTAGAAAACTCTGGTAACAACCAGGAAATTGACAATTTTAATATCGTTAATCTTAAATATCAGAATTGAAGGAAACTTACTAATTCTAAAAATTCCCCTCAATGTTGTATTCATCTGAATCTTTAAGTCCAGGCAATAAACAGTTGGATAACCAGCTAGGGAGTTAAAATTAGAGATAAAAGTAATCAAACTGGTTGATGATTACAATAGGACTAAACAAGGTAGAATTGCTAGATTTGATTAAGTGTGACATTCACATTTTTTGGTATTCTAATTACTAACTGCGTTATTACTATCATTGAACATTTTGGCATTCCTGGGGCACAGGAATGTGTGGTATTTGTGCTATTAATTTATCAGTAACAAATGTATTGAATGTCTGCTCCGTGCTAGACTCTGTCTTTGGTGCTAAATGACTGAATTCAAAGGCGAAGGCACTCATTCAACATGCCACACTCCCAGGCCTTGATGGAGCCCTGGGCTCCTGCATCCCAGATGTTCTGATGTAGTACAGACGGGGTTACTGCTTTTCATCTGCAGCAATCTTCTAAACCCCATTTCCCTACCTCGTGGGGCACACGGGTTAGGACAGAGAGGAATATGTTTTGTTGGGGCTGGAGGGCCTTGATGGAAATGTGAGCTCCAGGGCCAGCTATTTCTGTGGCCGTTCCTCGTTGGCAATCACAGTGGGGCTACAGGGCCTCCCTTTACCAAGCACAGCCAGAAGGCCTCTTGAAAGGGTGCGAGCTCTCCCCTGGCTTTCCATGTGACTGTCCCTGCGTGAATAGTAGGGTAGAGTGGGGTGGCGTCCTATCCGGATGTGACAGGCTAGGGACAAGCACTCCATGCTGGGCCCTCACTCACTGCACATTTCCTATGCATGTGACTCTACATCAGCATCTCTCTCCCCACAACAGCCTTGTCAGGTGGGTGTTAACATTCCCACTTACAGACAGGTAACTGATGGAGAGAGACTGTGCCCGAGGTTGGGCTCAGAACCTACGTCTGGACCAATATTTACGAATTCAGTTGATTAAAAGACAGTGGCAGGGGCTTCCCTGGTGGCACAGTGATTGAGAATCCGCCTGCCAATGCACGGGACACGGGTTCGAGCCCTGGTCCGGGAAGATTCCACATGCTGCGGAGCAATCAAGCCCGTGCGCCACAACTACTGAGCCTGAGCTCTAGAACCCGTGAGCCACAACTACTGAGCCCACGTGCCGCAACTACTGAAGCCCACGTGCCTAGAGTCCATGTTCCTCAACAAAAGAGGCCACTTTAATGAGAAGCCCGCGCACCGCAATGAAGAGTAGCCCTAGCTCGCCGCACCTAGAGAAAGCCTGCGCACAGCAACGAAGACCCAACGCAGCCATAAATAAATAAATAAAGTTACAATGCTGGTTGTAACTTAAAAAAAAAAAAAAAAAGACAGTGGCAGATGGTGTTAGTGAAAAGGATAAGAATTAATAGTTCAGCACTTTTACATCTTTACAAATGTTAACTTTTACTCTTTGAGGTAGATTTTATCTCAGTTTTCAAGTGAGGCAACTAAGGTTAAATTGCCCAAGGTCACACAGCTAGTAAATGAAAAAACCAGGAATTGAACCCAGATTGGCCTTACTCCCTTCTGCCGGGGATAAAGAGTGTATGTGTGAGTGTGTGGGGTCCCTCACCACCCACTGGCCAATCTTCACGCCCGCATCAACAATCAACCGTGACCCTCTTGCTCCGGAACTGGGATCTCCTCCTTGGAATCCTTCTCTGGCACTTTCTGGCCAACCCCTACGAAGCTTTGGAGTTTGTGTTGAGCACAGCCCTCCCTGCTACACCTGTTCCTCACCTGCTGCCTCTCCACCCAGGTTCAGCCTGGATGCAAGGACAGCTTGGTCTCATGTAACAGACCTCACGACCAGAATAGGACAGTGACAAGTGTACCTGCTTCAAAAGAAACAGATCTCACTTAAAGGGAACAGTGGGCCAAGAGAACATTCAAGGAGAGAGAAAAGGCCACAGACAGCTGTTCTTTAACCGATTCAACACTGGCACAGAAGCAAGAAACAATGGCAGCAGGGGCTTCTGCTGTCTGGAACTTGCCAGGGCTTTTACTGCCAAGAACGGAGCATCTAAAAATTTCTTGATTTTCTTCTTAATGACAATTTGGTCTCTCAAAAGCCCGAAGCAGCAATGAGGGGACCTGCTGCTCCTAAAAGAATTCTGGCCAATAAGAGAGCGTATAAGGGGCCGATCTAATGAACTGCAAGTGTGTCCCTAGCACTGCCTCCTGTTCTGCTGAGCTCTCAGCATGAAGACCGTGGGGCTGGGTTGGGGTGGAGGCAGGGAAGGTACTTTTGGACCTTAGACACTTTACTTGCAGGGGACAGGCTGGGGTGGGGGGACTTCTGGGGGGTGCACCACTGAAGCTACCTGGTGACACACAGTAGCTCTGAGGACAGTAGCACTAGCGAGCAGTGCAGAGATGCTGAATGAGATGTGAGAGAATGGGCAGGACAATCTTAACCTATCTAATATATAATCATATTGATCCTAAGACAAAGCAAACCTCACTGTATCTCCTTTCTTCCTGTTCTCCCAAGAACGCCCTGTTGCCTGGACCTAGAATCCTGCGGTTAGAACAATGGCTTAGTTGTGTCATGGTCTGGCTTAATTGCTGTGGGCCGTCCAGGAAATTATCCATCATTTATTTCCACAAGAGGATACATTCTGAGTTCCAATTAGTCAACTTTTCCAATCCATTTTTGTAATGCAATCAAGTTTTAAATTGGGAATGGCCTGTAGCCTCTCTTAGCGTTCCTGTGTGCCAATGCATGTAATCCTGTTTAGAATGCAGTTTACGACATAATTCAGCAAACATTTGAAATTCACATATACTAAAGAAAGTAATGATCTTTATCAAATTTTAAGGGTACAGGGAAAATGCATTGGTTGGGGCTGCTATTTCTGGATTAATAGTTAAAGGAGGCTAACTCAAGGCAACATAATGCTGCAAGACCAATTATAATTTCAAAATACTGAATGGCATGTCTATTTTAGTTAAGAGTTTCCTTATGTAGCTGTAGGACTGAATTTAGTTCTGCACTTTTGGAAAGTCCTCAATTTTTTTCTTCGTAAGCTTAGCACACATCAATCTCTCTCTCTACCCTATTCACTCACTGGCTCCCATTCCTCTATGCTTTGGCTTAGAAGTTCCCATAGTACATAGCCGTGGTTGTGAAAATTATGTGTAGTGGTTTAAAAAATTCGCAAGGAGATGTACAATGTTAAATGTTATGTTTTATCACATTTACGATGCTGTGTCTCCAAGCGTTATATTACAGAAACAAGAACACTCATTACTAATTTCTAAATCATAGTTTTTATCATATACCTTTTATTCTATGTGTTTTTATTTATTTTTTTAAAAATTTTTTGGAAATACATTTTTTTAAATTTATTTATTTTTGGCTGCATTGTGTCTTTGTTGCTGTGCGTGGGCTTTCTTTTTAGTTGCGGTGAGCGGGGGCTACTCTTCATTGCCATGTGCAGGCCTCTCATTACGGTGGCCTCTCTCGTCTTGGAGCACTGGCTCTAGGTGCGCGGGCTCTAGAGTGCAGGCTCAGTAGTTGTGGCTTGCGGGCTCTAGAGCACAGGCTCAGTAGTTGTGGCGCATGGTCCTAGCCGCTCTGCAGCATGTGAGATCTTCCTGAACCAGGGCTCAAACCCGTGTCCCCTGCATTGGCAGGTGGATTCCCAGCCACTGCGCCACCACGGAAGCCCCTATTCTTTTTTTTTTTAACATCTTTATTGGAGTATAATTGTTTTACAATGGTGTGTTAGTTTCTCCTGTATAACAAAGGGAATCAGCTATACGTACACATATATCTCCATATCCCCTCCCTCTTGCGTCTCCCTCCCACCCTCCTTATCCCACCCCTCTAGGTGGTCACAAAGCACTGAGCTGATCTCCCTGTGCTATGCGGCTGCTTCCCACAGCTATCTGTTTTACATTTGGTAGTGTATATATGTCCATGCCACTCTCTCATTTTGTCCCAGCTTACCTTTCTCCTCCCTGTGTACCTAAGTCCATTCTCTGACTCTGCATCTTTATTCCTGTCCTGCCCCTAGGTTCTTCAGAACCACTTTTTTTTTTTTTTAGATTACATATATATATATGTTAGCATACAGTATGTTTTTTACTTTCTGACTTACTTCACTCTGTGTGACAGACTCCAGTCCATCCACCTCACTACAAATAACTCAATTTTGTTTCTTTTTTTTTTTTTTGCGGTACACGGGCCTCTCAATGTTGTGGCCTCTCCCGTTGCAGAGTACAGGCTCTGGACATGCAGGCTCAGCAGCCACGGCTCACGGGCCCAGCCGCTCCGCGGCATGTGGGAACTTCCCAGACCAGGGCACGAACCCGTGTCCCCTGCATCAGCAGGCGGACTCTCAACCACTGCGCCACCAGGGAAGCCCTCGTTTCTTTTTATGGTTTAGTAATATTCCATTGTATATATATGCCACATCTTCTTTATCCATTCATCCATCAATGGACACTTAGGTTGCTTCCATGTCCTAGCTATCATAAATAGTGCTGAATGAACATTGTGGTATATGACTCTTTTTGAAGTATGGTTCTCTCAGGGTATATGCCCAGTAGTGGTATTGCTGGGTGGTATGGTAATTCTATTCTTAGTTTTTTAAGGAACCTCCATACTGTTCTCCATAGTGGCTGTATCAATTTACATTCCCACCAACAGTGCAAGAGGGTTCCCTTTTCTCCACACCCTCTCCAGCATTTACTGTTTTTTAGACTTTTTGATGATGGCCATTCTGACCAGTGTGAGATGACACCTTGTTGTAGTTTTGATTTGCATTTCTCTAATGATTACTGATGGTGAGCTATCCTTTCATGTGTTTGTTGGCCATCTGTATATCTTCTTTGGAGAAATGTCTATTTAGATCTTCTGCCCATTTTTGGATTGGGCTGTTTGTTTTTTGAAACTTGAGCTGCATGAGTTGTTTGTATATTATGGAGATTAATCCTTTGTCCGGTGCTTCATTTGCAAATATTTTCTCCCATGCTGAGGGTTGTCTTTTCGTCTTGTTTATGGTTTCCTTTGCTGTGCAAAAGCTTTTCAGTTTCATTAGGTCCCATTTGTTTTTTTGTTTTTATTTCCCTTTCTCTAGGAGGTGGGTCAAAAAGGATCCTGCCGTGATTTATGTCAGAGGGTGTTCTGCTCATGTTTTCCTATAAGAGTTTTATAGTGTCTGGCCTTACATTTAGGTCTTTAATCCATTTTGAGTTTATTTTTGTGTCTGGTGCTAGGGAGTGTTCTAATTTCATTCTTTTACAGGTAGCTGTCAATTTTTCTCAGCACCAATTATTGAAGAGGCTGTCTTTTCTCCATTGTATATTCTTGCCTCCTTTATCAAAGATAAGGTGACCACAGTATGTGGGTTTATCTCTGGGCTTTCTATCCTGTTCCATTGATCTATATTTCTGTTTTTGTGCCAGTACCATACTGTCTTGATTACTGTAGCTTTGTAGTATAGTCTGAAGTCAGGGAGCCTGATTCCTCAAGCTCCATTTTTCTTTCTCAAGACGGCTTTGGCTACTTTAGGTCTTTTGTGTTTCCATATAAATTGTGAAATTTTTTGTTCTAGTTCTGTGAAAAATGCCAGTGGTAGTTTGATAGGGATTTCATTGAACCTGTAGATTGCTTTGGGTAGTAGAGTCATTTTCAAATGTTGATCCTTTCAATCCAAGAACATGGTATATCTCTCCATCTCTTTGTATCACCTTTAATTTCTTTCATCAGTGTCTTATAATTTTCTGCATACAGGTCTTTTGTCTCCTTAGGTAGGTTTATTCCTAGGTATTTTATTCTTTTTGTTGCAATGGTAAATGGGAGTGTTTCCTTAATTTCTCTTTGAGATTTTTCATCATTAGTGCATAGGAATGCCAGAGATTTCTGTGCATTAATTTTGTATTCTGCTACTTTACCAAATTCATTGATTAGCTCTAGTAGTTTTCTGGTAACATCTTTAGGATTCTCTATGTATAGTATCATGTCAAGTGCAAACAGTGACAGTTTTACTTCTTCTTTTCTGATTTGGATTCCTTTTATTTCCTTTTCTTCTCTGATTGCTGTGGCTAAAACTTCCAAAACTACGTTTAATAATAGTGGTGAGAGTGGGCAACTTTGTCTTGTTCCTGATCTTAGTGGAAATGGTTTCAGTTTTTCACTGTTGAGAACGACGTTGGCTGTGGATTTGTAATATACGGCCTTTATTTTGTGGAGGTAAGTTCCCTCTATGCCTACTCTCTGGAGGGTTTTTATCATAAATGAGTGTTGAGTTTTGTCAGAAGCTTTCTCTGCATCTATTGAGATGATCATATGGTTTTTCTCCTTCAATTTGCTAATATGGTGTATCACATTGATTCAGTTGCATATATTGAAGAATCTTTGCATTCCTGGGATAAACCCCACTTGATCATGGTGTATGATCCTTTTAATGTGCTGTTGGATTCTCTTTGCTAGTATTTTGTTGAGGATTTTCGCATCTATGTTCATCAGTGATATTGGCCTATAGTTTTCTTTCTTTGTGACATCTTTGTCTGGTTTTGGTATCAGGGTGACGGTGGCCTCATAGAATGAGTTTGGGAGTGTTCCTACCTCAGCTACATTTTGGAAGAGTTTGAGAAGGATAGGTGTTAGCGCTTCTCTAAATATTTGATAGAATTCACCTGTGAAGCCATCCGGTCCTGGGTTTTTGTTTGTTGGAAGATTTTTAACCACAGTTTCAATTTCAGTGCTTGTGACTGGTCTGTTTATATTTTCTACTTCTTCCTAGTTCAGTCTTGGAAGGTTGCTCTTTTCTAAGAATTTGTCCATTTCTTCCAGTTTGTCCATTTTATTGGCATAGAGTTGCTTGTAGTAATCTCTCATGATCCTTTGTATTTCTGCAGTGCCAGTTGTTACTTCTCCTTTTTCACTTCTAGTTCTGTTGATTTGAGTCTTTTCCCTTTTCCTTTTTAATTAATTAATTAATTTTTGGCTACATTAGGTCTTTGTTGTTGCATGTAGGCTTTCTTTTTTAGTCACAGTGGATGGAGGCTACTCTTCACTGCGGTACACAGGCTTCTCATTAAAGTCGCTTCTCTTGTTGCGGAGCATGGGCTCTCGGTGCACGGGCTTCAGTAGTTGTGGCACACAGGCTCAGTTGTTGTGGTTCACGGGCTCTAGAGCGCAGGCTCAGTAGTTATGGCACATGGGCTTAGTTGTTGCGCGGCATGTGGGATCTTCCCGGACCAGGGCTCGAACCCATATCCCCTACCTTGGCAGGTGGATTCTTAACCACTGCACCTAGAGACTGGAGGTGGAGGCAAGATGGAGGGACAGACGTCTGACCCTTGGATGGGGCAAGGAGGTGGGCTGGGCTGCCCTCTTCCACCTTCTGTTTCTCCTGGCAAGTTTATGCATTTGTCATGGTGTGAAAAGGGGGAAAACAGTGTCAGGGAGGATACTTTAATATAGGCTGAGGGCAAAAATGGAATGATACTACATAAAACTGTGAATGCCAAAGGCCACTTACTTCAAGTGCAAGAAGATGCCGGACTTGGATCTTCCTCTGGCATGAATATTCTTACCGTGTCTTTATTGTGAATTTGAAGTCGTGGGGTCAAAGGTGTGTTTGGCATGTGACTGGGTGGTCGGCAGGGGTGGGGAATGAAAGCTGCATGCTAGGGCACATGGAAATTGTCGACTGTCTTTAAAGGTGCACAGAACCAGCCTTTGGGGCCTAGGCTCTCTCCCCATGGAGTTTCTATCTGTCGGGTTTAACTACAAAGCTCATGGAGGTGGGAGCAGCATTCCCTTGAATATCAACCTGTGGAATCCCAGTGAGACGTGGCTGGAGAACTGGGTGAGGGGGAGTAGGGGACTCTGAGGCCACAGAGCAAAAGCTCTACATTCCAACCCACGGGGTGCAGCAGTTTAACCCCTGAGTGATGCCGAGTGGTGGTGGAGGCCAGTGACCCACCATCTCGCTGGCAGGCCCGGCAGCTGCTCCTTCAACTTTAGACACGGATGGGATGGAGTCCGGCTATTCAGTCACCCCATCAAAATTACGGGCAGTCTGTTATTGTAAAGCATGTATTTCTGCGGAGACTTTTTTAAGCCCAATGTTTTAGTTCTTGCTGCAAGAGCCAGTTTAGAAAGCAGCCCTGTGCCTCCAGGTTTTAGTGATCTGGGAGGAAAGCACACAGAGCTACATGTTTTGCTCCTAGATTGAAAAGGAAAACCATTCCTGAGCCAAAGAAAGAGCGCGTGCTTCGCTGAGGGCAGAGTGTGTGAATGACATCGTCCCTCACAACCTGCTGTGAGGCTTAACTGGAGATTGCTTTCTGGATATAATGCCATCGGAAAGGGAAGCAAATCCCTCATGAATAAATTCATTCTCCTGTGAACGTAACTGCAAAGATAGTATGACATTCATTTAATAAAGGCAGACTTCAGCAGTCCAGAGTTGTATCAATCTGGTGTTCGTGCCTTTGGAAAACTATTTCAAGTCTTATTAAATTATTAAATGTGTGCTCTCCTTACCCCCAAACAAAGAAAGTATCTTGAAGGGTGGCTGGGACATATCTAAGACTAGAGCACACACAAATGTAACAATGGGATCCGTTAGTAAATGCCACTACTGTGGGGCAAAGACCCAAGAATTATTCACGTCTCCGACTTTAAGCAACTAGGCTTTTAAAAATGAAGCACAGCTTGGAATCCTTCATCATTAGAAGATCACACCTAAGCTTCACTGGCACCATGCAGATAAAGAAGCTAGAGATCAACACCAAATGCTTCAGAATGCGTTCACTGTGCTGCAAAACATGTTGTCATGAAATGGATATTGAATTCATTATTACTAGGGATTATAATAGTGGAATGGGGGGTGGGCTACAAGAAGAAGCTGGAGGAAAAGAAATAGAGCACGTTCATGCATTGTGAATCCTCAATTTCTTAATCGGGTGCTCAATTCACGAGAAGACATATTTAAAATCTCAAGGACCTCAAGCTTCAGTTTTTCATTCACTTCCCTCTGTCTGTTTAAACACAAACACACACACATACACAGCTGTGGCAGAATAAATGCTACTTTATCTAATTTAACGTATTATTCAGGTGAAGATAGCTTCCCATAAGCATAGGTGAGAGCAAAAAATAAGTAGGGCTATTTTCATAGGATGCTACCAAGATGATATCCTCGTGCGCTTACCTATTTGGACTCAGCCGAATATAGAGCAAAGCGACAGAATGGAGTAGATGAGTAACTCTCCATTTTTAGGGCATGAGGACCACCTGGAGGGCTTGTGAAAACACAGGTTGCTGGGCACCACCTCAGAATTTCTGCTCCAGAATTTTTCGTTCAGACTTTTCTGATTCTGACCTTTTGGCCTAGAGAAAAGTTTGACTGTTTCTGAGCTGCTCGGCTATGCGGAACGTTGCTCTCTCCCCCGCTCTAGGAATGCTCTTCTGCTTTCCTCACTGGGGGCTGTGGGAGGATGAACGGGGCCCTGGGGACAAGGCAAACGAGCAGAAGCCAGTGAGGGAGAGAGATTCAGGGACGAGGGGCTGCTGGATACCTACCCAGGATAAACTTTCTACAGTTGACAAGGAAACCAAGATTGAGTACAAATTTCTAAAACAAAATATTTTTCTCTTTTGCTAGATAGGTAAAGGCCTATTGAATTTCTGCTCCCGGTTCCTGGAGCAGGCTTCAGATTGTTGATATCTTTTTTTTTTTTTTTTGCGGTACACGGGCCTCTCACTGTTGTGGCCTCTCCCATTGCGGAGCACAGGCTCCAGACGCGCAGGCTCAGCGGCCATGGCTCACGGGCCCAGCCGCTCTGCGGCATGTGGGATCTTCCCAGACCGGGGCATGAACCTGTGTCCCCTGCATCGGCAGGCGGACTCTCAACCACTGCGCCACCAGGGAAGCCCTGTTGATGTCTTTTTGGTTGGACCCATCTCAGCATTATTTGCATATGCTGTGGAAGGGCTTCTCCTACTAGAAGCAGGTGGAGTCACCTGTAGGGCTGCCATATTGCACAACTCCAAGGCATCATTCACTTTGCTGCAGTATGAGAGATGGAATGTTTTTCACTAGTCCCTGGAAATCTAGTTATCACGATGATCTCTCCTATTCACTCCTGTCTATTTTCTTTCCGTGTGGGTATAATACCTCCAAATCCATTTTAATAACAAACTAAAAAAAAATAAACTACAATGAAAATCTACAGAAAAAGTGGGAGAAAAGAGCTCAAAGTGACTATGAATCATCTCTAACCTAGGTCTCTGGTTTCACAGATGAGAAAACAAGGGCCATGCAAACACCTATTAAATACCTTTAATACTTATCTATGACAATTTTAATAGCTGCATAGTGGTCCATCCTATATAGATACAATAACTTATTTAATGAATTCCATCTTGTAGAAAGTTAAAAATTTTTTCAAAATGTTGCTTTTATGGCAATTCCTCAGACTACTATTCATTGTAGAATTGAGACAGTGCTATTTTTACATGCGATGGACCAGAATTTCAATAATATATCAGCAATGGAATTTTGGAACCTCACATTTAAGGTATCAGTAGTCAGTAACATAGAAAGCATGCATAATATTTTTTAGAGACATTTTATATAAGAATTACCCTTCCTTAAGTATTCAGCCTGAGGCAGTACGTACTATCCTGTGCTAAGTGATCAGTGCATAATATCTCATGTAACCCTTATACTTGCCCTAGGGCTTAGATTGGAGGATTACAGGATATCCCAGAGATATTGCAAATTCGGTTCCAGACCACCGCAAGAAAATGACTATCAAGATAAAGCAAGTCACATGAAATTTTTGATTTCCCAGTGCATACAAAAGTTATGTTTCCACTACACTGTAGTCTATTAACTGTGCAATAGCATTATGTGTAAAAGCAATGTCCATACCTTCATTAAAAAGACTTAATTGCAAAAAAAACTCTAACCATCATCTGAGCCTTCAGCGAGTCATAATCTTTTTGCAATAGTAACATCAAAGATCACTTATCACAGATCACCATAACAAATATAACAATTATGAAAAAGTTTGAAATATTGTAAGAATTATCAGAAGGTGACACAGAGACACAAGTGAACAAATGCTGTTAGAAAAATGGTGCCAATAGACTTGCTCAGTGCAGGGTTGCTGCAAACCCTCAATTTGCAACAACGCAGTACTTGCAAGACACAATAAAGCGAAGTGCAATAAAATGAGATATACCTGTACTCCCAATTAGCCAGATGAGGAAACTGAAGTTGACAGCGACCAGAAAACTTGCCCCAGGTACACAGGTAGTAAGAAGCAGACTCAGGTGCCAAATCAAGTCCTCTACCATCAGGGCCACTGTCATGCTGCCTCTTCTTGCCTTTAAGATAATGAAGCTGAGTCTCTAGCAGGAGAGAAATGGAAACACAGGAAAATGAAAACAGGGTCAGGAGGACAAAATTTATGAAGTAATCTTTCTCTTTTTCATCTTATTTTCAAGAAAATACAGGTATTCTATCAAGAAATTAATAGCTTAGATGTTTTGAGTCCACTTAAATGAATATGACTTTTACTTATTAAAATGCTAATAATCCATTAGGCTTTAAATTTAAACATCAAAAATGTAAATTTCAATATCAAACCCCCAATTAAAGGCAAGTAATTACATTTTTCCTGTAGTGGAATTGCTGGGTGAAGGAGTGTTCGTTCATACACCTGGGAATTTCCCGGGTGAAATCTGAAACTGGCCACTGTACACAGAGGTCGAGAGAGGGAAGAAAGAGGCAGACGAGGAGGCGGGTCGGATAAGCAGGGAAACTTAACAAGTTCGACTTGGGCGGAGGCACAGTGAGTAGATCTCCGCCCCCGCCCACCAAATTTAAAAAGCTCATAGAGAGGCCTTATCAGGGTTCAGTCACGTACCCGGTCCAGGTGATCTCAACAACACATTACTCTCTGAAGGCGAGTTCTCGGAACCAGCTCCTACTGCGGCAGCGGTGGGCAGAATATACCCTCCAAGGATGGGGGAGGGGTGAGGAACCTCCTGCCCGGGTGCAGCTCAAGGGTCAACCAGCCCTCATGTCCTTTGGATGACCTCCTCCAGCCGGGATAGAGGTACAGCTTAATATTTTTAATATTTATTGCCAAATTTTCCTTCAAAAAGTTTCTATTTTCCTCTCAATTTTTCTTCCCGACACTCCTGTCATATTGGAAGTAGGTCTTTTTTTTTAGTTCCTCAAAAAAATTCCTGCGAAGTACCTCTTTTAAAAATGTTGTTTTAATTCTGTGCCCATTTAATAGTGGAAACTGATCTTTCCTTGTTTTAATTTGAATTTCTTTGATTAATTATGAGGTTTAATTTTTCTTGTTATATTTATACACTTGGTATTTGTTCCTTTGTGAATTTCCTATTCTTTGGCTTTGCTAAATTCTCTGTTGGGGTGTCATATATTTTTGTCTTTGTTGAGTTGTAAGAGCTTTTCCTATAGTGAGGATATTAACCTTCAGTTTGACATACATTGTCCGGCCATCTCCTCTAACTCCAGGTTTGTTGTTTGTATTTTAATTTTATAGTGTTTTGTTCATATAGATGCTTCACAGTTTTAATAGTCAAGTTAATATATCTATTCCTTTCATGAATTCTGCTTTTGCATGCATAGCTGATTTCGGGTGGCTCTTTCACTTATATTTTTCAAGCCTTCAGTATATGTTAATGTACACAATTGCCTTGTCACAGATTATGTTTGGGAGAACATTATCTCATTAAAATGACCTGTCAGTTTTCTTTCTGAGGTTTCTGTGTCTGCCCTTCTCAATGAGCTACACTTTTATTTTTCTTACAAATGCCCCAACCCACTGTTGATCCCAGCAGCGCCTTTTAGTGGAGCAATGAATAATTGCTTTTCTGCTGAAGCTTGAAGTCATTTTCCAATTATTAAAACATGAGGGAATTTAGTTGAACAGGCTGGACCTCTTTTCGTGAAGATTACAGAGAGAATCTACACAGTTTCTGAAAGCTGATCTTGCCTGAGAGTAATGATAATGCCTGAAATAAAAGGCCTCTCTCGCATCTCCTGTGGGCCCTCAGCGCATTTTAATCCTAATTAAAGAAGTCCAAGAGCGCTTTTCCAGAAGGAGCTGATTACAACCACAGCTCCATATGGAACGCATCGAGGGTTACCACTGCAGCTGTGGAGCATTAGAGCATGAGAACCACACTGGAAATGTCTCCATGCGAAGCATCTGTTGAAAAATGGTTTGTTAAACTTGGCTGTGTGGGAGTCCTTTAGTGTTCTTAATACCAGGGGACAAGTTGTGTTCTACCAGGAGGCCCCCTTCTTCCTTTAAGCCTTGCTACGCATTTTTGTGCATTGATACTGCATGAAACCTTTCTGATTGCGGGAGTGCCCTGGTTGTATTCCTGACAGAGGGCGTGGTACTCGGTTTTAGATCTTTATCTTTGGGTGGTGGGCTTGGATTATTATCGACTAGGGCAAGTTGAAAAACAGACATTCAGTAGCTTCTGGGTCACATATTGCTGGGGGGCTGGTGCAGTCCATGAGGAGGACAAGAGGCAAAAGAGCTGGAGATGAGCGTAAATATCTCACATCTGCCCTGGAACAATCCGGTGAGCCTCTGCCACTCACAGCAGAGAGATCAGGGCCGGGGAGACCAGAGGTCCACTTGTCATTTCAAAACTGGAATAAGGTTCTGATGTTGCCCTGGCAGCAAAATAAATGAGTGTTGTAATGGTTAAGATATTTTTCTCCTCTTAGCACTCTAATTCACACTCTTTTGCACCAGTAGTAACTCAAACGAACAAAGACCAATACAAAACAGGAGAGAAAAAGCACACGTCACTGAAAACTCAAGATAATCTCACGTCTCATTTTAGCTAATATTTCCTATTCCCACCTTTTCTCCAATTCAACTCTTAAAGCCTGTGCAGTAATAAGTGTTAGTCTCAAGTCCAAGGTGAAGCTGGGTGCAGGGGAAGCATGAGATCACCAGCAGCCGGAATGCCCTGCTTCTCCCCAGCCGTTCAGAGTGCTCGCAGATTCAAAGGGAGGTAGGGAGAGAGGACACCCATGAGCCAGGACCAGGGAACCGGAGGGGTTGCCGATCCTCCTTCTGGGTTCTTGAGGGAGGATATGCATTTTATTCTTTGGGGCTTTGGGCTCTAAGCTCATAGTCTCCAGGTGAACTTGGTACCTAGGAACATCATGACTGGTGTGCTTCGATTAGGCAGGCCCCAGTGATGTGGATGATGCCTTTCTCTAGGCCACCTTCTCCCCACTCGTCATTCTTGGATAAGAAGGGTCATATGAAAACCTCCCAAGTAGGGCTTCCCTGGTGGCACAGTGGTTGAGAATCCTCCTGCCAATGCAGGGAACACAGGTTCGAGCCCTGGTCCAGGAGGATCCCACATGCCATGGAGCAACTAAGCCCATGTGCCACAACTACCGAGCCTGTGCTCTAGAGCCCGTGAGCCACAACTGCTGAGCCTGTGTGTCACAACTACGGAAGCCTGCGTGCCTAGAGGCCGTGCTCCACAACAAGAGCAGCCACCACAAGGAGAAACCAGTGCACTGCAAAGAAGAGTAGCCCCCGCTCGCCGCAACTAGAGAAAGCCCATGCACAGAGATGAAGACCCAGTGCAGCCAAAACTAAATAAATAAATAAAAATTTAAAAAACAAAACCTTCCAAGTACAAGGTAACAATATATATAGGTTGGGACAGCCCCAAGGGATCTGAGGTTGCATTGTTATATTGGGTTTATAGAGTCAAAGCTGGGAGACATTTGAGAATGGAGGGGGCACCCCAGACCCTAAACAGTTGTGCCTGTGGCGTATAATACTGTGTGATGCCACCAACTTCCCAAAACATGAAAAGCTGAGCTTATGAGACAAGCAATTCAGAGGCCTTATGTTAATCAATGGGAAAAAGAAGGTGTTTATTTTAGTGATGGTTATGTGTGGTAAGGCATATATTTTCCCAACCAAGCGTCCAGCAGCTAAATTAACTGCAGAGATTCTAGTCAAAAAATCTTCTCGCTTTGCGGATGAAGGGGTAACAGGCTTGGTAGTGAATAAGATTTGAGGGCATAACTCCTAAGAAAGTAACTCATGAATTTAAGACAAAATGTCATTAGGTGTTTTATAAATTTATTTCCCAAGGGTATTATACTTTTAAAACTACATGTAGGCTTCTGCACACGGCCCGCAGCCCACCGAGCTGAGGTGTTTGTGCAACCATTTCACACTAGGGACTCTGGGCTGAAGGGCCGTGAGAGGCCTCTGCATGAGACACCCTGTGAGCAAGTGAAACTTGACCCGGCTCAAGATTTGTTCGGCCAGGTTAGGTAGCCTTGTTTCTGCAGCCAAGCGGCTTTCCCAGTGGTCTGTCTGTACTTTCTTCTGGATACAAGCCAGGTGAATGAAAGGCTCTTGATACTCCAGCCAGGAGTCAGTGTTGCGTCTCTGAGGTGAGAGAGCCTACTTTAGGACACTGGACCACAAGAGACCTCCCAGCTCCACGTAATATAAAACAGCAAAAATCTCCCAGAGACCTCCATCTCAACACGAAGACCCAGCTTCACTCAACGACCAGCAAGCTACAGTGCTGGACACCCCATGCCAAACAACAAGCAAGACAAGAACACAACCCCACCCATTAGCAGAAAGGCTGCCTGAAATCATAATAAGGCCACAGACACGCCAAAACACACCACCAGATGTGGCTCTGCCCACCAGAAAGACAAGATCCAGCCTCATCCACCACAACACAGGCACTAGTCGCCTGCACCAGCAAGCCTACACAACCCACTGAGCCAACTTTAGCCAACGGGGACAGACACCACAAACAACAGGAACTACGAACCTGCAACCTGCAAAAAGGAGACCCCCAAACACAGTAAGATAAGCAAAATGAGAAGACAGAAAAACACACAGCAGATGAAGGAGCAAGGTAAAAACCCACCAGACCTAACAAATGAAGAGGAAATAGGCAGTCTACCTGAAAAGGAATTCATAATAATGATAGTAAAGATGATCCAAAATCTTGAAAATAGAATAGAGAAAATGCAAGAAACATTTAGCAAGGGACCTAGAAGAACTAAAGTGGAAACAAGCAACGATGAACAACACAATAAATGAAATTAAAACTACTCTAGAAGGGATCAATAGCAGAATAACTGAGGCAGAAGAACGGATAAGTGACCTGGAAGATAAAATAGTGGAAATAACTACCACAGAGCAGAATAAAGAAAAAAGAATGAAAAGAACTGAGGACAGTCTCATAGACCTCTGGGACAACATTAAATGCACCAACATTCGAATTATAGGGGTTCCAGAAGAAGAAGAGAAAAAGAAAGGGACTGAGAAAATATTTGAAGAGATTATAGTTGAAAACTTCCCTAATATGGGAAAGGAAATAGTTAATCAAGTCCAGGAAGCACAGAGAGTCCCATACAGGATAAATCCAAGGAGAAACATGCCAAGACTTATATTAATCAAACTATCAAAAATTAAATACAAAGAAACCATATTAAAAGCAGCAAGGGAAAAACAACAAATAACACACAAGGGAATCCCCATAAGGTTAACAGCTGATCTTTCAGCAGAAACTCTGCAAGCCAGAAGGGAGTGGCAGGACATATTTAAAGTGATGAAGGAGAAAAACTTACAACAAAGATTACTCTAACCAGCAAGGATCTCATTCAGATTTGATGGAGAAATTAAAACCTTTACAGACAAGCAAAAGCTGAGAGAGTTCAGCACAACCAAACCAGCTTTACAACAAATGCTAGAGGAACTTCTCTAGGCAAGAAAAACAAGAGAAGGAAAAGACCTACAATAACAAACCCAAAACAATTAAGAAAATGGTAATAGGAACATACATATCGATAATTACCTTAAATGTAAATGGATTAAATGCTCCCACCAAAAGACACAGACTGGCTGAATGGATAGAAAAACAAGACCCATATATATGCTGTCTACAAGAGACCCACTTCAGACCTACGGACATATCCAGACTGAAAGTGAGGGAATGGAAAAAGATATTCCACGCAAATGGAAATCGAAAGAAAGCTGGAGTAGCAATTCTCATGTCAGACAAAATAGACGTTAAAATAAAGACTATTACAAGAGACAAAGAAGGACACTACATAATGATCAAAGGATCGATCCAAGAAGAAGATATAACAATTGTAAATATTTATGCACCCAACATAGGAGCACCTCAATACATAAGGCAAATACTAACAGCCATAAAAGGGGAAATCGACACTAACACAATCATAGTAGGGGACTTTAACACCTCACTTTCACCAATGGACAGATCATCCAAAATGAAAATAAATAAGGAAACACAAGCTTTAAATGATACATTAAACAAGATGGACTTAATTAATATTTATAGGACATTCCATCCAAAAACAACAGAATACACATTTTTCTCAAGTGTTCATCGAATATTCTGCAGGATAGATCATATCTTGGGTCACAAATCAAGCCTTGGTAAATTTAAGAAAATTGAGGTCGTATCAAGTATCTTTTCCGACCACAACACTATGAGACTAGATATCAATTATAGGAAAAGATCTGTAAAAAATACAAACACATGGAGGTTAAACAATACACTACTTAATAAAGAAGTGCTGAAGAATCAAAGAGGAAATCAAAAAATACCTAGAAACAACTGACAATGGAGACACGACGATCCAAAACCTATGGGATGCAGCAAAAGCAGTTCTAAGAGGGAAGTTTATAGCAATACAACCCTACCTTCAGGAACAGGAAACATCTCAAATAAACAACCTAACCTTGCACCTAAAGAAATTAGAGAAAGAAGAACAAAAAAACCCCCAAAGTTAGCAGAAGGAAAGAAATCATGAAGATTAGATCAGAAATAAATGAAAAAGAAATGAAGGAAATGATAGCAAAGATCAATAAAACTGAAAGCTGGTTCTTTGAGAAGATAAACAAAATTGATAAACCATTAGCCAGACTGATGAAGAAAAAGAGGGAGAAGACTCAAATCAATAGAATTAGAAATGAAAAAGGAGAAGTAACAACTGACACGTCAGAAATACAAAGGATCATGAGAGATTACAAGCAACTCTATGCCAATAAAATGGACAACCTAGAAGAAATGGACAAATTCTTAGAACTACACAACCTGCCGAGACTGGACCAGGAAGAAATAGAAAATATGAACAGACCAATCTCAAGCACTGAAATTGAAACTGTGATTAAAAATCTTCCAACAAACAAAAACCCAGGACCAGATGGCTTCACAGGCGAATTCTATCAAACATTTAGAGAAGAGTTAACACCTATCCTTCTCAAACTCTTCCAAAATATAGCAGAGGGAGGAACACTCCCAAACTCATTCTATGAGGCCACCATCACCCTGATACAAAAAAAAGACAAAGATGTCACAAAGAAAGAAAACTACAGGCCAATATCACTGATGAACATAGATGCAAAAATCCTCAACAAAATACTAGCAACCAGAATGCAACAGCACATTAAAAGGATCATACACCATGATCAAGTGGGGTTTATCCCAGAAATGCAAGGATTCTTCAATATATGCAAATCTATCAATGTGATACACCATATTAACAAATTGAAGAAGAAAAACCATATGATCATCTCAATAGATGCAGAGAAAGCTTTTGACAAAATTGAACACCCATTTATGATAAAAACCCTGCAGAAAGTAGGCACAGAGGGAACTTTTCTCAACACAATAAAGGCCATATATGACAAACCCACAGCCAACATCATCCTCAGTAGTGAAAAACTGAAACCATTTCCACTAAGATCAGGAACAGACAAGGTTGCCCACTCTCACCACTCTTATTCAACATAGTTTTGGAAGTTTTAGCCACAGCAATCAGAGAAGAAAAAGAAATAAAAGGAATCCAAATCGGAAAAGAAGAAGTAAATCTGTCACCTTTTGCAGATGACATGATCCTATACATAGAGAATCCTAAACATGCTACCAGAAAACTACTAGAGCTAATCAATGAATTTGGTAAAGTATCAGAATACAAAATTAATGCACAGAAATCTCTTGCATTCCTATACACTAATGATGAAAAATCTGAAAGTGAAATTAAGAAAAAACTCCCATTTACCATTGCAACAAAAAGAATAAAATATCTAGGAATAAACCTACCTAAGGAGACAAAAGACCTGTATGCAGAAAATTATAAGACACTAATGAAAGAAATTAAAGATGATACAAATAGATGGAGAGATATACCACGTTCTTAGATTGGAAGAATCAACATTGTGAAAATGACTCTACTACCCAAAGCAATCTACAGGTTCAAAGCAATCCCTATCAAACTACCACTGGCATTTTTCACAGAACTAGAACAAAAAATTTCACAATTTGTATGGAAACACAAAAGACCCCGAATAGCCAAATTAATCTTGAGAACGAAAAATGGAGCTTGAGGAATCAGGCTCCCTGACTTCAGACTCTACTACAAAGCTACAGTAATCAAGACAGTATGGTACTGGCACAAAAACAGAAATATAGTTCAGTGGAACAGGATAGACAGCTCAGAGATAAACCCACGCACATATGGTCACCTTATCTTTGATAAAGGAGGCAAGAATATACAGTGGAGAAAAGACAGCCTCTTCAATAAGTTGTGCTGGGAAAACTGGACAGCTACATGTAAAACTATGAGATTAGAACACTCCCTAACACCATACACAAAAATAAGCTCAAAATGGATTAAAGACCTAAATGTAAGGCCAGAAACTATCAGACTCTTAGAGGAAAACATAGGCAGAACACTCTATGACATAAATCACAGCAAGATCCTTTTTAACCCACCTCCTAGAGAAAGGGAAATAAAAACAAAAATAAACAAATGGGACCTAATGAAACTGCAAAGCTTTTGCACAGCAAAGGAAACTGTAAACAAGGCCAAAAGACAACCCTCAGCATGGGAGAAAATATTCGCAAATGAAGCAACTGACAAATGATTAATCTCCAAAATTTACAAGCAGCTCATGCAGCTCCATAACAAAAAAATAATCAACCCAATCCAAAACTGGGCAGAAGACCTAAATAGACATTTCTCCAAAGAAGATATACAGATTGCCAACAAACACATGAAGGAATGCTCAACATCATTAATCATTAGAGAAATGCAAATCAAAACTACAATGAGGGGCTTCCCTGGTGGCGCAGTGGTTGAGAATCCGCCTGCCGATGCAGGGGACACGGGTTCGTGCCCCGGTCCGGGAGGATCCCATATGCCGAGGAGCGGCTGGGCCCGTGAGCCATGGCCGCTGAGCCTGCGCGTCCGGAGCCTGTGCTCCGCAACGGGAGAGGCCGCAACAGTGAGGGGCCCGCATACCGCAAAAAAAAAAAAAAAAAAAAAACTACAATGAGATATCATCTTACACCAGTCAGAATGGCCATCATCAAAAAATCTACAAACAATAAATGCTGGAGAGGGTGTGGAGAAAAGGGAACACTCTTGCACTGTTGGTGGGAATGTAAATTGATACAGCCACTATGGAGAACAGTATGTAGGTTCCTTAAAAAACTAAAAATAGAACTACCATATGACCCAGCAATCCCACTACTGGGCATATACCTTGAGAAAACCATAATTCATAAAGAGTCATGTACCAAAATGTTCATTGCAGCTCTACTTAAAATAGCCAGGACATTGAAGCAACCTAAGTGTCCATCATCGGATGAATGGATAAAGAAGATGTGGCACATATATACAATGGAATATCATTCAGCCATAAAAAGAAACGAAATTGAGTTATTTGTAGTGAGGTGGATGGACCGAGAGTCTGTCATATAGAGTGAAGTAAGTCAGAAAGAGAAAAACAAATACCGTATGCTAACACATATATATGGAATCTAAGGGGAAAAAAAAAGGTCATGAAGAACCTAGGGGTAAGACAGGAATAAAGACACAGACCTACTAGAGAATGTACTTGAGGATATGGGGAGGGGGAAGGGTAAGCTGTGACAAAGTGAGAGAGTGGCATGGACATATATACACTACCAAACGTGAAATAGATAGCTAGCGGGAAGCAGCCGCATAGCACAGGGATATCGGCTCGGTGCTTTGTGACCAACCAGAGGGCTGCGATAGGGAGGGTGTGAGGGAGGGGAGACGCAAGAGGGAAGAGATATGGGAACATATGTATATGTATAACTGATTCACTTTGTTATAAAGCAGAAACTAACACACCATTGTAAAGCAATTATACTGCAATAAAGATGTTAAAAAAAAAACTACATGTAAGTCAACTAGTTTTTCATAATTCAGAAGAAAAGGAACTGCTAATAATCTTGTCAAAGACATACAGTCTTTTAAAAAGTTTTGTTTTAAAGTCATTTGAACAAATGTGAGAAGAAAGATCATCATTGTAATTTATTAATTACTGTGAGGAATTGGCTCTCAATCAGCTGTCTGCCAGCTACAGACCCAGACAAGCCAGTGCTGTACTTCAGCCTGAAGTTCTGAGTCTGAGCCCTGAGAACCAGGGGAGCCAATGGTGTAAATCGTAGTCCGAGGGCAGGAGAAGAGATGAATGTCCCAGCTGAACAGTGAGGCAGGAAAAAGGGACAAATTCTTCCTTCATCTTTTCTTCTATCCCATATATCAATAGATTGGATGATTTAATACCCATATTAGGTAGAGAAATCTGCTTTATGGGGTCCATGGATTCAAGTCCTAATGTCATCTGGAAACACCTTCCCAGACATCCCCAGAAATGCTTGATCTGGGTACCTTACGGCCAGTCAAACTGACACTTAAAATTAACCATCACAATCATGCTTGTGAAAAAACTCGTTGAAATATTTTATTCTTTGAATTATAGTAATAATATATTTCAAATGAGAGGACATAGGAAGAAAACAGAATCTTTTACATGAGAGGTACTAAAAACTTCATTTGTGCAGATACAAATTACACACTATATAATTAGAGAATGTTGAGTTTTCTCCAGAGTAAATTATTTCTATTTTAATAAGGACCTTATGTTGGAATTGACTAGCATCATGAAAATTAACATTTGTTGAAAGTCATGACTTTATAGTGCAACCCAGTAGTATAAACATCATCAGTATTACTGTTGTCAACTTGACCAGTTGCTTTCCCCCCCCCAAAAAAAAAAGGTCTGTGGTTTAGTTAACTGTATTTGCTATACATATAAAAACAACAACAACAAAAACTAGTAGTTTAGCAAAATAGATGTTTTTTGCTCCTGTAAAGGTGAAGTGTGTATGTTCACGGTCTGGGGGCAGCTTTCTCCAAGCGATGATCTGGGGACAAAGGCTCCTTTAATCTTTGAGTGTCAACATTCCCTGTGGTCTTAAATCTTTATCTCCTTGCTGAAGGAGGAAAAGGCAACATAGAAGATTCATCTGCTTCTGTCCAGAAGAGCCCAGCCTAGTTGATGCTGGTGCACATCCATGGACAGATCTTACCACGGGGCTTCCCTGGTGGTACAGTGGTTAAGAATCCTCCTGCCAATGCAGGGGACACGGGTTTGAGCCCTGGTCCAGGAAGATCCCACATGCTGTGGAGCAACTAATCCCCTGTGCCATAACTACTGAGTCTGTGCTCTAGAGCCCGCGAGCCACAACTGCAGAGCCCGCACCACAACTACTGAGCCTGCGTGCCTAGAGCCTGTGCTCCGCAACAAGAGAAGCCACTTTAACGAGAAGCCCGAGCACAAGGAAGAGCAGCCCCCACTCGCCACAACTGGAGAAAGCCCGCGTGCAGCAACGAAGACCCAACGCAGCCAAAAATAAATAAATTTTTTAAATAAATAAATTAAAAAAAAAAGCTGGTGACGCATTTAAAAAAAAAAGATCTTATCACGGAGTCACACGTCCTCTGTGTACACCTGCCCTGAGTCACCTGCACACCTGCCTCTCCGTCCCAACTCTTCACTTTAGAAAGCAGAGCCTGGATGCCTGTAGAATCTGGTCTCTTTGTTGCTGCCTGAATCCAGCGAGTTGGTCAACACTGAATCAGAGCGTTCATCATAGAGTGTGACTTCTGTCCTATAGTTAGTGTAGTGAATGGTGTCAGTGAGTAGCTGTCCTCCTGAGGAAGACTTATGAACATAGTGCCTGGGAAGAAATAAGCTTAACTGAAAAAATAAAAACAAGCTGAAAACTTTTCAGTAAGTATTCTAATCTAAAAGCTGATAAGGGCTATGGATTTCATTTTATTTTTGAGAGAGCGAGGTTGTTTTGTTTCATACTTTTATTCTTGGTTTTATACCAAGTGATTATTTGTATTTATCCATCATAAATACTGTATTTAGATATATGTGACTCTTAAGGAATTAGTAAGTAATAATAGTGAGGTATTATGTGTAATGAATTAAAATATTTCTTGGTGAATAATGTTAATAATTTAAGTTATACCTGCATAATTAGTTTTTCTGTGTGTTGGATACACCACTTGAAAAAATGATTTGTGTCGTTCCATTGTCATTTATAGCCACATTAGTAATATCTAGCATGTATTTTTCAAAGTAGTAAATTTCAAAATTTTCTGGCAATATGATGGTCTTGCATTCCCTAGAACTTTTGGTGTTAGGCTCCTACTGCCATTGGTTAGGTAGTCACACTCTTTTGAAATCAGAGAATGAAAGTTAGTTCACCAGTCATTGAAAAGGGGAACTAGAAAGGCATATTGAATAAATCAAATACTTTGACATTTTTAATAACTCCCACATAATTGCCATGTTTATAATTCAGGGCAGGAAATATATCAGAGCTATCCATCAATTAAAAATTATTCTGATCATTACGCTTTATATTCATAAATCCATACATGCACAGATAGTACCTGAAGTAACAACAAATACAATATCTGGGCGACACCCAAATCAAATGTAAGTGGAGAGCATTTAGAACACAAATGGAACATTAAGACAGTCACGATCTCTTGAAATCGGTCCTTCTGGTTGGATTTCCCCTTGATTGGCCTTTTGGACTTGTTTTGACTTCTCAGACCATTTTAGTGGTCATGTTTAGTCTCTAATTTAAATATTAAAACATGTGTTCTTTCAAATCTTAACTAGGATTTTAAAGAAAGGGAAAAAATAAAAGGAAAAAAGATCAAGAGGTTGTTTTCTTATGGTAATGGATGAAAACGATTTAATACATAAAATGCTGGGAAGAAAAAAACGGTACCACAAAAGTGGTTTGGGAATTTTTTTTGCTGCCTTTGGGGCAGTGATTATTTCTATTCTAGAGAAGTAATGCATATTCCGTTCCTCAGTGTCTGAAAAAACCTACCGAGACTCAGGTGTGCATTTTCTTAATTCGAAACCCTCAGAGTATGGTCTTAGGCTCACATGATCAGTCATCTACTTGAAGATTATGGAGGACACTCGAAAGACAGGAAGTGAAGAGAACAACAGGTACCTTAAAATAGGTTAGCTGAGCTTCCCTGGTGGCGCAGTGGTTGAGAGTCCGCCTGCCTATGCAGGGGACACGGGTTCGTGCCCCGGTCTGGGAAAATCCCACATGCCGCCGAGTAGCTGGGCCCGTGAGCCATGGCCGCTGAGCCTGCGCGTCCGGAGCCAGTGCTCCACAACGGGAGAGGCCACAGCAGTGAGAGGCCCGCGTACCGCAAAAAAAAAACCAAACAGGTTAGCCTTCTCGGGGAATTTTGTGAATATTTGAGAAACGAAGGGTTGTCATAAATTAGTCGTTAATAAATAATAAACTGTCACCTGCCTTCACTGATCAAGCTCCCTTTGTTTTTCAAAAACTTGTATCTCCTTCAAGCATCACGTAGTCTAAACAATAAGATGTTTGCCCAAGTACTTTTTTCAGAAGCTTGGAGTCAGCTGTGTCCAGTTCAAGCTCCCGCTGGTTAAGACTGGTTAGGACTGGTTAGGATCACAGACCCTCCAACTGGGCATGCGCGAGTGTCCACTCTGTGACCTTTGACGTCAGAGAGCCAGGAGCTCCGCCATCAAAACGTTGGGTGGGGGGAGGTGGGGGGCTGGTGGTGATGTTCTGGGCATGCGTGTCAAGAAGACTCCTGTAGCTTAGTTAAGCCTGCGCAGAATGATTACTCACCTTTTCCTTATTTCCAGTCACCTTTCCCCATGCTCCCCCTGCCTCGGCTTTATCCCAAGTAAATATTCTGGGCCTCTCGCTTTCAGAGAGGTGGGTTTGGGATCTGTTCTCTCACCTCCTCACTCGGCTGCCTCGTGAATAAACCCTTTCTTTGCTGCAAACCTCATTATCTCAGTGCTTGGCTTGCTGCGCGTCAGGCAAATGAACCTGGTTTGGTAACATATGTAAAATACAGCTTCTGTTGGTGTCAGATGTCATAACGTCATACTGCATAACAACTACACCACGTGTCAGATGATAATGTTCACTTTATATAATTTCATAATATCTTTGAAATTTTTTACAAACCTGATTAAGTGTTTTCTAACACGCGTAACTAGGAAAGGATAGAGCCTTTCATTCAGGAGTGAGGGTGGAATAAAGCAGCCTTCAAAAGCCCCAGGAAGGGCTGACACAAATAGAGGCAGGGTTAGGTTTGGAAGTATTGGGGTGTTCTGGAGCCGGAACTGGGGGTGCAGGTAGGGATAAGGGAGCAGAAGGTGAGCCCTGAAGAGTTGGCACCCTAAGCAGGGTGCATCGGTGCTGCAGGGCTGATTCCCTTATGAAGCTCCTGGCTCTGCTCATGGAGACTTCATTCCCATCAACAGTCTCTCCAGGTATATTTTAATGCAAGATGCTGAGTGGCCATGGCTTTCCAACTGCACCCATTGTGCTTCAAGATGGCGGGGCAGTGGTCCTAACTGTGGATTTCCTGTAGTGAATAGTGGTAGTTTGTCTCTGCAGGCAAAACCCCTTCCGGAGATGAGGAATTAATGAAGCTTTCAATAAATGGCCTCACATATAAAAAGAGGACTGTGAATATGTGATATGGATGATAGAAAGGGGTTAGAGAGTAAGATCAGTGAAAACTGGCATAACTGAGAAAAGCTTCATAGTGGGACTCTGGTCCCCAGGTCTTGCAGGATGGGTAGGATTTGCATAGCTGAAAATAGAGGGCCAGGGCTAGACCTGCATGTTGAGGAAACACAGAAGAAAAGGCACAGAACTAATAAAAGGCATGATAAATTGCATGCAGTATGAAAAATAATAATACTTTAAAGAAACCGCACAGTGGTGCATGTTCAGCCATGAATACCTGGAGTTAGAAGGGACTCCTTAGGTACCGGGTTGCAACCTCAGAGTCATGTGTGGGATGCAGGCTGCAGTTTTGTTTCTTCTTTGCACATATATGTTAATATCCATGAGGCCGAATTTGGGCACAAACGGGGAAACCAAGAGTAATAATTGCTTTAGAGAAAATTCTAAAGAGAAATTTGAAATTCTTTAAAATTCAATGATTATCTTTCTTTGGAAAAGCACACACTATCGAAATATATTTAATTAATTATTTAGCATCAACATTCAAGAATATACGATCACAAATCACTATGTGTTGCTTTAATATTATGCCGATTCAGTAAACCATAAAAGCTTCCCCTTGAAGCATGGTATAAATGAAATGTAATTTGTTTAACATGTCTAAATGACCTTACGAGATTGTGAGTTTCTTTAGAGGAGGACCTGATTCCTCCAGAGCATTAGCATATTCAATAAATGTATGTTTGGTGGTGATTAGATTAATAATAGCTTTAAAACTCGATAAATGAGTAAAAGATTTGAACTGAGGGTCTGGGGAGGAAGTTCTTGATTAGAAATTATAATGGTGACGAATAGTGGACATTTTTTGAGGGGAGCATACTTGATAACTTTGAGCATCAAATAGAAGACAAGTAAAAGATATAGAAAATATCAGAATGAGTCAATGGGAGAACTTTGAGGAATAATTCTCATCAAGGTGAGGGATAGATGAATCCCTCAGGGCCTGGATGAATTTTAGAAAAAAAAAAAGGAAAAGGAAAAAACAAAAAGGACAGAGTTAAGGAATAGAAATCATAGGATGTATTTGGAATGATGAAAAGAAAAGTTATCATTACTTGCAAAAGTGTGGTTCCTTGATTAGGTATAGTATAAGAAAATCAGGTTAAACTGATTTTATAACTATAAAACTATAATTATGTTTAAAATTTTAGAACTCATTGGTTTAGTTTATATGCACATATACACATAATACACGCCTATATAATTTATATTATAGATATACTATTCGTGCTATATAAGTAATTGAGAAATAAACTTTTGTTAGTACTTAATAACAAAATTGTCCGTTTGCCTTGGAGAAATCAGAAATCTGCCCATTTTTCCCTTACATAAAAACTGGAAAGTATTTATTGCTTTTATTTTTTTCCTCAGGTTCACTCTTGTCTCACAGAATATGTATTTTCAGTTTTCTTTCAACAGAACATCCATGAATTTTTGTTTCTTTGTCAACATTTTTATTTCCCCGGGGAACATTTCTGTGGAATCCATTTTTACTTGTATGTGACCAGAGGACCTCTATCAGTCAAGTTCACTAACATCTTCGGCATAATTTCAGGAGGAAATTACAGAGAGCACTGCAGGTCTGCCACTCTCCTGGAGGGGAAATATTAACACCCTCACCTCTTGCTCCCAATATAAAATTCTGGCTAGGAGTGAGTTACTCATTTTCTGAAGGGACATTAATTCCTTAATACCTCTCTAGTCACTTGGTAAATTACCTCTTCCATTACCCCGAACAGTGCTCAGAGATTTCAAGGAATGAACACTTCTAAAGGTGAGAAATACTTAGAAACCCATTATGAAAGTGGTTTCTTTCAAATTTTGTTTTAAATACAGCTTACTGTATGTCTGTATGTACATATATCTGTAGTTATTGAGTGTATGTAGGCATTTATATTTATATAAGGATATTAGAGATTTCACTTATACATTTGTATTAGTTAGGCTCTAGGTTTTCCTTCTATAATAGAAATCCAACATAATAGTAGCTTAAACTAGGTCAGGGCTTTTCAATCTTGGCATTGTTCATGTTTTAAACCATAGAATTCTCGGTAGGCGGGGTCGTCCTGTGTATTGTAGGATGTTTAGCAACATCCCTGGACTCTACCCACAAATGCCAGAAGCAACCATACCCTCTCAGCTGTCTCCTGACACTGCCAAATGTCCCCTTAAGGGCACAGTTTTCCCTTATTGAGAATCAGTGAGCTGGATAGAAATGTATGTTTCACTCATGGGGAGTCCAAGCTGGCGGGGCAGCTGTGCTCTGTGCTGGAGGCCAGACGCTGAGCTTTGTCATCTCTTGGACCTGCCGTGATCATGTGAACCCATAGATCTCCCTCAAGTATCCTGATTCTGGGGGGGCAAGGGCAATGTGTGTTGGTAAAGTGACTCTCTGAGAAAAAAAAAAAAAAGAGCCTGATTGGGGAGCAGGGGACTGATTTCTAGTGTTTGTGGATTTCCATGTTGTAAATATTCCTTCAGTGGCTGCTGTTAAACTATCAATTGTTTAACAACTGGCTTCAAAATTCTTGCATATTTAACAATCACTTTTTGTACGGCAGTATTAGTGGGTGGCAGCATACGGCCACAGAGGAAAGGGAAGGCACAACCTTCTGTCTAAGGGCAAAATGAGGTTCCACTTCCGTTCACCCTCATAGGTTAGAACTTAGTCACATGTTCATCCTAGATGCAAGGGAGGCTGGAATGCTGTGTGTATTCTGGACAGCATCTATCCAGCCAGAGAACCAGGAGAATGTATCACTGGGAGACAGAGAGAGAGAGAGAGAGAGAGAATTTACTTTTTACAGTAGGAAAACCATCAGCCTCTGCCATGTTATCATTTAAAAATTGACCAGAAATCTGAATGAATTTTATCTGAGAGGATCTTAGGAATTTCAGCATTTAAAATATAATAAGTGAGAAGAGATACATCACAGACTTCCTTGAACAGTCAAAGATTCTCTATGCAGCTAACAACAGAGGATGTTGGGTGATTCTTCTTGCAATTTCTTAAACTGAAGGTAAATGTAGCTCTAAAATTCTACACTTTTAGCTCAAGTCTTTTGAAGTAGGTGACCTGTGTACTTCACCTTTTGGACTCACTAGAGAATAAATACAGGATTTTAGAATTAGAATAGGATTAATGATAATGGTAATGATTATAATAGATAACATATATAATAGTATGTATCAGTCACTGTCTAAATACTTTGCATATTTTTGTGGTCTTTTAATCTTCACAACACCCTGCGTAGTAGGCACCATCGTTATCCTTATTTTTAGACAAAATTGAGGCACAGATAGGTTAAGTAACTTACCCAAGGACACATAGCAAGTAAGAAGTGGGGCCAGGATTCTTAGAGATCATCTCTTCTAATGTTCTCTGTGCATTCATCTCTATTTCCTTCTATATCTTCCCCCGTAAGGAGGAGAGGCTCTGGAAGGGTAAAAACTACATTTCCCAGATTCCTTTGCAGCTGAGGTTCTGGGTACACTTTGCCTTCAAATTTTCACCTTTATGATGTGAAGCAGCTTAGTGACAGTTGGGTTAGCAGTAGGAGCAGCTATCTCCTGGCCCCCTCTAAGGTGTTGTGACCTTTCTGGTCATAGAAACTTGGTAGGTTTTTAAAAATTTCCTCATTTGTAAGATGGAGATAATAACATTTCCCTTTTAGGATTGTTCTGAAGATGGAGTGGTCTATTAGGAAGTTGGTTTGGCTAATGACAGAACCAAAATAATAGTTGCTTAAACAAGATGAAAAGTTATTTCTCTGTAATGCAGATGTGCTAATGTGCAGTTCAGGCTTGGTGCAGTGGCTGCAGGATCCTCAGAGTTCAGGCTCCTACCTTGTTGCTTGACAATTGTCAACATTCGGTTTCCACCTGTGGTCTAAGATGACTATGCCCACTTCCCACCCAGTGGTGAAGGGAAAGTGGGTGGTGTGGCTTGTCCTTTAAGGGCAAGACCTGGATGTGGTACCTATCATTTCCACTCAAGTGCTTTTGGCTAGAAGTTAGTCATATTTCACACTTTTGCTGCAAGTATAGTCTTAAAATTGTAGCCTTCGATTGGACACTTACTATCTCAGTTTAGAAGGTTGAATTCTATTACTAATATTATGTGAGAAGTATATCATGGATATTGAGGATGACTAAAGTCTCTGCCATGTGCAAAGCACTTGGTACATGAGCATATTAATAACTGGAATTCTTCACTTTATTGTTTTAGGGTCTTTTATCTCCTAGAAACAATATTATTTCTGATTTCCGTTGAAAAGGTAATATTTTGATATTGTGTTACCTGAAAATTCTCAGAAGCAATGTCTGTCTCTGAATCAAGCTTCAATGGGAAATAGATCCTGAATCAAATGCTAAGAGAAAATGACTTTGTCTTAATAAAAATGATTTTTTTCATTTCTTGCAGAAAAATAATAATAAATAATGAATTTTGGAATCTCATTGGGGTGTTACACACTCCAAGCTCTATGACAGTTTCAGGTGGCAGACCATTTGAATCCTTAATGCTGCTGGTGGCTATAAAAATATTCTAACTATTCCTTTCAAGTGATGAATTATAGAGTTAGCAGTAGACCTGATCAGTAGAACATGGTCAATATGGTTGAGTGCCCACAGTTTTAACTTTAAAAGTAAGAAGAAGTAAATCATGGGAATTGGAATGGAGTAGCCCTTGTAAAAGTTGTGTGGTGAACAAGCTTATCTTCAACATTTGCCTACAGTCTTGTTAGGTTACCTTCTTCTCCTCCTTCACCAGTGCCTAGCCCATAAAGTTTCTGCTCTTCCAAGTACACCTCATCTCACTGTCTTGTTGGTAAAGAGCTGAGTACCTATTGCTACTCCCCCTTTGCAGATAAAGAAGTCCCTCACCCCAGATAAATGAAAGCTAAATGCCTGGGAGAAGGGTACCAGAGGTATTTGGGCGAGGAGACTCTTATCTGTACCTGAAAACTCATCCCATTTTGTCAACTGAGTCTCCATGTACAGAGGTGGGCGCTAGCTAGATTTGAGGGAAACTAAGCATTCCTATTTTGGGCAAAATCTGCACATGGTTATCAGGATGAGTAACTAGGCAAGGGTTATTTGTCTGCTTACTGAGACTATCGATATTTCATAAAGTTTGGAGTGGACTTTGGGTTACAATTGTTAACACTGCTATTCTTGACAAGGGCAGACAGATGCATATCTATAGCTCTCTGAGACTTTTCTATTTACCCAGTTGATTACACCACGTGGAGATGTCTCAGTGGCTCTGTCTAGAGAAATGGTGCTTGGCACAAAAGAAGACATTTAAATACCTTCCCCTGCTTCCTGCACGGCTTAGCTCCCTCTGAGTGGGTTCTTCCACCACTTGAAGCTATATATGAAGGACTAGCGGCCGACAGCACATAACATCTTGGGAGGAATTTTGGAATCCCTCAGCCTCATCTTTGGCCACACAAGTCCCTTTGTTTGTTTATTTATTTACTTATGCTTTAAATTCTACATATTTTATTTAAAAATGCATTTTAGAAACTGGGAGGACGAATACAAATCTTCATTTTTTTGATAAATAACTCTCTCTCTCTCTCTCCGTCTTTTTATCCCATTTTTAGCTCTGGCAGTTCTCCCAGAGCAAGTAATAATAGAGAAGATGTTACAATGAAACAAAAGCTCAAGACATTTCCCAATTGGGCAAAAGTTGGAAAATGTGACTGAAAGAAGCAAAAGTAATCCTATAACAGTGGAGCCTGGAGCTTTCTTACATGACATTGGCAATCATATGTGGCTTCATAGCTTGCAAGACTTAAAAAGAAGCCAAAATTAATATGTGGTTCAAATTTTAAAATACACAAAAAAGGGTAAAATTTACTTTTGTAGCAAGATGCTCAGACCAAAACTCTGTTCCCAAAATCAACCAATGAACCAGAGGAGCATACAGTCTGTTGATGGTAGAAGTTAAGGCAAACTCTGACTTCAAACTCGCCTGCTCATGGTTACTGCCTGGCAAAAGAGCCAAACTTGAACTTGGACTGGGCATTTGTTTCTGTGGACAATACTGGACTCTTCAGGTAAAATAATAATAATCCACTCTACTATTCTTAAGGAAATTGTAAAGTGACTCGAATGCAGACATTTAAGAGTAAAAACCTAGACATTTTCTTCGTAACGTGGACTCCTTTTGTTTTAGCTGGAGTGCTATTCTTGCAGACGTTTAATTCTTTGGGAAGTATTGGTTTTCGCTGCAAAGAATTTACCTGGGTACATGGTGTCTGTAATGTGGAGATCATATATATATATATATATAATGTGTGTAGATCGTCACCAGAGAGAAACAAGGCTGAACATACGTAGGCGGGAGTTTGCCCTCACTCTAGAGGAAATAAACTCAGAATCGCTTGGCTAAACTTAACCTGGGATTAGATTCCAGACTGTCCCCTGCAACAAAGAACTGTCTCACCCAGACTGTCAGTGGTGCCATGAAACCCTGTTACAGGAAGAAACTAGAAAATAATGTGTCCAAGGACCCATAGCCAGCTAGTGGCTGAGGAGCGCTTCGCCCCCAGAAGGCTCTGGAAAGAAAGGTTTCTTCACCCAGTTGGTGATGCAGGCCCAAGGGCCTGTGGCTCATGATGCCATGCCCAAGTTCGGACTTATTTCCATAAACTAAGCATGCTCGCTTAACTTTGCCATACTAATATCGAGTTCAGCTGTCATATAGAGTAGAAAGAGCTTGTTTGTTTTTATTTTCCCTCCAATACAATTTCATTTAAGTATTGAAATAGGGTTCATTTGAATTTTATTTTTGGCTCAGGAGTGAAGTGCTTTTAGAAATGATTCTCAGGTTGGCTCCATCTAATTAAGGATGAGTGCACTGTGTTCTAGATCTTCAGTCATTGTGGACATACCCATGTATTATCCTGAGTGTCTGTCATTGCCTCTTGCCACTTGTTTTTTTTTTTTTTTTTTTTTGGTCCATTCATTCCTTCCACTAATTTTTATTTCAGAGATTTCTTTTGGCTCATGAATAATGCTTTGAAATGACTAACATAACCTAGAAATGATGGGATGTACTTGAGAAGGCAAGATTCAGATCTGATTATAGATTTGACAAATTAGAGACATGAGTAGATGCAAATAGGTGTACAGAATGATACCCTACAAGAAAGAAAACAAATGAGCAAATAAAAGTAACAACTGCTTATATTAATGATATGTGGTCATATTTCTGATTAGAAATTCACTCTTAAAACATTTTTCACCGAAGAAACCATTTTTAAAAATTGAGCTATATTTGACACACAATATTATATTCGTTTCAGGTATGCAACATAATGATTCAGTATTTGTACTCATTGTGAAATATCACTATAATAAGTCTAGTTAACAACTGTCACCACACTTAGTTACAGAATGTTTTTATTGGGACAAGAACTTTTAAGATCTACTCTCTCAGCAACTTTCAAATATACAGTACAGTATTATTGACTACAGTCACCATGCTGTAAGTGACATCCCCAGGACTTATTTATTTTACAACTGAGAGTTTGTACATTTTAGCTCCCTGTACCCATTTCACGGACTCCCTAACCCCTGCCTCTGGCAATCACTAATCTGTGAACTTGTTTTTGTTTTTTTTTTTTTAGATTCGACGTATAAGAGAGATCATACAGTTTTTGTCTTTCTCTGTGAGACTGTTTCTACTTAGCATAATGTCCTCAGGGTCCATCCATGTTGTTGTAAATGGCAAGATTTCATTCTTTTTTATGGCTGAGTAATACTCCATTGTATGTATATGTGTGTATACACACACACACACTACATCTTCTTTATCCATTCATCTGTCAATGGACACTTAGGTTGTTTCCATATCTCGGCTATTGTAAGTAATGCTGCTATGACATGGGGGTGCAGATATCTTTCTGAGCTAGTGTTTTCATTTTCTTTGGATAAATACCCCAAAGTGTAATTGCTGGATCATATGGTAATTTTATTTTTGCATTTTTTGATGAATGTCCATACTGTTTTTCAATTTTCATTCCCACCAACAATGCACAAGGGTTCCCTTTTCTCCATATCCTCCCCAACACTTGTTATTTCTAGTCTTTTTTGATAATAGCCATTCTGACAGGTGTGAGGTGATATGTCATTGTCATTTTGATTGGCTTCTCCATGATGATTAGCGATGTTGAGCATCTTTTCATGTACCTGTTGGCCACCTGTATGTCTTCTTCGGAAAAATGTCTGTTCAGATCCTTCTGCCCATTTTTAAATTGGATTTTTTGGATTTTATTGCTACTGAGTTGAATGAGTTCTTTATATATTTTGGATATTAACTGCTTCTCAGACATATGATTTGCAGATATTTTCTGCCATTCAGTAGGTTGCCTTTCCATTTTTTGATGGTTTATTTTGTTGTGCAGAAGCTTTTCGACTTGATGTAGTCCAACTGGTTTATTTTTGCTTTTGTTGCTTTTGCTTTTGGTGTCAAATACAAAAAATCATTGCCAAGACCAATGTCAAAGAGCTTACCGCCTATGTTTTCTTAGAAACAATTGGATATGATTTATACAAACATTCACTTTGGAGAATTTATAAAAATCTGGAAAGAGGTTTTAATGTAAGTTTTTAAAGACATTTTATTGGATTTATTGTCTTAGATTTGCATTTCTCATCATCTCACATCTGGATAACCTCCAGTCCTCTTACCTGCTGCTTACCTGCTGCTAAAGAAGTGTCCCTCACAATCTCTCCCCACCAGAGTACACTTGCTAAAATTTAAATCTGATTGTGCCGTTATCCTGCTTACAATCCTTCAACCTTTCCATTAACTTTCCAAAGCACCTGTGGAAAAATGTTAAGACCCCTGCCAATCCTGTAACTGTCCCCTCCCCCTACAGGCTGTGCAGCCTCAAACCAAACAGAGCTATTTGTAGTTTCCTTCCCTAGCCAGCCTTTTCTGTGCCTGGCCGTGTTTGCATTTGGAGGAACCTTGACGCAGTTTGTGTGCTCAATAAACTCACTTATCTTTTAAAACACAAATAATGCTGTTTCTGTCAACTGTCCCCACTAGCAGTTATAGATTCCCCCTGCGTTCTCATAATAATTTCTGCATGTCTCTATGACAACACTTAACTATATTGTATTTTAATTATCTATTTACCCATCTGACTTTGCCACTGAGTGTTGGACTCCTGTTCGTGAGGACCTTGTCTTGTTCACGTTTGAATCCTCCATATATTATATATTTTCTGGTGTGTAGTAGATGCTCAACAGATATTTGGAGAGCCAGAGAATAAATAAGTGAATACATGTTGAATATGTAAAAATTATACTAGAGTCAAATTTAGTCAGTCGCTTTCACGAGCTCCTCTTAATCAACTTCGTCTTTTTTGTCAAAGCGTTCTGTAAAGAGATTTATCTCAAAGTTTGCTTGTGGCATATTTAAAATATAATTGAGGTTATTATTATAAGCTAAACAGACAATTTTCTATATTCAGTTTTGTGGATATTGAGGGAATATTTTGATAAGCAAACAGGATGTAAAAGTGTATTCAAAATAAACTCAAATAGCATGACTTAAAGGGCTGTGTTATTTCAGTTTCATTAGACAGCAAGCACATTTGCAGTGTCCAGTAATCTGGTGAATTACTACTAGAGCAATATTTTTAAAACCTGCTTCTAAAAAGGTCTTTTACCAACTAGAAAGAGGCTAGTTTTTGCTAGATGATTTAATATTTTATATGTACATTTAAGGGAAGTTGAGCTTAACTGCAGTCCTCCTTACTTTAAAGGAAAAAACAATAACTTTCTTCCCGAAATGTCCTCCTGGTCATTTTCTTTTCCATGTAATTAGTTAACCTGTGAGAGTCCTGCTATTAGTATTCATCCTAAATTCCTGCCCTGAGGAAATTTCATGGATTAAATTCATGATCCCTTGTGGAATGTTTACTGTATAACATTTACCAAAGAAAAACAAGGAAGATAATTACCTTATGAGGAACAGCCCTACCCTGAGGTATTATTATTTATTTTTTTAGATCGAAGTATAGTTGATTTACAATATTGTGTTAGTTTCAGGCATACGGCATAGTGATGAGGTATTATTTTGAAACAACAGAAAATGTTGCAGTTTCCAGATACTAAAATGGAGTCAGTGAGAAAGCTGGTAGACACTGAAAAATGGGAACATTTCACCAAACCAAATTCTAAGCGGAACAAGTCAAACCATAGTGTGTTGGAGGTCATCTTGTTGTTATCAAACTTCACACATCCAGGAGTCACCAGAAATGGGCCATCTAAGTTTTCTTTTCAACTTTACCATGAATGTGTGACTTTCATTTGTAAAATGAGAAGTAGTTGTTTGCTTACCCAGTAGTGTCAAGGCAGCATTTAAAGAAATTAATCTAAACATCTTCTAACAAGTACAAAGTCATTTCTCTTTTACCCAAAGTGAATTTAGATAGAAATCGCTGTTGACCTGCAATAAATAGACTGCCAGATATTTCTGCAGCAAAAACAGGTTTATTCAGAATGAGCAGAGAATAGCAATTCCGGGTCTGCAACCATGGGGAGCGTGTGCAAGTTTTCCCAGGGCAAGAGAAGGAGAACATTTTTACAACAGGGGTGGAGGGTGGGAAAAGAAAACTGGGAGGGCTGTAGTGCACAAAGAGTCCATTTTCATTGACTGAGTCCTTGGCAGGAAAGAGTAGTCTACTTCCTATTGGGCTCTGCTACAGTTGCAGGGTGTGAGAGCTCCACGGCTGGTCTCCTGGCTCTATTTAATTGAGGTTTCTGTTTATTAATTTTTTACATAGTAGTAGGCTTAGTACCCACTAATGAGATGGACCAAAATAAAAATAAACTAGCACGGAAGGATAGTCAAGCTCTGGGGGAAATGAACAGGTACTTTACCTTGATATCAGGTAATTTAAATACAAGTCTCTTTAAAAAAAGTTTTGAAGATCATTGTTTAGTATTTTCAAGTATTTTAAAAGTTTATGTCAAAGGTTGAATATCACTTCTAAAAGAAAGCTTATATATAGGTTATTTCAAATGTTCAGAGGTTATGTCTGATGGGAATCCACTGGAGGGCAGTATGTAGTAAGAGTTCTGACTTGCCTGGAATATTGATTTGTTTCAGAACGTAAACTGAATATCACATTACTGCTCAATTTTTTTAAATGACATACAGTTCTGCTGTCTGTTTTAGAGTTTAAAAAGATTTCCCACATTTAGTGCCTGAATTAATCTGTGTATTTCGATTGGGTGTGAAAATGATGGGGCTGATTATATGTTGAAAGCATCTCTGTCTTACTGATAAGTCAAAAAGTGTGAATTCAAGTTTCTGCACTCATTGAACAGTGATGTATTTCAATCTGGCTAGACTTTAATTTATACTCTATTTCCCTAGGGAAGAAATTGGGTTTCTGGAGACAGCTGTCATTAATTGAAGTTAGGTCACACTGCCTCACATGCCTTCACCCCAGAACACTGAGTGCAATGTTCTGGATCGTAACAGCTGCCTGTGTAGGACCCACTCCCTCCACGACGAAATGTATTTAATTTGATTTCTGCACATTAAAGACACACCTGTGAGAGAGCTTAGAATTCAGTTTGTTCATTTAACTGTAAAGAAATACTATATTTGACTGAAAAGTCATCTTTTGCTTATAATAGTACTTGCCCTCTCACCCATAGTTCCTTCCTTCCTTCATCCATCCATCTATCCTTACATGCATCCATCCATCTATCTATCCTTACATCCATGCTTACATCCGTCCATCCATCGATCCATTAATTTATTCAGTATTTATTGTTCTTCTACAATAAATGTGCTCTACAGCCCTGGGTTTGCAAGGTGATTATGATATTTCAGTTCAGAAGTATTGCATAGGAAAAACTTTACTCAGAATATCAAGACTTGGTGAACTTTAGGTCTTCCTCAAACAGTGATAACAGACGTGTGTATAGCCTCTGAACCAGGCGCTAATTATGAGCTCTCTACATGCCAACCCTGTGAGATAGGTTCCATCATCATCATCGTCATCATCATCCCCATTTACAGATGAGTACATGGAAAGACAGAAAGATCAAGTGCCTTGGCTGTGGTCACCTAGTATGAGGGTCAGAGCCAGAGTTTGGGGTTTGCTCCAGACCACGTGCTCTGAACAGCTAACCAAGGTACATTTCTCCTCAAGAGCAGGGGTTCCAAGTAAAGCAAAAGTCAGCTTGGAAAATAGCTAATTTGAGGATGGCTTTGTGCTTTTGTGAAAGAGAAAATGTACTAGGCAATTAAGGAAATGTTTTATTCAGCCTACTGCAGTAGGAAGAATGTTCATTAAGGAATGCCTCAAAGAAGAAAGAGGGAACTTAGAATTTCATAAAACAAGGCAGTCATTGAGGAAACGTGGGGCTAGGTCTTATCTCCCAATCTGCAAGGGCAGACTCACTTGTGTTAGCTGTTTGGGCATTTCTTGGAACCCAAATTGTCACGACATGGTGGAAGGATTTCTTGACCCTGTTGCTACTTTCCAAGAACACCGGGCTCAGATAAATCTCAACGTTGTCAATCCCCACTTGTGTTCAACACGTAGAATCCCATTCCTTGCTGAATAGCTGAGAGGCAATCATAAACTTCCCAAGTGGAACGAAGCTGGGCTAGGAGATAGTCTTGAGAGGACTCTGGTTGGCCTTGTTCCTGCAAAATCATTTGAATTATCTGTTGGGAGGTGGTGGCAAAGGTCGGCAGTTTTGAGGGGCTGGATCAGGTATCTTCAGAGAGGGATGCCTACAATGAAAAAGGTATATATTATTATCAAAGGTTGTATCAAAATAAAAAGCCAGGAGTTGAACTCTGAGAGTAACCAGATCAGTGGATTCCAAAACATTGGTGGAGAAAAATCTTGCAGGACTACTTGTGGAGTTTACCGAAGTTCCGGAGCCAGAATGTCAATGCTTTTGATGATGTGGTCCACAGCTCCGGTTACCTCTCTTATACAAAAATGCATGACCCTAGTATTTCATGGGACTTCCCTAGTAGTCCAGACAGGACTCTCCCTTTGCATCCAGGAGGAAGTCTAGCCCATGCGTGGTCTGCTGTGGCGCTGAGTCCTTTGAGGTTTATATCAAGTCCTTGGATTTCAGCCCGAGGGGCTTCTTCATATTCTGGGGGAAAAGGTGAGCTGCTAGGCAACCTAGAGTCCCCCTAGGGATCTGGGCAGATAGTTATCTAGGCAGATTACACAGATAATAAAATAACCTTCTATAGCCTCTTCTTAGAGCACACCAGTAATCCAAGGAAAATGTTCCATTTTAACAGAGAGAAGGCCAAATTCTATTGCAATACCAGTATACTGTTTGATATGAAATCTCCTCTTGAAAATCTTATAAATAAATTCATTACAATAGGCAGAATAATGGCCCCTCCTGAAGATGTCCACTTCCTAATCCCTAGGACCTGTGAATATGTTACGTTACATGGTGAGAGGTAATTATGGTTGCAGATGGAATTAAGGTTGTCAGTCATTTGACAAAATAAGGGTATCCTGGATTGTCTGGTGGTCACAGTGTGATCATGATGATCATTTAAATGTGGAAGAGGCAGGCGGGGAGAGTGTCAGAGGATGCAATGTGAGGAACACTCACCACTTGTTGCTGACTGTAAAGCTGCAGGGGGGCGGTAAATTGAGGATTCCAGGCAGCCTCTACCAGCTTGCAAAGGAAAGACAATGGATTCTCTTCTAGACCCTCCAGGAAGAACGTGGTTCTGATGATATCCTGATTTTTGCCCAGTGAGACTCATGTTGAATTTCTGAACCATAAGATGATAAATGTGGGTCAGTTTAGGCCACAAAATTTGTGGTAATTTGTTACAGCTGCGATAGGAGACTAATACACCCATCAAATTTTAGGCCACTTTGATCATAACAACAACAACAAAATTCCGTTTCAGCAAAACTTCCACACCTTTGTATACTCATTCAGGGTGTGCCCTACACTTTTCTCTCCTCATTCTGGAATAGTCCTTCTACTTTAGGACAAAACTACTGTCATTTCCTTGACACAAACATATCCCTTATAGCACAGCTTCTCAAAGTAGCAAAAATGAAAATGCTCTTTAAGAGACCCAAGTACATACCCTCTCTCTATATCACAAGAATAAGAGGCAAAATACATAAACTTAAAATTATGCTTAGTAACCGATGTTTCAGTATTCTATCTGAGAAATTATCTAGACATCCAGTAACCATTGATTAACTCAAGTTAATACCAGTGCAAGGTTTAAGTTGCCTAAAACTCTTGGGAATTGTCTTCAAGTTGACATACTACTGCTTATAATTAAGAGTCTACCTAAGCTGATGTGCTGACAGCTTTTAAGTCTCCCTTTTCCCTCTCCCTCCTTCTGTCCCACCTTTAGGCAGGTTGATCAGGAAGCCCAGGTGCTTCCTCCTTTGGTGCCCAGGTCGGGGTTGTGGGACAGGAGTTCAGTCCATGCAAGCCCCTGCCTGCACGTGGGAAACTGCACTCCAGCCCTGCCCCTAACCACCTTGAAAACGGAAAGCCAATCTCCTTTCCTTGTTCTTTTGTAAGCCATTTTGGACCTATCTGGGAGGCCTGCCCTGCTCTCTCCAGAAAGGCATCTTCTGTGAGTAATAAACCTTTTCCTACCTTCTTGGTGTTTGTGTAGCGTCATCAGCCTACAATCTTTTTTTATTATTATTTTTTTTTATTTTTGGCTGCGTTGGATCTTCGTTGCTGAGCACGGGCTTTCTGTAGCTGCGGCGAACAGAGGCTGCTGTTCGTTGCAGTGTGCAGGCTTCTCATTGCGGTGGCTTCTCTTGTTGCAGAGCACGGGCTCTAGGCGCGCGGGCTTCAGTAGTTGTGGCGCACGGGCTCAGCTGCTCCGTGTCATGTGGGATCTTCCTGGACCAGGGATCAAACCTGTGTCCCCTGCATTGGCAGGCGGATTCTTAACCACTGCGCCACCAGGGAAGTCCTCAGCATCCAATCTTAACCACATTTTGGGTCCACGACACTATTGAAATAAAATTTGTCAGAAGAGTGATTCAATTTTGGTTAAACATATTTACATTTTTCGTAATCTTAAACATTTAGTAGAAGGAATGTTATCTTATTCAATCAGCAAACTTGCATATGGTTAGGGAAAACATGTCCAAGTAGAATAAAAGTCTCCATGTAAATTATACTTACACTAATCTAATAGAAAATACATAGCTGTTTTTAATTAAATCAAAATGATTAAACTAGCCTTGTTTGCCAAGGATAGACCTACATTATGTGAACTTCCTAAAACATTTCTGAGTTCATTTCTATAAGGAGACCTTTTTTTTTAACATTTGAGGAGTTTCAATTTCCTTAATATCTGAAAATTTTAGGAATATTTAAATTATAAGTGCTTCTTATCACTATACCAATCAGAATAAGGCTCCTTTAAGAGATTTTATAATCTAATTATTAATACCATGAAAAGGTAGGAAAATGTTATGTACTTACACAAAGAACATACAACCAGACACAAATAGAGTTATAGCTTTATTTTTTAAAAACTTCAGCCATGGGTTAAGCATAAACACAGAAGTACAAACCTCACCAGTCTAAATCTAAGAGGGTTTTATCACTAGGACGTACAAATTCTTAATTTGTTTGAACTCAAAATAGACAAAAAGGAAGCATAAAGGGCTAACATACCAGATTCTCTGTTGTCTTTCAACCAAGAGAAACAAGATCTCTATAAATCATTAACACGTTTATAGAAATCACAAAATGATCAGACCGTGAAACCAAAAGAAACCAGCACCAGGTATGAAACAAGTACTCACAAGGAATCAAATCAAATCTTTATTATGCTATGGGTGGACAAGAGTCCAGAACACAGGATCAGGAGCTGAGCTCACTTTTGGGTCCCTGGACTGTCACTCAGGAACAGAGCACTAAAGGCTCTGAGATGCCTCGTTACCTGGTAGGAGACAATGGAATCATAAGGCTAAGACCAATGTCATCTGAGTCACAGCATCAAATCCTAAAAGACAAAATGCACCAATTAAGATGATTTTACTCAGGCTGTTGCAGCAGAGAGAGCATTCTCTAGTGATAAATGTCTCGGAGCAGAGGGAGAAAACTTGAGGTTTAAAAAAAAATGACAGTCATTAAGGAAGGGTGGAGGTGGGTCTTACTTTAGAACATGCAGGAACATGGTGGTCCTTTGTAGTCAACCCATTAGCTACTTAGCCATTTTGCCATTTCTCAAACATGAAAGAGTTACAAAAGGGTAGGGAGGTTTCTCAACTGTCACCGCTTACCAGGAGCACAGGGCTCAGATGAAGGCCAGCATTGTCACTTTATAATAAGCTATTTGCTTCACCAGCTCTTTGACTATGGAACCCTGAGGCACAAGGCAGGTGGTATAATAATAACCTTTGGGAGGGCTTTCCATGCCTTGTAATGTCAGGTACTATGTGGAAATTTGGTAACATTCAAAAAGATTTTTTAGGCACCACATGACTTTGTGTATTTGAAGATTAAAAAAACCCATTTCATGCTTCTAAACATTTTTAGAGATGACCTGAAATGGAAATTACTAAACAGAAAACCATCTTTAAATTAGTTACCATTGAACTTGCAGGGTGAGGAATTTGAGTGATGTTAAGGACAAAGAGACATGTTCTAGAAGCATCTGCTATGACTGAGGGGTGAACAAGGGCCAGGACTTCTGGTCATCTACTTAAAACGGGCAATTTTAGCTTTCTCTGAAGAGGTGCTTTATGGAAGCAAGGGCAGAGGAAGACTTTGTTTAGCACCTGTGAGAACATTAGGGACCCACGGAGATTAGATATTATGCATAACAGTTTGAGAAATGTTAGACCGCGTGAATTAGACTGCTCCAGAGTGGCTGCTGGCATTTCAATCTGCAGAGTAGGGGCAGTAGCTCAGCAAAGCTGGTAGAGACCAGCGGATCCTGCCAGAGCTGTGTTTCCACTACGGCATAATAATTCAAGATGTAGCTTCCAGAAATGTTCCATGTGTGAAGGAAATGGATATTCTCCAATTCCTGATTTAGGGTTCAATGCATGTTTACTAGATCCAGCATGTTAATCATGACATTCATGATTTTTTAACTTATTTTTAAAACCTGCTTATTCTATCCATTATGAGAAATGAGTCAAAAAATCTCCTTTTGCGATGTGAATTCACCCACGTTTCCTATCATTTTTGCTTTTATTTTTGAAATTATGCTCTTAGGTACAAGTGAATTTAGAATTGTTTAATCCTTTTGGTGAGCTGAAACTTTTATCATAACACAGCAAAAGTGTTTTTGCCCTAATTTCTGTTTTGTCTGATGTTAGTATAGCTATCCACCTTTTCTACTGGTTGGTATTTGCCTTATATAATTATTTTCATCCCTTCATTTTCAACCTTTTTTTTTTTTCCCTTACGTGTCTCTTCCTTTTTTCATGTAGCTGAATTCTGACTCCCTATATGAAAATTTCTGCCATTTAACTGAAAACTTCAACTATTTCCATTAATCCATTTAAATATATTGTAAGAGCTAATATATATATTTTATATATATAATATATATATCCCTGCCATTTTAATTTTGTGCTTTTTATTTTTCTTGTTTTTTCTGCTTCTTTTTTCCCCCTTCATTTTGTGCCTATTTTTAATTGATTGGGAGCTCTTTTCCTTCTTCTACTTTTCCCCCTGTGTTTACTCTTAAACTCATAACATGCATATTTAACTTAGAAAATTAAAATTTAAGCAGTATTTCTATCATTCTGGGTCCAGCCAGGAAAAGAGGAACCACTTTAAGCCTTTCAGTAGAAGGTATTTACTACAGGCGATTGCCTACAGAGGTAATGAAAATGCAAAGAAGCTATATAGAGGGCAGTAGTTCAGAGGTGAACAATAGCAGGAAGTTGCGTTCACTTCTAGTGTTGCAGGGGCAATGGAAAAGGAAGTCCAAATGTTATACATGTTACATCTTCTTAGTAGGTCTTCAATTCCTTTGAATCTGCTTTCAACATTTTTCATCTCTTTGTTGTCTACATTCTTTGCTTTCTGTGTAGTGTTGTCCAATACCTCCATGTTTCCTAATTCTTATCTCAGGTCTGCTATTTAACCATTGTAGGCAGTTCTAAAATTAAATGATTACATCATTCATTTCTACAACTTCTCTTTGGTTCTTTAAAATATCTGCCTATTTATTTTTTAATGGTATCTTGCTCTTGTGTCCCACTTTTTTGTTTCTTTAAACACATTTAACATAATTCTTTTGTATTATGCGCTTGAAAATCCTAGTGTCTTATTTTTCTGCAGGTCTGATTCTGTTGTTGGTTGTTTTTGCTGACTCTCACTCACAGTGGCTTTTCTCATGTGTTTTATTTTTGTTGTGAACTTACATTTGTTGGAAGTGTTTCTGAGAATCTTTCAGTCTGAAAGACTGAAAGTGTTCAATCATGTGTTCTTTTGGGGAGTACTTATGTTTGCTCCTACCATTACCTGGGGCGTGATAAACTTGCACACACTTTAAACAACAACTTTTGGTCAGCAGTTTTTAGGGCTATGCAAAAACTATGAATCAGGCCCCAAACCTGAATGAGGTCTGACCAGTGATCAAGAATTTTCAGGGAAGACTTTTTTTTTTTAGCTCTATCTAGAACCAAGACCAAGAGAGAAAACTTTCTCAGCAACTGCTTTTGTGGAAAGGTTATTTTTTTCCTAGTTTGTCCTCTTCCTAACAGTGTATTTCTCCCAGGATGCTGCCTCTAAGTGAATGGCCTTTGATCCAGCCCCCTTTTCTACAAAGGCCCCAGGCTTTCTCCCCACACCCTCGTGTACTGAAGTTCCAGGCTTCGGGGTGGTGGTCCCCAAGCATCTCTCAGATCCAGTGCTCACTACTTCCCTCAACTCATGCTTCTCCTTTGCTCCTCTTCTCTGTGGGTTTTGTTTTGTTTTGTTTTCTGTTTAAATAATCCTTCTATTTATTTATTTATTTATTGGCCGCACCTTGTGGGATCTTAGTTCAGTCCTGACCAGGGATTGAACCTGTGCCTTCTGCAGTGAAAGCACGGAGTCCTAACAACTGGACAACCAGAGAATTCCCTCCGTGTTTGTTTGTTTGTTTGTTTGTTTTTCTCATTTTCTCCCAGGCTTATTCAATTTTTCAAAAGAATTTTAAGAATATATTTTATTAAGCATTTTTAGAAGCTATGTCTAGAGGGTAAAAATTCCATTCATAAAATAAAGATGTTGAAATATCAAAGAAAAGGGTAGCAATTTCACAAGTTATCTTCTGCAATAGTATAGAGACACTATTCAAAAGGCATTTCTTTGTTTTTCTTAATATCTTCCTCTGTTTACTATGTGTCAAGCTCTCTGCTAAGCACTTTGCATACATTATCTCATTCAATCCCTGTCACAACTCCGTGAAGTAGATGTTATTATTATTTTCCCATTTTGCACCTTAGGAAAACAAAACTCAGAAATATTAAAAAAACATACTCCAAATCATATAGAAATAAGACTTAGAAATGCATTTGAACCTTGGTCTCTCTGACTATAAAATCCATGTTTTCATCCACTCTTCTATAAAGTTGAGTACAAATGAATGGGCTGCTCTACACTCAGTCAAGAAGCCTTTATAAAACCTTCCTCGTCTTGAGCCAGAAGGCTAGTTATTACATTTGTAATCTTTGACTAAAGTGATGTTGTGATAAGACTTTGAAGTTGGCGCCATGAATTAATTAAAAATATGAAAATTATAACTAGAATTTAATTAGCATTCTGTTCAGTGTCTATGAAAGTTAGAAAATGATAACAGCCTTTGGAAGCTATTTTCAATTTTAAGAAGTGAATTGTCTGAATAGAACAAGTGACAAAGCAGCGCTAAAAGATCTGCTCAACAGAGTATGTAGAAGGCAAATTCTATTTTTACTGCTACTTAAACAGAAGAAATAGGTTAACATTTAAGTGAATAACATTAAACAATAAAAAACAAATTTTTGTACTTAAAATTATTATAAGATTGTTATAACGCGCCTTAATTTTCTCCTGTTTCTTTTATTCTTTTGTAAAGATGCCATGCAGAGCTTTGGAAATAAAAAAGTTATTATCAGGGAGCGTCTTTTTTTCCTAGACTTTTGTACAGTTGACTTTTAGATCATAGTGTTAGTTTGAGTTTTCCCAGCAGCAGATTTTTCAAAAGATAAAAGTATGTTCAACTGATCATTCAGACGAAAGCAAAGCCTTTAGGTAAAAAGCTAGTTCTGCCATAGATAAAGTGATAAAACTTAAAATTTATTAAATAACTGATGTAAATATTAAAGGCTCATCTATTAGGAAGAAGATGGAAGTAAAACTGAGTAAGAGGCATGGTAGCGGTTACTACCTGTTTCACTTGTCTCTTTCTGTAAACAAGCCACCCCCAACTTATTGACATGCAACGATCATTTATTATTAGCACCTGTCACAGATCTGAGGATGGATTGGACAGGTAGGCAGTTTTCACTGAGGGTACCTCAGGCAGTCATAGTCAGACAGTGGCAGGGGCTGGAGTCATCTTGATGACTTAATGGCTTCTCAGCTCACTGTCTGGCACACAGGCTGGGCACATGCAAACAGCGGTAGCTTGTTGTGGTGGGGTCTCAACGCCTATCTGCTCCCTGCCTCTGCAGGAACCTTACAACCAATATCTGTGAGCGCTTGCTTGGCACATCTCACTAGCAGTCACCCCCTTTCAGTTCGGTGACAATGTACACACACCTCCCATACCTGAGGCCACAGCAATGACCTGTCACTCTCGTATTTCACCAACACGTTGGGAAGAAATGACCTAACTTCAGAAAAAAGAAAGGTAAATAAAGTCCATCTATACTACTGGCAATCTCAAGGGAGAGAAACCAGATTTCTCCAGCAAAATATTTTCACTTTAACTTTTGTAGCTTTATCTGTGCTTTGAAAAGCATTTTTTTAAAAATAATAGACTTTAATTTTTAGAGCAGTTTTAGGTTTATAGAAAAATTGAATAAAAAGTACTGAGTTCCCATATGCTCCCTCCTACGATTTCCCCTATTATTAACATCTTTCATTAGTGTGGTTCACTTGTTATAGTTATTGAACCTATATTGGTACACTATTATTAACTAAAGCCCATAGTTTACATTGGGGTTCACTCTTTGTGTTGTGTAGTTCCATGGGCTTTGACCAGCGCAGAATGTCATGTGTCCACCATTATAGAGTTTCACTGTCCTAAAAATCCCCTGTGCTTCCCATTTATCCTTCACTCCCTTTTCTCCTCTCCACCCCAACAGCTGCTGATCTTTTGATCAGATCTCCATAGTTTTGCCTTTTCCAGAATGTCATATAGTTGGAATCATACAATATGTAGCCTTTTCAGACTGGCGTCTTCCATGTTGTAATATGCATTTAAGTTTGCTCCGTGTCTTTTCATGGCATGATAACTCATTTTTTTAAATCACTGAATAGTATTACATTGCATGGATGTACCACAGTTTATTCACTTATTGAAGGACATCTTGGTAAAAGTCTGCATTTTTATGAAGAACAGCTTAAATAGTTCTAGGATGGTTTTACAGGATTCTTCTGATAATGATGACATGATAAGGTGGTTATGATTTGCAGGAAGCTAGTGAGATAGCTTCACCGAACTTTATTGTCAGGAAGCAAAAAGCCTAGTAATATTGTAGTTAAGATCATCATGACTTTTCTAACTAATGATTACTGTTTGTGGCCTCCCAATATGGCCAAAGATTTTATCCTTTTTTTTATGGAATTGATTGCCAGAGGGGAAAAATGATTGAAAAAAGTAGGTAGTTGGATGATAAGTTATTAATACTGTGTTGTTTACTTGAAATTTGCTAAGAGAGTTGGTCTTAAGTGTTCTCAACACACACACACACACACACACACACACGTACACACGCAAAAGGTAACTATGTACCACTTGATAAGATGTACTGAGGAAGGAACAGCATAACCTCATGGTATTCTTGATAAAAATGCATAGCCTCAATCTAAGCATGGGAAAACTTCAGACAATCCCAAATTGAGGAACATTCTACAAAATAATTGACCAATACTCCTCAAAATTTCGAAGTTAGACAAGACTGGAGAGAATGAGGAACTACCACAGATTGGAGGAGACTAAGAAGACATGACAACTAAATGCAATGTGAGAGACTGGATTGGCTCCTGGGGCAGAAAAAATATATTTGTGGAAAAACTGATGAAAATCCAGTGCAATCTATCGTTCAGCTCATAGTACTATACCAACGTTAAGTTCCTGGTTTTGACCATTGTATTATGATCATGTAAAATGTTAACATTAGGGGAAGCTGGATGAAGATAATATGGAAATCTCTGTACTATTTTTCCATCTTTTCTGTAAGTCCAAAATTATTTCAAAACAGTCTGTCCACCTTTCCTTAGCTACCGTCTTTGATCAAGTTGTCATCATCTTTCATCTGAACCGTGACAGCAGCTTCACAACTGTCTCCTTCATTCACACTGGCACCTCTCAATCCCCTCTCCACACAGTATCCAGAGTGTTCTTTTAAAATCATGATCTCACATCCCTGTGTAAGACCTTCCATTTTGCTTCCTATTGCAATCAGAATGAAATCCAATCTCTGTCCTGCAATCTCTTCCCATTGCTCCCTAAACTCCAGGTACATGGGATCTCTTTTTTAAAAACTTATGAAATAGTTCAGGCTTTAAAAAGGGCAGAGACCAATTTAAAATGAATACCAACTCCCCCATTCATCTTGTTGAATCTTAATTTTCAGCTGTCAGATATGCTGCTTCAAATCATTTTCAATAGAAATGAAACATTGGCGCTACAAATAAAAAACCCTAATCCCTGATCCCATTTCTTTCTCTAGAGTTGTTTTTCTTATGGGTGGGAGGGGTGCTTTACATGTTCTGGACAATACTTCTTTGTCAGTTACACACACTGCAAATATTTTTTCCGAGTCTGTGGTTTTGCCCTTTCCCTTTGTTTATAGTATATTTTGTAGTACAGACGCTTTATATTAAATGCAGTTCAATTTTCTGTGTGGTTTGCATTTTTTGTGACTTGTTTAAAGAACCCTTTCCCACTTAAATATCATGCAGACATTCTTTGATGTTCTCTCTCAATAACTTTAAATTTTTATTTTTTTATACCATAGTGCCTTTGCTCTTGCAATTTCTTGTAACACCTGCCACCATATCTGTGCCTGGCTGGTCCTTTCTTGCCATTCAGCTCTCTGCTTAAATGTGACTTCCTTATCAGACCTCTCAATCAAGAAATAACCTCCACACAGCTCTGGTTGCTTCCTCAAATTATCTTGTTTTATTTTCTTCACCACACTAATTATTCCCTGCAGTTACCTTGTTCATCTATTTGTTTATTTTATGTTTCCTCTAAGCCAGATGTGAGTGCCAAGAACAGGGATCTTTATCTCTTGTTCACCATGGTGTCCCCAACTTCTAGAAGAGAGCTGTTGCAGGTGGGGTTTGGCGGGGGCAGACACTGAGGCAGAGTTTAGTGTGCAGGTTGCTTATTAGGGTGAGCCCTTTGGATCAACACCTGTGCGAGGGAGAAAGCAGAAGCAACATCCAGCAGAGGGAGTAGTTGAGCTGCAATGCTGGCCCAGCTGCCTTGGCTCCTGAGGTCAAATGACCTGTTGGTGTCATCCCAGTGGAGCCAGAATGGCTGGGCCTCTACAGCCCAATTCCATCAGTCTTGGGGTGACCCACCCTGGGCAAGGTGGCTCTGCAGCTAAGGCCATGCCTGCAGGGGCCGACAGCTGGACACAAGTCCTCTCCTGCAGGGCCATCTTGATGACCCAGCTGTGTGTGTCACAGGTGCCTGGCATGTAGTTAGCATCTAATAAATATTTAAGTCAGCCTTTCCGCATATCCTGAAACTTTTCCTGAGCATAAAGTAGCCTTTCTGACTAAGAGGATTTAAAACATTTTTAATGTAAGTCCTGCAGAAATCTCCTCTAGAAATTTCGTGACAAGTCACACTCTAACAATTGGTATAATCGTTCCTCCTTCCCTGTGGGCCAGTGCCCTTCTTCCTTTGTTTGAGCTTAGCCCACAAAGGATATTGTTTATATTTTTCTTATTTATTTTTTTCAACTTTTAAGTGCTTACTAGTAAAAATCTGTGTTAAATTTTCTGTTTTTGTTTTGTTTAAAAAAAAAAAAAAAGACCTCTGACTCTCCATGGGGTATTGTATTCCCTTCTCTGAATTTTTGCTTTTTTTTTTACAATTCCTGGAAGCATCCTTATTTCACACTGTCTCTACACAGTGAAGTTAAACTTCGTTTCACCTTACTTGTCCTGGTGCACCCTTAGTTGGCCATCCAGTGGGTCCTAGTTATCACTTCTGCTTCCTTGAACTCTCCCACCAAGGGATCTGATGCAGATGGAATGAAAAAAGGACGCGCAAAATACGAACAGGACCACATCTGGATTACTCCTGGGAAGAAAATGGAAGTCACGTCAGATCACCCTAGAGTTAGATTTTTTTGTTCATTTTACAACCTGTCCAATATATTAGTGTAGGAGGTCACAGATATGTGATTTGGACGTAGGTGTGCATGCTGAAACATTTTTAAGGCTGGGGTGCATAATCACAAAGCAAGATGTTAGTTACCTCCACCATATCTATCCCTTGGTTTGGCGTCAACTAGGGTTTTTTTTTAATGTTTATTTAACTTAATAATCTTAGGGCTGTGCACAGGGCGTATGCTCTCCTCCATGCTTATTAAATGAATAAATAAATGAATGAATGGTATTTGATTATTTTATGTACCAGAACACTTGTGTCACCATAACAACACATTCTCTCCCTAAAGTAGATGTTTATGGCAAGTCATATTCTAAATAGAAGTTTGCTTGATGAACACAGAACTAGAACAGGAAAAGACAGTTATTAGTGTTAACATCCATAACTACAATTGCCAGATTTGGTTATTCCCAGAGGGACATTCTTGCCACGGGGATAAGAATGATCAGATCCATAGGCTGGTGGGTTAACTTTTGGTCCTTTGGGCTTTCCATCCCCTCACTATGTAAACCAGACAAGTTATAACTGCTGAATTAAGATTGTGCTTCCTAACTCATATTCTAGCCCTGCCTCTTAAGATTTTTCACAGGTTTTTTGTTTGTTTGTTTGTTTTAACCCTAGGTTTGGCAGTTGTTCATAATGTCTACTTTCCATTCTTAGGCATTTCCCAACGCAAGAGTACTTATTTTCTTGTGGTGCCTTTAGAATTTCATTTTGTGATTAAATCACTTATTGACAAGTTTATATGGTATGAGGTAGGTGCTACAGCTTTTTCTATATTGTCTTAAGTAATTACTGATTTATGATGCATTCTCTTAATCTTTTATACATTTGAAGGGCTCCAAGAAGAACTGAGAAAATGTCTGGGAAATAACTTATTTTGATGAGCTAAGATTAACACTTTACAGAAAGGATTGCATCTATTAATGTGTTATTTGAGATGCTGAGAGACTTGCATGATGCCTCCTCTGCCTCTGATTTCTCTATATGAAGTAGGCACAATTAACTCTGTATTGCCATCTTTTTCACTAATTATTTCAGTACGTAATTCATGTTAAGTGCAAATATTCAAGGAAGTCTAAAGGTTTTAATGCCCAGTCGACTTGCATGAGTTAGAGCTAACTTTCTGTTATTTATTCAGTTTTCTGTTTTAAGTTGTAACGTGAAATCCCAAGAATGAAGACTTTCTTATAAGGTTCCCCAGCTTGAGTTTGGGTTGATTAGAAATGTCATTGAAAATTGGATCATTTGGGAGTATAGAAAAATTTATATCACAGAACAAAAATAGCAGTGGTGAAGGAACATAAAAATAAAACCACAGAGCATCATCTGAATTTTCGAACATCCCTCTAGATATAGTTTGGGTTTAGAATGAGATTTTGGCATAGTTTCAGGATATTTTGATATTAAATAGAATTTTGAATTGGCTTCTTATTCTGATGTTTTAGAAGGGGGATTATTATTTCAATAAACTTCAATTATGGCTTCGTGTGCTAGTGAGAGTTTTCTACCAAATTAGAGACAAAAGACAATGATTTTCAATTCTGAATCCAGCTGCAGGAAGCAGATTGGTATTGATTTTTCCTTTTCCAATGAATGTGTGAGGACTGTTTAGACATCTGCAAATGGGGTGGATAAAAACTTTATAGTTTCAAAGGTACTTAAAAATATGTCCTTCATATACCTTGCAGCTGATGATGGGAAGGGAAATAAATACCCATCCTTTTTATGTATTAATTTTTCAATCTATTTCATATAATATGTGGGATTGATTGATTATAACTTACGGAAATTTTAATATTGTATAGAGACTTACTATGTTAAAAACTTGGAATTTCTGGGGGAAAAAAGCCAAGAAATAAAAGTTTTCTTTTTCTAAACAAGGAAACAAAAGATTCTAAAATATAAGTTTGGATTTCATAACACTTACTTTTCTTTTTTCATGTAGCAAATAGCATTACATAGTATTATCAATAGGTCATGGGTGCACATAAATTCTCATCAGCAATGTTCTTTGAGGGCCTATCACGTTTATGAACAATTGTGTTTTATTTGGTTTTATTGTGGTAAAAATTTCATATATATCTATATATATAAAATATAAAGTTAACCACTTTAGCCACTTAAAAGTGGCTCCATGAAATTAAGCACATTCACATTGTTGTGCAACCATCACCACCATCCACTTCAATAAATCTTTCATCCTCCCAAAGTAAAAATCTATGTCCATTAAGCAATAGGTCCCCATATTTCTCCTTCCCCAGCCCTGGTAGCCACCATTCTACTTTTGTCTCTAAGCATTTGACTATTCTACATATTGTACATAAGTAGAATCAGACAATATTTAACTTTTTTTTTTTTTTTTTGCGGTACGCGGGCCTCTCACTGTTGTGGCCTCTCCCGTTGCAGAGCACAGGCTCCAGACGCACAGGCTCAGCAGCCATGGCTCATGGGCCCAGCCGCTCCGCGGCATGTGGGATCTTCCCAGACTGGGGCACGAACCCGTGTCCCCTGCATCGGCAGGCGGACTCTCAACCATTGCGCCACCAGGGAAGCCAATATTTAACTTTTTGTGTCTGGTTTATTTCACTTAGTACAATGTGTTCAAGTTTCATCCATGTTGTACCATGTTTCCCTGTTGAATGGTTTTGGCATCCCAGTTGAAGGTCATTTGAGCATATCTGAGAGGGTTTATCTCTAGGCTTTCTATTCTATTCCATTGATCTATATGTCTGTCTTTATGCCATTAACATACTGCTTTAATTACTGCAGATTTGTAATAAGTTTTGAAATCTGGTAGTATAAGACCTCTAAATTTTTTCTTCTTTTTCAAGATTGTTTCAGCTGGTCCCATAAGATTCTGTGTGAATTTTTCTGTTTTGGCAAAAAAAAAAAAAGCCATTGGGATTTTGATAGGGATTGCATTAAACCTGTGTATCACTTTGGGTAGTGTTCACAGCTTAAAAATGTTAGGCCTTCCAATCCATGAACATGGCATGTCTTTCCATTTGTTTGTGTCTTTAGTTTCTTTCAGCAATGTTTTTAGTCTTCATCATACAAGACTTTCACCTTTGAGGTTAAATTCATTCTAATTATTTTATTCTTTATGATGTTATTGTAAATGAATTTTTTTTTCCTTAACATTGTCTTTGTATCATTCAGTGTTAGTGTATAGAAACATAACTGATTTTTATGTGCTGATTTTGTATCTTGGAATTTTGTGGAATTCGTTTATTAGTTCTGACAGGGCTTTTTTTTGACAGAATTTTTAGGGTTTTATATATATATAAGATCTTGTCATTTGTGAACAGAGAAAATTTTACTTATTCCTTTCCACTTTGGACGTCTTTTAATTTTTTTCTTGCTTAATTGCTCTGGCTAGGACTTCAAGCTCTATGTTGAATAGAATACCATTTCTCTTTTATAAAGCCCTGAGGTAAATGTGGTGAAAGGAATCAGAAGACTGCAGAAGAATTTTTAAGTTACCTGCTAAGTGTTATTCAAGAAAAGTGTTATGTGGAAGAACAGGTTTTCAAAGCTGTTGAGACTGGCTTGTTTTACAAGGATGCTGGCAAATGCACCTATATATCACAAATGGCATTTTAATTGATGAAAATGTTGTGACCAGAGGCTTGAGGAAACCTAACCCTGTACTTCCCCTAAAAGCAAAAGTTCAATATTCAGTAACTCAGTGTTCACAGCAAATTTAAAGAATATAACTTCCATGAATAATGAGACTTGATTGTGAGCTCCACTATTACTGCCGTATGACTTCAGTTCCAGTGAACTATTTGTGATTGCCTGAAAATGCTTTCCCTGGTTTACCCTCTCCTCTTCATTTAGCTACTTAGATTCATCCACTAAACTGCAGCCCCCGTGTGAAATTTTATATATACAAAATTTATGTCTCTGCCCCTGGTTCCTAGTACAAAGCTCCTAGAACCCTTGTAAGTTCCTAACTAAGAGCACTAAGAACATTTGTTCTCATATTTGGTCTTTGACTCTGGTTCCCCTAAATCCCTTGGCATTTTCTGGGTGATAGGAGTGTCTTTCATTCTAATGAAGCAATGCTTGGTGGGCTCCTGGATGAGGGCTGGTCACAAGAAAGACCAAGTCATGATTAGAAGCTTGGAACTTTCAGCTCCATCCTCTATCCTCCAGGAAAGGGAGAGAGGCTAGAAATTGACTTAATGATTGATCATACCTATGTGATGAAGCCTCCATAAAAATCCCAAAGGTATGGAATTCAGGGATCTTCTGGATTGGTGAGCACATCTATATGCTGGGAAGGTGGCAGTACCCCATCTTCATGGAGACAGGTACTCCTGTGTTCGGTACCCTTCCAGACCTTGTTCTGTATACCTCTTCATTTGGTTGTTCATTGACATCCTTTATCAGAACCTTTATTGTATAAGAAACCGGTAAATGTAAGTGTTTCCCTGAGTTCTATGAGCTGTTCTAGGAAGTAAATGAATCCAAGGGAGGGGGGAGTCATAGGAATCCCCAGTTTGTAGCCAAGTTGGACAGAAGTTGTGAGTAACCTGGGGTCCCACGACTTGCGATTGGGTCTGAAGTAGGGGAGGCAGTCTTTTGGGACTGAACCCTTAACCTGCGGGGTCTGTGCTAACCCCACTTAATGTCAGACTTGAATTGAATTGTAGGACAACCAGCTGGTGTTGCAGAGAATTTCTTGGTGTGTGAATAAAAAGAGCCACACATCTGGTGTCAGAAGTGCTGTGAGTGTGATAGTAGGGTATTGAGAGTAGAGAAGAAACACACAGGAGGAGGAGTATAATTTTTTTCCTATACACCCTGTCATCCCCAGAAAATCTTTCTGGACCTCAACCTCTATGGTACCTTAGATGCTTCTCTTTTATGCTTGTTAACCCACTGTGGTATACCTGTATCTTGGCATTTATCACACCGATGTATTTTTTAATTTGTCTTCTCCGTTAGTCTCTAAGCTGCTGAATGGCAAGGTCTATTGTGTGTGTGTGTGTGTGTGTGTGTGTGTGTGTGTGTGTGTATTTGTTTGTGTATGTGTGTGTGTGTGTTAGCACAGTGCCTAGGCCATAGAGAGAATCAGTAAGTATTTGGGGGAAAAAAAGGTAATGGTAAACAATATTCATTCATTCTACCTAATTGAAGTTCCTTGGGTCATATCTTTTTAGTAAACAGATAAAATAGTTTTAAATTAATATTAAATTAACCGCTTGTCTCCTTAAATATTTTAAACAATTCCTTTACCCACTTTCTTTATAATTTGAGCTATCCATAGTAAAATTTTGCTGAGCAAAAATAAACTTCCGCTTTGTCCAAATGAGACAATTAGAAATGTGGAAGAAGTGATCTGGATTAATGAGTTTTTACTGTGCTCAGCAAAATTCTAGAATATTTGAGCCAGAGAAGAGCTTCATTTACTTACACATGTGTTAATTAGGCTCTTCCAGGTTAGCTAAGGAGACAGGAGGGGAAACCACAGAAACAGCCCTCACCAGGCCATCTGGGGCCTGAACACAAGGTCATTTGATGGCAGCACCATGTCCAGATTCTGACAGCAACTCTGTGACTGAACAACTCCTAGCACTTACTCCTGGGTCAGGGGCTGCTGCTCCAGCTGCGGCTTGGTCATGGCTTGTCCTGACTCATTCTTTCTACCACTACTCTCTCTGCCTGATTTATGCTTCTGCTTAGACTGGCAAGGGCTGATGCTCTCTGCAGGTCACAAATTCAAACCAAATTCAAAGGATCTGGTTGCTTCAGATAGTCACTCTCCTTCCTGCTGGATGGAGATCTTGTACTTGTCCATCTCCTAAGACCCTGGCCACCCTCTAAATTAGCTGTTCATCAGGCAAGCACTTTCTCCTCGTGTGAGATGGCGAGAAGTCATGGCCCACCTTCTTAGAAGGTGTGTGGGCATGGCATGAACTTGAATTACACCCCTGGGAGCCCCTCCGTGATTCAACAGAGGCAGAAACTGAAGCCTAAAGTCACCACTCTGTTCTAACAATAAATAAAGGAACTGAACAAACTGAAAAATCAATAACTCTTCTTAGATCCATAAGAGGATTAATGTCATAGGGCAAACTTCTGCCCCCCCGCAAATTCAAGAGACAGACTGTGTAAAAAACACAGTTTGAAGAGAAAGAAGCATCAGAACCAGACATGGCAGGGATGTTGGAATTATCAGGTAATTTAAAACAACTATAATTAATATGCTAGCAGATAGCTAGCAGATAAAGTAGACAGCATGCAAGAATAGATGGGCGATGCAAGCTGAGAGATGGAAATTCTAAGAAAAAATTTAAAAGAAATGCCATTGATTAAAACACTAAACAGAGGGCTTCCCTGGTGGCACAGTGGTTAAGAATCTGCCTGCCAATGCAGGAGACATGGGTTCGAGCCCTGGTCTGGGAAGATCCCACATGCCTCAGAGCAACTAAGCCTGTGCAACTACTGAGCCTGCGTGCCTAGAGCCCGTGCTCCACAACAAGAGAAGCCACCGCAGTGAGAAGCCCGTGCACCGCAACGAAGAGTAGCTCCCTCTCGCCACAACTAGAGAAAGCCCTGCGTGCGGCAGCAAAGACCCAACACAGCCAAAAATAAATAAATAAAATAAATAAATTTATATATATATAAAAACACTAAACAGAAATGAAGATCGCCTTTGATGAACTTATAGATAGAGTGGACACACGGAGGAAAGGCTCTCTGAGCTTGAGCGTATAGCAGTAGAAACCTCCAAAAGTGAAAAGCAAAGAGAACAAAAATTGAAACAAACAGGACAGATTATCCAAGAGCTGTGGGACAACTACAAAGGTATGATGTGTTGGTTTGGCCAAAAAGTTCGTTCGGTTTGGAGTAAAAATAAAAGACATTTTTCATTTTCACGAAGAACTTTATTGAACAACAGAACTGCTAACTGAATGAAATTTTTGGCCAATCCAATATATGTAATGGGACTACCAGAAGGAGAAGAATGAGAGAAAGGAAAAGATGAAATATTTGGAATAATAATGACTGAGAATTTCCCCAAATTAACTAGACTATGTCTAGAACAGTGCCTGGCACATAATAGTGCTCAATAAATAGTATTTTTTTCTCTGATTCTGTAAGGGAGTTATAAAAAAAGCAACAGGGAAGTTTTAGAAGAGGGAGAGACCATCCTGTAGAGCTGAGGTGAGCATCAGAGATGTTTTGTGGATGAGACTGATAAGAACTGAAAAGTAGTTCCACTGGTTCATTCAGCAGATGCTCAATATCGCTTACATGTGGAATCTAAAAAAGTGATACAAATGAACTTATTTGCAAAACAGAAATAGATCCACAGACACAGCAAACAAACTATGGTTACCAAAGGGAAGCGGGGCATAAATTAGGAGTTTGGGACTAACATATACACACTACTATATATAAAATAGATAAACAACAAAGACCTACTGTATAGCACAGGGAACTAGATTCACTATTTGTAATCACCTCTAAGGGAAAAGAATCTGAAATATATATATGGATATATCTATATATGGAATGAGAATATAATGGTGACCAAAAACAAACCCAAGAGTTTACAATCTGGTGAGACAAACAAATGTTCATCAAATAATCACATAAATAAATATAAATTTACATGACAAGCGAGCTAAATGCCCAAAAGGAAAATGGTGAAATAAATACATTTTTTAATTTATCTTATGTAGCTACTGAAATTGTTTCAAATAATTGTAAAATGATTACAAGAACACTGGATATTTTAAAAAGTGGGATATCGAAGTATAGAGTATAATCCCTATTTTATAAAAACAAACGCGTATTTGCCTACATGTCGGAAACTTGACTGTGTACCACATGGAACAGTGGTTACCCCTGGCGATGAGATTTTGAAGCACAGGCCAAGTTCTCATTAAAGAGTAATGTTTTTGCCAGTAGGCAAGTAGATTTGTTTTTCCATTGTTTGAATCTACAGTTAGAGCCTCTGCATGCTTTAAATGAGGAACTAAAGTTGTAACATGTATTCTTTCTCTTGCTTTTGGTTGTTTCTTTTTCGGTTTGATGGGGTGCAGAGTAAAGAGAAGGTCCTTGAGAGAATAAACTTTTAAATAAAACATGTTTCCAGTGTAATAATGTATTGATAACGTATTACCTTGTATTTAGTCTGAGAAAACCAAAGAGTGCTTGATTTTGCCCTTGAAAGAAACCCAGCTTTAAGGAAATTCCATCTTGTTGATTTGATTTGCTTTTAAACCTGAATGAACGTGACAGATATTACTACTGTTGCCTGACATGCGGTTCCATCCTCCTTCTGGGGCACAGGCAGGGGAACTGTGCTCTCCTGACTGCTCGTAGTTAGGGCTGTCCATGGGACCAGTTCTGGCCAATGGGGAGGATCCTTTCCGGTTGAGATTTTACAAAATGCCAATAAGAGACCCTCCAGCTCTGTTCCTCCTCCCTGTGAGGCAAACACAGAAGTATGTGCTGACGTGGAGACTCCTTCAACTTGGGGCCCTGCGTGACTACGGAGTGGATACCCTCCAACCCCCCCATCCCCCCAACTACCACCCCAGACCCACATTGGACCTGTAGAGTAAGTGAAAAGTAAACTTTTGTTGTTTAAAAAATCGGAAGCATTTGGGGTGACCACGGCTGGCCTGTCCCGAATGACACGAGGGGCAGCTTCGCCTCCTGAGTGGCACCAGCTTTCCCCAGAGATCAAAAGAGCTTCCTAAATATCCGAGTTCTCAATGTGACAGATGCGCTAGCTGCTGCCACTTTCGAGGGACAGTGGAACTTTCTTTTAGAACAGAAAGACCACATTGTAGGCGGATTACACGAAATGCCTGGAGAATGAGTTCCTTCTGTGGTTTCTAAAGGCTGTGTGTATTTAGTGCCAAATACCCGATGACGATTGAAAACTTCCACCAAAGGTCTGTGTGTTCTCAAATAGCATCTGGATGCTTGATATCAGACAAAATATCTGGTCGACTGCTGGACTTGCAAAGTTTTTCGTTGGATAGTTAACATTGTCCATAAATAGGCCTAAAGTCAATGATTTGGTCTCTGTTTGGGCACAGAAATCCTCTGTTTGGTCAAGTGGACTGGAGATTGACTCATGCAGAAGCAGACCAGATGTTTTGTTAAAGGCTTTGTAGCTTTAGAATTGCGAGAAGAACCCTCCCTCCCACCAAAGATACCCCTCCAAAATCCGCTGTCAATAATAGACCATATATTTTTTTGAAATACAAATTTCCTCTTTTAAAATGCAAACACAGCTGAGGTGGTCACAGCACTTGGTGATATATATATACTTGAAAATCACTGAAGAAATGATGTTTAGGTGTTTGGGTAAGTAAGAGCAGGCTGTGAACAAGGAAATGGGATAATTAGAAAGAAACAGGAGGAGAGAAGAAGCAGTTTCAGGGAGTGGCAAAGAGCTCCTCAAATTAAGTGACACAAAGATTTCCCAAAGCTCTTTTCTTCTGCATGCAAATGAAAACTTACTTTTTTTCTCCTAAAGAGGGATTTTAGTAAAAAATGCACAAATAGATTCTGGAATTCCTGAGACACACACACACACACACACACACACACACACGAACAAAGAGAGAAGAGAGCTTTTTCCTGATCAAAGACTCAGTATGTAAACTATGAATAAGAAAGTTGATCAACATTTCTTTTGAAAAAAAACATTGATTTTCACATGTTTATTTGGGCCACTTATTCATATTAAACAGTATTAGAGTGCCAGCCAATGATTTCCACCTTTCAGTGTTCTGTCTTCCATAAATTGATAGTGGAGAGAGACAGGGGCTGTAATCATGGATACAGATCTCCTCTCCGAAACAAGGCGTCCTGGTCTGCTTCATAACCATCTGTCAGTCTTGTGGAGGCCTGATGTCAACTACTTTCGTCTGGGAAGTGTTGCTGCTTCATTGCTGTTGGCCTCAAAATAGGATCACAAAATCCTTCAAGGTCACGTGCAGTGTCCTCTGAAACCAAGTGGAGGAAACCCCATTTCCTGCTAGAATCAGCGGAGCTTCTGGAACAAAAGGTCACTATTGGCTACAATCTCTTGTGTGGCTCTGGACCTCACTGAGGGAACGGGGCCAGACAGACATGGGTGTGGAGCAGGAACTGGCCTCATGCTGCTGAGTAATGATGACTTACATGTCAGATTTTTATCTAACGGGAGCATAAGGGGTTTAAAATCCCCATCCTCCCATCAACCACTACGCAGCTAATTGCAACTTAAAACACAGGCATTGTTCCCATTGTTTCTATTGTCACTAAGGAGGGATATACAATAGAAAATATAGCGAAATGTCTGGATGAAGATAATCACTTGATTATAATCAGATTCCTGCATCTAACACCCCTTCCTTCAAATCGTTGAGGATGTATGTTCAGAATGATATTTTTACATTGGATCTCTTGATGTGGTTAGTCCAATCTCAACTAATAAGTACAGTATTAAAACTCCAGAAGACCCATTCCTCCTCTTCCTCCCTGTTTTTTTTTTTTTTTTCTTATAAGCAACCCACTGCTGCCTATAGAGGTAAGCTGGTAATAAACATGTTACAGTAACCAGCAATTTTTTTGTAGCCAATGTCATCATCAATTCCCCTAAGTCATGAGGGTCCTCTTACTTCTGATCTCCAGATGTCAGTGGTGCTGTCATCCATACTGATCATTTGACTTTCTGCTTCTGTTGAGAAAGACAGTCTTACTTGGGCTTCTCGAGTTCCTATATGTCTTGCTGGGCATGCTGAGACTGCAAGGCCCTGTTACCCGGGCACAGGCTCTGGACGCGCAGGCTCAGCGGCCATGGCTCACGGGCCCAGCCGCTCCCCGGCATGTGGGATCTTCCCGGACGGGGGCACGAACCCGTGTCCCCTGAATCGGCAGGCGGACTCTCAACCACTGCGCCACCAGGGAAGCCACCATTTTTCATGTCTGTTTATGCAGCTGGTAACCTGTGGGATGAGGTAAGGTATCCGCCTTGGACAATGAGCAGGCTAGCTTGCCTCTGGCTGGAAAAGCAGTGGGTTCCCCAAGGTCTACTGATGCTTACTCTGCTGTGAATAACAAAGTCCTTTGTTTCTGACTCAGGATCTCGAGTCGTCTTCTAAGCACCCAGGAAACTGTTTGTAGCTTATAAGTGGGATACAATGAAATCCAGACCTGACAGTCTAGAAAACTGGATTGCTTTTATCTCTGTGCCCTTTCCCCCAAATAGAAAGCCCATAGCAATCAAGAATGAGTACTCTTCGCATTCTCTTTGGTAAACTTATAATGAATATTCAGTAAGCATTCACCGGCCATGATGATATCAGCTTCTACCATGATGAGGTGAAGTGTTGATATCAAGACAATGAGGAAATCACTGTGATAACTTGTACCACCACCGTAGAACAGCACTCCTGTTCACCTCTTACCCTAACTCATGAAGTCGATGGTGCTACATTGTGGAGAGGGCTCCCCATAGGAAACAGACATGAAGAATTAAACTGCAATGATGAGATGCTGAGAATATGGCAGACGTGGTAACTCCACCCTTCTGTCCCCACCCTAGTGACAAACAGCTCCAAGCAGAGCAATCATTTGCCAAGAGGAAAAGCTCACTTCAGGAAAAAAAAAAAGGACAGAGCTGCTACTTTTTTAAAAAATGTGATTTGTTTTAATTTTTAAAAATTGGAGTATAGTTGACTTATTATATTAGTTGCAGGTATATAACATAGTAATTTGATATTTTTATAGATTATACTCCATGCAAAGTAATTATAAAATATTGACTATATCCTTAGTGCTGTACATTACATCCTTGTAACTTATTTCTTTTATGCCTAGTAGTTTGTACCTCTGAATCCCCTTCACCTATTTTGCCCCTCTCCCATATATATATGTGTATATATACATATATGTATGGGCCTAAAGGGTATTACCTAAGTGAAATTAGTCAGATTAGAGAAAGACAGATACTGCACAATTTCACTTAGATGGGCAATCTAACAAACAAAACAAATGAACAGAGCAAACCAAGTCCTAGCTACAGAGAACCAACAGGTGGTGGCCAGAGGAGAGGAGAGTGGGGGGAGGAGTGAAATAAGAGAGGGAAAGTAAGCGGTACGAACTTCCAGTTAAAAAATAAAGGAGTCACGGGGATGAAATGAAGGTAGGAAAAGTAGTTAATAATAATATAGTGTCTTTGTATGATGACCGATGGTAACCAGACTTATCATGGTGATCATTTTGTAATGTATGGAAATAATAAACCACTATGTTGTACCCCAGGAACCACCATAGTGTTGCAGGTCAATTATACTTCAAAGCAAACAAGCAAACAAACAAACAAACTCATAGAGAAGTAGATCATTTTGTAGTTGCCAGAGGCTGGGTGGGAGGGGCAAGGGGGAGTTAGTGGAAGGTGGTTGAAAGGTACAACCTTCCAGTTATAAGATAAACAAGTACTAGGGATGTGATGTACAGCATGATTAATGCAATAAACATTGCTGTATATTATATATGAAAGGTGTTAAGGGAATAAATCCTGAGTCCTTACATTAAACATATTTTTTCTTTTATTTTGTACGTACGTGAGATGCTGAACGTTTCCTAAACTTGTAATCATTTCATGATGTATGTAAGTCAAATCATTATGCTGTACACCTTAAGCTTAACATACTTGCTGTATGTAAATTATGCGTGAATGAAACTGGAAGAAAAAAAAGACAAGCAATAATGATTTAAGACCAGTCAATTGAGTCTTTAAATTTGAAATTATAACTACTTTCTATGAGCACAGAGGCAGATCTCACCTCTTTGACTCTTTTCTGAGCTTTCTTCCAAAGGGGACACTCAACTCCACATTCCATTCTCCTCCTCAGTGTGTCACAGCATTTTCTACATTATCTCAACATACTCCCCCTCTTACTGGACTTGTTAAGATCCATCAGAATGATTTACATTTTCGTGGAGAAAAATCACCTTTTACTCCCCTGGAATTCACATCAATTTCCCCTGTCTTCAAAAGCCTTCTGCTAAAGGCATGAGGATGTTAAAGATTTAATGCTTGGACGGCTTTGAAGTGAGAGCAGAGACCAGGATCCTCCTTTCATCTTGACAGCGATAAAGCTATGATGTGAAGAGGGAGACTTCGGGCCATGTCCAATTTTTTGTTAGCCTTCAGTCCTCCACTCTGCCTGCATTTATGTGTCAAATTGCACTGGAGATGCAGAAGCTGATGAGAGAATTTATTTGCATACAACAGTGTCTCAAATGGTCATTTTATGGCTTTGGGAAAGCATCATCTGAAAATATTGGTGTTCTTTTAAAATATCATGAGACAACCCTGTATAAATGCATTCAACTGTATTTAGTCACCAGCTGCTGTAGAATAATTTAAATTGGCTAATCTTCCAAATTAGAGAGTAGTGAAGTTTGGTGAGATCTTCCAGACACAACGTGAGGCATGGTGAAGATAATATTCACCTGTGTCTTCTCTATTCCTGAAAAATGTAATAGTTCTCTGTTGGTTGTATAAAATTTTATATGACATAATTGAACTTAATTTCAAAGTCATTGTAATAGTAACTCTGTATTCTTAGGGTGATGCACAATGTTTCACGTCAGAAGGTTGGCAGCTCCCCATGCCCTGTGGGAGGGAGGCTCAGCTGATATTGTCGGAGGTTCCTCTCTGGCCCATACGTCTGTATAAATGGTACACTAGGTAGCCATCTCCTGTACTGTTTTTCATCATGAGGATGCAAGAAATTTTCAGTGGGTCTTGTAGCCTCCATGAGTAGCCAGGAAGGAAGCATAATATTCTTCCTTCTGCTTTCAGATCCCCCAAATATAGGATTTTATCTCCGTCTCTTGCTAGGAATCAGCCTGGAAGTGAGCAAAGATTTCCTTTCTCTGGGACCTTCCCTAATCTAAAATCTCCTCTCTGACTTCTTCTTTTCAGCTTGAAGCATTTTATCAAGCATGGGGAAATGGTGTACTGTAAGTTTTATCTAATTGAAAATTAGGGAATGTAAGTTTTATCTAATTGAAACTTTGATTTTTTTTTTCTTCTTCTACATCTGAATCTAGTCTTCGGCCTAAAAGCCAGAATTATTGTTAACTTTAACTCTGTTTCCTTTATTACTGTCCCCAGTTTAGAGCAATCATGGACGCACCACTAAATAGAGATGAATTTGTGTATCTGGGTGGTTCCTATAATAATCTATGTGTTGCCCTTCCTGTGTCAAGATAGAATCTTCAAAAACAAATAGGTAACTCACACTGTATGCAAAAATTACCTCAAATGGACAAACAATATAAATATGAGAGCTTAAACCATAAAACTCTTAGAAGAAAATATAGGGATAAATCTTCATGACCTTAGATTTTGGGAATGGATTCTTAGATCTGACACCCCAAAGCATAAACAATAAAAGAAAAAAATAGATAAATTGAACTTCATCAAAATTAAAAACTTCTGTTCATCAACAGACGTTATAAAAAAGGTGAAAGACAACCTACAAAATGGGAGAAAGTATTTGTAAATCGTTTTTCTGATAAAGGTTTACTATCCAAAATATATAAGAACTCCCAAAACTCAACACTAAAAGAAAACAACTCAATTAAAAAATGAGCAAAGACTTGAAGAGATAGCAAATGGGCAATAAACACATGAAAAGATGTTCAACATCTCTAATCATTAGGGAAGTGCAAATCAAAACCATCATGAGATACCACTTTACACTTACAGGATGGCTTTCATTTTTAAAAATAGAAAACAACAAGTGTCAGTGAGCATGTAGGGAAATTACACCCTCATCCATTGCTAATGGGGATGTAGAATGGTTCAGCTCCTTTGAAAGAGTTTGTGGTTCCTCAAAAAGACAAATATAGAAGTGTCATAAGACCCAGAAATTACAGTCCTAGGAATATACCCCACATTACTAAAAACAGGGGCTCAGATGGTTACCTGTATGCTGATGTTCATTGGAACATTATTCACAATAGCTGAGAGATGGAAACAATCCAAGTGTCTGTCAACAGATGAATGGATAAACAAAATATGATACAATATTATTAAGCCGTAAAAAGGAGTGAAGTTCTGACATGTGATACAACATGAATGAACCTTAAAAATATTATGCTTAGTTAAATAAGGCAGATACAAAAGGACAAATATTGTATGATTCTACTCATACGAAATATCTAGAATAGGCAAATTCATAGACAGAAAGTGGAGTAGAGCTTACCAGGAGCTGGAGGGAGAGGAGAATGGGGAGTTATTATTTAATGATTACAGAATCTCTATTAGGCATGATGAAGAAGCTTTGGAAATAGATAGCGGTGATGGTCGCACAGCATTGTGAAGATAGCACCACTGGATTGTACACTTAAAAACTGGTAAAATGACAGCAACTAAATAAATAGGTGGATTCATTTCCCTATGCCAAGTAGATGAGCAGATTTTGAAACATGGGTGTAAACATTAGCTTAAGGCTAGTGAAAATGGATATTTCTTGCCAGGAAGATAAGTTAGGAGCGATACTAAAGGGTGAAATGGAAAGAGCATTGTCTCATAAGAACCATGAGAAGAAAGAAGTATTTCATCCTTTGTTCAGTAGGTTTCTGTTCCTAGAAGAGAATTCTCTGAAAAAAGCATGGAAGTTCCACTTGAGCTCTGTTGTCATCGACAGTTGATTAAGACATCCCACACCAGAGGATATTTGGGTTGGTGGAACTTCATGTGAGTTTTTCTATAGGAACTTAAAAATGTTCCTTAAAAAATTTATATATGCTTGTCTTAGATATTATATCTTATCTTCTTTGTCAATATCAACAAAACATACTAGTTCTGAAGAGGCAGAAGTCTTTGGTCAATTTTTCTCCCTTTCTTTGCTGTGTGAAGTTAGTCATAGGACCCATTAATACTTTAAAATAATTACCTTATAGGGGCTTGGATGACCACTTGGATTAGAACTCAAACTTCGTAACCATGTAAGAGTTTCCTTCAGGAAAATTTGAAATCCTTGGACTAATTTCTGTTGCAGTTTGTCTTGTAGTCTTAACAATTTTGGAGAATAAAAACGGTGATGAAAGTAGGGAGAAATAGTTAAAAACAGCCAATAACTAACATTTCTATCCACTTACACAGCAACTGACCAACACATTGAAAAAATTTTCAGGATTGTGCCTCTCGACGCTAAGAAAGTCTTACTGTGATTTTCAATGAAGTTTTTTTGTTGGAAATAAATTATTTGTAAGCACTTGTCTGTGTAATCATAAAAAGGCTTCATAAATATAGAGTGACACACTAGAGAGAAAAATATACACAGAGAAATAAACACAGGCACCTCACAGTCCCAGACAGTCTCTCAAGATTATACTCCTGTTGTAGTCTTCGAAAGGGATGACGGAAACCTGAAGGCATGAGGAGGAGGGAGACACATGTTAAGTAAGGCGAAGTATTTATCATGTCAGAAATTGGGTGAGGATAAATAGGGTAGTGATTTTGATTAGTACCAGGAAGAAAACAGCTAGGGTGAGCATAAAAAAAGGATGAGTAAAGAAAGATGAGTACCAAAAAATGGGGATTCTTGGAAGATCCATGTAAAATGAATGGGAGGGAAGCGCTGGTGCCTTTGTCTCACGTTTTCAAGAGTCTGGAGTGTGGAGGCGCTCCATTACCTCGGTCTTTGGCTTTTCAAGACTATTTCTTCACTCTTCCACTTCCATAAATTCAGGAGCCTTCTCGCCCTCCAGAATCTATAAGCATTCATGTTCTTGTTGCTCTAGTTTCTGCTGCAAAATTGTTGAAAACCAGTATGAGGGTTCCAGTCTAAGAAGTTGAAAACACCTCCGATACACAAGGATAAATAGCCTTTGTAGCAAGTTAACATTTTGGAAGCCATTTGAACTGTTGCAGTCAAAACAACTGCTTCATCAGAAGCAACTGACCGATTTGACCACTACTTCAAATGATCTTCTAATAAGGCTGTTACAGGAATAGTTGTTTTGTCATTGATTTCTCCATTCACTGATACAAGTACATGCTTTGTGATGTGCGATGACCTACCTCCCTTGAAGAGTGCTTCGTTAATGACTTTTCAATATATCTTGAAAAGTTGTATTACTTTTCAGACACTGGTTCTTTGTTCCCCCAGAATCACAAGATTTTCACTGTAAAACACACTGAATAAAAATGCAATACGAAGTGCTATTTCAACAGTGTGATTTCAGGCAAAGAAATGCTTACCAATTCACTCAAGACAAGTTTTTAGTCAGGGAACAGTGCGTGGAACAAATTTAAATTGCACACTGGGAAGGATGCACCCAAAATGTTTTCCTTTGTGAACGTAAGACAAGCAAAGGGATGAAAGGCAGCTTCTTCAGCTAGTGATGCACGTGGGCTCTTTTGAAGTGTTTTGAAGTGTTCTCATGGTTATTTAGTCTTTATTTTGCCCTAAAGCTATGTTTCTGTGCTGTAATTTCAAGTGTAGATTTGAGTTCTGGGCAACCATGAGCCTCGAAATGGTTGAAAAATTGGCAAAGAGAATGACATAGAAAGAACCCATCTTCCAAAGAATATCTTTCTCACATCTTTCCTCTACCACCCACCATCCACTGTGTCTTTTATTGTATTAAAGTACATTTTAAATGTAAACCATCTATTTACTTTAATCTGTTTATTAATGACAAGACGTTTTTATTGTTCAACTCATATTTTTCTAAGAAGAGTTTTTGGGTATCTTGGGGTTTGGTCTCTGATAAAAGCATCATACTTCTTCCTATTACACTTAATGAACTTTAATTTAACCTCAGTCGTATTACTAAACTCACTTATTTGAGCCTTCCTTTCCTCATCATAAAGTGATGCTAATAAAATCTGCCCTTGGGGGTGGTGTGAGGTTTTAAAAATAGATAAATAAGTAAAGATAATAAACGCTATGAGTAAAGAGTTTCAAGCACTTTAGTGGCATTTATTTATGTACTGGTAAATGTCATGTTAATAATAAATCATTCTTACTTATGCATTAAAGCAGTTTTTAAATATATGTGGTATTAAAACTTGATTATTTGAGAACAAAAAAAGCATAATGGATTTTTTTCCATTTAATGGCTCTTCTCTTGGTGGCAGCATTTCACAAATGAATCAAAGTCATTAAGCAGAAGAATACATTTGGTGGAAAAAAGAGATGAGTAAATTATAATCCCAGCCTTGAAGAAATTTGCAGTCTTTTAGAGAAGATGAATAGATTTGTGTTTAAGAGTATGCAGTATGTAAATACTCAGGCAAACCATGAAGAAACAGGACCGTATCTGAATTTATATGCCCAAACTAGTATTGTCTCCTTTAAAAAGTTTCCCTAGAAAATACACACAGTCATTTCTCAAAAGCTGACTGGATTAAAAAATGAGTTGTGATGATAAAGTAATGGAAATGGTGTCGCGGAGAGGCGCTGGGATGTGAAATGCCCAGAATATAGATAATTGGTGTCTCTCAAGGGGTGACAACCCTCAAGGAATACTTTCCATGATCTACTTAAAGGAGAATATCCTCCCTTCAACATTTTCTACATAAAACAAGAACAAGATTCAGAATAGCTGATATAAAAGGAACATTTGATTGCTAAAGTCCTGTTCAGAAGGTTAGGTCAAGCCCAGATCCCACACTGTGGACATTTTTTTTGCGATAAGAGACAACCACACACCAAAAGAAGTGACTTTGAATAATGAGTTGAGCAGACTCATTCTAGAAGATATTCCTTTCCTGGCTTAGAACTGTTGTGGGGAGGTGGTGGTGGGAGCGAGGGGTAGTCGAATGCCTTCCTATTCAGCAGAAGAGAGCATTTGCAGAGGATATCATGGGCATTCAAGAACATTCAAAGGGAGTTAGATGGCAAGGGGAAGTAAGGGTGATCAACTCTGTGTGATCAACCAGAAGCACTGCTACAAGTAAATGGACACCCTCTCTGGAGCGGGTTGAGATTCAAAATAAATTAGATTGAGAATAACACTGAACCAGGACACAGAAAGATTCCAGAAAGGCACTCTACTAGTCCTCTGACCAAGCTCTTCAGCATACGCTATGATTGGTGGTTAGCATCATTGCCATGTATAGACATTCTCATAGGTTACCTGTGTATTTTGGTATGTTTATTCCATAACATGAGTTCATTTCTATTCAACTAATTTTTTTTTTGTCCCAAGTTTTTTTTTTTAAAAAACCTTTAGGTTTTGTTAAGGGGAGATTCTTGAATTGGATGGACATTGTGAATGGACAGTGTATTTCTGATCCTAATGAACATTGTATATTTTTCCATCCTGATTTGTTGATAAGCAGATATAATATTGGTCCCCTTATAGAGTGAACGGGCCCATTAAGTTAACATTCTTATATTAATCAAGTATTATTACACCAGGATTGTGGTTAGTGCTTAAAATTTTTTTCCCCCAAAATAGATATGTAGAGATTTCTTTAGCATTGTACTGGCACATACCTCTATTTCAACATATAATCTCAGGCCTAAATTGATCATGGCAGGGGAACTAAGATTTCTGTATGTCCCTGCTGGGGCTGGTTATTGTGTGTATGCCTCTTCTGACACATTGTTTGCTCTTCTCCATCCTGCTCCAAGCCCCAAGAAGCTGACCAGGGAAGACTGCAATATCCAGGCTCATCTGCACTCCGGTTTTTAGTTGGGTTTGACAAATGCAATGCAGCGGATTAGAGAGTGAGAGGAGGAAGAGGTCAGCGTATTTATTCCTGCTGCTCCCTGCCTGGGTTGGCAGTGTCCGCATCCCTTTACCTGTGGCCTCAGCAATTATCAGGTGGCTTCCCTCCCAGGGTTACAGCTCTTACAGGGTTACAGCTCTGGTACAGCTCCTTTCCTTACTCCTTCAGGTCTACGAGTCTAACAGGACTTCCTGCTGTGGCCTCAACATCCTTTGTTGGTTCCTTAATCCTCCGCAATCAGTCGCCACATCAAACACTTTTCAGGTTTTCCATTTGAATGAGCCATAGGTTTCCTGCCTGAAATACGTACACCTCCCATGCATTCTTTTCTCATCCATTATTTTATTTAATTCCCATAACACCACAGAGAGAGTTATCACTCCAAAGGTCCCAAACCAGGATCATACTACTAAAAAATGGTAACACATTATAGATTTAAATCTAGATTTGACTGACTCCAAGCCCTCGCTCCTTTCACTATGCATAATTTCCTTCTAGGTTTGTTGGTACTTACTCAGCACCATCCTCTGTGAACTTACTATTATGTTCCCATTTGGCAAATCAAAAGCATCTCTCCCCAATCCTGCCCGCCTCACGCACACACAAATACATTTTACTGTTTACATTGTCATGATTTTACTCTGTCACTGTCTTCATCACAATGTCACAACTCTTGCAGGAAATTTTTGTCCAGAGAGATAAAACTTAAAAATAACTTGTGTTCCTTTCAGGAACTTCCTGAAAAATCCATTTTTAGTGAACATAAGACTGTTTGGCTTTTCAATAGATAGCATCAAACAACCCTTTGCTTTCTAAGACTCTTCCATAACCTTGCCTCAAAGCCTTCCTCTTGCTGTACCCACCAATCCTAAAGTGTTCTATTGTGATCTTACCTAATCCTAAGCAAGCCCTGACCTTCACTGCTGCTACACTGCTCACCCCACTCTACCCATGCACTTGTGCTCCCATCAGTTGAATTGTAGGCTTCCCTAGACTCGGTTGTGTTTGATTCCAAACCTCGTCATTGTAATAATAGAACAACTACGTGTTCCACAGCTTGGCAACTACTTATTACGCAAAATGACAAGTTTTAAAATAAAAATGCTGTTGCTGTGAAAAGTAAGTTAAATACTTCAGAAAGCAAATGGCTTTTTAAAAATGAGATCAGATCAAATAACTATAAAGGAGACAAACTTTAAAGATCTAGAACAATTTTTGCTCTTAGATTTAAGTTGTTTTTCACTTAAGGCAACGCACATTGGAAGAAGATGAATTATGGGTATAGTTTTGCGAGAAAGACCAGATTCACTCAAAGAAAATGCTTTGTGTCTACTATAAAGGATAAGTAAATGAATATGTATTTATGTTTGGTGTAAAATTAAAATTTCCATTACTCTATGTATTTCTTTTATGATTGTCTAATATAACTGACATTTTTTGATTAACCGAGTGTGATGGTTAATTTTATATGTCAACTTGACTAGGGTATGGGCTGCCCAGATATATGGTCAAACATTACTCTGGGTGTACCTGTGAGGATCTTTTTGGATGAGATTAACATCTGATTAGGTAGATTGGATAAAGCAGATTGCCCTCCCTAATGTGGGTGAGACTTATCCTATCAGTAGAAGGCCTGAATAGAACAAAAAGCCTGACTCTCCAATGAGTCCTGACTACCTGAGCTGGAATATCAGTCTTTTCCTACCTTTAGACTCAAACTGAAACATAAGCTCTCTTGTGCCTTAAGCTTGCCAGCTTTCAGACTAGAACGTACAGCATGAGCTCTCCTGGTTCTCAGGCCTTTGGGCTCTGACTGGAACTACACCATCGACTCTCCTAGGTCTCCAGTTTGTTGACTGCATATCTAGGGACTTGTACTTAAACCTTTAGGAGATGGCCAAAACAGGAAGAGGAAGCAAAGAAAACTGAACACTAGATGGTAAAGAGAAAAACCAGGAGAATGTGATATCATTCAACCCCCAAAAGAGAATTTCAAGGAGTGGCCAGCTGTATTCAATGCCAGAAGATCAAGGAGGATTAGGTCTAGGTAATTCCCAATGTATACAGCAATACAGAGGTTGGATGTGACATTCACATGAGTAACTTCACTGGAGTGGTAAGAATGGGAGACAGATTATAAGGATTGAAGAGAGAACTGTAATTCTGGTTAACAAGGGATACTGGACACAAGTGGTTACTTCTGCCCTTTTTTTCCTAACATCATTGAAACATAGCAAAAAAAATGATGAACCCAGAAGACCTCAAGAACTACATGGAAGACAATAACAGATAGGAGACTTCAACAGCTTTTGAAAGATGGAAAATGGACGGACCAGGGGTAACTGACATAATCTAGAAAAAGGTCAAAGTGAATGTAGTAGTGTGAGGGGCAGGTAGACAAAGAGCGAGATGGTTCATGACCCGGAACTCTGGAAGAACTTGGAAATTTGTGATATTAGGGACCTTTTAAAGATCCGTTGAAAATTTGACTATGAAATAGGTCCTCTCCTTCAGTCTTCAGCCGATGGATGTCTTGTCCTCATACCAGAAGACTGGAATATCACTCTCTGAAAAGGTTGACTCTTCCTCCAAACAATAATGAGAATTCTCCCAGCCTCATTTACACACACCAGGTAGGAGAACAGAGAATTTCCTTCAGAGAAAACGGACTGGCCTTTGGTAGAAACCACAGAGACACTGATGTTTGTGTGCCCTTCATTGAAGAAGCCAGCTTAGTGTCAAGTGCTGTCCACCACTGACAAATGCTGCTCATGCAAATAGAGTTCCTAACATGAAATACAGAAGGAAAATACAAGGTAAACAAAAAAAAGAGAGAGAAAATAGAAAATGCAGGAAGAATCAAGAAACTTCAAAACTATTTTAATAGTATCTTCAAAGAGTTACAAGATGGTGTTGCATTCACAAAGCAAGGCCAGAATGTTGGAAAAAGTGAATTATCAAAGTACAAGAATGGGTTTAGGGGTATTAAAAATATATGAGAACTTAACAAATCAATAGAAAGTTGTGTCAAGAAAATCTTTCTGAAAATGAATGAAAAAGAAGTGGCTAATAGGAAGCTGAGTCACTTTGCTGTATAGCAGAGATCGGCACAGCATTGTAAATCAACTCTATTTCAATTTTTAAAAAATTGAAAACATAAGACGTAGATAATAGGAGAAGAAAGTTAAAACAAATTTAGAAGATCTGTGTAGAAGGACCAATATCTGAATACTAAGAGTTCTCCAAAGAAAAGAGAGTGAAAATATGAGAATTCCTGAAACTGAAAAAAATCCCAGAACTGAAAAACATGAATTTCTAGATTAAAATGACCCATTGAATGTCCAGCCGTATACATAAAGAGTCAAATAAAGACAAGAAGATTCTAGAGAGAAAAAAATCAGGTCTTATACAGAAGTTAGATTTTGAATGTCATTCATAAGGATTCTGAACAGCATTAGGAAGCCTTGGGATATAGGGAAGAGCATATCCAATACAGGGGAAAGCTGAAGAGAATTCCCAGGTGGCAAGGAAATCCTTGCATGACAGCTGTGTAGCAAAGAAAGGGAAGATGCGGAACAAGTCAGGAGTCTTGAGTGCTGGGAAACAAGGGGGTAAACAGGATTGAAAGGCGTGAAAACCTCACTACCAGCCGGAAGGTGGGCAATCAGCCTGGTCCTGACTTAGCCCTTGGTGTGGGGCCTTGGCTAGCTGCCTACTGATGCAGGCAGATGAGGGCTCTAAGCTGGCGGGAGTGTGTGCTGTGGTTACCCAACGAAAGTTATCCCCACCCACAAAGTACAATCTTTTCTCAAGTCTTATTTATTTTTTGGAAAGCTTTCTTGTATGTGACCTCCCATTTCAATGAGAATTTCCTAAAGTGGAAAAATCCCCTTAGAGGCACTACCTATTCTACAACAGACTTTACTCTCAACAATTGCAGGCTACATTGAATATTGCTATCATGTTACCTGAGCTTTTCAAGCAGTTGGTGATTTTCCTTTGAGACAAAGCCACTCATTTGAAGTACGCATTTCATTTAGGTACTGGATTCATTTTCTTAACAAGGCACCAGAATGCCTTTTGGGGAAGAAACTACCTTTGAGGAAACGCCTTGATTAGCTACTGGGTAGAAGATGGGGCCCTGTAGGGTGTGGTGTTTAACAAGTCAAAGCCACAAAAGAAGCTGGTTAAATTGCTCTTATGAGAATTAGAGAGGAATTACTTTTGTTTCTCAGAGGGTGAGGTGGGGAAGAGAGGGAAGCAAAGAGGGGGAAGAGAGCAGAGACTAGGAAGAGGAAATTATGGTACATGCTGAATGATGGGAGGTAGAGCAGCTGGTGGAAGCAGCAGGGTGGCTGGAGGATTTTCTGTGAAAAGGATTGTTGAGGTCTCAATAAAAACTCTCTGCCTTTCTACAACCCAACACGCAATCTTCTGCGGGCCCATCCCATACCAAATCTTAAAGTACCCCACGCTCATAAATGCACGTGCAAATTGGCTTGGGGATGCAGATGAATTTTATGCCTCAGTCAGCTCGATGTTAGAGACAGCAGACCCCAGAAGTATGAACCCAGAAACAGATTTGACCTTAAGGTTTGCCCTTCAGGAATGGGAAGGCTTTGGATCTCCACACTGTGCAAAATGAGAGTTCAAGCCAGGACCCGTTCAGATCTCAAAAGGGTAGGAGACCCCAGCTGATACGTAGGTTGTACTTCTAGCAACACCTCGCCAACCCAAGTCTTAAGTGTGCCTTTTTTTTTTTTAATGGCTGATTACCTCTATTATTTTAACCTAAAGCATGTTCAGTGCAAGCCACGGCTTGGTTTTCATTTAGTTACTTTCAGAAAACTGTGTGAAATTAATTACATCTAATGAATGGTATGCTTTTTTGTGAGTTTCCCATGCTTCAAACACGAGGCCAGTTCCATATTGAATAAGGCTTTTGAAAAATCTGATTCCATTACGCACAGGGTGCATTGTTTCCCTTATCTTGTGATTTTTAGTCTCACTTAAAAAAAAAACCCTGTAACTATGTTACACATATATGCTAGATTTGCTCTCTGTCCACTCTATCTGTCTGTCTATACATCCATCCATTATCTATCTATACATCCATCCATTATCTATCTATACATCCATCCATCATCTATCTATCCATCCATCCATTATGTATCTATCCATATATCTATATATCCATCCATCCATCATCTATCTATCCATCCATCCATTATCTATCTCTCCATCCATTATCCATCCATTTTCTTTCTATCTATCTATCCATCCATCCATTTTCTATCTATCTATCATCTGTCTATCTAATTTTTCCTGTTACCTGTCCATTATCCAGTTTTTCTTCTTCATAGCTAGAAATTTCATTTCTTGGCAGTGAGCCCTCATAACATGGAAGTGAATTTAGAGCTTAACTCATCTTCCATTTCCTTTTCCTATGTCTTGTTCTTCACTGTCATTATTTTACCGATTTTCTTTTCTGCTGACTCTCACAGATTAATTTTAAAGGCTCCTCTGTGTTAGTTCAAAGATTTTCCATAGTTAACCTTGATTCCCTGTGCTTCTGATCAAATCTGTCTCCATAATGAATTCATCTCTGTTAACATTAACTGATTTAAAAAAAAAATACCAGAAGGCATCATTTTACTTTTCTTTATCTCCAATATTGGGGCCTGTTCTTTTTTTTTTTTTTTTTTTTTTTTTTTTTTGCGGTATGCGGGCGCCTCACTGTTGTGGCCTCTCCCGTTGCGGAGCACAGGCTCCGGACGCGCAGGCTTAGCGGCCATGGCTCACGGGCCCAGCCGCTCCCCGGCATGTGGGATCTTCCCGGACCGGGGCACGAACCCGCGTCCCCTGCATCGGCAGGCAGACACTCAACCACTGTGCCACCAGGGAAGCCCGGGCCTGTTCTTTTAATACACTGATCCTTCTCACTGCATTTATTAGAACATGCTTGTGATAACAGACATGTTCTTTTCCGAACTAACCCACCAATTATTTGGAAGATCCCTGTCTGACTTCTTGACTTGGAAGTTAAACAGTTAGTGAATCTGTTCCTAGAGCAGAATGAGCTCTGTCAAGCATAGTTTCTAAGCTCCCTATTTCAAGGTTTAGTTCATTTGCAAAAAATGTCCATCTGACTTTGATCTCGTGATTCTACCAAAATGACTCTCATAAAATCACCAGAAACCTCTGTTATTAAGATACATGCACACTCTGGTGCTTTCATTTCACCTGGCTTCTCATTCTTATCCGACACAGTTTACCATATTTCCTTCTGTAAAACATGATACCTGTGGCTTCCATCACTACCCACTCCTCTGGTTTTACACTTGTTTCTCTGGCCTCCTTTTTAGCCTCCTTTTCTGGATCTTCCTTCTACTTTTTGATTTAAACTCTGTGCGACAGCTGCTCAGGGCTTGGTCCATCTTCCTCTCCTCTTCTTCACTCTCTCTTTCATGCACTCATACATTTGCAGTTTTCCCCAAAGATGAATTTAAATGCCAGTGAATATAAGGAAGGTTCTGGTGATTCCTATTTCCAGAGACCCTTTTTCTCTCTACTTGGGGAAGTATTCTCAGAAAGGGGTATGTGCTGCAGCTGACATTTTGCCGTACACATGCGGACACATGATCAAAATGAGGACTTGAACAGATCATGAGCTCTTTGTGAAATTTTGATAGATTCATAATTTTGTCCTTCCTCCAACTCATTGTGATAGCACTCAAAGCATCTTTGGTTTGTTTTTAAAGTTCTTATTTTAGCTTCAAAAAGGCTAATTCTTTTTTTTTTTTTTTTTTTTTTTGCGGTAAACGGGCCTCTCACTGCTGTGGCCTCTCCCGTTGCGGAGCACAGGCTCCGGACGCGCAGGCTCAGTGGCCATGGCTCACGGGCCCAGCCGCTCCGCGGCATGTGGGATCTTCCCGGACCGGGGCACGAACCCGTGTCCCCTGCATCGGCAGGCGGACTCTCAACCCCTGCGCCACCAGGGAAGCCCCCAAAAGGCTAATTCTTACATTGGATCATTGCTTATTTCACCCCAAGGAGGGGACATATTTCTAGGCTTTAGATAATCTGACTTATTTTTATTACCAGGATACTTGGTTACCATTTTCCTTTTTTTCAGACATTACTTAATCAAGATTAGCTCTCTACACAGGGAGATCAGCTCAGTGCTTTGTGACCACCTAGAGGGGTGGGATAGGGAGGGTGGGAGGGAGGCAAGAGGGAGGAGATACTGGGATATATGTATATGTATAGCTGATTCACTTTGTTATAAAGCAGAAACTAACACACCATTGTAAAGCAATTATACTTCAATAAAGATGTTAAAAAAAACAGATTAACTCTCTGTTGGAAGAACCATTTAGAATATTTACATTAGAAAATTCCTTAAAACTTTTTAGTGCAATATAATATTTTGTAATTGAATGGACTAGACAGATGGTATGGTTACTTCAGTCACGTCAGAAAACTTTACGTAAGAATGTTTCTTAGGACCCTGTGTGTTTGAATGTTGAGAAATGCCAGTGGTGTGAAGGAGTCCTTCTTTAATGAGGACTGTTTGCTGCTGAATTAATCAGGCTGAAAGTCCTAGTTTTATGATGTGCTAACTATATATCTTATTTGTTCCTTGATGTGAGATTTCTTTAAGGAATTTTGACTTCTTCAATTAATCAGTTTAAAATCTCCCACTATAATGAGCAATTATGTAGAACAGTAGAAAGGCATGTGCTTTGGAATGAGGCCAATCTCTTTTCCAGTGGTGACTCAGCCACTTGTTAACTGTGATATTTATTAGGAGATGATTTAACTTTCCTGATCCTCACCTCACTTTATCACCTGTTTATTAGTTTTGGGGGTTTTTTTTTAAAGATTTTTCTTTGAGCAGTTGTAGGTTTAACACAAAACTGTGAGGAAGGTATAAAGATTCCTATATACTCCCTGCCCACAAACAGGCCTAGCCTCCCCCATTATCAACATCGTGAATGGTACATCAAAACAGTACATTTTACCAAGGCTGAACCTACACATCATCATCACCCAAAGTCCCTGAGGGCTTACTCTTGGTGTTGCATCTTCTGTGGGTTTGGACAGTCGTACAATGACGCATAGCCATCGTTACAGTCTCCTACAGAGTATCTTTACTGCTCTAAAAACCCTCTGTGCTCTGCCTGTTCATCTCCGCACCTCCGCCAACGCTGGAGACCACTAATCTTTTACTGTCTCCGTGGTTTTGCTTTTTCAGAATGTCATATCATTGGAATCCCACAGTACGTATGAAACCTTTCAAGACTGGCTTCTTTCACTTAATAATATGCATTTAAGGTTCTTTTATTGATTTCCCGCCCCCCATGGCTCAATAGCACATTTCTTTTTAGTGCTGAATAATATTCCATTGTCTAGATATAGCACTGTTTATCCATTCACTTACTGAAGGACTTGGTTGCTTCCAAGTTTTGGCAGTTATGAATAAAGCTGCTGTAATCATCTGTGTACACGTTTTTCGTAAATACCAAGAAATGTGATTGATGGACATATAGTAGGAGTATGTTTAGTTTTGTAAGAACCCACCAAACTGTCTTCCAAAGTGGCTGTACCATTTTGCATTCCCAACAGCAATGTATGAGAATTCTGGTTGCTCACCAGCATTTGGTATTGTCAGTGTTCTGGATTTTGGCCATTCTAATGAATATATAGTGATATCTCAGTTAATTTAATTTCCATTTCACTGGCGACATATGATATGGAGCATCTTGTCATATACTTCTTTGCCACCTGTGTATCTACTTTGGTGAACTGTCTATTAGGGTCTTTGGCTCATTTTTTAAGTGGTAGTTTGTTTTCTTACTGTTGAGTTTTAAGTGTTCTTCCTACGTTTTATGTGAGTCCTCTATCAGAGGTATCTTTTGTTAATATTTCTTCCCAGTAAGTGGCTTCTCTTCTAACTCTCTTGAAATTTTCTTTCACAAAGAAGAAGCTTTTAATGTTAACAAAGTCCAATTTATCAATTATTTCTTTCATGATCATGTCTTTGATGTTGTATCTAAAAAGGTACCAATATACTAAACATCATCTAGGTTTTCTTCTAGGAATTTTTGAGTTTTGCATTTTACATTTAGATCTATAATACATTTTGAGCTAATTTTTGTGAAGGGTGTAAGGTCTGTGTCTAGGTACATTTTTTTGCATGTGGATGTCCAGTTGTTCTAGCTTTATTTGTTGAAGGAACTATCTTTGCTCTATTGCCTTTGCTCCTTTGTCAAAGATCAGTTGATTATATTATTTATGTGGGTGAATTTCTGGGCTCTCTATTCTGTTCCATTGATCTATTTGCCTATTTTTTTCCCCACCAATATCACATTGTCTTGATTACTGTAGCTTTATAATAAATCTTGAAGTTGGATAGCATCAGTCCTCCAACTTTGTTTTTCTCCTTCAATATTGTATTGCATATTCTGTATCTTTTGCCTCTTCAAATACATTTTAGGATTAATTTGTTGATGTCCACAAAATAATTTGCTGGGATTTTGAATGAGATTGCATAAACTTTGTAGATCAAGTTGGGAAGAACTGACATCTTGACAGTTCTTCCTATTCATGAACATGGAATATCTCTTCATTTTAGTTCTTCTTTAATTTTATTAGAAATTTGTCATTTTCCTCATGTAGACTTTGTACATACTTTGTTAGCTTTATACTTAAGTGTTTTATTTTCTTGAGTGCTAATGTAAATGGTGTTGTGTTTTTAATTTTAAATTCCACTTGTTCATTTTTGGCTTACATAAAATCAATTGACTTTTGTATATTAAACTTGTATCCTGCAACCTTGCTATTAGTTCCAGGAATTTTTAAAATCAATTCTTTTGGATTTTCTATATTGACAGTCACATCATCTGTGAACAACAATGGTTTTGTGTCTTTCTTCCCAACCTGTATAGCTTCTATTTCCTTTTCTTGCCTTATTATATTAGTGAGGATTTCCAGTACAATGTTGAAAAGGAGTGGTGAGAAGGAATATCCTTGCTCTGTACCTGATCTTAGTGGGAAAGCTTCTAATTTCTAACCATTAAGTTTTTTGTAGCTAGTCTTTATCAGGTTGAAAAAGTTCTCTATCCCTAATTAACTGAGAGTTTTTATCATGAGTGGGTAATTGGATTTTGTTATATTCTTTTCCTTCATCTATTGATATGATCATGTGATTTTTCTTTTTTAGTCTGTTGATGTGATGTATTACATTAATTAATTTTCAAATGCTCAACCAGCCTTGCATACCTGGGATAAATTCCACTTGGTCATGGTGTATAACTTTTCTTATACGTTTTTAGATTTGATTCGCTAAATTCTTCTGAGGGTATTTCATCTATGTTCATGAGAGATATTGGTCTGTAGTTTTCTTGCAGTGTTTTTGTGTGGCTTTGTTATTAAGGTAAGGCTGGCCTCATAGAATAAGTTAGGAAGCATTCCTTCTGCTTCTATCTTCTGAAAAAGATTAGAGAGATTTGGTATAATTTCTTCCTTAACTGTTGGGTAGAATCCACAAGTGAAGCCATCTGGTTCTGATGCTTTTTGCTTTGGATAAATTGGTTTTACTCATGCTTATGTCATAGGGTTATTGTGATCATTAGGTGAAATAATGAATGGAAAATACCTGGTAGTGGAAGTAATAATAATACTGAAATCCCAAGTCAGCTTCAAAAGCTTCCTCTAGATAGTTATGTGTTTCTGAAATGGATGTATTTCCAGTTAGACACGGTAATAATTTAAATGTGTACAGGATTTTGCGACTCTTTTTACATATTCTATGTAGTTTTATCCTTGCAGGACTTCTCCCTATTTTGCATGAGAAGGTAAAGTGTGGGAATTGCTATCCTTTTCAAGCTCACCGAGCTAGCTCAGTGTCCAAGCCAGATGGTGAGATCAGAGTGTCTCATTACCTTATAGTGTATTCATTGAGTCAGGTCTGTGTAGGTTGAAACGAGTCTTAGATCAATTATAATAATATTCAGCATGATGCTTGACACTAAATAAATTTTTCATGGTTGTCAAATGAATGGGTCCACTTAAGATATTACTAAGTGTGGCAAAACCTAATAATTCTTTTACTTTTTTATTTATGATAGGCAAAGTAATTAAATATTAAACCTATTTGTAGTACAAACTGAAGGAAAGCTGGAAGATACTTATAGCACTAAATCATTTTTGATAGTGTTGGAAATAACTTCTTTTAAGATAGCAAAGGGAATTTTAGATTATCTCTCATGTGATAAATATGTGTGCTCAATATAATTTAGCTGTTCTGATACTTCAGATGGAGTGTTTTAGAATTTTGACCATTGCAATATGCCAATTTCAGATCCTATTCCTGTGTTAGTATTGTTAATATCTAGTGTGTAATCAATTTCTTTTTCCTTTTACCCCCAACACACGCATGCACACACACACACCTTCAGAGTTTAGTTTCTCATCCACCTACTTAATGGAGCTTTAAACTTTCTGTATAGCACATAGACAATATGAGAACATAACTGAAATTAAAAGCTTTTTGGTAAATTAGACAGTTTATTGTTTTTAACTAAACTACTACAGTAGTCTGAAGAAAATAACACGAGTAGAAAAAAATAGATCTGATTAGTTTCAATTGCTGTAATCTGGAATTATTTTTAAAATATAGTGTTCTGTTAGAGAATAATTTTTTCAAAAGGTAAAGTCATGACTCATACAAATATAAAATGAGCATATGTCAGAGATTTTACTCATCTCATTAATTAAATGAGGAAACAAAAAGATGTTACAAGTGGTCAAAGATGTCAAAAAACAGAGACTTTACAGATCAAAAATATTGAATAAATGTGCAAATGGATGCAGCACAGTCCTCCCCGCCGCCCCATCTTCTCTCTTCTCCAGGAGTGGGGGAGGGGGAGGGGCTTCCCTCCACTGGAGAGTATTTATTTGTATATCTATAGGCAAGCATTGTTGCACCGCTATTAGTGTTCTGCAATTTACAGGGTCGTCAAATAGCCCAAAGATAATGAAGACTACAGAGCCACACTTAGTAATATCTTAAGTGGCGTGGAATCAGAGTCAGTTAACCCTGAAGGCTGTGCTTTGAAACTTTAAACAACAGTTTTCCACTGAAGCACACATTTTGCCCTACTTGGAAAATAATGATAGGACCTTACACTCTATGAAACATTGTGATCAGGTTGTGAATATTCACTGTGTTTGTTTTAATGTAGCTTAAGAGAGAAACACTTGTTTAGTATTTAGAGCAAATCTGAACATCAAAAGAAGTCAGGGAGATTATATATTGGCATGAGAGAATGGTCATGGGGATCATTTCTAAACTTGCATGTTTTAACAAAGGCATGGAAAAGTTAAATAAGCAATGTGGACCTTTGGAAGATCGTTATAATCTCTTCTGAATCCATCGTCCTAAGAATCTCTTGCAAAGAAATAACTCCTTTGCACCCCGACCCAGCTCAAAACTACTGAATCAGAGTTTGCAAGATGAGTGAGAGTTTTCTTGAACTGGGCACTTTTCTAGCCTTGGAAAGGGAAATGAGCTCCTGAAGAACTTGTTCTCATTTGCACATTGCTCCCTGACGTTCACAAACTCGATGTAGAATCTCATCTTGAAGCTCAGTGAGGGAACATGACTCCGATTTTAACAAGTGTCAGTGACAGGACCTGGTAATGGGTGACCAGAGACATCTCAACACCAGGGACCTCTCGCTGCTGGTGAAAGAGCCTCCTTAGCAGCCCTTGCTTGTGGCTGCGGGTCAGGAGGAAAGCGAACAAACATGAAAAGGAGAGAAAAAGGAAAACACGGAGATGTGTTATTTTGGGGGCGCCCCTGTTATGTTATTTGAGGAATATTGGTGTCTTCATTTTTGAGGGCTTTTAAAATTGTTCTGTTTGTACGATGATCAGTGTGTTTGGATAGCTTATCTTATAGCATTTGATGGAGTCTATATTTTTCTCTTGATGAGAATGCCATTCTCATTAGCATTAATGACAATTCCACGTTGTTCTTCTCCCAATTTGCCAACTGTCTTTTTTCCTTTTGGAAAATGGATATTTTCTTTCTGCCACTCCTAAAACTTTTCCAGCCTTAAGCATTTAGGTGGGTTTAAAATGTGCTTTAAAGCTTATGCCTCTCTTTATAGCTTCCAAGTATTTGCAGGTTTTATCTTGGTGCAAGTTACTTAGTGCCCATACAGGATAGATAAGTGATGAGAAAATGTATTAAATTAAGAATTCAATTTCTTTAGTGACTTAATCCATCCTCATCAAGAAAAAATACATACTTGCAACAAACTCCTTTATTGTGTGTGGGGGGTGTGTGTGTGTGTCTGTGTGTGTGTTCCTGCATCTGTTGTAGACTCATAAGATTATTTTTGTCTAAACTGTCATTTGTCCTTTTTTGGAAATCAATACAGAATAACAAGGGCATATTTCCTCTAGATAATAGTAATTCTTTAAAAGGAAAGTACCTTGGGCCATTGTTTCATTTTTGGAGGTTTGGATTATTTTAGCATGATTAATGAGAACAGCAGTCCCTTGACATTCTTAACAACTACGTCCTGTTAGTTCAAGACCTCCCTTTGCCCAATTTTTGGTTAAATGCTCTAATTACAGTTAGATGTAACACAAACAGTTCTCGCTTTTGACTGTGACAGAACTTGGCAACTGTAGTTTTGACCAAACCCGTATCCTCCCAGAGATCAGAGAGAATAAACACAGTACTAGTCTAGCCACCTTGTCACCTTGCTGTAGTTTCAGTTTCTTTGACTATCTGGGGTTGTTTTACAGTTTATTTGGAACTCAGAGAAGCCTACCATACAAATCAATAATTGAAAGAGTCTTGAAATGCTCCAAAGCTACTAATTTCCTTAAGGGAAACACCTCACCAGCTTTTATTCCCTTCATCCTTGGTCTTCTTGACATGGCTGACCGCTCTGAGGAGGAAAAGAAGGAGCCTGTTCAGGTCATGGCCAGGACCTTTGTGCCCTCTGACCTTGCCTGTCTCCATGGCCCTTATACTCTCAGAGCCTTAGTTTGGTGATGCATTTAGACTTCCCCCCTCTGGCCTCCTGGACTCAATTTGGCACATTGTTCTGACTCTGGTTTCCCCCCAAATTTCGAATCAGAGGTTCTCTGTCCTTCTACAATGACCCGCATATTTCCTGTGAATTACTATACAAGCCAAAAGTTACCTTCAGTCTGGCAGTTCTCCATTCTTTTCAGTGCGTGCAGAATAATCTCTCTCTTTTTTTGTTTGTTTAACAGGCTAGGATTTTTTATAATAATCAATTTTATAAGGTACTTGCACAAATGACACACAGTGGGCTGTTTAATATGAACTCGTTCACCTATCACATGTTTGTAACAAAATCCTGGTGAGCTGTGTAAGCTTCTTTTTTTTTTCTTTTTTTTTCTTTCACACACACATACTGTATTTTATTTTTACAAGAGATAAATAAACTGACACCAAGCATTGTAAATGGATGACCACAACAAAAGCAACAATGATTGCAATTACCAAACACAAAACACACTCACACGATGTCATAATATTGACATTCAGTCCAGGAATCCTCCACGGTAACAGCTCCTTTACTTTGCAGTAAAAATTGATTTGTATATATTTTGCCTCTGAGTCCTTGTGGGATTTTTTTTTTATTCAAACAGAAAGTCACAAAAATTATAATCATCCTCATCAGCTCACTCAGTCCCATGTAATTAATTTTTTTTATCTTGATCTTTTGTTAGCACTTTTATGAATTCATCAGTTTTCCATTAGAGTTCTGAAAATGCTTATTCATTCAGTTCAGCAGTATAGTCAGTTACCAGAAACCTGTACTTGTCAGAGTCTTTTCCATGAATTCCTTGAAGGTGAAACCCTTTTATAGGAACATTTTTGCAAAAGCGTCAGAGTACACCCAGAACTGTCTGTAAATGACAAAAGACTTAAAAATGACCACGGCTAAAGATTTGATGAAAGTTCATAATAATGCAATTGACAAGGAAATTTAGTTATTTCTGAGATATACATTTTAAAGTAATAACTAGAATTATGACTTATAACATTATACCAGAACATAGAGGATTTTATAAATTTCATGTAATGTCTGAAACATTTATATTAACATATTCCCACACACATAACCCAAAGAAAGTTTAGTATTCGTTGTTGTTTTTTGTTTGTTTGTTTGTTTGTTTATACTGCAGGTTCTTATTAGTCATCAATTTTATATACATCAGTGAATACATGTCAATCCCAATCGCCCAATTCAGCACACCACCATCCCCACCCCACCGCGGTTTTCCCCCCTCAGAATAATCTTTCTTAAAGCCCAAATTTCAACAGGTCCTTCTCTGCCATCAAGGCTTCAGTGGTATCTTTCCACTCAGCTCCTTTGGGAAGGGACAGAAGCCCAGGTGACAGCTCTGGCCACAGCTCATGCCATGACTCGCCGCACACACCGTGCTCTCGTCTGGGGATGTCGGAGTGGCATCCTCTGGCCAGCGGCATCAGTATCACCTGGGAACCTGTTAGACAAGCAGATTCCTCAGGGTTCCACTCCAGACCCACTGAACTAGAAACACCGGGAGGGAGCCCAACAATCTGTGCTTTAACAAGCCCTCTAGGGGATTCTGAGGCAGGCTCAGGTTTGAGAACCTTCGTCGTCATCACAAACACTTGGAATCCTAAAGCATCTTTTTTCTTTCTCACTTCCAGAATTGATTCTTGCACCCCCCTCCTCTCCCCAGTTCCTACCATTCCACCCACATCATCTTCACTGGGCTACATCCTGTTTGTTCTTCAGTACAAGACATAACCTCCCGTGAGTGTTCTGCAAATCCCGAAACTAGGTCTCACATCCCTTCTTTGTGACCCCATGCTACCTTTACACCAGCCCTTCACCTAACAGCCTGATATTCCTCGGTCATGTTCCCTCCAACCCCCAAGGCTGTAAGTACTGGAAAAGTAGGGCAGTGAGTGACAGCTCACTACATCCCTTTTTTCTTAGCTAAGCACAATGTCTGGAGCAAAATAGGCCAGTAAGTGTAAAAACAAATGTCTACTGAATGAATATGTTCCCTATTTGCTTTACATCAGCTTCGAATTGTCATTTAGAATGACTGATCCATGGTCATGATGTTTCCTCAGTTTGACTCTAAGACTGAAAAAAATCCTCGAGGGTAGGGAACATTTTTTTGGCACGTCTCCCCTCTTTCGACAATACTACAGCAACATCTTTTGCACATGGGTTTTCATTTCAAAGCATTACTTGAAATGGCACACCAGTAAATGCTTAGCATCACTGATTTTCTTCAGGAGGAGGATGACGGTGCGGGTAGGAGGATGTTTATAACTAGACTAATTTTGAATGAGCCTTCGTTATTCATTTTGCTTCATGCGTGTGCTGATGAATAGTACACAGAGTCTTCTGGAGTTTGCCTGGAAGACTGGTCTCGTTTATTTATTTGGATATTGAAAGGATGTTCTCCCGTTGCCAAACCTGTTGTCTTTTCATGTAATTAAAAGCATTTATTCCAGAAAAAAAACGTTGACAGATAATCAAAAGCTAGTGAATTCCTTCAAATCATTGAATGATTTCTAACAAAGAAACTCTACCCTGAATAGCACCCTCATGGGTAACTGAAAGAGTAAACAGAGAAGCCTTTAGGGTATATCTTAATAGTTTCCTGGTTCACACCTACTAAAGTCAGTGGATAAGTTGAGTCAGGGTCGCATCTTAAAGAATAGCTTCTGAGACTCTAGAGATGGTTAGTGAGGATAATCTAAAATGATTTCAAATACAGAATTGCTGGTAATGCCCATAATGCCAAATATCACTATTTACTTCACTTCTGTCATAAAGCAAATAAGAAGTAAATATTGAAACACATCCTTATGTGGTGCAGTTCCAGTCTTTGGAATATAGTGTTCAGCGTATGAGAGAACAAACATGCAAGAACAAGGAGATTTTAATAGGGTTGAAAGGTCTTACTCCGTTCTGAAAAGAATTGTCTCCTTGCTGGTATTTGTAGGCTACTTTTGAAGTTCATATGGTGTACTGTAAAGCCAACTCACTGAAATACTTTCTGGAGAGACACGTGGCTATTTCTAATTGGAAATGGAGGCTTTGCTGTGGGTCAGATGACTAGTTATTCATCTTCAAGGATGGTATTGTTTTATAACACGTGCAGCAGGTCCTAAAGATGGTCTAGATGATGAGACCTTAGGATTGTGAAATTGGACCATTGTCCTTCATACCTAAAATGAGAGTGTGGAACATGGTGATCTCCAAGGATCCTTGCTATTTTTCTAAAGTGGAGGGTTGCCTGGTAAAAAGAAAATAGGCTTTGTAGTCCGTCAGCCCTGGAGTTACCATCTACTGGGTGTGATCCTGGAAAGTTATTTGGTCTCTGAGTCTCACTTTGCACACCTGCAAATCGAGGACACTAATGACATATCATCAAGTTACAGTACAATTTCATTCATTGTTCCTGACCCTAAGGTACATGGGATGGCGGCTAGCGTGGTGAAGGTGCTCATTTGTGAGAGGCATTGTGAATTAGATATGAACCTCTGCCAACAATTGTGTAACTTTAGGAAAGCCGATTAAACTGAAGTTGCTATCACCACTCAAACCTGCACCCTAAGGTCTAACGGTAACCGCAGTCGTGAGGCTGTCAAAAATGTGACGTGCCTTTGCGTGAGAATATCAACGATTGCAGGCTGAGCTCTTCCCATGGGGAAAAAATATCCCATCGTCATTATTTTGCGGGGTGGGGGGGGATTTACTGTTTAAAAATAGGTTGCCTTGGGAGAGAGGGGAAAGTGCTGAAAGGATGCATTTTCACAAAATTTGGAAAACAGTTCCACACCTCTCCATACATATTCCCTAAAGCAGCTGCTAAAAATGGTGCTTAGTGTTGTATCCCTTGGCTCAGAGCCTTCAACTTGCTAGGGGCACATTGAAAATAATACAGGAAATGCCTCATTCAGGAGAAGTTGGTGTATCCTTTCTTCAGGCAGCCTCATCTCTGCCAAATCCAAACCACTCTTGAAGCTCTTTGGTTGCATTTTAAATGAAAAGAAATATATTTCTTTGTGTTGGGCTCCAGAATACAAGCGTTTGCAGTTGAATCGACTGTAAAACTAAATTCAGGTCCTGCCATCCCACTGCTCAAAATCTCCAATAGCATCGCATCTCACGCAAATCCTCACTCTGGTCTACACAACCCTGCACAACTACTGGCCCTCTTTTCCCTCTGACTTCATCTACTACTGCATTCTCCCCACCCTTCAGCTTCAGTCACATCAGGCTCCCCAGAAAAACTCCTATCGTAGGACCTTGACACTTGCTCCATCTCTGCCTAGAAGGTTCTTTGCCCAGGCATCTATCTATCTTCATACTTCCTTCCCTCATGTCCTTAAGGCCTTCTGGCATTGTCATTGTCTCATTGTGGCTACCTTTTCTGTTACTGCAATCCTCCCATCCCTTCCCCCTTCCATCATCTATTCATTTCTCCTTAGTAATTATGATTAAATAATATTGCAGACATTTTATTTATTTACCTTATTAGTTGTCTCCTCCACTACCTTGTGAGTTACAGGAAAGCAGGTGTTTGTTTGTTTTCTAATTTGTTTTATTCTGTACTTATACAGTATTTAAAATAGGACCTGACCCAGGATAGGTTCTGAATCCATTTTTATTGAATGAATGAATAAATGAATGTTGATACCAAGAAGAGATGAGTCATCAGTTCATTGGGACATACATTCAGAGATCTTAGAGCATAAGTTCCCCAAGGAAAAGATGAGATCTGGCTAATTCTCTACTGCCTCCTTAAAGCTTTGCAAAGTTCTGGAATATAGTGGGCGTGCACTAAATACTTATTTTAAGATTTTATGTATGTATGTATGTACATATGTATGATTTAAGCCTCTCCTAATTGTCACAGTGTGTCCTGAAATAAAACATCATGCTTTGAGCAACTGTTTTCTTATTATAATTTGTCTATCGATTTTGTTTTAGGAGCTTAAATAAATTCCTTGTTTCTGAGCCTCAATCTTCCCATCTTTGAATGGGAGCAATATTATTTTTAGTGTATGAATCTAAGAATTAGAATAGCTAAACCATATACAGTGTCTGGCAGATAATAATGTTTTAATAAACGTCATATGTTATTTTTTTTGAAAATCACTCTCACTCTAAAATGATTCTTACGATACAATTTACATCTGCATTGTTCTCTCTGAGGAAGAATTTAAAATCTCTGCCACAACACAACCATCTGCAACAATAAAACAAATTGTAGATTCCCATTCTCAAGTTCCTCCCTACATTTCAAGCTACACCTGTGCAGGAAGCATTATATCACATAAACAAAGTCTTAATCATTGACTACCAACAAAAAAAAGAAAAGGGGGGGAAAAGATCTACAACTTCCACAGGAAATTTCAAGCACAAATTCTCACAGTCGCTTCTATTCACTTGTTTTTACTGCTTTAACCATTGTTTTAACTACAGCTCAAAGGGAAACATTCGTTTCATGATTTTTTTTTTTTAAATTTCTTGTTTCTCTCTGCCATTGGGACCTGCTGCTACTTTTATTTTTGGCCGCGCTGCGCGGCATGCAGGATCTTATTTCCTCAACCAGGGATTGAACCTGTGCCCCTGCAGTGGAAGCACAGAGTCCTAACCACTGGACCACCAGGGAAGTCCCTCATGATCCTTTTTCTTCCTAAAAGCCAAGTACTATCGCTGCTCTCCAACCTGGATGGTGGCAGTGCCTGCGCCAGCCAGTCCTGCTGAATTAGGCTAGGGAAACTAGGAAGTCAGAGATTACATTCTGGAAGTTAAATATAAAGTGGACAATTTTTATTTCGAGTGCCATAAAAGTGTATATAGTTCTTTCAAGTGCAGCCCCAGAAATCAGTCTCTGTTGGAAGGCATGCTTCATTAACTTTCATCTATGTAGGCCCGGGGCAGACAGGACCACAGTCTTAGAAAATCAGTAGTATTATGGCTATACTTTTTCTTCTGTTGTCAGCAGTAGAAGATTTGTAGGAGGAATTGTTTTCAGGGAATCTTGATAAGGGAACTGATATAATACTTCAGAGAGATTTCTAAATGTATCCCTGTGGTGAACTTGCCTTATTTTTCTAAATTCCCGGAATTTATTTTTGTTTTGTGCCGATCCGCCTTCAACTCATTTATCTCATTAGTCTTTCTTTGTTAAACTTTAATTAAGTTTTAAGAGAGGCCAGGGTCAGAAAATAGCACTAATTGTATGTGGTGTCATTTGTTGTCTGAGTTGGTAAAAATGTCTCTGTTTTGGTCATTTTTAGTCATTTTCTGTTAAAACTTTAAACAAAATTTTTTTTAAGTAAATAGGGCAAGTTCACAATTGAAATAAGTATGGAAATATCTTTAGAATATGATACATACTTTGTGGGTAATTTCCTTGAAATAATAATATTTTATTTCGATCTCATTTTAATCATGAATCTACAAAATCGGCTTTGAAAGATCCTTAAATTCAAATAGAATGGCTTCTAGGTTGCATCCAAACTAAATTTGAGCTTAATGTGGCACCGTTTTGGTGAGTTTATGTTTTGGTCGAGATAACGCAGGTTCTCTCATCTCTAAACTGCTTCTTGATTCCCTTTCAAATGCAGTGGGGAAAAATAACAGCACAGTTTTTTATTTTCAAGATCCTTTTGGTTGATTTTTTTTCTCTCAGGAGTCCTTTGCCTTACATGCTTTGCTACCTAACGCTTTTAGAAGGAGGAAGATGTGGTATTTAGAGAATTATGGTTGAGGCAATATGTCTAAAGTTTTCATGTATTCGCTCCACAAATGTTTACTGAGCTTCAGTATCTATTACCAAGTAACAAACCACCTCAAAACTTGGTAGCTCAGAATAACAGTCTTATTATTTTGCATGACTCTGTGTGAGGGCTAGGGCTCAGCTAGGTGGTTGTTCTGCTGATATTCCTTGGGGTTTCTCATGAGATTGCAGTGAGATGTCAGAATCATCCAGGGTGGATTCTTCACTCACATCCCGGGCACCTAGGGGTTCCTCCATGTGGCGGGTCTCTCTGGCGTGTTGCCTAGATTTCTTACACAGTGGGTCAGGCCTCTCCACCCTTCAGCAAGTCTCAAAGTCCCAGGACATCACTTCCACTCTATGCTACTGGTCAAAGCCAATCACAGGATAAGGTCATTTTCAAAAGATTTTTAAAGGAGGAAAATGAAGGTTTTAGCTGAGATTAGAGAGCTGGATAAAACATCTCTTCCACCTCTACAACAAGACAAAAGCAGGAAAACTACATACTAATGACATTTTGGGAGCCCTTCCAAGAACTAAGGTCACTGGATAAAACATGACTTGAAATCTGGAGAGAGATATGCACCTACAGGGAGGAATAAAATTTGAGTGTTGCTTACCTTGGACAGACACCACCAAACACCAGCTATGTTGGTAAGAATACTCAGCTAGCAACTTTTAATGAGTTGCTAAAAGCCAAGTAAGGGCTTGAAGGAAAGTATGAAGCCCCTGGAGGCTGCAGACCTAGAGGGGATTACATCCTCTTGCAGGTTTTTCCTCTAAGAACTCCACCAGGTGCTCACAGGGAAGACCAGGGAGAATCTTGAGAAAACTTCCCTGAAGTTCTGGTATGGGCAGGGCACAGCAGCCACTGCCATAGCTCTGCCCAGATCTATCTCCTCTGTCTCCCTTATGGAACAAACTCTTGATCCATAGGGGAAAGGGCAACACAAACTGTGGCATGAGGGTACTGGTGGAAACCTACTGTAACGGGCATAGGGAAACAAGAAAAGAAAGGTTCGCCCTGGTGAAGGGAAGAAGTATGTGCTAGGCCCAGCTCTACATCTGAAGACGATGCAGGAACGCTTGTAAAGAGCATACTCCCAAGGTTCATACTGGCTGCCTAAGACTGAGACTTAAGCAGAACGTCAGAAAACAGACACCCCACCCCCACCACCAGCACTCTAACAAGTGTTAAGTACAAATAACGGTGGAAGGTACAGTGGGAATCCAGTACAAAGGGAAGAATCCAGGGCCACACAGGGAGCAGGTGTTGAGAAAACCCATCGGCAACTAACCCATACCATAAAGACAAGATATCAATAGAGGAATTTGAAGCTCTGGTGCACTGAGGGTAATCATAGCAACAACAAACTTCAAACCCAGTCCAGCTTCTGACTAGACTAACACAAAACTCTGTTCTAAAAGCCTTACAGAAGGAGAGGCAACCTCATTTCCAAACTTTAAAAATTATTTACTTCAATATCTAATATCTTATACAACATGGCCAGATTTCAACAACAACAAAAAACCCACATAAGGTATGCAAAAAAAGCAAGGGAAAATAAAAGTGTGAAAGGATATAGCAGTTATCAGAACCAGTCTCAGATATGACACAGTTGTTGGAACTATGAGACAGAGAACTTAGAATAACTATGATTGATGTATTAAAGGCTCTAATGGAAAGGAAATATATAAGACAGGCAATTTCAGCAGAGAGATGGAAACTATAAGATAGAATCAAATGGAACTGCTAGACATCAAAACCGCAATAACAGAGATGAAGAATGACTTTGATGGGCTCATCAGTAGACTTGACATAGCCTAGAAAAGAATCAGTGAACTTAAAGATAGGTCAACAGAAATCACTCAAATTGGAAAATGAAGAGGAAAAAAAAAAACCGAAACACTAAACAGAGCATCCAGTAGTTGTGGGATAATATAAAATGATATAGCATATGCATAATTGGAATCCCAGAAGGAGAAGGAACAGAGAATGTGGTAGAAGAAATATTTGAATAAATAAATACTGGAACATTTTCAAAGTTGGCAACAGACATTAAACCATAGATCTAAGAAGCTCAAAGAATACCAAGAAAAATAAACTTTTAAAACAATCCAAAACACAAAACAACAAACCAAGGCACATCCTGTTTAAATGCTGAAAACTAAAAAGAAAGAGAACATCTTGAGAGGCATCAGAGAAGACCTCTACACAGGAACAAGATAGATAGTAGACTTCTTGTCAGAAACCATGCAAGAAAGATGACAATGAAATGACATCTTTAAAGTGCTGAAGGAAAATCTATATCCAGTGGAAGTAACCTTCAAAAGGGAAAGAAAAATAAAGGCTTCCTCAAACAAAGGGAGAGGAAATAAGCTCCACTTCTTGATTTGAGGAGTGGCACGTGCATATAGGGAGAGAAGAAATTGGTTGGAGGACACCATTGAAGGTAGTTGCAATCATTCACTGCATGCAAAGTAAAGGGTATGCTATTTGGGGAAAGTTCATGTTATCTCCTTAGACCTTTTTTTTTTTTAATTTATAAAATGCTGATATTGGTCGGCATGATTTCTTAAAATTGCAGTATTTACTTTTTTCATAGTAGTTGTACATTGTTCATTCCTTTATCAATCTGGGAATAGGTTTTTTTTGTGTGTGATATATAAAAAAGTCTATTTTAATATATAGTCAATCTAAATAAGTGAATATATTTATAATGTATAAATAATACTATGATATAAATATACAACATGTATTTATGATATAAATAATATTTAATAAATAATAAAATAATATACTATAAATAGATGAATATATTTAAGAAATTTTAGAACGGTTGGCTACATGTAGTGGCTATGGCTGATTACAATTAATCTATGGAGACCTAAACATCTACATGTAAGCTGATGTCTGTACGTTGATAATAAATGTCAATCAGGAGTCAAACTGATTAACAATGGTCAACAAATATAATTTCAATTTCAGAATTATTTTATCTTTTTTTTTTTGCGGTACGCGGGCCTCTCACTGTTGTGGCCTCTCCCGTTGCGGAGCACAGGCTCCGGACGCGCAGGCTCAGCGGCCATGGCTCACGGGCCCAGCCACTCCCCGGCATGTGGGATCTTCCCGGACCGGGGCACGAACCCGTGTCTCCTGCATCGGCAGGTGGACTCTCAACCACTGCGCCACCAGGGAAGCCCTAGTCTGACCATTTTGATCCTGATTACATTAATAGGAAAGCTACCTTTTGAGTTGGAAGGGACTATTCCAATTGTGTCTCAAGAGGGATCCCTATTTTGCTAAACAAAACCTGATCAGTCAACCAGTGTTTACTGAGTACCTTTGTCCCCAGACAAAATACCAGCATACACACTCACAGATACACATTAACTTTCAAATGGATACAGATTGGCGATTTCGGTTTTCTTCCTTTCCCTTATCATTTTGTCTCTGGATTTGGCCCTTGAGTTTGCAGGTTGTATTCCTTTGCTTTGTGCCCCCTCCCCCATGCTTCAAAGTGCACATCTTGCATCAATTGAGTACCTACAGCAAAAGCGGGCAACAGATGTGTGGGCTCTGCTGTATTTCGGTATTGTAATTTCCTATCACTGAAAAAAAATGAGAAACGTCACCAAGGAGTCCAGGGGGATTTCCTGACTAGCAGTGCCTTTGAAGTTGAAGAATATATTTAAGACAGAGGTTTTTAATTGTAAAGAATCTTAATCACGTAGAGAAGTATGCCTTTGAACAGCACATTTACGAGTTCAGGAAGCTCATTTCCATGCAATGATATTCTAATTTTAATGCATTTACTTCTCTTACACTGCATGTGTCTGGCAAGCTACAATTTTGTTTCTTAGTCTTATTTATGACGTTCTGCCAATTAGGCTACTTACCTTAAGCTATTCTATATAGATGTTTTTACTCCCAACACCCATTATTTTAGAGATGCAATTTTAGCCTTTAATTGGAGAAAGCAATATAAAGTGGCTGACACTGAGGTTTCCTGCGTTTATGCTCCTGCCATCTCTGCAGGGGGCTGTTCTCCACTTGAAATGTCTGAGAATTCCCACTAATGTTAATTCTGGGTATAAACTCATCATTCTGGAGGAAAAGAGACTTTACTTCTAAATTCAACTATCCTAATTCCATTTGCTTGAAGTTTGAATAAACTGAACTCATCTTAAGACGGAGATTTTATCACGCAGAAGCTGAAGCAAGAGGATTGAAGGGCTTGTCATCTGTGTGAGACAGGAAAATGACACTGTTCAGAGTTTATGTTAAAAAACACATATTGCGGGGCTTCCCTGGTGGCACAGTGGTTAAGAATTCACCTGTCAATGCAGGGCACATGGGTTCGAGCCCTGGTGCGGGAAGATCCCACACGCCATGGAGCAACGAAGCCCATGCGCCACAACTACTAAGCCTGCGCTCTAGAGCCCGTGAGCCACAACTACTGAGCTCACGTGCCACAACTACTGAAGCCCGCACACCTAGACCCCGTGCTCCGCAACAAGAGAAGCCAGCACAATGAGAAGCCCACGTACCACAATGCAGCGTAGCCCCGCTCGCCGCAACTAGAGAAAGCTCGCGTGCAGCAACGAAGACCCAGTGCAGCCAAAAATACATAAATAAATTTAGAACAAAACAAAACACATATTGCCATAAACATTGCATTGTTTTTCCCAATTAGAAGGCAAGATTGTTTGTGTTCACATTCCTAAGTAGTAAATATATCATAACCAGAAGCATACTTTATGTCTTTGGTTATAGTAACGCGCGCGCACACACACACACACACACACACACACACACACACACGCACACACATCATCCAGGACCATTGAAGCCCAAACAAAATGACATTTATTAGGAAACCACACTCTTCTGAGTTAATTGCATTTCTGAAATGAAATAAATATTTTTAAGTACAGTTTCTTTACTTAAAACACAATCGCTAATTGCAAATGGTTGTGTTGATATCATCAACCTAACCTGAATAAAGTACCTATCATATTAGTAAATATATTAATAATAATTATACATATATATGCATATTAATATATCTTTGGCCCCAGGGTCTCTTAAGATTTGGGTTACAAATTTGGTTTCTAGGTTGCTTATTTTATCCAGTTTTTGTCTTTAATAGTGTCAGTATTGCCACTGATATATTTGGTTTCGATTGAAGGAGATCTGCTTTTTTTTTTTTTTTGCAGTACGCGGGCCTCTCACTGTTGTGTCCTCTCCCGTTGCGGAGCACAGGCTCCGGACGTGCAGGCTCAGCGGCCATGGCTCACGGGCCCAGCATGTGGGATCTTCCCAGACCGGGGCACGAACCCGTGTCCCCTGCATCGGCAGGCGGACTCTCAACCACTGTGCCACCAGGTAAGCCCGAAGATCTGCTTCTTTTATCTTCTTTTATCTTTTTCACATATGGGGTTAAAACCCCTGGATAACCAATAATAGCTCCTCATCACAGAGGAAGTGTGAGGTACGGAAAACTCTAGCAGGTAATGCAAGTCAGTTGAAGTGTCTTAAGAAGACCACAGTGGCAGCCTTACCTTTGGGTAAAGGAAAGCTTGCAGAATCAGATAGGGTGGGAAAACTTGGGGACCTGCTGGAAGCTGGGATTACACAGCACGTTACATGAAACTGAGGAAAAGTCAACTGAATGTAACAAAGAACGGGGGTGACGAGAGTATGTGTGGGCTCTGGTGGGTGTGGTTGTTGGATGGTAGAGATTACGGTTATGGTAAAGCTGATATAGAAAGAGGGTAAGAGGTATAAATAACATGGCAAGTTTTAGTGTCAAGAACATAATTTTTTCCTTAATTAGGAGACTTGTGTGCTAAGCTAGTAGACTTTTAAAAACTAAGAATCATCTGCACTTCCCAAATACACTTTCATCTTTGCTTTAGTGAGAAGCCCACACAAAGGCCTAAAGCAGCTTCATACGCCATCTTCATTTTTTGTGAAAAACAAAGAAGCATATTTAAAAAAATCCCACACTTCATTCATCCAAAAATTTTCTTAGTGTCTAATAAAAAAAGTATTCCCTTTAAAAGGAAGGTTTAAAAATTCTTTTCTTCATACATGTGAGCAATAGCTCCTATGAAAATGAGCTTGCCGAAACTTCTGATTAAAATTACAGACTTTTCCATGACATCTAATTTGACTGTATTTTCCTCATTTTTTTTCAAAAAAAAAAAAGCTTGAAAAGAAAGGCAAACTTGTACTAAGTATTAGCTTTCTCTCAAAGACATCTCAAAAGGCACTATCAGATATAGTCTCTAATGCCTACAAATGTTTCAAGACCATGTAAATCATATCAAAAATAGTGTTTTTCTTTTTAGCAGATTATTTTGAATTTCAGAAAAGAAATAGAAAGTGAAAAAAAAATTCCTCTATTCATAAAGATTAAGGATTAATGTCGGGGCTTCCTTGGTGGTGCAGTAGTTAAGAATCCGCCTGCCAATGCAGGGGACATGGGCTCGAGCCCTGATCCGGGAGGATCCCACATGCCACGGAGCAACTAAGCCCACGTGCCACAACTACTGAAGCCTGAGCACCTAGACCCCATGCTCCGCAACAAGAGAAGCCACCACAATGAGAAGCCTGCACACCGCAACGAAGAGTAGCCCCCGCTCGCCGCAACTAGAGAAAGCCCATGCGCAGCAACAAAGACCCAACACAGCCAAAAATAATAAATTAATTAAATAAATTTAAAAAAAAGAAATTGTAAAAAAAAGGAGTAACGTCAACATTAATACATAAGCATCTTGCTTGTGACAACAGTTAAGGCATATTTTGATATTAAGGCACTATACGAACATTTTACTTAAAAATAGGGCAATTTTTGATTGCAAAGTCTGTGATACCAGCTGCGTGTCCTACAATTCAACTCAATTCTGACACTACCTACTGGAGCTAGTTTCAGATCCCACAGGTTAAGGGCTCAGTCCTACAAAACTGAATTAGTGACTTGGAAATTAAGAAACACACTTCTAAATAATTGTTGGATCAAAGAAGAAGTCAAAATTGAAGTTACAAACTGTTAAGGAAGCAGTGTAAAGAACTGTTAAAATTATCAAGATGCATTTTAAAAAACTGTACAGAGGAAGATATAAAGCCTTAAATGGCTTCATAATTAAAGAAAAATTACTGATTATACAGGTTTTAAGTACCTAGAAAATTAGAAAAACAGCAGCAAGGAAAATGAGAAGAAAACAGGAAAAAGAAATTAATAAAGATAAGAGGCAAAAATAGTTAAAGAGAAAAAAATTATAAAGACCAAAAATCCCAAAAGTTAGTTGTAGGCACAGACCAATAAAACAGAAAACCCCTTCATAAACTTGGTTAAGAAGAACAGGACACAGAGCAAATATATAAAATATTAGAAATAAAGATGACATAACACTGATGTGGAATAAAAATATGATATTATTGCATACAATTACATGACAACAAATTGAAAAACTAGGAAGAAATAAAAGATTACTGAGCAAAATGTGAACTACCAAAATTTTTACAAGAGAAGAAAGAAAATATAAATAGAAGTTGCAATTTAGGTTAATCTCTACTGTTGAAAAAATACCAGGAGTAGTTGGATGGTTTTATAACTAACTTCTAGCTCACCTTTATTTTTCATTTTTTTAAACATCTTTATTGGAGTATAATTTCTTTACAGTGGTGTGTTAGTTTCTGCTATATAACAAAGTGAATCAGCTGTATGTATACATATATCCCCATATCCCCTCCCTCTTGCATCTCCCTCCCACCCTCCCTATCCCACCCCTCTAGGTGGTCACAAAGCACTGAGCTGATCTCCCTGTGCTATGCGGCTGCTTCCCACTAGCTGTCTATTTTACATTTGGTAGTGTATATATGTCCATGCCACTCTCTCACTTCATCCCAGCTTACTCTTTCCCCTCCCCATGTCCTCAAGTCCATTCTCTACATCTGCGTCTTCATTCCTGACCTGCCCCTAAGTTCTTCAGAACCATTTTTTTTTTTCAGATTCCATATATATGTGTTAGCATATGGTATTTGTTTTTCTCTTTCTGACTTACTTCACTCTGTATGACAGTCTCTAGGTCCATCCACCTCACTACAAATAACTCAGTTTTGTTTCTTTTTATGGCTGAGTAATATTCCATTGTATATATGTGCCACATCTTCTTTATCCATTCATCTTTCGATGGACACTTAGGTTGCTTCCATGCCCTGGCTATTGTAAATAGAGCTGCAGTGAACATTGTGGTACATGTCTCTTTTTGAATTATGGTTTTCTCAGGGTATATGCCAAGTACTGGGATTGCTAGGTCATATGGTAGTTCTATTTTAAGTTTTTTAAGGAACCTCCATACTGTTTTCCATAGTGGCTGTATCAATTTACATTCCCACCAACAGTGCAAGAGTGTTCCCTTTTCTCCACACCCTCTCCAGCATTTACTGTTTGTAGCTTTTTTGATGATGGCCATTCTGACTGGTGTCAGATGATATCTCATTGTAGTTTTGATTTGCATTTCTCTAATGATTAGTGATGTTCAGCATTCTTTCATGTGTTTGTTGGCAGTCTGTATATCTTCTTTGGAGAAATGTCTATTTAGGTCTTCTGCCCATTTTTAGATTGGGTTGTTTGTTTTTTTGATATTGAGCTGCACGAGCTGCTTGTATATTTTGGAGATTAATCCTTTGTCAGTTGCTTCATTTGCAAATATTTTCTCCCATTCTGAGGGTTGTCTTGTTTATGGTTTCCTTTGCTGTGCAAAAGCTTTTAAGTTTCATCAGGTCCCATTTTTTTTGTTTGTTTTTATTTCCATTTCTCTGGGAGGTGGGTCTAAAAGGATCTTGCTGTGACTGATGTCATAGAGTGTTCTGCCTGTGTTTTCCTCTAAGAGTTTTATATAGCTCACCTTTATAAACAGATCATTTCATAGCAGATATAATCTATTATATGCAGAATCATTAAACAACAAGGTCCTACTGTGTAGCACAGGGAACTATATTCAATATCCTGTGATAAACTATAATGGAAAAGAAATTAATAAGAATATATATATGTATATCTGAATCACTTTGCTGTGCAGCAGAAATGAACACAATGTTGTAAATCAACTATACTTCAGTAAAATAAAATTTAAAAAATCCCCAGATCCTTTCAATGTTATTTAAACTATTTCAGACCCTAGATTTTTTGAGTTGTCTCCTCACTTATGTTAAAAATGCAGTTTAACTCCTACACTTGTTAAAGAGAACACAAAAAGAGAACTGCTCATCCAGTGCTCTTATGACTATGGATGCAAATTCCTATAACATTAAATAATACCAAGTAGAGTGGATTATGTTGGCACCGTATTTTAAAGAAGAAAAGATGACTTGAACACATACAAGTGTGTGAGGCAAGAATGTAAGAGATGAGAGAAACCTGCCCTAAATCTGCACTGTTGCCAGTTGTTTATGGGGAGCATTTCCCTCCTCTTTTCCTTTTTCACTCCCCTCCCGCATCGTTGGACTCTTACAGTCCACATGTGAACTTGAGCTGGTTTCCGAGCTGTTTTGCACATTGGCTGAAGCCACACCTAAGAAGCTGGAACATACACAGCTTCCTAGGGCTTATCCATTGTTCAAGTGAGAAATTCCTCTGGCAACTGTTGAGGGAACGCGTGAAAGTTAGGGAATGAGATCCTGGAGGTGAAGAGCCCCTCTTCAGAGACCACAGGGTGTCACAAGCAAGGCGGGCTCCCGGATCGTTCTGGGTGACAGAGGTGGCCAGTGTCCTGGAGCTCAGAAGACTTCCTAAAACCCTGGCTCCTCCACGGGGCACCAAGGTTTCTCTCCTTTCTCGCTGATTCTGCAGTCAGAATATCGTGTGTTGTATAACCCATCGCCAAGTATCGTCTTTTTAAAAGTCTGTAGATTTTTCCGTCTAGTACACACCAGTTTTCATAACTTCCCCTTCAGAACTGGCTTTCTGTTATGCCACATCTCTGTGTTTGTATACTTAGTTAAGTGTATATTCACATGTCTGTTAATCAAGGTATGAAGACACTACAAGTCCTTTCTTTTTGGATATCATCAACCTTTTTATTTAAATGCTCTACTGGCAGCTTTGTTATATCAAATGTGAAACTTCTAGTTAAAGGTGGTTCAAGATAGTGGCATGAGGAGGTTTTCCCTTAATCTCTTCAAACTCTCCCCTGTACCCCCACCATTAGGTAGTTAGAGAAAACGCCTACTGCCATGAAGAGAATGAAAGAGAGACATGAATAGGAGAAAAATTTCAACAAACTTTGAAAGATAAAAAGAGAACGGAAGTTTTTTGACAAGGGAAAGAGATTGAGGCTTTGGCAGAGCAGTCAGTGGCGGTAAAGGCGTCGGGACTGAGGAGAGTGGCTTAATTGAGAAGGCTGTCTGCAGAGCAACGTAATGCTTTCTTTTTGCCAAGTCCATTTTTTTGCTTTCCTTATCTGTGTTCTCATAGCTCAGTGTAGGAATCAAGCATCAGCCTCAGTCTAAAAATACCTAAGGATTCTTCTCTAATCAGATATAAGTATCTACACAGGCGGAATTAGAACTTTTGGTGTCAGCCCCCCAGAGTGAAGTTCTCCCATTTTGGCCACTGGAACCTCCACAGCTAAAGACCTGCTACCTGCCTGTTCCTTTTGAAGGCTTCATTTCATTTAGACAAGTCCTGAACACATCCATAAAGTTTCCAGTCAGTGTTCCTATTAGTGAGAGAGGTCAAGTAAGAAAACAGACCCACATACAACCACAGAGGAAACGCACCCCTGCTACAGGCAGAAATTATTCCATTCTCCTGTCTTAAATAGAATGAATATCCAAGGACCGTCAACATCATGAAAGGACAGGCTAAAAGGCAGGGCAAGGTAAAGAAAGAATAAGATTTAAAAAACCAAAAAACAAAAAAACCAAAAACAAAACCCCAAAAACCTGTCTCTAGAAGAAACAAAGAAACTTTAGAGAAAGATTTGAGAAGGTAGTACCCTCAGAGTAGAGGAATAGAATGCTAGGTGAAAAGAACAATCAGGGAACAAATTAGAACATTTATTACATGTATAATCATATGCCAAATGAAAAATTTAAAGAAGGATTAGAATATAAAGGAAGTCTGTTACAACATAGAGAACAAAACAAGGACAGTGAACAAAACAAAGAGACAACAATAACAAAAACAAAACAAAGAGATTGAATACTTGAGATAGATAAGATATACCGAGAATAATTCTAAGAAAGCCAACTCACCTGATAGGAATTCCAGAAAAATAGGGAAACAATTACCAAGTGGAAGGAATTTTAAAGAAATAATGCAAAAAACTGTCCCAGAGATCAGAAGAGACTACTTTTCTGTTTGAGTCTATCAAGTTCCTCCCAAATAATTGAAAGAAGACCCACCTGTAAACATGGTCCTGAATTTTTTTTGTCAGAACACAAAAGAAAGAGAAGATTCCTAAAAACTTCCAGATAGATAAAATAGGTCCTCTGCAAAGGATAGAAAGTCAAATAACATGGAGCTTTCAATCACCAACAGAAATGGTAGGAGAAGAAGGAGCAATGCATTCAAAATTCTAATGGGCAATAATTCTAAACCTAGCATTCTTACACAAACTATCCGTTAAGCAGCGTGGCAAAACAGATACATTTTAGGCACACCAGAACTCAGGAAACTTATATCCCATGCACCCTTTCTAAGGAAGTCATTTCAGATATAATTCAGCAAAATGAGTGTAGATATGAAGTGTTGTCACTTGAATTGTGTGTCTGCCCCCCAGTTTTGTAGTTCTATCCCCCAGTACCTATGAATGTGACCTTACTAGGAAATAAGGTCTTTGCAGTGACCAAGTTAAGATGAGGTCATTAGGGTGGACTCTAATCCTATTATGACTGTGTCCTTCTAAAATAGGAAAATTTGAACACGGAGACAGACAGGCATAGAGGGAAGATGATGTGAAGACACAAGGAGAACACTATCTACAAGCTAAGGAATGTCTAAGTATGCTTGATGAGAGGTGAGAGGCATGAACAGACTTTCCCTCACAAATCTCAGAAGGAGCCAACCTTGCCAACACCTTGGTCTTGGACTCCCAGCCTCCAGAACTATAAGATATTAATACCTTGTTATGGCAGCCCTAGAAAACTAATATACCAAGACAAAAGATTTTTGATAGACAAGATGGTGGAATTCACGTGGAGGCCTTGGAATAACTATTCTAGAATGACAGTTTTCAAGCAGGTCCTTAAACAACCAGTCCATACTGGGAATGAAATCAGAGGACTCCAAGAAGAATGAAGAACAGAACAGAAACAAAACAAAATAACAGATAGCGCCCAAGGGGCTAGATAATGTTAGTGACTTGTGAAGAAAGAGTATATTTCTTCTTTTCACAAAAAATTAGGATCTCCACCAAAAATGGAAAGCAAACCAAAAAACTAACAGACTGTGTAACAAAATCATGGCAGACATGAAGGAAACCAAGAAATATCATGAGTGTCTTTCAGCAGTTGATGGTGTTATGAAACAGAAATCATTGAACCTAGAAGTGGTCCCTGGAGTGTCATGAGGGTTATGAATTTGGACCTAGAGAAAATGAAATGTAATTTCATCACACTCCTTGTTTCTGCAGTGAGGATTATTAAAGTAGTCATATAATATATGCTCTGTTTCTTGATTTTAAGCTTTTAGAAAGAGACTTAAGTGTGGTCACAGAACATAAGGTAAATGTTATCAATCCTAACAATACAAAACTAAAGATACTGCTCAACAGGTAGAAGGTGGAAGGTGGTGAGACGGAGAAAGAAGGGCAGAACTGTTAATAGTCTCATAATATAGTGGGTAGTCAAGAGACATTGCCTAAATTTTCTAAAATAAGAACGAGTAATTTAATTGTATTATTTATTTGTGCAAAAGTTATAAAAAATAACTAAAATTATAACTATCAAAAATGGATCAAATTGATAAAGAACATCTGTGGAAAACCTACAGCTAACATCATACTTAATGATGAGCAACTAGATGTTTCCTCACTAAAATCAGGAATAAGACAAGAATATCGGCTATCACCACTACTATTCTACACTGTATTGGAAGTCTTAGCTAATGCAACAAGACAAGAGAAAGAAATAAAAGATATACAGACTAGGAAAGAAGAAATAAAACTTGTTTATATAGAAATCCCAAAACAATAACAACAAAAACTCCTGGAACTAATAAGTGATTACAGCAAGATGGCAGGTTACTAGGTTAATATATAAAAGTCAATTTCTTTCTGCTATACCACAAATGAACGATTGGAATTTGAAATAAAGAACACAAGACCATGTACATTAGCAACAAACAAACAAACAAAAAGGTATAAATGTAACAAAATACCTATAATATCTATATGAGAAAAAATTTAAAAATCTGATGAAAGAAATCAAAGAAGATCTAAATAAATAGGGAGATATTCCATGTATACGGGTAGAAACACTCAATATTGTCAAGATGTCAGTTCTTCTCAACTTGATCTATAAATTCAACATAATTCCAATCAAAATCTCAGCAAGATAATTTATGAGTATTGAAAACCGATTCTAAAGTGGATCTGGAGAGACAAAAACCCAGAATAGCGAACTCAATATTGAAGGAGAAGAACAAAGTTGGAGAACTGATATAATGCCTGACATTAAGGCTTAGTATAAATCTAGAGTAATCAATACAGTGTGGTCTGGTGAAAGAATAGACAAATAGATCAAGGTAACAGAATAAAGAGTTCAGAAATAGAGCAACACAGATATAATCAGCTGATATTTGAAAAACGAGCAAAGACAGTTTAATGGAGAAAGGACAATGTGTTAAACAAATTGCACTGGAACACCTGGACATCTACATGCAAAAAAAAAAAATAAATCTAGACACAGACCTTTCACTTTTCACACAGATTAACCCATGGATCATAGACCTAAAAGTAAAATGAAAAACTATATAAACCTCTGAGAAGATAACATAGGAAAAATCTAGGTGACTTTAGGTTTGGTGATGATAAATACAAACATTTTTAGATACAACACCAAAAGTATGCTCCATGAAAGAAAAAATTGACAAGTTGCACTTTATTAAAGTTAAAACCTTCTGCTCTTCAAAAGGACCATGTCAAGAGGTTCAGAAGACAAGCCACAGACTGGGAGAAAATATTTACAAAAGACACATCTGATGAGGAACTACTATAGAAAATATACAAAGAACTCAAAACTCTATGCATACTCTTAACATATGATTCGGTAATCACATTCCTTCATATTTACCCAAATGAGTTGAAAACTTATGTCCACACAAAAACCTGCATGTGAATGTTTTTAGCAGCTTTATTTATAATTGTCAAAACTTGGAAGCATCCAAGATGTCCTTCCACAGGTAAATGGATAAAAAGACTGGTATATCCAGACAACGAAATTTTATTCAGTGACAAAAAGGAACGAGCCATCAAGCCACGAAAAGACGTGGAGGAACCTTAAATGCATATTCTGAGTTAAAGAAGGCAATCTGAAAAGACTACGTACTGTATAATTTCAACTATATGACATTATGTAAAAGGTAAAATTATGGAGACAGGTACAAGATCAGTGATTACCAGGGTCTTTTGGGGAGGGAGGGAGGGGGATGAACAGGTAGAGTACAGGGGATTTTTAGGGTGGTGAAACTATTCTGTATGATACTGTAATGGTGGATATAATGTCATACGTTTATTAAAACTTACAGAATGTGCAGCACAGGAATGAACCTTAAAGTAAACCATGGACTTTCATTAATAATAAAATATACATATTGGCTAATTAGCTGTAACAAATGTGTCACACTAATGCACAATGTTAACAATAGGGGAAACTGGTGGACGGGATGGGTAGAGTATAAGAGGATTCATGGGAATTCTCTGTACATTCCGCTTAATTTTCTTATAAACTTAAAACCACTTAAAAATATTAAAAGCCCAATAATTTTTAAAAATAGTTACAAAAAGCTATTTCACAATGTTCTATTTTTATATTTATGTGAGTCCAGAAGTATTCCAGCAAAAATGAAATTCTTCTCCACCACTAAGAGTAGCCTAATACATTCTATGTGAGTTTTCAGTTAACTGGCTTTCCTGCTTTGGGAGTTATCACATACTTCTTTCCCTGCTTTCTGTGATTGGTTTGGGAAGAGTATTAGATGGATTTGATTATGTGGTTGGGACATTTCAGGTGAGATGAATGATACTTGTTCTTTGAAAATACAAAAAAATAAATTTAATATTTGTAGTTTTTTCTTATCCTCCAAAGGCTCACAATCTGTAGTGAGGCTCCTTTACATACAGAAAATTTTTCTCTGAGGAATTAAAAGTGTATCTATGTTGGCTTCTCCTAATGAAGAAAAGTTATAGGATAAACAAAAAGCCGAGTCAGACTTGTCTTTGTTTAGAAATAGAATGATTAAGCTCTGGGAGACCAACAGAGTTTCAATGCATTATATTCCGCCATTCAATAATTCATATATTCAATCAGCAAATATTCATCTAACTACACTTACTGGCCAGATTTTGAAGAGGCTCTGGGGCTACATGGGTGGCATGGTCTTATTCTTCAAGGCACTGTGGTCTGGTACAGAATTCCATTAATTGATCTGTCAGTTTTGATAAAGTCTAATCAGCGATATGATAGAGAGGAAGAAGTGTTCCCTGGAGCTTGGCACTGTAAGAATACTGAAAGTAATCTAGTGTGGCTTGGGTGCATTTTGTAAAGGCGGGTGTGGCAGGGAAATGAAGCCAGAGAGGCTGAGCCCTAAATGACATTTGCCTTTATCCAAATTTGAAGCAGGATCAGACCCCTCTTCAGTCCTAAGAAAAACTCTCTTGACCTCTTCTGTTATTCCTGATGACCATGGAAGCAGTTCCTCAAGGGCTTAGACCAACCTCATACAGGAACACTCTAGGACTGCCTCACCCTTCTTGTTTCCTGACCTGAATCTTCTCTGTGAAAACCTCTAGGCACTCATGCATGGGCAGCCGGGAAGTACAGGGACCAATCAATGCCCTGTGGGACAATCCTTGACTAACTGGGAATAAGCTCTGATGAATAAATGCTTCCCTCTTTCTCCCCTCAGGTGGACAGTTCTGAGATGTATTTCACAAGCCTTCACAGTAGGTCCTGTAGGATAGAACATCCAGTTTCCCACAGGGATGGCCAAGTCTATTATGCATCCCTGTGTTGGTTTTCCCTCCTTCTCTCTTCCTTCCACTCACTTGTGCTCCCTAGGAATACATTGCCATATATATTATTTTTATATTAGCTTTTGTCTCACTCTCTGCCTTCTGAGGAAACCAGGTTAAGACAAGCAGGGAATGATATATTTTAGGTATTGTGTGTACACACACACACACACACCCTAGTGATAACCCGGGAGAACATAGTAGAGAGTGTTAATATAGGAGATAAGGCAACCAAGTAGAAGACTGAGGTAGTGATATGGGTGAGATATGAGAGTGGCTTGAACTTGGGTAGTGACAGTGGTGATGAAGAGAAGTGGGAAGATTTGAGAGTTTTAGAGATAGAATAGCAGCTAATAAGATTTAGGGGGTAAGATAGAAGAGTCAAGAATGATTCCTAGGTAATTGTTGGTACCCTTTATTGAGTTAGAGTGTAGAGAAGAGAGAACAGGGTTGGTGGGAGAAATGATGATTTCTATTTTAGACATGCTCTGTTGTAGATTTTTATGGTATAGTCAAGAGGAAATAGCCCTGGTGGTTGATAATGAGCTTCTGAAGCCCAGGAGAGAGAACTGAGGTGGAGGAAGAGATGTAGCTGTCATGAGCGTGCAAATAGCCTTTTGAAGCCATGAACCAGGGAAAGTGAGTATGAAGAAGACCTAGGATCAAACTGTAAAGAACACCAACTTTTAGAAATGGGCCAAGAAAGAGAACTTGGCAAGGAAAGGAGAGACGGATAAAAGAAAAACTAGAACAATGGTGTCAGAGAAGGCAAAGAGAGAGAGAGCTTTCCTAGGATGAGAGATAGTCAATGCAATGCTACAGGAAGGTCAAATAAGACAAGAAATGAAAAACACCCACTGGAATTAGAAACATAAAGACATTGGTGATGTTTTCTAGATCAGTTTCACTGCAGGAATGGGAAAATAGTCATATTAAAGGCGTTTGAGAAAAGACTGTGAGATAAAGAAATAAGGACAACATGTTAGTTTTTTATTGCTATGGTAACAGATTACCATAAACCTAGTGGCTTAAAACAAAACACAATGATTTTCTTATAGTTCTGTGGGTTATGTGAGCAATATGCATCTTACTGGGCTAAAATCAAGGTCTCAACAGGACTGTGTTCCTTGTGGCGGGCTCCAGAGATTCAGCTTCTTTGAGTTTTTTAACTTCTAGTGGCTGCCCACGTTCCTTGGCTTGTGGCCCCCTTTCTCCATCTTCAAAATCAGCAGTGTTTCAACTCTCTGACCATTCTTCCTTAATCACATCTCCCTCTGTGCTCAACCCTGGAAAGATTCTCTACTTTTAGGGGTTCAAGTGATTAGACTGTGACTGCCTGTATAATCCAGGAGACTCTCTCCATCGCAAGGTCCTTTGCTTAATCATATCTGCATGAGATTACCTTTTGCTATGTAAAGTACCATATTCATAATTTTGTGGATTAGGACATGGGTATTTTGGGGGGACCATTATTCTGCCTACCACAGGCAATGAGTAGAACTCTTTAGAAATTTTTATAGGGAGCAGGGAAATAGGGTGTGCTTGAGGTATGTGAGGTTGGGGAGGATTTTTAAAGGAAGTGACAGGAACGGAAGCAGGCAGATGGTACATTCCAAGGATGACATCCTTCCGAGACCAGTCAGAGTCAAAAACTGGCTGTTTGTTTTACTGGGTTACCTGTAGGTTAAGTTTCTGTCATGGGAAAGTGATTATGCATTACATGTTAGATTATGGCCATGAGGATGATTTGGGGTTAATCAAGATAGTATTGAAATGAACTTTAAGAACTTTAGAGTCTTGCTAAAGTAATCCTAGCCAAACATTTATTTAGTTTGCTATGCCATAAACGTTGTTTCTAAAATTAAAATATGGCTTATGAAAACTGTATTTTGTCCTTTTAGGCAATACATATTCTAAAATCTTTTATTGAATGATAGAATTAATTACATGTTCCAGTATACCCTGTACTTCTGATGACTAAATTGCAACCAAAATTAAGTGGAAGTAACTGAGGGATTAAGCATGAAGTATAAACTAAATTAAGAAATATTTTTAGACTTCTTGTCCAGGACTCTTAATTGTACATTATTATAGCTCTAATGTGTCCATGATGTTTTTTATGCTAGTGTAGTCTATAGTCTACCAGAAGCCAGAGTCGTCAAGGAAATGCCAGAATCAATTTTACTTGTAAACAAAGAACCGTCTGATGCGTAGAGTTCTCAGTGTAACAAGATTGCCATGACATCAATCAACCTTTCCATTTTTTTTCAGTGTTGCTATCTTTTAATGAACTTCAGCATCAAATTTGACCTATTACTTTACCTGGGCCAATACTAGTATTGAAAGGGCAAGGAGGCTAAAATGACCTCTATCTGAAATATGACCCTCTTCCTGCAAAGAGATGGCCTTAGATTTTCTTTTAGTGCAGGAGTTGCCCTGCTCTGGGCCTGACCAAAGGAAAGCTACTGTGTACTGTGTTTTGGCTCTTTGAACCGAATGATAATAGATTCTAACCATACCACTGCATGCATATGAAATAAATTTAATGGCAGAGCTAGTTTACTAGTCAGCCTTTTTTCTCTATCTTTTTTTCTGGCATTTCCTTTTTATGGGATGCTTCAACCTCATTAGTATTTCAGGAAAACACTGGACCCTGTCCATCATGTTGGTTGTTGCTTTCCTTTTCCTGGCAGACGGAGCCTAAAGTTTCAATAGAGGAAGCAGGGAGGGATACAACACATTCAGAGTTTATGAAAGATCTTACTTACCATCAAAGTGAAGGTTTCCAGATACTCTCACTCTGTTTTCTTATGATCTTAAGTCTTTGATGAGGAATTAAGGACTGCAGCCAGGGCTACAGAAGACAGGGAGAGGTGCGTGGCAGAAGGCACTACACAGTGTCCTGAAGCTGTTCATTAATTATAAATAATGTTGCGGACTGAGCAGAAGCTATTAATATCTTAATAATTTCTACGTGAGCACTTCTGAGAGAAATCTGAATCTGTACACTTAAATGAATATTTTCCTGCTAGCTTCCATTGCCTTTTTTTTTTTTATGAAGCATTCTCTAGTGGGTTGTGTATAGACTTTTTTTTTTGATGGAAGAAAATTGCATAAACAGTTCTTCAACTTGGGACAGTTGGTAAGAGAGAAATATTATTTTATCTAGAAGAACTCCTGATGGAAAACATGATTTATTTACTTAACTTTTTACGTTAGAGAAGGCTGCAGACTAGGGGGGAGGAAATGTATTCATTCCTTGCTGCCTGTAGTACATGGTGAAAAGGTTCAGTCCTGTCTCATTTTCCCCTTCATTACTGGGTGTGTGTTTCCTAAGTCTTCTGTTGGTTTCTTTTGTTTGTTGTTTACTAGGTGCTGTGAGGTCTGCTCTTTAATGTGCCTCATCCTGTTCTTCTGCCACAGGGTGTGAAGACATTTACTGATTTGTCCTCTGCTCATGCTACCTCTAAACAGCCATGCGCAAAAGAAAGAGGAAAATTGCATCTTGTTCGTCAGCTCCTCACACATCATTCAAAAACTGTGCCCTTCATATAAGAAAAGTACAGTCCCTCTTTATTTCATTACAGAGAGGTATAGCGATTCATCACAAACCACGCTCAGAAAAGACATCATCTGGAAACCTGATAATTATTTTGACGTGAATAACGGGGAAAGCATCGTAATTTTTTTGTCTTGTTAATGCTTCTAACTATCGGCACAAATGAACATGCCACTTTCTGCATCATAACCTCACTCTTCCATTTATTTAAATGTCACTAGGGTGAACTTTCCTACTTAAAGTTGTTCTAAGTAGGAAAAAATGACTCTGAAAGATATACATGGTTAATATCAAGACAAAGATATATATGGATTGTTTTGCTTGCTTGTTAAATTAATTGGGAATATTCAGTGCTCATTAGGCCCTGGCTCTGTTTCCAAGTAAAAAAAGGCAATAAACAGAAACATTAAAATCAGGACACGCTCTGTGTTACCATTTTCAAATCCTAAGACTCTACATCTATATCTACATCTATGTATTTGTATCTATATCTGCATCTATATATCTTTTGATGAGCATTCAGTAGCAGCTTTGTCTTTTCAATTAGTGACACTGTCTTAAATCCTAGCAGCTCAGAAACAAAACTGGCACAAATATTCTTGCCTCTGGTTGAATTTACATTCTATCTTGATGTTGAAAAAAAGTTACAGACATGCAAAACCTCTCCCTCCAAAACAGCACTGTGCAAGGATGATGCTTATTGTATCTGGAGTTTATTGTATGGGCCAGGCTGTCTCTTTCCCATAGTGTCTTCATTTATTATGCTAATTGACTTTCCAAGTGCAGGCAGGAGGGTATCCGCCTTGTGAAATATTCTCAGCTGGCGGGGGGTGGGGTGTGTGTGTGGGGGGGGTTAAAAGCAAACCTGTTTTGTGCCTGAATAAAACCAAAAATCAGTGTGCTTCTTTTCAAAGACGGGAGGGTCAATACCATGGTTGTTTTTGCTCCCATGAGTTATGTAACCGTGGAGATTTGTTTCTTTGCTTTCGGGATTTGTACAGAACACATGAAAGCTAAACAATAGGCGGGAGTCACAGGAGCAACCCTCGAGCTGTGTCTTGGAGTCTGTCCTCCTAGGTTTGGGAATCTCCAATTCCATCTCCAGCGCTGACTGTGCGTGTGCCATGTGTGTGCGTGTGCGTGTGTGTGTTTAGTTAGCTGGCACGCAACACACTTCCCCAGGGTTGTGCTTCCTTTTTCCTGAGATTTGGCGAAGGGTAAAGGGTCGGAATCACATGGATACAAAGCATTTGATTAACGTCCAAGTCACCGCTGGGGCTGCCGGAGCCGCCTCCCCTCCAGCCCCGGCAGTGCGAGGCCAGAGCCGCGGGGCGCGGTGCGCAGGTCCCGGGCGGGAGCCCCATCCCCCGGGAGGGAGTGGCCTCGGCACAGCCCCCAGTCTCCCGCGCCCGACTCCCGGCGAGCGCCCCCTCCTCCGCCCCTGCCCCGGCCTCTCCACGGCGCGTAAAGTCGCCCGGCCCACCTCAGACCCGGCGGAGGCGGCAACTTTCCCTGCCGGCCGCGCGGGGCCGGGGCAGCGGCGGGCGCGCGGGGCAGCGGCGGGCTGCACGGCGCCCACCATGGGCGACGAGAGCCGCGGGGACGGCCGCGCCGAGAGCGCCCGGGACCTGGAGAAGCAGCTCCGCCTGCGCGTGTGCGTGCTCAGCGAGCTGCAGAAGACCGAGCGCGACTACGTGGGCACGCTGGAGTTCCTGGTGTCGGTGAGGGGCCCTCGGCGACACGGGGCGCGGGCGGCTCGCGCGGCATTGTCTGCGCGGGGACCGGGGACCCGTCCGGGCATCGCGGGCACCCGAATCCGCGCGCCGACGCTGGGTCCCCGGGGGCGGGAGTCATTTTCAATGCCTGGAGACGCGCCGAGTGGCCGGGGCGAAAAGTTAGCTCGCGTGGGAGAAGGCTGTGTCTCAGGGAATCCCTGCTGCCCCGTCTCTCCTCACTCTTCTCTATCCCCCTCCCTGGTCTGCTCGAGTGCGTTGTGTAATTTTTTTATTTTTATTTTTTCCCTTGTCTTCCTTCCCGGGGATTTTGTTTGAAGACTCTTGCAGGGTGGTTAAAAGTCTGTCTGCTACATTGAGGTACCTACAGGTAAAAAAAAAATATCCTGATTCTTCTGGAGCTTGAGTTCATAATTCAGATTACATGGCAGTGAAGTCCCTTTAGTTATAATAATCTTTGGAGCATAGGATTCTGGTGAGGGGTACGGAGGGCAGCGGGGTTATGACGTCCAGCAGCTGTTGGATATGAAAGCCACGTGTAGTGCTCACCGCATCCTCGCCCTACTGTCTGCTCCCCCCACCCCAACCCCGGGGTTTAAATCTGCTGTTTAAATCCCCCGCCCCCGTGGGTTCAGCTCCCGGGTCCCGTGTTCACACTGAGCCCAGGAAAGCAGCAGAATAAAACTCCCATCCAGCAACTTAAAGCTTTCGTAGAACTCGCAGGAACTTTGTTTCAGAGTTTCAGCTTGACTCACTGGAAGTCTGCATTGAAAATATTTCATTCATGTGAGGGCCAGGAGGGGCAAAACTGAGTGAAGGAAACTTCTTAGACGTCACTCAAAAGTTGAATTTTTTCTGTTCGCCGCTGCAAAGACAGAATCTGAGGGTTGGTTCCTCTCTGCCCAGATGCGCGGGAGAGCATCATTCAGAGACTGAGGACCTTTAGCCTTTGCTAAAATCTCCCTCAAATCTTCTAACTTCCTCTTTCCACCACCCTATTCCATACCCCCTTGGTCTGAAGGGGAATGTCTCAAAGGCCAGACTTCCTGCTCAGCTTTGTAAAAGAGGTGAGCTGTCTGCTGAAACTCATGAAATTCCCTCCTTGGCTCAGGCAAGAAGGAAAGAACACTGTCTCGAGGGATGTGAGATGCACAGGTTGGCTTCTGGTTGACATCTCAGATTAAAATCAATATACTTGAGCCCCCAGGGGCCACATTCTTTGGAAAGGTATGGGTGTTTGAGAATATACTGGTAATTGGTGATAAATAGAATTGTTGTACACTTCCATGCAGCAATGTCAAAAAAGCATGTTTTTAAGGAAATGTGACTTTTCATAGCGTCAGATTTGGCTTTCATGAAACTTTGTTGGTGACCAAGTCCTTTGGCTTTTGAAGAATCTGGGTGACTCTTCAAGTTGCATTAGTTACTCCTTTCAGGAGGCGTATGAAAAAATACTGAGCAAAAAAAGTCCTAATTTACAGAAATAGACAGCTAACCTAACCTGCCTTAAAAACCAATTTGTTGATCTTTATTTAAAACATCAGTTTTTCCTCTGATCTTAACACCTGATTATTAAAATTGATAATGTAATTCTGTATAGAGTTAAGTCAGAAATTATGGGAGGTATAAAATAAATTGCATTTTACTCTTTACAAGAAGCTCATTTTATGATTTCATTCTTATCTCATTCAGAAATTATGGACTCTTCCACTTTTCCTTTTCTTTATTTGCTATTTTTTGTGTACACGTTCACACACACACACAAACACTAATTGGCCTGAAAGTCTTCCGAAACAAGGGTTAACCCTGACTTCCTTTTAGTCTTATAAACGTTCAGAGTCTAAGATCTACTTATAATACATTATTAGATTTTCTTTTTTGGGTATTATTTATAGCAACATTTCATTCTCACTTATTTTATGTGGTTACCTTCAGTGGATAGAGTCAATGTAGTTTTAATTTTATCCTGAACTGATATGCACCAAGAGCTTTAAGAATATTCAAACCCTTTTGTCTGGTAATTCCTTTCCTAGGAATCCATCCTAAGGGAATGGTCAGAAATGCAGACAAACAAAATAAGTTTTTTTTTAAAAAAATACCTGTAGTATTAAATAAGTGCAGTGGTAAATTTGCTGCAAAAATTGGATAATGAATTCCTAAGTCAAATTTAAATATTTGTTAGATTAGTCATTGTTTTTGATTTCTGCCAGTGCTTCAAGTCATCAGTATGGGTGAAGGTAATTCTTATCTTTATTACAGAGATGAAAAAACATATTTTTGGTTTTACTGAGAACCTATTTTTACTTACAGGCCCATAAAGAAGCAAACAGTTTGTATTATTGCTCTTGATTAAATGATCATGTGGCCTGAGGGGAAAACTTTTTTTTTTAATAAGATGCCTTCTCTTCTCATTTCCAACTTTTGGCCTTTTAAAGAGAGAGCACCTCCCCCCTCATCCCCCGACCCCCAGATAGTCCATGAATGTTGCCTTTTTCCTCCCCCAGATGCATCAATATGTATGATCTATATGCACCTTCTCTCTAGTCACCACCCAGGCACACACTTCTAGATTGAACAAGGCTCTGACCTTGAAGCTGCTGTCATTTAGAGTGGTGCACTCTTCCCATGTGCCAGCCTTTCTCAGGCCTCTTGTGCGGTATGCAGGATCTTAATTCTCCAACCAGGGATCAAATCCGTGTCCCCTGCATTGGAAGCTTGGAGTCTTAACCACTGGACCTCCAGGGAAGTCCCTCAGCCCTCTTCTTCTGCTCCTCTGTAGCGCATAGCAATCTGCTGGATTCCTACTGGCATTTCAAGGCTCTTCATCTCCTTCAGTAGAACTTTCATGATCCCATCCTCCCTCCTGCCCAGGCTGGGGTGCTCACTGCTCAGTACCCACTCTTCCCTGTAGTCACTGCTTCCATGGCACCAAAGCAGGCATAGGCAGGATTTGTCTCCTTTTGTCTCATTCTTCTAGAATGGAAGCTTCTTGAGGACAGGGCCACATTTTACTCGTCTGTGTTTCCCTGGACTTTTGTGTAGTGCTTGTGACACTGTAAGTACTCAAGAAATGCTTACTGAACGAAGGAATGGAGGAATCAGTGAATTCATCCATCTTCTAAACCTCCCACCCATTTTTAAGGACAGTTCCTCAATGATCCGTAAATTTCTGATTTTGTTTTTTTTCCATTGGGTCTGTATAGACAGTGGAAGTTACTTAAGTTTCACTCAGGCACATATGTATTATGTAATAAGAAGCTTTAAATTCAACATGTAGTACCTGCATAGAGCCTGTGCTCCGCAACAAGAGAAGCCACCGCAGTGAGAAGGCCACGCACCGCAACGAAGAGTAGCCCCTGCTCACTGCAGCTAGAGAAAAGCCCGCGCGCAGCAGCGAAGACCCAATGCAGCCAAAAATGAATAAATAAAATAAATTTATTTAAAAAAAAGAGAAACATGATTTAAATCTGGCATCGAGGTATTAAAGACATTGTAACACACTATTACTTCAGTTCATTGTAGTCTAAATTTTCATTTGGGACCATGGACATTATCTGGATTCATTATTTTTAGGTTGTAGATAAAATGGTAGACAGTGATGGAATTTGTTTATGTTCTTGTTTTGCTTGGGAAATGAAATTCTTCATTAGAGTACTCGAAAACATTTTTTCACAAAGAAATGATTTTATGGACCTAATTTCCAGTATTTGATGTCCAGAGTCTGGACAGTCGTAGGTGGTAACTGGTTTTCTGGAGAAAAGGCCAACCAGGGCTGATTTCAAGGTTGCATCTTATACAGTCGCACAGGGCTACCCACTCTGAAGGACCTCAAGCTTAGTTTGATGCTCTGCCATCACTGTCTTGCAATTCTTGCTCATTTTATCTTTGAACTTGGGCTTGGGCTTTGCAAGTGAAGTCCAGTGGGACAACAGGGTGTGAGCAGAGCAGATACACAAAAGAAAAAAAACCCAGCTTTACACCTCAGTACCTTTAATAGCACTTTTGGTCTTGCCTTTTGAATAAAAGGTCTCACGTTTGAATTTTGCACCAGGCCTGGAAGATTGTGTAGACACATTTCACTGTGGCAAGTGCCGTTGAGGCAGGGTGATCATGTAATTTTTATTTAAACTGGGACACTTCTGAGGGTGCAAGGGTGTGCTATTAATAATTACACAGGGAAACAGATGTAAACTGGGATTGTTCCTGGCAAATCAGAAAGCATGGTTATTCCCTGTTATGGGCACATTAAGACAAAAACTTTGAGCTATGTGTCTTGTAAGCAAAAAATTGAGAAATTTGTTACCTGTCTGAGCTTTGACCTCAGATACCCCAGAATCTTGAGTCCTGTCTCTAATTGCTATACAGAGCCACAGGTGTTGGCCATGCCGAGTGTCTGAGTTTTGTCTCTATTATATTCTCCTCTGCCCTTTTTCTGTGTCTCTGAGTCTCTGCTTCTTCTCCGTGTGTTTCCCTTTGGTCAGTTTGGCCCTTCCCATGGTAATCTTGGCTTCAAGACAGTGACAGCAGGTTGCATGCCATGTGACGACAGCCAGAGTTAGTACGGTGCTTTACAGTGTATACTGAGCAACTGCATATTTCTTATCTGACTTGGCTTCATGTATGTGCATCTCTTATCTCTTTCAGAGGGTACTCCTGAGAGCTTCTGAGTTCTGGGGTTCGGCTTCAGGGGTCCTCACAAAAGGTCGGAGGAGCTGAGCTGTGTGGCTTCAGGCCGTCCACCCTGGCATCTTCCAGCACAGCCCCACCTTCTGATTTGTGTTATTGTTTAAACAGTTAGAAAAACCCCTCCTCTGTATGGTAAACTCTGAGAGAATAGGGATGCATTTACTTCCTCTGTACGCTTTTCTTGGCCTCATCACGGTGCTTTGTAAATAGCAGGTGCTCAAGAAAACAAACGGACAAATAAAGCAGGAGCAAACAAACGGGTTCGAATGAATCCAAAAACAGCTGCTTTCAGTCATGATCCGACGTTTCTAGGGAAAGATAAATAGATTCAACACATTATGCTTAGGCTTATGTTATGGGTTGATCTGTATCCCCCTCAAAGTCATACGTTGCAGGGCGAACCTTCAGTCTCCAAATAAGCACAATGCCGTGTGGGAGGTGAAATGATAGAGTAATAAGCAAAGTGTCAGGGAGGCATCAAGGGCCGCCCTCAGCCTGGGGTCGAGGGAAGTTTGGGGAAGAGGTGATAATAGAGCTGGCTCCTGAGGGACGAGGAGGAATGTGCCAGACTCGGAGGAGAATGATCCCCCCTGAGAGCGTAACCGCGTTGAGGGTGACCATGGTACAGCAGCCCGGGGGTGCTGGCATGCCCTGACATGCTCCAGACGCTGAAACATTCTTCATTAATGGGGATAAACACTTCTGTATGCTTTTCGGCTCTTGGTAGGAGATAAGGTAAGTTCAGGCCAGTTTGAGAAGAGTTCCATTCTTAAGAATTCTGACTTCAACTAAAGCCAATGGGAAATCAGTTGTGAGGGGACGCTTGCTCTCTTATTAATAATAAACAAGTCTGAGGGCTTCCCTGGTGGCGCAGTGGTTGAGAATGTGCTTGCCGATGCAGGGGACACGGGTTCGAGCCCTGGTCCGGGAAGATCCCACATGCTGCGGAGCAACTAAGCCCGTGCACCACAACTACCGAGCCTGCACTCTAGAGCCGCGAGCTGCAACTACTGAGCCCGCAAGCCACAACTCCTGAAGCCCGCGTGCCTAGAGCCCACGCTCAACAAGAGAAGCCACTGCAGTGAGAAGCCCGCGCACTGCAATGAAGAGTCACCCCCACTCGCCGCAACCAGAGAGGAGCCTACGTGCAGCAACAAAGACCCAGTGCAGCCAAAAAACAAGTAATAATAATAAACAAGTCTGAGACCTCCAAGGTTGGCACTGGGAAGGGGGTCTCTCACGGGAAGAAGTTGCCAGGCCAAGATTCCCTGAATCTGTGTCTTTGCATTTGGCCTTGGGATTCCTTCTGCTCGTTCTCTATTTCCACCACCTCCCTGGCCCTCAGCCTACACTGCCTATTTGGTCATCCACATGCTCATCTTAATCTGGGACAGGTTATAACCTTCAAAAAGTTGTTACTGTTTACTAAAGGGGAGCACAGACCAGTAATCCCGGAAACGACACAAAACACAAACATCGTCTAGTTGTGTAACACAGATTTCTGCTCCTGACAAAGTGATCTTGCTCTCAGGGTCTGCAGACCCTGCCCTGTTTTTATCCTAAGCCTTAAGACAGCTCCTGTTTGATCCCCCTGACTGGGCACTACTCCTGGGCTGACTTGACGGGGTTCTGTTTTTCTAGTCGTTAGCCTGAGTGTGTATTCATGAGGGTGGTGTCAGGAAGCAGCCCTTAAGATGCCTTGACTCTTGTAGTAAACATACTGTGAATTAAATGGGGCTCTTGGCATAATTCTGATGTTTGGAGTGTTAATCATGTGGCTAGAACTGACTCTCTGTACAGAGGGATGTGTCTTTAGTCTTAAGGTTTCATCTGCATAATTATACTGTGTTATAATTTGATGACATTAAAATGAGTAGTCTTTATTGAGATTAGTTATGTTTCTTGGCAAGAGAATTCTGTCAGCAGGGTTGAGGAGCAAAAGTTGAAGTCTGGTTACCCATTAGGAGTTTCTGCCATTTCACTGGTCCAGGTAGGAACTGTGGAATGTTTGATCTAAGGTAGAAACGATGATGAAGATAAAGAACTAAACCCAAAGAAAACGCAAACAAAATCAAACCAAACCACAAAACGTCAACACCCAACAACCACGAGACATTTCTTGGGTAGAACCTTTAGCATTTACGTTCACTCAGAAGTGGAGGTTTAAGTAGAATGGAGAACATTAGGGTGGCCTCTAGTTTGAAGATAGGATGGGGTGTGTCATTAATTCAGAAATGGAATGCAAGGGGCAGAACAGTGCGGAGAGGAGGAGAAGAGTGAATTTGGTTTTCAACTTGCTGAGCTGCAAATTCTGCTGTGATTTTTGAAGATAATAATTTGGAACTTAGGCAAGAATTTAGAGACCTACAAAGTATTGATAACTAATCATATATATTGAAGCCATCAGGTAGATGAGATGGCACAAGGGGAGCAATTCAGGGAAGAAAACATGCTAACCAAGAGTAGGATGTAGGGAGCTGATATTTAAAGTTTAGGGGAAGAGGAAAGTGCCCTGGTGACTTGAACTGAGCTGTCAAAGGTTGAAGCAAAGAACCAGGAGAGAGTGATCTCCTGAAAGCCAAGGAAGGATCTAGTTGCCAGAGGAAAGGTTTCTTTCAACTCTCAGAGTTTTACAGAAGTAGGTAGTATGAAGACTGAAGAGGCCACTGGATTTGGCAGTTAGAACATCATTAGGGTTTTGGCTTCAGGAGCATGTGTGAGCAGAAGCCTAAGAATGAGCTGGAAGACATGACATGAGTGGAAGCTGAGGAGATGAAGACGAATGGAAAAGCTATTCAAGGAGGTTGGTGATAAATGCAAGGGGAGAAATAGGTTATTAACATAAAGGGATAATTTTTGTCTAGGGATGTTTGAGGGAGATGAGTATAGCCAAGGAGAAGGAGACGATAGATAAATACAGGGAACTAAAGCAGCTGTAGCAGAGCATTGTGGAAGTCAGATGAATCTTCTGGTAAATCAAGAGTCCCCGTGGCACTGGGAGGTAAGGAAGGCACTTGGTATGTCCCGTGGTATGCCATGGAACATACCCACAGAAAAATGTCATGACAGAGCCTAAGAGCAAGCAAGCTGTCTCTCGTATATTTTTAAAATTCCGCTTCTCCTTTAGTCTAGCGCTTTCGGAGACTACTGGGGTGGCCTTTGCATCCCCCTGTGACAGCTCACCAGCGGTTCTCTGTCCTGCCTTGGGACAGTGGGGTGAAGAGCACGGTATAGAGCATGGGTTTAGGTTAGGGGGCCTGATGACCCAGGGTTGAAGTCTTGGCTCTGAAATTTACGAACAGTGTAGCTTTGGGCACCTCACTTAGCCTCTTTGTGCCTCCTTGCATATTTGGAAAACACATTCGATACTATCTCACAGGGCTGGCCTAAAATTAAATCAGCTTCTGTAGGTGAACTGTGAAGTGTGAAATGTGACTTTTTAAAATGCAACATACAAATTTAGAAGTCAGAAGAGGGAAGTAAGTTCCCCTGATTTATTATTACCTCTGTTATGACTAGGTTCAAATCTTGGAAATAATGACATAATCATTTTTTAAAATCATGACACAAATTGTATTAAATTTATGCATTACATTTAATGCACATAGCAATCATTGTGCACACTTTTAAACAAGAAACACTGGTTTATCTGATAGCATTTTAGTCTGATTACATTTTTTCTTAGTACTTGTCTTTTGAGTGTTCTTTTACTCCATACCTGGCATTATATTTTAATACCAAATAAGATTGTTATGCTTGAGTTTGGGGTATAACCTATTTGACCTAAAAATTGTTGTTCTTGTTTTTATTAATTCTTTAAAAATCTTATTTATAATATTTACTTTTCATAACAGATGCATTTTTATTATTCTCAACTTAGTAAATGTTTCTTTGCTTGAAAGTGTGGTTGGGTCACTTTTCCTATGGTTTTGAGTGAAATCATTCAAATCCTGACACATCTAATAAAAACATTTTTTCCCTAATTTTTTCCCCATTCTCATGAACTATTGCATTTGATCCATGAGTTCAGTGATTGTGATTTTAAGAAAATTGATACGTTGAGGTTCTGATATTTAAACACTTCTGATTAGTATAGATGATTTCAGACTTTGAATCTGTGAATAATTAGTTTTTTAATTCTAGCCTTGCCGTATAGCTAAGTATAGTGTACAAAAAAGGACCTATCTCATTGGAGAATATCTAAGCCCAAGGGACATTATGTTCTGTCGTTAATGCTAAATGCATATTTTCCATGAAAAGGCAAGCCCTTCATTTGAAAAGGTTAAATGGTATAATACTTAAGAAATGACTCCAGCTGGTTAAATTTAGAATACTGGTATGAAACTATTTTCTGAGTTTATAGCAAAAATCTAGCAATATAGAATATGAATGGGTAAGCATTTTTATTCAGTTTAAAGCTTCATTTCTCTGAGAAGTTCAGATGAGGGTTGATATCTATGTTTGACTTTGCTTTGCCACTTTTGTGAGTTTAATTATCTATTTAACTTGTCTTCTTGCCAGGAGGAGAGGCTTTATAGATGGTGACACATTTTCAGTGATTATGCAAGAAACATTGATGTTTTCCTTCAGTGCCTTGTAATGCCTCCACTTGGCCTTAGTTTCTTGTTCCCTTGGTTTCTCGTTTTTTTCTTATTTGAGACTATTGCCCCAAAGAAAGAAATCTTAGGATTCCAAAAATGACATCTCACATTCCAAAGTTTTATTTCTGTCAGTAACACTAGGGGAAGAGCTATGGAAAGACATTATTTTCACCTAAACGTTAGTCCCACACCCACACATTCCAAGATTATTTTAATAACTCATTATTTTCCCAGAGGTGAAATTATGAGTAAAGGGGACTTCCATTTTATACACTGTATATCTATGTCATGTTTGACTACTTTGTATAACTTTAATATATATAGAAATATTTTTTATTTATATATTTTACATTTCACACATTTTCTGGAATATTCTAGATACACCTTTATCTCAATTTTTCTTGTCCCTCTTAATAATGAGATCTCTGGCAGAGACTTCTAATTATCTCCAATATCCGTTATTTTTTTCTTCTGTAGTAATAAAAGTTTTAGCATGATTGTCCATCTTAAGGCTACATTTCCCAGCCTCCCTTGCAGTTAAGTGTGGGCGTGTGTCCTGGTTCTGGTTCTGGACAGCGGATTGTGAGCAGAAGCAGCATGGGTAACTTCTAAGGTATTCTTTTATAACAAAAGACTATGCACTCTCCCCCTTCTCCCTGGCTGGTATGAGGTGTTGATGGCAGGGATGGGGCAGCCATTTTGGACCATGAAATAGAAGTCACATGTTGAGGATGACAGAGGAACAAAAATGGAGTCATTTCTTTATTAAAGAAATCTAACATGTAGCGTATCAAAAATAGGCCCATAAGATAAATCAGTATTTATTGTATCTAACTCTGTCCTAGTCATTTTTTTGAAACTTCACATTTTGCTTCCAAATTCTTATTGATTTATGCAAATTATTAACAAATTGGCAAACTTTAATATATTTTTTTGCCTTTGTCTTGTCAAACAGAGTAATCTTAATATTTAAAATTTATTTGTAGTTTTTCTTTAATGAATCTTCTCTAGCTCAGCAATGATTTCCCAGGATTATGCTAAAACTCTGCTCTTCTTTTCTACTGGTATATTTTGGATTTTTTCTTTAGAAAAAGAACAGTTTTTTTTTTAAGCCTGTACTTATAATTCTTTTTCCGGAAGGCCAGAATTTTTGTGTTTATTATATATATTTATAAGGATGTTTGTTCAGCTGCTTTCTCTGAGGCCAAACAACAGTAGTTTAAACAACACAGAAGGATGATGTGTGAATATGGAAGTGGTATGTAATCAACATGCCTTTCTTGCATCCTCTCTTGGCGCTCTGGTTATTTAATTTTTCAATACTGTTGCCCAACAGTGTCCAGGGGAGTGAGCAGCTCAGCTCCATCAAGTCATTCAGAGACCTCTCTGGTCCTTCTATCTTATTGCTCCACCGTCCCCTAGGACCGACTAAATCAGAGTCTGTAGGACAGAGAGCCAGTATCCATATGGTTGAAGTTGGCTTGCCAGAACCACTTTCATGTTCCAGCTCCAGAGGGACTGATGGTGGGAGACACATTCCACACATCACTTGCACTGTCAGAACAGTGACATGGCTTGAATCAGCCAGATTCAAGCCGTGGCCAGAACATGACACGGCTTGGCCAGAACATGACACGGCTGAATCAGCTGCAAGGGAGGCCGGGAAATGTAGTGTCTAGTTGGGCAGCCATGTGTACAGCTGAGATGTGGGGAGTTTTATACTAAAATGAAGAAGTGGAGAATTCACACTGAGAGACAAAGAGTAGTCTCTGCCACCTTTTCGGAGTCAGTGATACTGTAGGCTCATTCCTCAGAAAATCACTTATATTAATTCTTGGATTCCTTTACTGTAAGAACATATTGTACTAAAATACCATTTGGATTATTTCACCCTAAAATGATATATTCTTGCCCATATAGAAGTCCTTTTCATATTTTATATATGTATCTCTTTACATATGTTTGTAAGGGTTCCCTAAAGGTTCCCCCCTCCCCCATTGGCTTTGACTACAGGAAGAATTTGAGAGATTTGGAGATTTTGTGTGCTTTAAAAATTTTTTGGAAGTCTCCCCCTGACAAAAAAAAAGTCCCAGGATAATCTGGAAATCATTATTCTGTGTTTGTTTCGTGTCAGGCACTGCATATTCCTGTGTAACTCACAACTCCCTTCAAGGCTTATATCCTTGTAACTCACACCTGAGGACACCCTGATGAGCTCCTAAGTGGGAGAGTGGGGATTCTGAGCAGATCCATTGTGTTGCTGGTGATTCGCTGGCCTGGGCATTTCTAGATGGTGGGAGCAGTGTGATTAATCAGGACTAGGAAAACCAAGGCAGGTGTTGGGACCCGGACACAGAACTTGTTGACTCCGGAGGTACACAGAGGCTAAAAGACAGGAAGGAACAGTAGTTCGTTTCAGGCAAAGCTTCAAGAGCAAGCGAGCAGCAGAAGCTCACTGTCAACCCAAGACAGGGGTCAGAGCCAGGCAAGCACTCAGGAGCCAGAGATTACCCAGAAGTCAGGAGTTTCCCTCACAGAAGTGAGGAAATGCAACGACCTTCAAAAAATAGACAGCTCTAGCTCTGGCATTGGTAACGTACCTTATTACTGAGACTAGTTTCAGTTTAATTGAATTCCTTTTGGGTCAGTTGGGATCTCCATGTGCTTATTTACTTAGTACTTCACAGCAGGTTTGAAGCAGTTAAATATAGACAGCGTTAAATATAGCTCATGTTTTATTCCATATATGATTAAATCATAAAATATTTGAGACAAGTGTCCATTTTACAGACACACACACACACACCCTTTCTAGTCTCCAAAATGTATGTACTGCTTGGCATTCAGTGGATATTGTATAGATCACATTGGTAGAAAGCATTAATGCAATTTAAATACAAATGAAGTGAATCCCCAGAGTTAAATGATCATTATTCCTGGAGTGTTTTGTTTGCCAAGCCTACTTCTTTTGATGGGTTGGATGAGGGAGGGTAACTGGCCTTCAGGTAGTCACAGAATGAAGTTAGATAGATAGGCCCTGTTATTTAGATAGGGGCATTTTCCTTAGTTTCTACCAAGGACAATTAGTACAACCGTATAATGGTATAATCTTAGAGTCCAAAAGGGAATCATGCTATGGATGGATGAGTATAGTTTTCTACTGAAATATGAGAAGTTGACATTTCTCCTGTACATTTGTCAGTGAGCTAATAATCCTCACATATAAATTGTACCTTCTCTGTATGGTGAAATTTTTTGAGAGTAGCAAATATTTTTGGGGATTTACTTCCCTTTTTTTTAGTTTGTACTTAAGGGTGACCTAGTTATAAGGAACGTGATCAGTTGGACTGTCAGAAAATTTGAGAGTTAGGTTAATACTTGAATGGATTCTTAATTTTAAACATACACATTTCTATAGTTGAGGATTTAGGTCAGATTCAACTTTCGTGGCATTAGGAAAACATAAGGAAATGTTAGGAGAGATCCAGATAGTCAGTCAGGATGTTTGAATAAATTTTTTAAAAAGGAAAATCTGCTAACAAGATTTAAAGAAAAAAATAGCTTTATTCTATTGTGTTATATATTCTCACTACAAATTATTTTCCAGCCTGCCAGGCTTTAAATTCAATTCTATGATATTATAGTACTTAATGTCTAAGTGAAATTTGCAGTAATTTTTTAATAAATACAAAACTAAAAAAGTCTATTAAAAAGTACCACAGGAAATAGTATGGAGGTTTCTCAAAAAACTAAAAATGGAACTACTATATGACCCAGAAATTCCACTCCTGGGTATATATCCAAAAAAACCCCAAAACACTAATTTGAAAAGATTCACGCACCCCAATGTTCATAGCAGCATTATCGACAATTGCCAAGATATGGAAGCAACCTAAGTGTCCATCAACAGATGAATGGATAAAGAAGAGGTGGTATATATATTCAGTGGAATATTACTCGGCCATAAAAAAGAATTAATTTTTGCCATTTCCAGCAACATGGATGGACTTGGAGGGCATTATGCTAAGTGAAATAAGTCAGACAGAGAAAGACAAATACTGTATGATATCACTTACATGTGGAATCTAAAAACACAACAAACTGGTGAATATAACAAAAAGGAAGCAGACTCACAGATATAGAGAAAAAATTATTGGTTACCAGTGGAGAGAGGGAAGGGGGGAGGGACAATAAAGGGGTAGTGGTGTAAGAGGTATAAACTATTAGGTATAATATAAGCTACAAGGATATATTGTACAGCATGGGGAATATAGCCAGTATTTTATAATAACTGTAAATGGAGTATAACTTTTAAAAACTGTGAATCACTGTACTGTACACCTGTAACTTACATAATGTTGTATAGCACCATACTTCAATAAATGACGTTCAGAATATTCTAAAAAAAAAAAAAAGAACAACAGAGGATGGAATCAGAGTGATTTTTTAAATTTGTTTACAAAACCAACTTGTTTAATTTGCGAAAAACCTTATTTTCAGCATAGTATAGCTTATGTGTCAGGTCAATTTAAATAATAGCTCTAATATGACAAGCCTTATGATTTATCCTCTCCAATAATTGTTTTAAAAAACATAGAGTCTAGATATTTTGATTCTTAATGTTCCAGGGACTATTTATTGAGCACCTACTGTGTGGCAATCACTGTTCTTGGTTCAGGGGATATATCAATGACAAGAATTAAAAATTCCTAATTTCATGGGGCTCCCAGTCAATCCAGGAGATACAGGAGAAATGAGTAAAATGTGTAATATATTAGTTACTCTAAATGGCAAGGAGAGTGAATGAAGCAGATGGGGAATAAAAATCTGTGTGTCTTTTGATATTTTATATAGGATGAAAATGCAGGAATCCACTACTTTCATATTTCTTTCTGTAAGTCTAAAAATGTTTGTTTATTTATTTATTAACATCTTTATTGGAGTATAATTGCTTTACAATGGTGTGTTAGTTTCTGCTTTATAACAAAGTGAATCAGCTATACATATACATATATCCCCATATCTCTTCCCTCTTGCGTCTCCCTCCCACCCTCCCTATCCCACCCCTCTAGGTGGTCACAAAGCACCGAGCTGATCTCCCTGTGCTATGCGGCTGCTTCCCACTAGCTAGCTATTTTACATTTGGTAGTATCTATAACTCCATGCCACTTTCTAACTTCGTCCCAGCTTGTCCTCAAGTCCATTCACTATGTCTGTGTATTTATTCCTGTCCTGCCCCTAGGTTCTTCAGAACCATCTTTTTTTTTTTTTTTTTTTTTTTAGATTCCATATATATGTGTTAGCATACAGTATTTGTTTTTCTCTTCCTGACTTACTTCACTCTGTATGACAGACTCTAGGTCCATCCACCTCACTACAGTCCCTCAGTTTTGTTTCTTTTTATGGTTGAGTAATATTCCATTGTATATATGTGCCACATCTTCTTTATCCATTCATCTGTTGATGGACACTTAGGTTGCTTCCATGTCCTGGCTATTGTAAATAGAGTTGCAATGAACATTGAGGTACATGACTCTTTTTCAGTTATGGTTTTGTCAGGGTATATACCCAGTAGTGGGATTGCTGGGTTGTATGGTAGTTCTAGTTTTAGTTTTTTAAGGAATCTCCATACTGTTTTCCATAGTGGCTGTATCAATTTACATTCCCACCAATGGTGCAAGAGGGTTCCCTTTTCTCCACACCCTCTCCAGCATTTATTGTTTATAGATTTTTTGATGATGGCCATTCTGACTGGTGTGAGGTGATACCTCACTGTAGTTTTGATTTGCATTTCTGTAGTGATTAGTGGTGTTGAGCATCCTTCCATGTGTTTGTTGGCAATCTGTATCTTCTCTGGAGAAATGTCTGTTTAGGTCTTCTGCCCATTTTTGGATTGGGTTGTTTGTTTTTTTGATATTGAGTTGCATGAGCTGCTTTTAAATTTTGGAGGTTAATCTTTTGTCAGTTGCTTCATTTGCAAATATTTTCTCCCATTCTGAGGGTTATCTTTTCGTCTTGTTTATGGTTTCTGTTGCTATGCAAAAGGTTTTAAGTTTCATTAGGTCCCATTTGTTTATTTTTGTTTTTATTTCCATTTCTCTAAGAGGTGGGTCAGAAAGGATCTTGCTGTGATTTATATTTTAGAGGGTTCTGCCTATGTTTTCCACTAGGAGTTTTATAGTGTCTGGCTGTACATTTAGGTCTTTAATCCATTTTGAGTTTATTTCTGTGTATGGTGTAAGGGAGTGTTCTGATTTCATTCATTTACATGTAACTGTCCAGTTTTCCCAACAGCACTTATTGAAGAGGCTGTCTTTTCTCCATTGTATATTCTTGCCTCCTCTATCAAGAATAAGGTGACGAGATGTGCGTGGGTTTATCTCTGGGCTTTCTATCCTGTTCCATTGATCTATATTTCTGTTTTTGTGCCAGTTCCATACTGTCTTGATTCCTGTAGCTTTGTAGTAGAGTCTGAAGTCTGGGAGCCTGATTCCTCCAGCTCCATTTTTCTTTCTCAAGATTGCTTTGGTTATTTCGGGTCTTTTGTGTTTCCATGCAAATTGTGAAATTTTTTGTTCTAGTTCTGTGAAAAATGCCATTGGTAGTTTGATAGGGATTGCACTGAATCTGTAGGTTGCTTTGGGTAGTATAGTCATTTTCACAGTGTTGTTTACTCTAATCCAAGAACATGGTATATCTCTCCATCTGTTTGTATCATCTTTAATTTCTTTCATCAGTGTCTTATAGTTTTCTGCATACAGGTCTTTTGTCTCCTCAGGTAGGTTTATTCCTAGGTATTTTATTCTTTTTGTTGCAGTGGTAAATGGGAGTGTTTCTTTGATTTCTCTTTCAGATTTTCCATCATTAGTGTGTAGGAATGCAAGAGATTTCTGTGCATTAATTTTGTATCCTGCTACTTTAACACATTCATTGCTTAGCTGTAGTAGTTTCCTGGTAGCATCTTTAGGATTCTCTATGTATAGTATCATGTCATCTGCAAACAGTGACAGCTTCACTTCTTCTTTTCCGTTATGGATTCCTTTTATTTTTCTTCTCTGATTGCTGTGGCTAAAACTTCCAAAACTATGTTGAATAGTAGTGGTGAGAGTGGGCAACCTTGTCTTGTTCCTGATCTTAGTGGAAATGGTTTATTTTTCACCATTGAGCACGACGTTGGCTGTGGGTTTTTCATATATGGCCTTTATTATGTGGAGGTAAGTTCCCTCTATGCCTACTTTCTGCAGGGTTTTTATCATAAATGGGTGTTCAGTTTTGTCAAAAGCTTTTTCTGCATCTATTGAGATGATCATATGGTTTTTCTCCTTCTATTTGTTATATGGTTTATCACATTGATTGATTTGCTTATATTGAAGAATCCTTGCATTCCTGGGATATACCCCACTTGGTCATGGTGTATGATCCTTTTAATGTGCTGTTGGATTCTGTTTGCTAGTATTTTGTTGAGGATTTTTGCATCTATGTTCATCAGTGATATTGGCCTGTAGCTTTCTTTCTTTGTGACATCATTGTCTGGTTTTGGTGTCAGGGTGATGGTGGCCTCATAGAATGAGTTTGGGAGTGTTCCTCCCTCTGCTATATTTTGGAAGAGTTTGAGAAGGATAGGTGTTAGCTCTTCTCTAAATGTTTGATAGAATTCACCTGTGAAGCCATCTGGTCCTGGGCTTTTGTTTGTTGGAAGATTTTTAATCAAAGTCTCAATATCAGTGCTTGTGATTGGTCTGTTTATATTTTCTATTTCTTCCGGATTCAGTCTTGGAAGGTTGTGCTTTTCTAAGAATTTGTCCATTTCTTTCAGGTTGTCCATTTTATTGGCATAGAGTTGCTTGTAGTAATCTCTCATGATCCTTTGTATTTCTGCAGTGTCAGTTGTTACTTCTCCTTTTTCATTTCCAATTCTATTGATTTGAGTCTTCTCCCTTTTTTTCTTGATGAGTCTGGCTAATTGTTTATCAACTTTATCTTCTCAAAGAACCAGCTTTTAGTTTTATTGATCTTTGCTATCATTTCCTTCATTTCTTTTTCATTTATTTCTGATCTGATCTTTATGAATTCTTTCCTTCTGCTACCTTTGGAGTTTTTTTGTTTTTCTTTCTCTAATTGCTTTAGGTGTAAGGTTAGGTGGTTTATTTGAAATGTTTCTTGTTTCTTGAGGTAGGATTGTATTGCTCTAAACTTCCCTCTTAGAACTACTTTTGCTGCATCCCATAGGTTTTGGGTCATTGTGTTTTCATTGTCATTTGTTTCTAGGTATTTTTTGATTTCCTCTTTGATTTCTTCAGTGATCTCTTGTTTATTTAGTAGTGTATTGTGTAGCCTCCATGTGTTTGTATTTTTTACAGGTTTTTTCCTGTAATTGCTATCTAGTCTCATAGTGTTTTGGTCAGAAAAGATACTTGATATGATTTCAATTTTCTTAAATTTACCAAGGGTTGATTTGTGACCCAAGATACGATCTATCCTGGAAAATGTTCCATGAGCACTTGAGGAGAAAGTATTCTCTTCTTTTTGGATGGAATGTCCTATAAATATCAATTAAGTCCATCTTGTTTAATGTGTCATTTAAAGCTTGTGTTTCCTTATTTATTTTCATTTTGGATGATCTGTCCATGGGTGAAAGTGAGTTGTTAAAGCCCCCTACTATGATTGTGTTACTGTCGATTTCCCCTTTTATGGCTGTTAGCATTTGCCTTATGTATTGAGGTGCTCCTATGTTGGGTGCCTTAATATTTACAATTGTTATATCTTCTTCTTGGATTGATCCCTTGATCATTATGTAGTGTCCTTCTTTAAAAATATTTCAAAATAACTTTTATTTTTTACTGTTAACCTTAATAGGCAATATTCAAGAGCAAAGTGTTAATCAGGTCACTTGTTTTCACTCCTCCATATAATTGTAATTTAGTGGTGAAATTCCACCCAGTTATACATTGCTAATAGAGTTAACAGAACAGATTAGCAAAAGCATGGTGACTCGAAGACTTAAGGGTTTAACTGGGTAATTTTTTGCTGTCACCGTTTAGTACTCTAACTTTAATATAATAAACATTTGTTTTTTGGAGGTGCAAACTCAAAATCTTCTCCCTCACTCTGTGACGTATGCATATCGCTGAGGAGCTGACAGAGTGTTTGCCAATAGGTTTTCAGGTCCTGGCAGCTTGGCGTCTGGTGGGAACTGCAGCCGATGTTAGAATACAGCCTTGGTGGGAAGCTGGTGCTTTGTGCCGTGCTCCACTGGCAGAGAAGCTTCTGCTGGAAAGGAAGTATCCTTTAGCCCCGAGTGGCTGGAGGCATGGACGGGGGCTGAGGGGCTGGAGATCTTTAAGGCACAGCATGATCTGAAGTCAGTTTTCTAACCCTTACCTTAGATGACCTCAGATGTATTAAAAGCTAAGGTAGGAAGTCCTTTCCGTACATTTTTCTGATAAAAGGTCTTTTCCTGAGAGGGCCTGGGAAGGTAAGGAATGTACCTGGCAACCCTCAACCCTCCTTGTTCCCATGGTGTTGTCTCCCTGGTGGTCTTACGGAAGGACTCCCTTGAGCAGTGTGGACAGCTGGATGCAGATCCTCACTGGCCTATGAAGTGTGATTGGGAACCACTGCCAGAGGCTGGGAGAGTGGGAGGTCACTTGAGGACTGTGGAAAATATTCCCTTTCTCGTCAGCATCCTGGGACCTTGTTTCTTGCCTTGCTGTCAAGAGAGTTGGGAGCTCAGATTCTGATCCTGAATTTTTCTTCAGGGTTCGTTCTAGAAATGATAGTTTTGAATCAGCCTTTTGTGGGGCTTCATGCTTTAGTTCCCTGAAATCCGTAGCTTGAAGGAAGGGAAATAGATTTATTACTATCGTCGTGACCAACTTCAGAATAGAAACTGGTGAATAATTATCCTCGACTTCACAGAAGTGTAACTGGAGGGAAGGGATTGAGCTGGCTGGATTTTTTTGATAAGGTTGTGTGCCTTCCTTTTCCGTTTCTCTTTGGAGACCATTCTATGGCTAATACATCATACAAGTTAAGAGGAAGTGCAAACACAATGACCACAGAAAGTGTAAACCTTTTCCGTTCACTTCTTTGTGACATTTGTGAATTGTCTGCCTAGTAAGGAAAACCCCGAGTTCTTCCTTTCAAAGTAAGGAAAAACTTGGGGTTCTTATCTCTCCTTTATCAGTGGCACTGGTTTTGTGAGTGTGGGGTGATGCTGACAAAACTGGGACTCAGTCCGCCTTAACGGTAACAGCCATTGTAGCAGACCAACCACAAGAGTTAGTACAGAGTGTACGCAGCGGGCTTAAAGGCAAGTAGGCTTGTCTAATGATGTAATGCGAGATACAGTGCCTGGGAGGGAATCAGATATAGAACACCACGCTGTAACAATGTTCAGTCCCGTCAGTAGCTCTGCCTTGGGGGCTTTGGGATTTTTCTGCCCCTCCCTCTGCTCGGTGTCTCAGTCCTTGTCCGGGCCCTGAGTCCCAGAGTCCCAGGAGGAGGCCGTGAGCGCTGATGGAGCTCATTGCTCAAGAGCAAAGCGAACGAATGCCTGCCGTGGGGGTGGTCACTGGGAAGCCAGGCTGGATGTAGAATTTGGTCTAAGATAACATCTGGACAAACCAGAGGGTCATGAAAGGAACTGGGGTCAAGGGTTAACACAGCTGAGGTCTCTGCACTCTGTGACACAGAGCCAAGGAAGCAGCCTCGGGGGATCTCAGCCACCTCTTACACTTGAGAAATGTAGTTCCTGTTGCTTGACCCCTTCCCACGCTGTCTGGTCATCCCCTACCCCTTGCCTTGCAGGATCCTCTGGCACTGAATCACAGAGTAGCTTCCAGTACGGACTTTAGGCTTATGATGACTTCCGAGGGACAGGCGATCCTATAATAATCAAGATGAGGACCAATATTTGTAACCCGAGGAGAAGCAGATTGTAACTACTTTTATTAAACCTATTTCCTTAGGTGATGAGAATAATCATTTGAGCCAGTTGGTTTATAGTTGCTCCCTTGGTTCATTTTCCACCGAGGAAGTTTTATTAATGTTTTACGATTTTTGTGTAATTTAGAAGAATACTTACCAGCCACCAGGACCTTTCTTAATAAATCAAGTCTCGTCTAATCTAGAGACTGTGCCCTTAGGAATAGCTTGAAAACTTTCCTGACGACTTGTGTGAAAGTTGCTGTGTATTTCGGTCAGCAAGTTCGGTTTGCTGCCGTTGTGTAAACAATAGAAGGGTTGTCTTTCAGTTCGCTTATGGTCCCAGGTGGACACAGGTGGAATGGGTGACTCCAGACAGAACGAACAGAGTTGGAGGACCTTTTGCCCATCATCTGAGCCTGACTCCGTCTTAATGCCCTGTAATTCAAGTTTCTGTAGTTCAATTTTTTCTAATTCCCATCACATTAAATTCTTCTTCTCCTTGATTGTTTATACTGTTGTGTTATTTGTTTAGAGATTCGGGAAGCTTGGAAAAATAATGAGAGAAATGAGTCACTCCATTTTGGGAGATGCAGAGCGAAGTGGCTTTGTTGACCGACTTGATGGTGTTATGTCTGAGTAGCAGTTGTTGAGAGTGAGGTTAAGATCTGTTTCTTGAAATCCCAGTCTCCAAATTTCATGTAAAACAGTGTAAGACTCAGACAGAGTTTGGTCTTCAAACAGCCACCCCCCATCAAAACCAAAAATGAATGAAAAAACCCCAAACCTCAAACAAAAGCAATTCCTATTCATAGGAAGAAATACTGCCATGATCATCAGCCTTTCAGTGATGTGGGATTATCTATCCCAGTAAAAATAACAATACCCCTAATCTGTTTTCAGGCTTCTGTGTCTGATGGAACTCATTTACCAATGCAGGCTGGCATTTTGCTTTGCAGTTCTCAGCCCCACCAGTCCCCTCCGGAGATTCGGTTGGGCTGACAGTTTGGGAACATACACCAAAAATACCTGGAGCTAACAGTGCTCACACTAGTAGCTACAAACTCCTGTTCTCTTGATCAAGAAGTAATCGTCTTTTGTCTTTAGAGTACGGGATATGAAATAAATCAAGAGGAAATTAGTCTTCTCTTCCGAGATGGTGAGCGGTTTGTGCCGTCCGTGAGGCTCACAGCCAGCTAGAGCCTTGGGAGTTAGGACAGAGCAGGGGTGCAGGGCCCTTTTCCTCCACCACATGCTCACACAGCTGGCCCTATCTGCAGTTACTTAGCGGTTACGTTCTTATACTAATTTACCTAATGCAAACAGATTCTCTTTCATCGATCACTCTAGTAACAGAGCATAAAGGCCTGTGCTTTGGGGGTAGATGACACTTCTGATGGGAATCGTTGGAAAGGCCTCCTCATTCCATGACTTTGCTTTTGTAGAGCAGTGATTAAAATGGTCCCACTGAAGGACTGATGTAGGGGAGTAGTGAGTGATTGAGGTGGCCTGGGGTCAGACGGTGGATGGCCTTGTGTGCAAGAAGTAGTAGATTAGAACTAATTTAGTAGACGGTGAAGAGCTAGGGGAGGCTTTTGAGCAAGGAAGTCACAGAATTGAGCCTTGATCAGAGTCATCTGGCGGATTGGCTTTTAGCAATGGATTGCAGGAATGGCTCTACTGGGGACAGGTGGGACTGGGAGAGTCCAACCCATTACGCCTGTCAAATACTGGAAAGACTAAACCACTGGAGAATAGGACGACGGCCTTCCTCCCAACCAATTTAATTAGAATCTTGGAGTAGGGGGGAGAGAGAGTGGAGAGTCAGTAATTAGTATTTGGAAAAAGCTCCCTACCTGATTCTAATGTGCAGGTAAGGTTGAGAAATACAGGGAAATGAATAAATGGCATTAGCATACGTTATCAATCAAGATGGAGATAAGTAATGTTTTTCCAATGCCCCTAAAAAGGTGATCAGTATGGAGTAAGTTGTTGGCTTGCTTCCCTGGAAAGTGACAGAGCTCTGAGATGACAAAGAGGAAAACAGAATGATTTGAGAATTGGAGGGCATCTGTGGAGTAGTTTAAAAAGCATCACTAGAAAGAAAGACATTATTGAATTGGTCAAAATGATCAGGAATGGGAAGAGTGACCAGTCATGGGCCAGAACAGGCTTTCTCTGCAGTTGAGGGATTTTCTGATTTTCCCCTTCAGCATGGATGCTATTGACAAAAAATTAATCAACAGTCAATCTAAGAAAGAAATGGAAAATTTTATTTGAGCCAAACTGAGGATTATAACCCAGGAGACAGAGCCTCAGAGAGTTCTGAGAACTTCCAAAGAGGTAAGGGGAGAGGTCAGTATATATGTGATTTCGGCGAAGGGGGTACGTGCGGTCAGGCACACACCTTGGTAGAAAGTTGCTCCTACTCACGAGGAACAGCCATCTCAGTTGATGATTTTAGTGCTTTTCTAAGTATGGGAAGTTGCCCGAAGCCAGGTGCATAAAACATTTCTTCTGAAAACATCCAAGTATCTGACGGCCTGTTCTGCCAGTTTGTCCACAGCACAGGTGCCTCATCCAGTTCTTCGCCCTGAATTCTTTCCAGCGTGTGTGCTGTAGGTCAGCAACTGCAGGGGCTGATGATGTCATTCTCGTAGAGCTGGGTGGTGGGCAACATGCTTTATTTTTTTAATGTTGAGCCTTCTTTTAATTAATTAATTTATTTATTTTTGGCTGTGTTGGGTCTTCGTCTCTGTGTGAGGGCTTTCTCTAGTTGCGGCAAGCGGGGGCCACTCTTCATCACGGTGCGCGGGCCTCTCACTGTCGTGGCCTCTCTTGTTGCGGAGCACAGGCTCCAGACGCGCAGGCTCAGTAGTTGTGGCTCACGGGCCTAGTTGCTCCATGGCATGTGGGATCTTCCCAGACCAGGGCTCGAACCCGTGTCCCCTGCATTAGCAGGCAGATTCTCAACCACTGAGCCACCAGGGAAGCCCAACATGCTTTATTTCACAATCCCTTCCCTCTCTGTCTTAATTTTGACCAAGGTTTGGGAGGCATTTCTTGACCAGTTTGTCCCATGGTGCTAGGAATGCTCATTCCCAGGCCAGGCGAGGATTTTGTCGATGGGCCCCTCAGTGTGCTGTTACTGGACTTGGACATGTCAGTAGTAGCCAGAAGCCTCTAGACCACCTGTCATACTAGTCTTTTATGGTCCTGGAAATGGTTCCCTCTTGTTGCTTCTTCCCAAATCTAGAGTTACAGTACCACAGTCATTGATCTTATAGGACGATATATTTGGTCAGTTGTTTCAAGTTGCCTAATCATCATTAATTTTATCTGAAACTCAGTCACACATTTGGTAATGCAAGAAACAATAATCTTGTAAAATCGGCAGAATATAAGTCATACAGTTAGTAACATTAATAAACTCATGAGTAAGTTTTCAAGCTAAGAGCTTCCACTGTCTCACCAGGTCGTCTGACCCAGTCTGTTCTGCACCAATCACTGTCTTTAAGGGACATGATATATTGGCATTGTACATAAGATTTCCCAAGGATGTCTGCACGTACAGGGTGAGTGGTGGCTCACCGTGACCCCTTACAGGATTGAGAAACGAATGTCATCTTCTAAGGAGTTACGTGGCTGATGCCAGAAGGAGAAAAACGGATCTTTATGGTTCGGGTATTTCCGCCTTTAGGGAGGTCTGGTCAAGGCGTAAAGTAGATGCGCGATGAACACCAGAGGGGAGGGAGGAAGCCCGAACAGGCAAAGAAAAAATTTTGATTAAATTTTTCTTATCTTGCCTTAAAATATGAATTTTTATTTCATCATTGCTTTACTCTATTTCTCCAGATACATAAAACTTTGAAAAAAGGAATACTTTATAAAGAAAAAGGACTATGTGGTGGGAGAGTTAAATTGATTAGTTCGTACAATGAGACCTGACCTCTGGTCCTTCTACTACTTACTAGGAAAAGGAGAAAGTAACTGGTATGTACCAAGCAACTCCCATATGATGGGCATTTATATCCATTATCATTAACCTGCATAAGGGTCCTGTGATGTAGGGATTAACCTCCCAGTTTTATGTATGTATGTATGGCTGCACTGGGTCTTCGTTGCTGTGCGCGAGCTTTCTCTAGTTGCGGCGAGTGGGGGCTACTCTTCGTTGTGGTGCGTGGGCTTCTCATTGCAGTGGCTTCTCTTGTTGTGGAGCATGGGCTGTAGGCACGTGGGCTTCTGTAGTGGTAGCACGGGGGCTCAGTAGTTGCGGCTTGCAGGCTCCAGCGCGCAGGGTCAGCAGCTGTGGCGCATGGGCCCAGCTGCTCCATGGCACGTGGGATCTTCCCGGACCAGGGCTCGAACCGACGTTCCCTGCACTGGCAGGCGGGCTTTCAACCACTGTGCCACCAGGGAAGCCCAACCTCCCAGTTTTATAGGAAATAAAAGGAGGCTCAAAGAGCGTCGCTAGCTTTCCAGAAAGCACACATCTGCTCTAGCTCCCAAGCCTGTGCTATTTTATCTCCCCTGTGCTGTCTCCGCACAGGGGAGCAACAGTGGAGGTGAACTTTGAGTGCTTCGTGATAAAGGAGATCACAAAGACTAGTATTATTATTGTCATGATTAGTTATTATAGAGATAATCCAAATGGATGGCTCGTTCTATGTTAAGTGAAGGTAAGTGACAGAGGACAAGATTGTGCAGAAGAAAACAGAGTCCAATGACCATACCCCGAGAACAGAAAGAAGAGTTAGGCTGAAGACACAAGTCAATTCACATTACTCTCCTCCCATTTTCTTTTGAACTAGTAACCTTACTGGCTTTTATTCTGCCACTCCACCCAAAATGCCTCTCTCCGAGTCACGAGTGATAACCGTGGTGCTAAATCCAGTGGTCAGTTTCTCAGTCCTCATTTTACTTCACCTACTTCCCCTCATTGAGACACTTCCTTCCAGGCTGCTACGTTCTCCTGACTGTCGTCCTGACTCTGTGCTCCACCCTCTTGCTGTCCTTTGCTGCTTGCTCTAATTTGCCATGATATGTAGCTATTGGAGCTACAGGATATCTTTCCTGGACTCCAGGATTCATTGCTCTGACCTTTTCTCTTTTCTACCTACATTAATTCCCTTGACAATCACCTGAACTTCAGCCTTGAATTTCTGCCTCTCTTCCTGGATGTCTAATAGGCGTCTCACACGTACCATGGCCACAACCAAACTCATGATCTCCTACCTCCCCTCACGCCCCTACATCCCACTCTCTCCCCACCAAGCCTCATCCTCCTGAGATCTTACTCATATCAGTAAACCACAGCTTAATCTTTTTCTCACAGCCCACATCAAGTCCTTTTAGCTCTGTCTTGAAAAAACATCCAGCCTTTAACCACTTTTTGCCGCCTCTGTCCACCACACCTGATCCAGCAGCTTCCTCTTTGGCTTCCCTGCATCCCTACAATCAGGGATTTGTGCAGTAGTTGGAGTTCTTTAAGAACATGTCAAGTCATTTTAGAACATGTCAAGTCATTTTACTTCTCTGCTTTAAATCTAAACACTCCTCATATCCTTCAAAGGAAAAACCAAAGTCCTTCCAGTGGCCCGGGAGACCCTGTGATCTGCTCTCTCCCCCTTTACCTCTCTAATCTCATTTCCTACTGTTCTTTCCCTCACCTTCTTCTAATCACAGTTGCCTCTGACTGATCCTCAGACACGCCAGGTGTGCTCCTGCCTCAGGCCTCTGAACTGTTGTTGCCTTTGCTCAGCACGTTCTCATCTCAGATACCAGCTCCTTCACTTCCTTTAGGTCTTTGCTCAGATGTCACCTCTCAGCGAGGCCTTCCCTGACCACCATATTCCAAGTTGCAACCCTTCCCTTTTTAGCCCAACACTCCCCATCCACCTTCCCTGTTTTAATTTCTCTATAGCACTTGCTGACATGCTACTGCCTTAATTATTTTGTTGGTTTGTGTCTGCTGCTTCTCTCACTAGAAGAGTGAGCTCGGTAGGGAAGGGAAGGGAGGGGAGTCATGACCATTTATTACTCCGCTCAACCCTCATAACAACGCCTAGCGCTTAGTAGGTGTTCATAAATGTTTGTTGAATGAATTGACGTGGGTCATACTCAATATCATGTTAAGGTATAGAAGTATTTTTTAAAAAACCCTTTCTTGGGACTTCCCTGGTGGCGCAGTGGTTAAGAATCCGCCTGCCAATGCAGGGGACACGGGTTCGAGCCCTGCTCTGGGAAGATCCCACATGCTGCGGAGCAACTGGCCCGTGTGCCACAACTACTGAGCCTGTGTTCCACAACTACTGAAGCCCGCGCACCTGGAGTCCATGCTTTACAACAAGAGAATCCACCGCAATGAGAAGCCCGCGCACCTCAATGAAGAGTAGCCCCTGCTCGCTGCAACTAGAGAAGGCCGGTGCTCAGTAACGAAGACCCAACACAGCCAAAAATAAATAAAATAAATAAATAAAACACCCTTTGTAGAGAAAAATTCTTGAAACATTTGCCATATATTGGAAAGGTATTGAAGGTATACAAACTTCAGTCAGATCTGTAAATATTAACAGTTTAACAAAGTAGGTAATATTGGTTATACCGATAATAAAATGAATTATGAAAAGGGATACGCTGACAAAATTATAAAACTAAGAAGTCACTAAACATTGAAGAAGTTAAAGAGAAATGGAATTAGCTAGAGACTGCATTTATAAGGAGATCTCATCCAGTGGTTTTCCAATAACAATTTTCTATAGTAATGAGGAATAGTGGTAGTAGAAATGATATTGTTAAAGGTTCGATTTAACTTGGATGCAAGCAGTCAACTAGGTATTTTCCATGTGTCTGAGCAAAGCATTAAGACAGCAGCAATTGGTGGCAAGTATTCTCGATGTGGGAAAGGAATTATGCTACTTTGGGAAGTAAGGATGTTGTAGAAGCGAATATTTAAAAATCTTTAGAGGATTCCACAGGGGACTGGTGTATTTTCTAAAGTTCTGTATTGTGATGGAATGTGGAGGGTTATTTTCCATGTGGCCAGTTTGTGAACATAAGCATATGTAGGCCAAGGGAGATTTGAAAGGCAAGAAACTGATTTATGTGAAGCCACTGGTTTGATGCAAGGGATGTCCTTAACGGTTTTGGTTTGTTTCCATCTCAATCCTTATGTCTAAAGGTATAATTCAGGCTCACTGTTGTGAAAGGCTCAGATGCCTTTGATTTTGTCTGTAATCATAGTAGTTTGATTTCCAGTTGCAGTAATTCCTGCAATAATGTCCATTGGCGAGCTCCAAAGAATTCAGGCCACTGCTAGCATACGTGAAGAAGGGGGAAAAAAGTGTCACTCTACTTTCTTTCTCTCTATGGGATTATTTTATGCCATCAGGTTAAGCAGGGCTTTTGTGTTGAAAAAGAGGAGTGAAAGCCCGTCTGAGCCTCCCTGCCGGTTGTGGCAGCTGTAGAAATTCCCTCCCAAGGCTTTCGGATTCCGTGACCCTATTGCCGTATTTGCTGTAGCATCTACTGCTTCCTTGCCCTCTTTGAACCCTTTCCCAGCCTGGCTTCCTGACCCCTCTCTTCAGAAGAAAGACTCCTGAAGTTTTCCTGTGATCACCTTTTAACCATATGTCTTAACTCTGTCCCAATTTTGACCTCCCTTTGATTCCCTGTGGCATTTGACATTGCTCATCAGTGTTAACTTCTTTGAAATTCCCTCTTGTGGGGCATCCCTTGGGTTCATGATAAAATTCTCTACTTACCCCATTGCTTCTGACTCTCATTCTTAGCTTCTCATTCCCATCTTTACACAACTTTATTATTATTTTTTTCACTATGCTTATCAACTCCTCGTGGCCTCTATAATTACCTTCATATAAATAAATTCAAATTCAAAAATACTGCTCCAGTTATGACCCTGAGTCCCAAAGTCATGTCTTCTACATACAGGACATCGCACTGGAAGCCTTACGTCCACCTCCAACTCAGCATGTACAAAACTGGACTCATCATTTTCCCTTTCTTTCACCCCAGCTCCTTTCTGTAATCGTCATTCCCTGGACTGGAAGCCTTCTTGTCATCTGTGGCTCTTTATCTTTCATCCCGTCTAACCAGTCTGAATGCCTGATTGATTCCCCCTTATAAATGTCTTTAGACATTTCTGAATGTCCCCAGGACTCCGCTGCTTAGTCTATGAATTAATCTCCCTTTCTTCAGGGGAGATATAACAATGAGATAACAGCAGAGTGATAGCCATCCCAAATTAATCTTCCCAAAATAGTCTTTTCATCTTTTTCTTTCTTTTGTTATAGACCTCACCTCCTTGGTGCTCACACCTCTTGATTTCCCAACTTGGCATTCTGGAGCCTTTATAAAAAGGTCCTTACCATATCTGTCCAAACTTACTTATTGTAGCTCCCCGTAAAGAATCCCTCCTGTAGGTTAGTTTGTTTCTCAGGTGATACAGTTAGACATCTTGCTGACCTACCTTTTTGTCTCTGCTTAGGCTGTTCTTTCTACTGGAATAATCTTTCTCTTTTTGAATATTCATATTCCACTTGCCTTTCAAGACCCAGTTCACTTATCATTTCTGTAATGACATCCTTCCTAATCTGTCCCATACCACTCTTACCTTCCGAAACATATATTTTATGGTTCATAACACAGATTTCCAACACTTCAATATTATCTGTCTTGCATTGCCATTTATATGTTTTTTTTAAAAAAGAGTTATTTGTGTGGACATCACAGTTTATGACATTCTCATATTTGTGCCTGATAATAAAGCAAGTCAGACATTGTACAGTTGGGAACAGTAATACCAGTAAGAGTCTTGGAACACATAGAGTTAAATGCGAAATAGAAGTAGAACCTAAGTATTAACACCAAGTGCAGTGCTTTTTCACTTATTCTAACTTTCAAGTTGCTTTCACTTATTGTAAAACTTAACACTTTTTTAAATATAGTTTCCATAGCTCCTAGCATATGTCTGTTACAGAGTAGGTGTTACATGTCTTTTTTTTTTTTTTTTGCGGTACGCGGGCCTCTCACCGTTGTGGCCTCTCCCGTTGCGGAGCACAGGCTCCGGACGCACAGGCTCAGCGGCCATGGCCCACGGGCCCAGCTGCTCCGCGGCATGTGGGATCTTCCCGGACTGGGGCAAGAACCCGTGTCCTCTGCATGGGCAGGCGGACTCTCAACCACTGCGCCACCAGGGAAGCCCGGTGTTACATGTCTTGTTGGCTGATTGTAGTATATGTTATAAGTAATCAAGAAAATGTTCTCTGAATTATAAAATTGTACTTAACGTTTACCTTTCTGCACTTAGAACAGATAGAAAATTGGAGAAAAGGTGAATTATTCCAAAGAACTGCTTTGATGTGCTCTGACAAACAGCTTTCTAAAAATAAACTATAGAAACTCATGTTTGAAAGCTCCTCTCTCAGTGTTGCTTTTGTGATACTACTCAGGACTTAAACTGATGAAGTATAACTTTTCTGGTATCTTGGTTAAGAAGAAACAGAATGGTTGCTAGATTGAAACAAGTAAAAAAAAAAAATCTGTGGAATTTTTAAAGCATTCTAATAAATTTGATTTTAAAAGTACAAGTTTATAAGCATTCTTCATGTCATGTCCTAAAAATATACTTTAATAGATACATATTATCTTTCTATATATAAATATGTAACACTTATATTTTAATAGATATTATTTTATAACATGGCATGAGATGAGTTAGCTAAAGTCTTACGTAGAAATATTCTTTTATGAGTTTTGGAGTTAATTTTCCCATATAAAGAATAACAAAATAATAAATGGAAGGGAGTTAACTTTTTAAAATTGTTTTTTTTGGTAGATTAAAATTGTACGGTTGGCCAAGTATGAGGGTGTGAAAATGTTCCTACTATTAATCATGCAAATTCTGAGCATTTGTTTCGGACTGATTGTACAAAACTAGTACAAAGAAGAAGCTACTTTTACTGCTGTGAAGGGTTATGACAGTCAGTTCTCCTAACTTAGAGATTCTGTAATGATGCCATTAAAAAGAGTTGTGTTTTAAATCCATTTATTGCTTAAGTCTCTTTCAGTTTTACTCTCTTCTTCATGTAAGGAGATAAACAATTGGATATTAAATTAGTTGTAAAAACAGATACAAGGGCGGACAGTTTTTGCGTTCACCTGCAATCTCTCTTGCATCCTGACTGGTGTGTCTCAGAACTAGCTCCTGATTGCATCTGGGAAGTGTATTTCTCCCACCACTTCTTGGTCTGGGCCTCTGCACCTCCCCCTGAACTGGTTTCTGCCTTAAGTCTTTCTTATTCCTTCTTGCACTGAAAGCAATTAGATTTTTCTAATGAATATATGGCTTTTATTTTACTCCCTTCTTTCTCAAAAAAACGTATTGACTCACCATGACCTACTGAAAACCTGTACAAACTCCTGGCCTTTACTGGTCAGGACCTCCCAGTCTTTTGAACTCCTGTGAAGAAATGAACCAGTGGTTCTGGTTGATGTTGCTTGCCCATAGTCTGTACTTTTCTGACTCTATGTCTTACTCATTATGTTTTTTCTCCAAGGGTCTGTAAGCAGGAACTCTGCCTTTTTGGCATTTTTATTCCCTATAATCAATTCCTAATGCAATGCCAGTCCTGTAGTGAACCTGGAGAATGAAATGAGGGAACAAATACATGCATTTCAAGTGAAGCAAATCAGTGTTAGTATTTATCTTTTTTATCTCTTACATTTCCATGTGCATAGTAGTCTCTGAATAAACTGAATGTAGGAGAAAATGAGAGCGGTGGGACTGAACAGAGTTGATGGATATTATTATCAATAGATAGTGTGGCAGGGAAGCAGTGCCTAAGTATTATATTTGGCATGTAATTCTATCTTTTCAACCATATCTTACTCATCTAGTATACTTAGTATTTATCAGGAATTCAGTCAGTACCTGGTTTTCAATTAAACAAATGCATGAAATCTTTCTTGTATATATTTTAAACTTTTGATTAAACGATAATGCATTTGCTCCCAATGAACCAAACCTCCCATAGTCACACCACGAATAGCCCCCTTCCTTTTACTGTGGGCTGGCCTCGTACACTGCTGGTGACCAGTGACTCCCAAGGCTGTAGGTCTTAAGAAGCTTTGCAGCGGCTGCCTGGGTCTCGTGGAAGATTTGCTTTTGGGGTGCTTCCCCTTGAAACTAGCCATCATGTAGGAAGTGTGGCTGTTCTGGGATGACCATGTTTTGAGAAGGCTGAGCCGTGCAGGGAGGCCTGAAGTATGCAATACCATGGAGAGAGTTGGGGAGGAGGGGGGAAGGGGAGAGAGAAGCCAGGGTACAGCACGGTGCCACGTGAGGGATGAAGGGATGGAGCTGTCTCAGAAGCGGATCTGCCAGCCACACAGCTGTTGCCACATGCAGCAAAGAGAAATGTCAGGCTGAGCTCTCCTCAGATTCCTGCCCCACAAAATCATGAGCAAAAATGGTTGTTTCACAGGGAACTGTATTCAGTGTCTTGTGATAAGCCAGCATGGAAAAGAGTGTGAAAAAGAATATAACTATGTATAACTAAGTCACTTTGCTGTAGAGCAGAAATTAACACGACATTGTAAATCAACTATACTTCAATAAAATTTTTAAAAAATGGTTGTTTCAAGCCACCAAGTTTTGGCATAGTTAGTTATGCAGTGACAGATAATGGAAACATAACATACAGAAGCATGTGCATAATCAATACACTTTACACACTGAACACACCTGTGTAACTAGCACCTGGATCAGGAAACAAAACATTGCCAGCACCTTGGAAGTCATTCTCCCGTCCCCTTCCAGTAACAGCCTTCTCCAAGGGTAACAACTGCTCTGACATCCAGGTCCCTAGATTAGTTTTGTCTGGCTTTGACTTTTATGTCGGTGGATTTATCCAGTATATGCTCTTTTGTGTCTTGTATCTCTCACTTAATGTTTGTGCTGAGTATCCGCATTATTGAGCATAGTTGTAGTTCAGACATTCTCACTGCTCTTTAACATCCCGTTCTATGAACATATCACAATTTATCCATTCTATTCTTTTTTTTAAAATTAATTAATTATTTTTGGCTGTGTTGGGTCTTCGTTTCTGTGCGAGGGCTTTCTCTAGTTGCGGCGAGCAGGGGCCACTCTTCATCGTGGCGCGCGGGCCTCTCGCTGTCGCGGCCTCTCTTGTTGCGGAGCACAGGCCCCAGACGCGCAGGCTCAGTAGTTGTGGTGCACGGGCCCAGTTGCTCCGCGGCATGTGGGGTCTTCCCGGACCAGGGCTCGAACCCGTGTCCCCTGCATTGGCAGGCAGATTCTCAACCACTGTGCCACCAGGGAGGCCCTATCCATTCTATTCTTGATGGACATTCGGGTGGTTTCCTGTTCTTGACTATTATGGACAGTCCTGCTATTAACATTCTTATAAATGTCTTTGGTAAACGTATGTCTGCCTTTCTGTTGGGTTGTTTTGGATTGTTTTATGACCGTTTTGTACTTGTTAGTTTTATCTCTATAAGTCGCCTGTGTGTCATTTTAGAGTATAGTGACTAGGATTTATTTTTTCTTTCTCATCGCAGTGCCTAGCAAGCAGTGTTCAAGTTTAGAGTGGTTATTCAGGAAATATATGTTGATTAGTCATTTGGAAGTTCTAAAGCACATATGCTTGGCTTCTCTAGAAAGTTCTGAATTAATCATAGAGTTTACATGCCAGTCTTTAAGTACAAAAGATAGGAAATATCCTTTTAATTAGACATTTCTGTTGAATTAATAACAGCTTATTGGAAAATTTTTCATCTGCCCAGAGCTATTGTTTGTTTCTTTGCAAATAGCATGAGAAAAAATTAGTTTGGTTCTTATACTATAAAAGAAAGGGCACTAGTAAACAGTTCAAGTTTCTGTGTATTACTATACCTAAGGGTTTTAAGCTTCAGTGAATTATTTGTTAGGTTAGAACTAATAAATTATATTGGTGGATGTAACTTGAAAATAGTCTTTAGAGTACATATTCTCCATTTTTATGAGTTATGTGTTTAGAGATGTATCATATCGTTTACTGTAATATAAATTATGGGTAATAAAATTATAATTTTTTTCTTCATATCTAATCAGCTTGAATTTCCTTGTTCTTTGCTTCTTTGTTATAACATTTGTAATATTTACTTTAAAAGTTGCAGTGATAAAACCATTGCAAATAAGCCAGGTCTGATTCTTTTCAATCCCAGCACATTTACTTAAATGCCAATACCATATGGAAAAGTTTGACTCCAGTATGCCAGACTTTCTTTTCTTTTTCTTCCCCCTAGGACAAAAAATGAGTGACATGGAGATTCAAATTAATGTCAGATGGTTTTATAGCCTGTGGGTTTTTTTTTTTTTAATGTGGTCATTAACTCTGAAGAATCGGAACATATAAAAAGATTAAAGAATCTTTTCAACTACCAAGCTTAAAATATATATGTTTACAAACAAATGCTGTGCATTTTCTATCTTGGTTTATCCTTGCTCCTTTAATTGCTAGTTTTTTTGTTTTATTTTTTAGTACTGTGATGTCTCTTGCATTTTGCCATTCATTTATTTATTCAGCATAATAAATATGAGTGTTTTCTGCGGAGCAGATACTACGCTGGGTCCTTCCATTTTCACAGACATGGCTCTTCCCTGGAGGAGATTACAGTCTACTGGGAATACCAGGTCTGTAGACAGATACTTACCACATGACATCTAATAGATATCACAGAGATATTAGATATCATTGAATAGAGCAAAGTAGGATCAGAGCAACTCGTTCTGCCTAGGGCTTAGGGTAAGGGTTAGGGAAGAAAATTTTACGGAGCAGATAAACTTGCAACTGAGACTTGAAGGAAGTATAAGAATTTGAACAAAGAAGTAGAGGGAAAGATCTTCTATGCAAAGGGAGTAGCATAATACATAGGTGCAGAGCTGAGAAAGCTTTGCATGTTCAGGAAGCAGTGGTAAGTTCCATTTGCTTAGAGCTTAAGGCACATTGGAGTGAAGAGGTCGGGGGAGGAGTGCGGATGAAGTAGGTTACGGTTCTCATCTCACTGCCAGGAACGAAGGGTCAGTCTTCACCCAGGTGTCTCCCATCCTCTTGAACTTGAAATATGGTAGTAATCTGGGACCTGGTAATCCTTTGTGGAATTGGCGGGAGTTGAAGAGAAGGTAGGCTTTTGACCAGCAGAGAGAATAGGGTTGAGTGTTCCAAAAAGCAAACAAAAAAGAATATGAAAAATGGGGGAGAAAACCCCGGACTATTCTCAGCACAGTAAGTAGATCAGTTGACCATTCTTAAAGTAGAGGTGCTCCAGATGAAATGGGAACACCCTTAGGACGGATGCCTGCATGGAGTGCTGGGGGGAACACTGAGCATGGTCTGCCTTATTTCTTCATCCTACTCAGTGACCTGGATGAAGTCACAGAGGGCAATTGGATGGAGTAGGTGCAGCAACGGGATGATTTTTTTTTTTTTTTTTTTTTTTTTCTGTACGCGGGCCTCTCACTGTTGTGGCCTCTCCCGTTGTGGAGCACAGGCTCCAGACATGCAGGCTCAGTGGTCATGGCTCACGGGCCCAGCTGCTCCGCGGCATGTGGGATCTTCCCGGACCGGGGCACGAACCCGTGTCCCCTGCATCGGCAGGCGGACTCTCAACCACTGCGCCACCAGGGAAGCCCAGCAGGATGATTTTTAATAGGAGGATACAGTGGCCTGAAAACAGAGAAAGTAAAATTTAAAGGCACAAATACAAATTTCTAAAATTTTACACTTATTGGGAAAAGGATGTTAGGTGTTTTAAGCAAATGTCTAAAAGAAGGGAACAGTATTATGAGATTGTTAAGGAAGTAAATGTCATCTTCCCAGGGAGACCTGGATAAAGGGGGGTGAAAGTGTCTCTTGCCCTCCATCAAGACATTTCAGTTTGTTCTGGACCCCGTATTTTAAGAGATCATTACAGAGAAGAGAATGGCCAGGGGAAGGCGGCCGGGGCCCTCAAAGGTGTGGGAACGATATTGCAGGCAAAACAGATAATGAAACGGAGGCTGTAAACCCTCTAATTGAATAAAAGACAAGACAGTTGTTGAAAACAAGAATTGTCCAGAGGGAAGACAGCAACCACTAAATAAGATCCAGGGAGTAGACTGAGTTCTATGATAAGATGATTTTCTAATGATTTTCGTTGTGAGTAGGGAGGTTAACAACATTGGGATAAATGCCTCTAAGATAACGAGTTCACTGCGGACTGGGAGTGTTCGAGTTGTGAATGGGTGCCTACTTGCGCGTTGTGGGAGTTTTACCTAATGACCTTCAGTGTTGATAGAAGACGTCTGAGACTGTAAAAGATGACACTCTTGATGTCCTCAAGAGGATGACTGGTGGGAAATGAGTTGCTAAATTGAGATGTATTCAGTCATCATTGCAGCCACTAGGAAATGAGTGCTTGTTAGTACCTGATTCTCAGCGGGGCACTTAATACACAGTCTGACTTGATCATCACAACAAACTTGGATGGTGGGTTTTATTTTATCCACCCCTCCTTTGATCAGGAGAGACATAGAAGTTAAGTAAATGGAGTCCAGCTGTGACATTTCCTAGCTGTGTCATGTTGAGAGAGCTACGTAGTGTCTCTGCGCCTCAGTTCCACCATCTAAAAAGGTGGATAATAATAATGCTTGCCACATAGGTATGTTGTGAGCATTAAATGTGTCTGGTACCTAACAGATGCTTAATAAAAGTTGCTATCATATTATAGTTTTTATTATGGCTCCAAAGCTCACGCTGTTTGTACTGCAGCACTTTAATTCCCCCTCAGGTAGCAGTGGATGGAAAGGAATATGACAGTTAACAAAAGAAATATTGAGAAATATTAGAATCTTCATTCTTTTTAAAAAAATTTTATTTATTATTTATTTATTTATTTTTGGCTGCGTTGGGTCTTTGTTGCTGCACGCGGACTTTCTCTAGTTGTGGCGAGCGGGGGCTACTCTTGGTTGTGGTGCGCGGGCTTCTCATTGCAGTGGCTTCTCTTGTTGTGGAGCACGGACTCTAGCGCGCAGTCTCAGTAGTTGTGGCACGCAGGCTCTAGAGTGCAGTCTCAGTAGTTGTGGCGCACGGGCTTAGTTTCTCCACGGCAGATGGGATCTTCCCAGACCAGGGCTTGGACCCATGTCCCCTGCATTGGCAGGCGGATTCCTAACCACTGCGCCACCAGGGAAGCATCTTCCCAGATGCTTCCAGAATCTTTATGCTTTACAGGGAAAATGTTAGAGAAGCATGTGCTTTCCATTTGAGAATTTGGTAGAGTCAACAGTGGGAGTTGACAATCACATGGATAGACTTACATTTTTTTGTATAAAACAGCGTGCGGTCCTTTCTTGTGTACATGACCTCTCAAAACCAATCTAAGATGCCACCTACTTTATAAAACTTTGTTTTCTGATCCCCAAAATGGAATGGGATTATGTCTGTCTTTAAACCCCCTTAGAATGTTCTTATGTGTTTATTGTTTTCCTGCCTCAAATAATTGTTACTTGTAGACTTATCCTCTTCGGAGCACCTAAAACTCGGTTTTGGTCTGGGCTTTAGCGTGTTCTTTGTGGTATTTCTTGGAATACCTCAGTTTTTGTATGCAGATACTCAAGTCTTTATTTGAATTGAGCCACATTATTAAACTTTAATCTTGATCCCTTTTTTCCTGATCCTTTGAGACAACACTGAAAGGCCTCTGCATCTCCCAGGCTACAGGTTCTCCCCAGCACTGCCCAGCCATGTTGCTCAGTGATGTTTGCTCGTACAAGTGCTTTGCAATATCTCTCCTCTCTCCATCCTCAAGATCACTTACTTTGTACTCTACAAGTCTCATACCTGAGTTATTGTAATAGCTTCCTGATTGAGGTTTCTGCATCCATTCTCAACTCAAAATGTCCCCTCCTCGGTAATAGTGAAATTTCTATACAGAGAGGTGACCATGTTCATTCTCCTAGAATGTCCCTAGGGGAAGTTCCAAGCAATTAAGCTGGCCCAGAGGGCCCTCCATGATCCTTCTCCTACCTAACTTTCATCAGCATCTCTTCCCGCCCTCTCCCTTCTGCCAGACCCCTTGAACTTTATGCTGCAGAAGTACAAGATAGTTTTTTTCCCTTGTTTACTCACTCTCTGATTATCCACTAAATATTACTGTGTGCCTTCTACGTAGATATTAGAGACATGGGCTCTGGATCCACACGGTCTAGGTAGAAGCTGTGTGATGGTAGAAGAGGTTCTTAATTTCTATCTCCTTCAACTTGCACACCTGTCAGATGGGGCTGATATTAGTGCCCAAGTCTAGATTGTCGTGAAGATTGAGTTAATACATGTCAGGAGCCTAGCACAGTGCCTGGCACATCGTAGACATACATCAGTCTCACCCTGTGGTCAGTCCTGCTCTGGGAACCTGTATCATCCCACTTTGAAAAATTTCTATCTGTTGTTTAGAATCCTCTTAAGGTATCAGCTTCTTAGTAAAGCCTTTCCGTGTCACCTTTTCCATCCTCAGAACGATCTGATCACTCCATCTTCTGTGCCTTGAAAATAAATTTATATGCAACACACTTTAATGCAAGTATTTTTATACATGTGAGTGTTCCCTTCTAGATTTTAAACTCAAGAGGAAAAAGACTGATTTATTTCTCATTCATTCCTTAGAAGCTAGGTCAGTGCAGGGCACATAGTATTCAGTAAATAATGTTGAATGTGTTTTTTGAATTGAACAGCAAAGCACTTTTTGACATAAGGTGGTGGTATTGAATGTCAAGATCTTGGACTCAAATCCAGGGCACTTTGTCACCCTGTCTTGCTGCTAAGCACACTTATATACATAGCTCTGCATGTGTGGTTTGATTAGTATATGCTCGATTAAATAAAATCGTTACTGGGAGTTTCCATATGTTGAACTACTTCTGGTGGACGTGAATTTCTCTGAATTCCCGCGTAGACGTGCCAGCCAGGAGTCGTGGTGGTTCGGGGCCAAGGATCTGTTGCTGTTCCCGTGGAAGACGCACATGTCGGCAGGTTCAAGCTGTGCTTTAATCAACAGGCGCTCAGACACTCCTTGATGGGAAGTACAGCTGAGGATTCTTTAAAGTGCACGGACAGATCATGCTGAGTGCTTTTCTGGGTCATGTTCGTTTCATAAAAACAGTCAATTCCCAGCCTTCCCAGAAGAGGAAATGCTGAAGGTCCCTAGCTGCGGTGCAGGGCGAGGAGGAAACCAAGGACTGAGTGGGGAAGGGGCCCACTGCTTGTCCTTTCCTTGGCAAGTCACAGGCAGGCATTCCGCCCAGTCACACAGGTCCCCACACGGCGGCTTTCAGGCAGGATTGGTGCCGTTGCTTAAATGCAGAAGGTCTTTTTCTTTTTCCTTTTGTAGCGACCACGTTGTTCCAATGACCAGAGCAACACGACATAGAAGCAGAAAAAAACACCCCAAGTTCTTGCCAGTCGCCAGGCAGCGAAAATGCTTTTGGATATTTGCTGTATGCTTCCCATGTTGATTTCCTAATCATGAGTTGTTTTCACAGCCAACCACAATAGCATCCTGAACACTCATCGGTATTTGGTAGGTTTTGCTGCCAAGCTCATTAACAGATTTCGATTTAGAGGAATGAGGATAAAGGGGATGCTTTCGGTAAAGCAGTAGCTTGGTGGGAAATTTGACTTTTCTCTATTTGAGTTGTTATTTCTGATTTTTTGACACAGTGTTATAGATGTTAATTCTGGCTATGTCTGTTTTAACACATGCAGTTTTTAGATTGTACTTAACCTTGATGCTAATATATCTGCAAGGGATATTACCCAAGTTCTCTTTTTAAAAATCTGATGAATTATTGAGAGGTACTTCACTTTGGACCTAAACATCACGATTAGAGCAGTTTCTCTCTAATCATGCGCTCTGATGATTTACTTGTGCGCTGATGAAACCTAATCTTCCTTATTGTCAGGGATGGGAAAACTATTTGCTGTGGAACTCCAGAGCTCTCACTGCTACGCAGGATAGCCTGTGAATCCTGAAATCAGAGGCAGAGAATTCCTAGGATGCCTGTTGAGTATAGGTGACTGCAAGGGAAGGAGGAAGGGCATCCCTTCCCTGGATGGCCAGACACATTTGGAAGGGGCAGGAACGATGAAGCTGCAGGCGGTGGTTTGAGAGGGATGTCAGGGCGGGGCCTTCAGGCTTGGCTGTGCCTGGGGTCACTCGTTGAGCTGTGGACGTGGAGCTGCTCCGTCCACACAAGCAACCGGTGGTGCCCAACAGAAATACCCAGAGTGATGTCTCTTTACTTCTGTTCTCAGGACCATGAGGTTTCTAGCAGGGAACTCGGCTCTCCTTGAGGCTTTCAGGAAGCCTTGTGAATAGGAAGACACATGTAGTGGTGGGAAGATCTCTGGCCATATGTCGCTTGGGAGATGGAAGCTCAAGGTTAATGCCACTTGGTTGGCAAAAAAGTATTGAGAGAAAAGTTCCTTTTCATAACGCTTCCTTTGGCTAGAGACAGGAGAAATGGGGAAAAGATTGATATATTTTTCTAAGATCTCTTTTGGTCTAATCTAGTTAGACTAATGAGAATGATTTAGGGTACCAGGCACAGTACCAAGTGCCTTGTGTGAGTAAACTTTTAATTCTCACAATAATCCAGTGAGGTAGACACTCTTATTCTCCCTTTCTTACAGATGGGACATTGATGTACGGAGAGATTAGGCAATTGCCCAGAATCACCCAGCGCTGGGTTGAACCATGTCTTGCGATGGAGTCCCTGCTCTTAGCCAGTGCACTCGAGTGCCTGGGCATGCAGGGGTTATAGAATATTATCTGTAGTATCTGGATTGGTCTCTGAGCTCTCTGTAACACTTGCATGGAGCATTTATCTCACTGGGTTTAAGCCATTGATTTCCATTTGCATGACTTCTGTCATTCTGCAGAGGTTGGACTTGGTACTACGCAGGCGCCAGCAACCCGGGGCTGAAAATAACAGGAAGATGTAGAGCTTTAAGGATCCCTGTGACCCTTTTCAGCTCTTGTCAGGGGACTAGAGATACTATTTTGTGCCACAGTTTAGAATTCACTGAAACCAGAAGTAAAGATGATTAAAAAAATCCCCAAATCACTCATTTCTGATGTGTTTAGATCTGCTTTCTTTTATCATCAATATTTCCATCTTTCTAGGATGGTGTAAAGTCAGTCAACTCTCCCTAAATGTTAAGCTAGTGATGCATTGGGCTGGCAATGCTAAATAGATCAATTCAGAGCCACTGTTGGCATTTTAAGCTTGATTCTTTTTCTGTGTACTGTCTGGGCGCCTTTAGAATGTTTATTATTCCTCTCCAACCCACTGTGATCCTGCAGGGATTCTGGGGTTATCTCTCCATGAGGAGAGCTCTGTGCATTGGGTACAGAGTTTCAGTTACCAGATGTGTCCAGCCTTGCCCCCATCCTCCACCTTACGCACTGGAGTGATGGTCTGTCTTCAAACAGACCTGGTAGCTTCTGCCTCTGGGTCTGGCCTCACATGGTTTTCTTTGCTAGAAATGCCCTTTCCCTGAAATCTTCCTGCCTGTGGAAGCCCTTCTCGGTCTGGGAGGCTCCAACTCCATCTTTTCTAAGCAGCTGTCCAGGATCCCCTGCATTTAACCTGTCCCTTTCCTATACTCTGATGATTCTCATTTCTAGACTGTCTCTTCCTAAGGCAAGCCTCAAATCAGATACTTGTGAATGGGTGTGTCTTCGTCATTAGGGATTCTGGAGGACCGGAGATTGTGTGTGTGTCTGTGGGTGTGCACGTGTGCACTCACATGCATGTGCACAGCGTCTCTGCCATGCCCATAAGGCAGAATCGCAGCCACTCGAAAGTGCTTTTTCAGTTTGAAAGACCACCTCCACCCTTCCCTTTCACTTTTTGCCTCTTTACATAACGGAAGCCTCGTCCTGATAGCACAGAAAAGATATGAGCACTTCGACCTTCTAGTCCTACAGTTTTGGATCATCTCTCTTCCCATTCTTTTCATTTCCAACATGCTGCAGAGCCCACAACTGCCTAGCGTCTGTTTCTGACCTCCTCCCTCTCAGCTCTCCTCCTTTTCCCCCCTCCCCCTGCTGTGCAGCCAGGACTAAATTTAGAGCAGTAGGATTGATGACGGTGGGAAGTGGATGAGAGTGAAGGCAGGCTTTGGCCAGTGCCCCTCTGGCATTATTATCTGCCCCCTATGGCATTATTTCAGTTATGCTGATGAAGAAGCTGAAGCTCGCAGTGCTGATGGAGTGCAGCTGGGACGTGAAGCCAGCTTTCTCTACCCGAAGCCCGTGTTCTCTCCCCTACTCTCCCTACGACCCTCGAGCCCTGATTCTCTGCCTGGCGCCAAGGACTCCTCACTCTACTGCGTCCTTGCCACCGTCCTCTGCGAGAGGGGTTGAGAGCCCCAGCATGCAGAGAGCGAGCCCCCCACCGAGGTCCCGCCGTGGATAGTGGAGGAGCCCATGACTCTTTTCTCCATCACACCATCTCCCGACTAACCCCGCAGAGAGACAGGACGTGTTTCCTGGCTTCCATGTCCCCGGGGTGGCTGCCCACTATTCACCTTTAATCTTCCAGGCCCCCAGCCTAGATGTGGAGTCTGGGGCCTAAGGAAGGGGGTCTCTTACTTGATTAGCTTATCCTTTTGTGAAAAGTGGGAATCTCAGAAGCTTCCAGAAGCTAGTAGGGATTGTATACGTGACAAGTAGGTGGCGGTAACTGGCAGATCGGAGAGAGCCTGTGTCCCGTTCAAAGGGGCAGAGATACATAGCTCCAGACAATGTTGCTAAGTGGGGGTGTGGCCCCCGTGTTCCCAGAACGCCTGCTTTTCCAGAATAAGCTGGAATTCTGGATTTTAATCTGAGTTTTCCAAATTTTTAAAACACGGAGCCAGCAAACCAATTGGGTGTGGACCAGATTTCCAGGCTACCGTGTTGTGACCTCTGCCTGGGAACCTGACGGCTAGCTGCTACTTCACGTGATCTGCCTGCCCCCTAGATATCTGGATTTGTGACCCGTGGCTTGGAGAAAGGAGAGCAAAATTAATAAATGAGATATAGATATGATCAAAAAGAAAAGAAAGCTAATATTTCGTAAAAAAGATTCATGCTAAAATAAGTGGAGTCGAAATTTATATTTAAATATAAGTGGCATTTTAATTTAGTGACTAGAAAGAATATTAGAGGGCCTAAAATATTTTTTCTCCAAATTAACTAGTTATCTCTCTACGAAATTTTGCTTAAGAGTGGTTTTTAAATCTCTTTTTAGAACTTTTAAATATTGAATATTCTAAGAATTAAAAATTTCCAGATCTGGTTAAACATTAGACTACTAAAATTTTTTTTTTTTATTTTCTTAACGTAAAATTACTTGAATGACTAGTGTTTTTATTACTTTGCCATTCTGGATACATTCCTGTAGTATTATAAGTATTTGAACGTTTAACCAGATTAGCACAGAGCTTACACATTATTAGCAATATCTTAATAATATTGCTCTATATTTCATGCAGATCTATTAACGATTTTGCCATTTTTAAGTAGAAAATTTATGACTTTACCATAGCAATTTAAAGTTGTTTTAGTATTAAGTAAAAATAGCTTATCTGTCCTTTTAAAATTACTTAATCTGGTATTGCTAAATTCAATCACCTTCTGAAGATTCAAAATTATTACCCCTAAGGCTGTGGAAATGTCCTAAATAGGCATTTTAAATAACCTACGTAGGGGCACACTTTAAGAAATACCACATTCCATAAAAAATTGTCTCCATATTTTTCTAAATATGTAACTCACATATCCAAAATGCAGACATGTTTACAAAATGAATACTTTCTGCCAGATGAAGCAGTAATTTCTGGGTTTTAAAGCTTCCTGAGTTGCTCATCTGTAAAAATGTGAACCTCTGCACGGAATTTGTGAGCGTCTTAGAGTTGCTGGATAGGGCTGGTGCTGCCCATGCTGTGCATCAGTGGTTCTAAAGCCTGTCTGTACATTAGAATCACCTGGAAAGCTTTTCCAATATATCCAGATCCACCCGCAATAGATCTGATTTACTTGGCTTGGGGTAAGGCCTGGGCAATTTTTTCTTTTGTTTTTAAATGTTCCCCAGATGGTTGTAATGTGTAGCCAGGGATACGAACTAGCTTTGACCTTAGAGGAGAATGACGGTGTGACTGATATGGTGTCACTGAGTTTCAATGGTGAGTACCCCTCACTCAAGGTCCCCGGCAGCCTACCTAGATCATGCTGGACGGGCTGTAGGTCTGCTGCCTTGACCTAAGCTTGGAAGCCTTCTGGAGGTTACAGCTCTGTACGCCCGATGCAATGCAATAGTGGGAGTTGGATCTATCCCTATTTGTGTGTTGTGTGTTTTCCTTAATAATAAGTGCCCTGGGCTACGTGCTTCATATTGGAATTATATTCGATTTCCCCAACAACTCTGCAAAGTAGTTGTAATTATTATAAGTTTACAAGGAGAAAGCAAGAGCAGAAAGAAGAAGGGACATGATATGACCAAGCTCACACAACCAATAAGTGGTAGAATTTAAACCTGGGTAGTCTGACTTAAGTTCATATGCTTAACCTTCATACCAAGGAGTTCAAATTAAACATTTACAGGGTGAGGCAGGGAACAAAAACGAGCAAAGCTGCTCAGGGGGTAAACAGGGAATGGTGGGGACTGGGGCACACTAAGGGGCACCACCACTCAGCTCTAGCCAGTTGCTGCCAGGCAGGTATGTGGCCCTCATTATAGCCAGAACATCTGATTTTTTAAGAGGTGATCTAAAAATCTGGAATTTTTAACGTGAATCTTTCTCAGTTTTTAAACATAGCAAGCCCCTGTTACAAATTATACTGCTTTTTGTCCTTACTTCAGGAAAGCCCTAGTCAAGGATAGAAGTATTGAAAAGATAGTACAAGCAATGCATCAAGCTCTTTGATAAGGGAGCATGTAGATTCTTTTGATGAGAGACTGGCTTTTCCATAGACAGGGCCCATATTGACCTACACTAAGTCTTTGTCTTACTTTCTCCAGAACTGGTATAGACTGGTCTTCTGTGAGGCCAAAGCTAAGCTGCGTGTGCAGGAATGTTACATAGGTCTGAGGGTTAAATCAAGGACATCTGCTCAGTTTCTTTGCCATTTCTGTGGTTCAGTAAGGATGAGGGTACCGCAATGTCATAGACACAGGTGTTAAGATATAACCCTCCCCAACCAACCTAACATCCTGGTTTTTCTCTGTTTTCATGGATAAATGCCAAATTTTTGTGCTTCTGTATTAATTAGTCTCAGCTGAGAAGTATGATTAACATTTCCTTAGTGTTTGTTCATTCAGCAAGCATGTAGGCTGAGAAACATTTAAGAACTTGGAGAAATGGAGTGTTTCAGAATTTTATGGAACACTGCTTAAACTTTGATTAGATCAGATACTGAGTCTTAAACAAAAACATTTGAGACTGAGTGTTAATGATAAACAATTTTTAAGACAGATTTCCTTTTTAATGTTCTAATACAGCATATAATGGTTTAGGCGTTCTTGAAAACAGGGCAGTGTTTTCCAAGAAAAATCATTGTTAATGGCATCACAACCATAGGATCTGAATGTTAGCACCTTGATTTAGAAGTAGTCAAAGCTTATTTTCTGTAGCCTCTTTAGTAACGATTTGAATTCCATTAGTTTGGGTTATTCATCTGATTATAATAGGAACTGTCTTCTTGTTAGAGGAACCAAAGTGAGTTCTTTCAGAGGGTTTAGGGGCTCATAACTGGTGCCTTAGAAGAACGGGGGCAATGTAATTAGTTATTCTGAAAGAAAAACAGTAGTTGAACACATTTCAATTGGAAATTCTGAGCTTATGAAAAAATTGCAGTGTTTACTTTAAAAATAATATTTGAAAGTTGTGAACTATTTATTTCAGAACTTGAACCACTTGAAACTATCCTTCGCTTATGTTTGCAAACAGATTTCACAATGTTTTAATTTTTCTTAATGATGTGGAAACAATTATTAACAATGGTTCTAGATACGTAAGTATTTATAAATGGATGTTTGATCATCTGAGAATTCTGTTCTTTTAAAAACAGATAGTTTCTCAAATTAATGCCCCTCTTTGGCTATATTTCTGACCATGTAGCATATTTTATTAGACTGTATCCCTTCTCCAGATAATAGCATCCATTTGGAATCGGATGATTGAGGATGAGATGTCTAATTTGTAATTATAATTCTTGTTTCTTAGAAAGAATACTATATCTTACAACTACTTTTTGAAATTTTAGAATATTACTTCAGTTCACTAGCTATTTATTGAGCATTTTGTACAGTGCTAATCACCATGGAGATACCCAAATATAAGATTAAATGTCCAATAAACATTTTATCCAATAAATTCAATTGGCCATTTAATTAAGATAAAATATAGGTCAAAGGATTAGAGGAAATCTTCATGGGCAAAGAGGGCTTTGGTCTGGGCCCTGAAGGATGGATTGAGTTTATACAGACAGGTAGATGCAGTTCTCATCATAAATAACACTGGTGACTAAAGGAAGAAGTGATTGGAGTCACAGGATGTCTTGAGGAGGATAAATGGCTGAGAGATAATACTAAAAAGGGTTGATTAAGTTCTGTAGAAATGATGCATAATAATTATATATAACTTTAAACTGATTATTGCTTGTCTGCTGTCATCCAGTCCTGGGTGATTCTGTTGGTTAAAGCATACATCTAATGCAAGCAAGACCTACATGTTTTCTTCTGTTCCAAGGCCATAGATGCTCTTACTGTCTCAGAAATGTGTTTTGCTGGTCATCACTGGGTGGACTGGCTGAGACCACCGCTGACTCGCGACAGGGGAAAGGCCCAGCCCAAGAATCATCTTATTGGCATAGACACTATAACAAAAATCCCGTTGTTGGAGTTGTCTTAATGTTGTTACAGAACGTATTATTTTAAGTTTTGTGGTGGAGAAGAGAGGAGATTCTTTTCACTTTACAGCGTTTTGATGTCAACTAATTGGTTTTTAAAAACCTTGAATGAAATAGCTTCCTGTGATTGAAGAAGATAATAAAGATGATTATGAATTACTTTCACATAATCATATATTAAGCAATTGTTGAAAAATTTGAATTCAGAGAAGAACACTGGAGAAAAGAAATAGTTACGCCAGATGGATTTAGTATGCTTTTGTTAAGCAACTATTATGTGTAAGGCCCTGGGCTAGATTCTTTAGGAGAATCAGAAACAGATTTCATCCTAGTCTTTAAGAATTTTCTCAATAAGTAGCTTTGCTGACTAAACTTTTAGGAGAACTACTTCACCATGAGGTCCAGGTAGTGATTTAACACATCTTTATGATCTTGAGCTATGTGCCAGTCAGTGTAACATTCAGGGGGATTTTAAAAGTAAGGACTATACCTGGAGAGGAGATAGGGTTTAGAGCCTAGAAGACATTTTACGCTAAAAAGTTCTGTAAAGTTTTAACATAATTTGATATGTGTATAATTCTACCCTAAACTTAAATTTTAAATGTTTTGAAGGGGAATATTTCTCTTTCCTTTTATCCTTTTTTCATTTTCTTTTCTTCTGTCTCCCATTCTCTCCCCTCCACAGTTTTCTCTTCACACCTTTTCTTTTCTTTTAGACTAATTCTGGTGCACTGTTTACATCCACTGTGCTCTATACACAATGTTACATAATAAATGTTTTATGGATAATGAAAGTATACATTTTAGAGTTATTGTAAAGCCACAGAATAGAATTTACATGGCTTTTCATGGTTAAATTTTTTTATGATTAGTATAATGCATAATGTTTTCTTAAAAGCCCTTTTGATTATTGAATTTAATTTTTTATTTTCACTGATATATATCACAAACAGAATATGATATAAATTCCTGGTTTGAAGGTAATTGATGATTGACACTTTAACTTATTTTTAGAGTATCATTTGTAGTCCTAAATAAAACTAGATATATGTACTTAAGTAATACTGCAACTTGAAAATAGTTATCTTTACATAACAGATAGACAAAATTAGTTTCTTTTTACTGTGCTTCATTATCCAAGATACCACACCGTGTTGAACCTATTTTTTTTGAGAGAACTATTTACATTGAAAACTTTCAAATTGTCAACATGAGTGAAAAACTATTGAGTTGTTTTGTTAGATGATAGGCAAATATTTACTTCATCAATTATAAGTTAAGATACATCTTAATGGATAATATTTATGAAAAAAATTTGTTGTGCTCACTTATGTTTATAGTACATAGTGAGAACATAATTTGTTTATCTATTAACTACTTGATATACATTTATGTTGTTTCCAGTTTTTATCTATTATTAATAAAGCTGCCATGAATGTTTGGACATGAATCGTTGGGTTGACATATCTTTCCATTTGGGGGGTTAAATTCCATGTAGTTGGATTGTTGGGTGATATGGAAAATGTATGATTAACTTTATAGGAAACTTTTTCAGAGTGGCTGTGCTTACTAGTTTGCATTCTCATGAGGAAGGCATGAGAGTCCCAGGTTCACATTCTTGCCAACACTTGGGATTCTCAGTCTTTATACTTTTAGATCATGGTGTTTAGTTAGTATTATCTTATTCTCATTTTAAGTTTCATTTTCCCGATAGTTAATGATCTGAAGTACCTTTTCATGTGCCTATTGACTTTTCTGTACCTTTTTAAAAAAATATTTATTTATTTGGCTGCATCAGGCCTTAGTTGCGGCACGTGGGCTGTTTGTTGCAGTGCATGGGCTTCTCTCTAGTTGTGGTGCACAGTCTCCAGAGTGCATGGGCTCAGCAGTTGTGGTGCACGGGCTCTCTAGTTGTGGCGCACAGGCTCTAGAGTGCATGGGCTTAATTGCCCTGTGGCATGTGGGATCTTAGTTCCCTGACCAGGGATTGAACCCATGTGCCCTATATTGGAAGGCGGATTCTTAACTACTGGACCACCAGGGAAGTCCCCTCCATATCTTTTTTGTGTTCACATTTTTACCCATTAAAAAAATTGGGTAGTGTTTCTTTTTTATTATTGGTTTGTAGGTATTCTTTATATATTCTACATAAGGGTCCCTTGTCAGATATATGTATTACAGAATTCCCCAGTCTGTAGCTTGACTGTTAATTTCCTTAATTAATTGTGTTCTGATGGGTACAAAAGCTTTTAATCATGATAAATTCTATTTTACATTTTTTTAAAAATTAGTACTTTTTTTGTCCTAAAATGTTTGCTAATCCCAAGATGCTGATGTATTTTCTATTTTTTTCTGCAAGTTCTGTATTTCTTATAGATTTAGGTCTGTGATAAAACTATGATTAATTTTTACGTAAAGAATGAAGGAATTAAGGTTTTTTTATTTTTTCCAGATGGATATACAGTTCTTCTGGAAACATCTATTAAATGACATTTCTTTCTGCATTGACTCCAATTAGCATATTAGTGAAAAATCAATTAAACTTTATGTTTGAGGTTATATCTCTACTCTCTATTCTGTTCCAAAGGTTTATTTGTCTGTCCTATGCCCATGATGCCTTATCTTGATTACTCTAGCTTTTTTAATGGATTTTTTGTGAAGCAGCATTTCCTAAAACTGTACTGCAAAGTATATGTGGTACTTACTAATTTTAAGGGATTTGGAAAATGTCACTAATCTGTTTAAAATCATAATGCTAATTTCATGGTGGAAAACAGTGTGTTGAACCATTAGTTTGAGAAAGTGGTAAATGTTACAGTTTGATAACTGGTTAAATATAGTTATCTGACAGTTTTGAATTAGGAATTTTGGGTCTCTGATAGTTTAGGGAAAATATGCTAGTTAAGGAACTCACCTTTTCACCTTGTACCAAGAACAGTTAGCTCTCTGGAGAGTGATGTTTAATTATTATCATTATCAACTGCATCAGTCAGCTTCAAAGGAGATTTTTATGCCACTTTTAATTCATTAGTACATTAGTCTTAAAAGATTTCTGAAGACTCTTTCAGGGGGACTGGGATTTCTCCTAACTATATCCTAAACCCTTATAAGCTGCTATATTCCTTTAAGTAGTAGTTTCTTAATACAATAACTTTTGATTAAAGCAAGGTGACCCTTTAAGTATCTAAATTCCTCAGAGAGCAAAAGATAATTCAGATGGGACAGTTTTCCTAGGTGAAACCAGTGAGTAGTATGTCACCAGAAAGACTGTAGCATGCCCTTCGGAACAGCTGTAACTTGTTAACTGAAAGTAGGTACTCATTGTATTGTGTTCTTTATTGTGTTCTTCTTAACTTACATGCTGTAATTGGGATAAGAGGAAAGGATTTCTGGAGAATTTTCTCCCATAAGCAATATTCTGTTACAGAAATATAAGGTTGCTCAAATGCTGTGATTTTTATTCAGTTAGGGAAAAATCCAGTACAATCAAAGTCAAGTAGCTTTGAACAGAAGAGACTTATTCAATTTCTCTGCTAAAATATATGAAAACAGTGACATCCTTTCCAAGGCAGTCAGAGGAACTTTGGAAATCAAATCTAGAAACTGAGTATAATTTGGTTTTATTTCAGCCTCCACACGAGGTCTCCTGACCTGACAGTTGTAACTTACCTGTGGGGAAGCGTGGGTCTAGCAATCCAGTGAGTGGTTGGAGACGTAGTGCTGAGTGAAGCAGGGACTGAATCTGGGCTCCTTTATTTCCTGGCTGTTTGACCTTGGAGAAGTTACGTAACCTTTGGGACTCAGTTTCTCCACTGCTGAAATGGAGCCAAGATTATACCCCACTCTACAGGATTACTGAAGCATTCACTGAGGTAATTTGCATAGGGCTTCACATCACACTGAAAATACGTCATCACTGTGACCCCCACATCCTTTGTGGTCCACTACACCCACTCTACCCTTCCTTTGGGTCCACATACCCCAGCTTCATCTACATCTGCTGTTCCCTTTGCCTACTCTTCCTTCCCAGATATTTCCATGCCTCCCCTTTTCAGCTCCCTACTGTCTCTCCTCAAATGATACCGCTCCAGAGAACTCTCTCCTGGCTCTCAGTTCCTCACTCTTCCCTTTAGTCTGTTTTATTTTTCTTCATAGTAATCATCACCACCTGAAACTGAGTTGTACATTTGGTGGTTTATTTTTGCATATCTGGTCCCTGGAATGCGTGCTCCTTGAGGGGAGGGAATTGGCCTTGTTATCATTATCTATTTAGTACCTAGGACAGATATACACAGGGTAGATGGCACAGGGTAGATATACAATGATTATCACATCCTATGAGGATATTGTTCCTTTTTGGCTGGTGACAAGAGGTAAAATTGTATACATACTTCAGGACATATGTGCTAGTTTCCCAATGAGATGTCCACTCCCTATAGATTTCAGGATATATGGCTGAATATGAAATTTTGAAATGCAGTTCCCACCATTATTCTCTGATAGGAAAGTACAATTTTATAGTTGACATGGAGGAAGCAGCTCATTTGTAGTTTGCTGGTCCTTTAAGCTCTTGTGTCCTCTGCCTCCCCAGGGCCCCTGAAACAGTCCTGACCAAGCTGGAAGGGAAAGGGGATCGCTGCCCACCCTGGGAGGCATGGTCTGGAATTAGTTTTTCTGTCCCAAATCGAGTGTCCTGGAACGAGCTGGGACACGAATTTCCCCACTGAGCTTCAGGCTGATAATCTGCCCCAATGGTGTACAGCCAGACTATAAAATTAGGTTCTGCCTCATTTCTGATTTTTTATCCCAGTTCATTTTCGGGTTTGGGGCCTGACATTAAAGCCTACCGCATTAGGAAGAGGCCACGACAACAGGAGTTATTCTTCATGAGATCCTACCCTCCCTCCTTCACACCCACTCATCTCACTCCACTCCAAGCAGCATCCCTTGGGGTCACTTTTGGACCAGTGACCATGCACTACATACTCCCATTTCCATTAATACTTCACTGCTGCCTGAAGTCTACTTGCTGAGGTGCTTAGGACTTCCAGACACCCCCAAACGTTGGGCCTTATTCAGCTTAGGTTTCAGTTTACCATTCAGTTTATCCTTTACATGTGATTTGCATTTCCAAGCTCTGCAGATAATTGCCCTAAACAGTGTTAGTTATCCACACTCAGCCTTGAATAATTTCATTTACATCTTCAAAAGGCCACCTTGAAGACCTAGGTTGATTCAAGTCCTCTGAAACCAAGAAACTATTGATGGATCAGTGGTTTGGGCCCTGGGTACCAATTGTGCAGGGAGGTGCTGACCAAGAAGCAGATGGCCTAGTGGGATATCCCAGCTGGCAGCCCTGCCATATGGCTGACAGGGTCTTGGTGCTCCGGTTTGGTGTCAAGCCTGAGCCTTGGCGGTGGGAAAGCTGAGTTCAGGACATTGGACCACCAGAGACATCCTGGCCTCAGGTAATATCAGTTGGTGAGAGCTGTACCAGAGATCTCCATCTCAATGCTAAGACCAAGCTCCACTCAATGACCAGCAAGCTCCAGTGCTGGACACCCGATGCCAAACAACTAGCAAGGCAGGAACATAACCCCACCCATTAGCAGAGATACTGACTAAAATCAAAATAAGTTCACAGACTCCCCAAAAACACCACTGGACACAGTGCTGCCCACCAGAAGGAAAAGATCCAGCCTCATCCACCAGAACACAGGAACTAGTCCCCTCCACGAGGGAGCCTACACAACCCACTGAACCAACCCTACCCACTGGGGGCAGACACCAAAAACAATGGGAAGTATGAACCTGCAGCCTACGAAAAGGAGACCCCAAACACAGTAAATTAAGCAAAATGAGAAGACACAGAAATACACAGCAAATGAAGGAGCGAAGTAAAAATCCACCAGACCAAACAAATGAAGAGGAAATAGGCAGTCTACCTGAAAAAGAATTCAGAGTAATGATAGTAAAGATGATCCATAATCTTGGAAATAGAATGGAGAAAATACAAGAAACATTTAACAAGGACCTAGAAGACCTAAAGAGCAAACAAATAGTGATGACAGCACAATAAATGAAATTAAAAATTCTCTGGAAGGAATCAATAGCAGAATAACTGAGGCAGAAGAACGGATAAGTGACGTGGAAGATAAAATACTGGAAATAACTACTGCAGAGCAGAATAAAGAAAAAGAATGAAAAGAATTGAGGACAGTCTCAGAGACCTCTGGGACAACATTAAATGCACCAACATTCGAATTATAGGGGTCCCAGAAGAAGAAGAGAAAACGAAAGGGACTGAGAAAATATTGGAAGCGATTATAGTTGAAAACTTCCCTAATATGGGAAAGGAAATAGCCAGTCAAGTCCAGGAAGCACAGAGAGTCCCATACAGGATAAATCCAAGGAGAAACATGCCAAGACACATATTAATCAAACTATCAAAAATTAAATACAAAGAAAAAGTATAAAAAACTGCAAGGGAAAAGTAACAAATAACATACAAGGTTATGTTAACCATAGTTTAACAGCTGATCTTTCAGGAGAAACTCTGCAAGACAGAAGGGAGTGGCAGAACATATTTAAAGTGATGAAAGGGAAAAACCTACAACCAGCAAGGATCTCATTCAGATTCGACAGAGAAATTAAAACCTTAACAGACAAGCAAAAGCTAAGAAAACTCAGCACCACCAAACCAGCTTTACAACAAATGCTAAAGGAACTTCTCTAGGCAGGAAACCCAAGAGAAGGAAAAGACAATAAGAAACCCAGAACAATTAAGAAAACGGTAATAGGAACATACATATTGATAATTATATGTGAGTGGATTAAATGCTCCAACCAAAAGACATCGACTGGCTGAATGGATACAAAAACAAGACCCATATATATGCTGTCTACAAGAGACCCATTTCAGACCTAGGGACACATACAGACTGAAAGTGCGGGGGTGGAAAAAGATATTCCATGCAAATGGAAATCAAAAGAAAGCTGGAGTAGCAATTCTCATAACAGATAAAATAGACTTTAAACACTATTATAGGAGACAAAGAAGGACACTACATAATGAACAAGGGATCGATCCAAGAAGATATTATAACAATTGTAAATATTTATGCACCCAACAGAGGAGCACCTCAATTCATAAGGCAAATGCTAACAGTCATAAAAGGGGAAATCAACAGTAACACAATCATAGTAGGGGACTTTAACACCCCACTTTCACCAATGGACAGATCATCCAAAATGAAAATAAATAAGGAGACACAAGCTTTAAATGACACATTGAACAAGATGGACTTAATTGATATTTATAGGACATTCCACCCCAAAACAACAGAATATGCTTTCTTCTCAAGTGCTCATGGAACATTCTCCAGGATAGATCATACCTGGGATCACAAATCAAGCCTTGGCAAATTTAAGAAAATTGAAATCATATCAAGTATCTTTTCTGACCACAATGCTATGAGACTAGATATCAATTACAGGAAAAAAATGTACAAAATACAAACCCGTGGAGGCTAAACAATACACTACTACATAATCAAGAAATCACTGAAGAAATCAAAGAGGAAATCAAAAAATACCAAGAAACAAATGACAATGAAAACACGATGACCCAAAACTTACGGGATGCAGCAAAAGCAGTTCTAAAAGGGAAGTTTATAGCAATACAGTCAGGCCTCAAGAAACAAGAAAAATCTCAAATAACTAACTTAACCTTACACCTAAAGCAATTAGAGAAAGGAAAACAAAAAAAAAAAACCCCAAAGTTAGCAGAAGGAAAGAAATCATAAAAATCAGATTAGCAGGGCTTCCCTGGTGGCGCAGTGGTTGAGAGTCCGCCTGCTGATGCAGGGGACATGGGTTCGTGCCCCGGTCCGGGAAGATCCCACATGCCGCTGAGCGGCTGGGCCCGTGAGCCATGGCCGCTGAGCCTGCGCCTCCGGAGACTGTGCTCCGCAACGGGAGAGGCCACAGCAGTGAGAGGCCCGCGTACCGCAAACAAACAAACAAAAAAAACAAAAATCAGATTAGCAGTAAATGAGAAAGAAATGAAGGAGACAATAGGAAAGATCAATGAAACTAAATGCTGGATCTTTGAGAAGGTAAACAGAAATCATAAACCAGTAGCCAGACTCATCAAGAAAAAAAGGGCAAAGACTCAAATCAACATAATTAGACATGAAAAAGGAGAAGTAACAACTGACACTGCAGAAATACAAAGGATCATGAGAGATTACTACAGGCAACTATATGCCAATAAAATGGACAACCTGGAAGATATAGGCAAATTCTTAGAAAAACACAACCTTGTGAGACTGAACCAGGAAGAAATAGAAAATATAAACCGACCAGACAGAAGCACTGAAATTGAAACTGGGATTAAAAATCTTCCAACAAACAAAATTCCAGGACCAGATGGCTTCACAGGCGAACTCTAGCAAAATTTTAGAGAAGAGTTAACACCTATGCTTCTCCAACTCTTCCAAAATAGAGCAGAGGGAGGGACACTTCCAAACTCATTTAATGAAGCCACTACCATAGAGCTGATACCAAAACCAGACAAACATGTCACAAAGAAAGAAAAGTACAGGCCAATATCACTGATGAACATAGATGCAAAAATACTCAACAAAATACTAGCAAAAGATTTCAACAGCACATTAAAAGGATCATACACCATGATCAAGTGGGGTTTATCCCAGGAATGCAAGAATTCTTCCATATATGCAAATCAATCAATGTGATACGCCATATTAACAAATTGAAGGATAAAAACCATACTATCATCTCAGTAGATGCCAAAAAAACTTTTGACAAAATTCAACACTCATTTATGATAAAACCCCTGCAGAAAGTAGGCATAGAGGGAACTTACCTCAACATAATAAAGGCCATATATGACACACCCAGCGCCAACATCATTCTCAATGGTGAAAAACTGAAACCATTTCCACTGAGATCAGGAACAAGACAAGGTTGCCCACTCTCACCACTATTATTCACCATAGTTTTGGAAGTTTTAGCCACAGCAATCAGAGAGGAAAAAGAAATAAAAGGAATCCAAATTGGAAAAATTGAAGTAAAACTGTCACTGTTTGCAGATGACATGATACTGTACATAGAGAATCCCAAAGATGCTACCAGAAAACTACTAGAGCTAATCAATGAATTTGGTAAAGTAGCAGGATACAAAATTAATGCACAGAAGTCTCTTGCATTCCTATACACTAATGATGAAAAATCTGAAAGAGAAATTAAGGAAACACTCCCATTTACTACTGCAACAAAAAGAATAAAATATCTAGGAATAAACCTGCCTAAGAAAAAAGACCCGTATGCAGAAAATTATAAGACATTGTTGAAAGACATTAAAGATGATACAAATAGATGGAGAGATATACCATGTTCTTGGATTGGAAGAATCAACATTGTGGAAATGACTATACTACCCAAAGCAATCTACAGATTCAGTGCAATCCCTATCAAAGTACCAATGGCATTTTTCACAGAACTAGAACAAAAAATTTCACAATTTGCATGGAAGCACAAAAGACCCCAAATAGCCAAAGTAATCTTGAGAAAGAAAAACGGAGCTGGAGGGATCAGGCTCCCTGACTTCAGACTATACTACAAAGCTACAGTAATCAAGACAGTATGGTACTGGCACAAAAACAGTACCAATGGATGAATGGAACAGGATAGAAAGCCCAGAGATAAACCCACGCACATATGCTCATCTTATCTGTGTTAAAGGATGCAAGAATGTACAGTGGAGAAAAGGCAGCCTGTTCAATAAGTGGTGCTGGGAAAACTGGAGAGCTACATGTAAAAGAATGAAATTAGAACACTCCCTAACACCATACACAAAAATAAACTCAAATGGATTAAAGACCTAAATGTAACGCCAGACACTATAAAACTCTTAGAGGAAAACATAGGCAGAGCACTCTATGACATAAATACAGCGAGATCTTTTTTGACCCATCTCCTAGAGAAAGGGAAATAAAAGCAAAAATAAACAAATGGGATCTAATGAAACTTAAAAGTTTTTACACATCAAAGGAAACCATAAACAAGATGAAAAGGCAACCCTCAGAATGGGAGAAAATATTTGCAAATGAAGCAACTAACACAGGATTAATCTCCAAAATATACAAGCAGCTCAATAGCAAAAAAAGCAAACAACCCAAATGGGCAGAAGACCTAAATTGACATTTCTCCAAAGAAGATATACAGATTGCCGAGAAACACATGAAAGGATGCTCAACATCACTAATCATTAGAGAAATGCAAATCAAAACTACAATGAGGTAGCACCTCACACTGGTCAGAATGGCCATCATCCAAAAATGTACAAACAATAAATGCTGGAGAGGGTGTGGAGAAAAGGGAACCCTCTTGCACTGTTGGTGGGAATGTAAATTGATACAGCCACTATGGAGAACAGTATGGAGGTTCCTTAAAAAACTAAAAATAGAACTACCATATTACCCAGCCATCCCACTACTGGGTATATACCCTGAGGAAACCATAATTCAAAAAGAATCATGTACCACAATGTTCATTGCAGCTCTATTTACAATAGCCAGAACATGGAAGCAACCTAAGTGTCCATGGACAGATGAATGGATAACGAAGATGTGGCACATATACACAGTAGAATATTACTCAGCTGTAAAAAGAAATGAAATTGAGTTATTTGTAGTGAGGTGGATGGACCTAGAGACTGTCATACAGAGTGAAGTAAGTCAGAAAGAGAAAAACAAATACTGTATGCTAACACATATATATGGAATCTAAACAACAACAACAAAATGGTTCTGAAGAATCTAGGGGCAAGGCAGGAATAAAGATGAAGATATAGAGAATGGACTTGAGGACACGGGGAGGGGGAAGGGTAAGCTGGGACGAAGTGAGAGAGTAGCACTGACATATATATACTACCAAATGTAAAATAGCTAGCTAGTGGGAAGCAGCCGCATAGCACAGGGAGATCAGCTTGGTGCTTTGTGACCACCTAGAGGGGTGAGAAGGAGGGTGGGAGGGAGACGCAAGAAGTAGGGTATATTGGGACATATGTATATGTAAAGCTGATTCACTTTGTTATATAGCAGAAACTAACACAACACTGTAAAGCAGTTATACTCCAATTAAGATGTTAAAGAAAAAAACAGTGTTAGCTGGCATTTCTGCTACGAGTACTACAAGTACCGCCACAGTTCTCTTACTTCTACCATGTTTTTGTTTTCATTTTTTTAATTGAATTATAGTTGATTTACAGTGTTTCAGGTGTACAGCAAAGTGATTCAGTTATGCATACATATATATTGTGTATATATTTCAGATTCTTTTCCATTATGTTATTATAAGATATTGAATATTGTCTCCTCTGGTATGCAGTAGGTCCTTGTTGTTTTTCTAATTTATACATAGTAGTGTGTATCTGTTAATCCCAAACTCCTAATTTATCCCTTCTGCCGCTTTCCCCTTTGGTAATCATAAGTATATTTTCTATGTCTGTGAGTCTGTTTCTGTTTTGTGAATAATTTCATTTGTATCATCCTTCTTCTCTGGTTTTAATTAATACGAGAGAACAGAAGTAGAGGGTAAGGCCCCTGCCTCCCCCTCTCTGCTCCTCTATTAATAGTGAGTCGATCCAACTAACTCTAACTTTGGAAGAATTCGTTGATTTTAAAACAAATAACTCAAGGAACTCGTAGGGGGAAAATCTAATATATACATATATATTGCATATTGTCAAATTGTACTGGATCTTTTCTACTCCGGATTCCAGGCTGGCCTTCAAATGTGGTTCATGTCAATCTCTCTATTCATGTTTTCTAAACATTCCAGAAATTTAAAAATTATCAAATGGAAGGTAGGAAAAAAATCAATTCAAGATCAAACTATAAGGTGTTAATAAAGGCTGGAGCTGATCTCCATAATCCTTGAGAGGACTTAGAACACAAGGTATTCATAAACATTGAACAATGTATGTGAAGCATGGCTAGACCACCGCTTTGATTTCAGTGAGCTGCTACTTGATCTGGGTGTGGAGGAGAATCACACAGGCTGATGAAGTAAGCTGTCAGGCAATCTGAAAACAACTACAGAAGAGTCAGGTATAAAATAGAAGACTAATATTCTTGAAGTTGCCTTAGCTCTTCTAGATGCTATCAACCCTTTAGAGCACAAATAGAATTATTCAACAAAGATAATGTATTAGGCTAGGTTGCAAAATTTAAATTAAAATCTATGCCTTCATAATTCACAAATCATAATGTTTGTATTGATAAAAGAGCTTAAAGTCAGATGAAAATAATGAACTTTTCTATACGTTCAGAATTACAACAAAAAAATAAAGATTTTCAAATATCCCACAATTCTGGGTGGCATTTCAGATAAACGTATGTGTCGTGGTGTCAGTTGGTGATCAACATGGGATAAAACAAATCTCTGAAAGGCAGTTCGTGAGCTTACATGAACATAATTGTGAAATTTTCCTGTAATAAAAGTCGGCTAAATTGCCATTTTTAATATTATACAAATATTTATTCAGAGATGCCAGCAGACTATTGTGTCTCCAGTATAATACTTCATATTGTGCTGTTCAGGAATTGACATGGATGTCAGATAACTCAAAAAAAAAGCACAATGAAAGAAAAGGCTAAGCGGGAAGTACAAAGCACATTATATGGATAATATTCTCAAGCACAGATTTTTCTCTGGCACAGGAAAGTTGTCATTTCCCGAATTTAAAGTGCAGAACACTATTCCTGTTTAAGTCATTAAGAGAGAATTCAATTCCCATGAAAAGGAAATGTAAGCAGTGGGGGAAGGAAAAGTACTTAATGCTGGAAAACAACCCAGAGAAATGAATGAGGATCCCAACTGGAAGATCCGTCTCTGCCTGACACCTACCCCCCTCTTTTTTCTCACAGGCGGATCTAGCTCACTGTGCGACCCCATGAGGTACAAAAGAAAGAGTTTTAAATTCTCTTCATGATAAATATTTGTTTCAACTAATGTAAAGAAAAATTTTATTGAGAAATTTGTATATCTACTTGACCTTCTAAAACTGATTCTAAAATTGTCCACTCTTATCCTTAAAACACATATGACTTTTCAACATCCCATTGCACTTCTGACTTAACCATTTCCCCTTCTCTCCTTTTCTCATGCCCCAATATTTAATAGACCATTCACTCCTTAGCAGTTTTCTTTCCTTTTCTTTTTTTCATTCTACTCCAACTCTATTCCTAAAAAGAATTAATGTATAGTAATAAAAATGGTTAGTGTTGGGCTAATATAGACAAGTAGATTAATGGAACAGAAGAGAATCCAGAAAAATCCCAAGTAGGAGGGAATTGAGTATTTAAAATACCAGTGGTACTTTAAATCAACGGGGAAAGAATGCACAGGTGTTCAGACTGTGGGTAATCCTGTTTGGCAAAATATAATAGAAGATAAGAATGTAATGCAGTTAAGAGCCAGTCTGCCTGGGTTCAAATCCCAACTCTGCTAATTACTAGATGTGTGACATCTCACGATCACCTTTACCCCTCTGAGGCTGTCTCCATATTTGTTAAATGAGAGTAATATGGCATCCACTCTTATAGACTTGTTGTAAAGACTAAATAAATTAATATATTAAAGCAACCAGCACATCAAGGACCAATACATAACTGTTTGCCATTATTACTACTTTTTTTCTATTTCATTTTCTATCACCAAATACACTTGCCAGATGCTTTCTTAATTACAGCATACTTAATCTGTGAAATAAGACCTTCAAGAAGAATCATTCAGTTTTACAATATCCACCCAGCAAGTTTTAATCAATGCACCAGTAAGAGGATTAGGTATTGTGTCTGTATAAATACGTAAAATATTTTAACATTTTAAAATGGTTTTTAACCGTTCATAATTTCTATTCATAATTTTCTTCATAAAAATTATATTAACAATCTGCAAGAAAACAAATATCTGAAAGCATTTACTTATACATTCAAGAAGTAGGAGAAAAATAAACTCGACTGTGAAAATCTGGGGTAACATTATTATCAGTAATCCCATTATATTTCAAAAACCAAGAAGAAAATGAAATAGGAATATCATAATTCCTTCTACATACTTCATAAGGCAAATAAGAGCCACCAAACTGTTATTAGTGAGTTCATTTCCATGGTTATTGGCTTGCAGTGCTGTCAACAGTTGAATATTCATGAGGCAAGTTGGGTGCAGGTAAAGAAGAAAACATTCCTTCCAGGAAAAAGAAAAAAGTTATGATAACTAAAAAATATTTTATGCATCCTGTTCTGACCTGGGATATGTAAACTAACAAAGAAAAAGCTAATGTCTATTCAAACTTTATGAGTTTTGTTACATATCCACCAAGATGCAGAAAATTTTCTCAACTACTGCAAAACGACAAATATCCCCTAATATCAGTAGTTTCTTTTCTTAAAAAACATCTTTATTGGAGTATAATTGCTTTACAGTGGTGTGTTACTTTTTGCTTTATAACAGTGAATCAGCTATACGTATACATACATCCCCATATCCCTTCCCTCTTGCGTCTCCTTCCCACCCTCCCTATCCCACCCCTCTAGGTGGTCACAAAACACTGAGCTGATCTCCCTGTGCTATGCGGCTGCTTCCCACTAGCTATCTGTTTTACATCTGGTAGTGTATATATGTCAGTGCCACTCTCTCACTTCTTCCCAGCTTACCTTTTCCCCTCCCCGTGTCCTCAGGTCCGTTCTCTATATCTGCATCTTTATTCCTGTCCTGCCCCTAGGTTGTTCAGAACCTTTTTTTTTTTTAGATTCCATAAATATGTGTTGCCATGTGGTATTTTTCTCTTTTTGACTTACTTCATTCACTCTGTATGACAGGCTCTAGGTCTATACACCTCACTACAAATAACACAGTTTCGTTTCTTTTTATGGCTGAGTAATATTCCATTGTGTATATGTGCTACATCTTCTTTATCCATTCATCTGTTGATGGACACTTAGGTTGCTTCCATGTCCTGGCTATTGTAAATAGTGCTGCAGTGAACATTGTGGTACATGACTCTTTTTGAATTATGGTTTCCTCAGGGTATATGCCAAGTACTGGGATTGCTGGGTCGTATGGTAGTTCTATTTTTAGTTTTTTAAGGAACCTCCATACTGTTATCCATAGTGGCTGCATCAATTTACATTCCCACCAACAGTGCAAGAGGGTTCCCTTTTCTCCACACCCTCTCCAGCATTTATTGTTTGTACATTTTTTGATGACTCTGACCAGTGTGAGGTGATACCTCACTGTAGTTTTGATTTGCATTTCTCTAATGATTAGTGATGTTGAGTATCCTTTCATGTGTTTGTTGGCAATCTGTATATCTTCTTTAGAGAAATGTCTATTTAGATCTTCTGCCCATTTTTGGATTGGGTTGTTTGTTTTTTTGACCTTGAGCTGCATGAACTGCTTGTATATTTTGGAGATTAATCCTGTGTTAGTTGCTTCATTTGCAAATATTTTCTCCCACTCTGAGAGTTGTCTTTTCGTCTTTTTTATTGTTTCCTTTGCTATGCAAAAGCTTTTAAGCTTCATTAGGTCCCACTTGTTTATTTTTGTTTTTATTTCCATTTCTCTAGGAAATGGGTCAAAAAGGATCTTGCTGCAATTTATGTCAAACAGTCTTCTTCCGATATTTTCCTCTAAGAGTTTTATAGTGTCTGTTCTTACATTTAGATCTTTAATCCATTTTGAGTTTATTTTTTTGTATGGTGTTAGGGAGTGATCTAATTTCATTCTTTTTTTTTTTTTTTTTTTTTGTTGTACGTGGGCCTCTCACTGCTGTGGCCTCTCCTGCTGCGGAGCACAGGCTTCCAGACATGCAGGCACAGCGGCCATGGCCCACGGGCCCAGCCGCTCCGCAGCATGCGGGATCCTCCCGGACCAGGGCACGAACCCGCATCCCCTGCATCGGCAGGCGGACTCTCAACCACTGCGCCACCAGGGAAGCCGTAATTTCATTCTTTTACATGTAGCTGTCCAGTTTTTCCAGCACCACTTGTTGAAAAGGCTGTCTTTTCTCCATTTTACATTCTTGCCTCCTTTATCAAAGATAAGGTGACCATATGTGCATGGGTTTATCTCTGGGCTTTATATCCTGTTTCACTGATTTACTGGTACTGTTTTTGTGCCAGTACCATATTGTCTTGATTACTGTAGCTTTGTAGTATAGTCTGAAGTCAGGGAGCCTGATCCCTCCAGCTCCATTTTTCTTTCTCAAGATTGCTTTGGCTATCAGGGTCTTTTGTGCTTCCATGCAAATTGTGAAATTTTTTGCTCTAGTTCTGTGAAAAATGCCATTGGTAGTTTGATAGGGATTGCACTGAATCTGTAGATTGCTTTGAGTAGTATAATCTTTTTCACAGTGTTGATTCCTCCAACCCAAAAACATGGTATATCTCTTCATCTGTTTGTATCATCTTTAATTTCTTTCATCATTGTCTTATAGTTTTCTACATACAGGTCGTTTGTCTCCTTAGGTAGGTTTATTCCTAGGTATTTTATTCTTTTGTTTGCAGTGGTAAATGAGAGTGTTTCCTTAATTTCTCTTTCAGGTTTTTCATCATTAGTGTATAGGAATGCAAGAGATTTCTGTGCATTAATTTTGTATCCTGCTACTTTACCAAATTCATTGATTAGCTCTAGTAGTTTTCTGGTAGCATCTTTGGGATTCTCTATGTATAGTATCATGTCATCTGCAAACAGTGACAGCTTTACTTTTTCTTTTCCAATTTGGATTCCTTTTATTTCTTTTTCCTCTCTGATTGCTGTGGCTAAAACTTCCAAAATTATGTTGAATAATAGTGGTGAGAGTGGGCAACCTTGTCTTGTTCCTGATCTTAGTGGAAATGGTTTCGGTTTTTCACCATTGAGAATGATGTTGGCTCTGGGTTTGTCATATATGGCCTTTATTATGTTGAGGAAAGTTCCCTCTATGCCTACTTTCTGGAGCGTTTTTATCATAAATTGGTGTTGAATTTTGTCGAAAGCTTTCTCGGCATCTATTGAGATGATCGTATGGTTTTTATTCTTCAACTTGTTAATATGGTTTATCACATTGATTGATTTGCATATATTGAAGAATCCTTACTTTCCTGGGATAAACCCCACTTGATCATGGTGTATGATCCTTTTAATGTGCTGTTGGATTCTGTTTGCTAATATTTTGTTGAGGATTTTTGTATCTATGTTCATCAGTGGTGTTGGCTGGCTAACATTTATTTGGTCCGAATTAGGCACTAGCACTGTCCAAGTGCCAACAAAAATGACCTGTGCAAAAGTTCTTCATCTGTCCCAAAGATAGATATTATTATTATTAACCTGATTTACTGAGTGAGGAAACTGAAGCTTAGAGCCTTTTCCTTCATAGATGCTAACCATAGGGCTGAACTCCACATCTAGGAGGCATCCTGTGTCTGTTTAGGTATGTGGGCAGCTGTTTGCAGGTGGGTTGGGGGGGAACATGGAGGGTTAATTTTGAGGGGTTTCAAAACAGCTGACTGTAGTCATTGGGTGTTTCTTAATCTTATTTACTTTATTTAGTTGATTTCTCCCTAAAGTTTGGTGTATCCCTGACTACTCTGGAGAGATCCATCACCCAAAACAATACAAAGAACAGAAGATCATTAGAAATCAAATGATACTTATTAGAATGTCTAAGCCAAGAAGAGTTTATTGCCCCAAAAGTCACTTTATTTTAAAAAATTAATAGTTTAAAATAAAGGACTTAGAGTTTTTTCAGTCTTTGAGAAAACTAGCTGTAGACATGGTTTGCAGAGTTGTCTGTAGAAAATATCACTTCTAAGAATTAGCATCTAACTTGATTCCGAATTCTTTGAAAAACTAGGTGTTAAGCAACTAGGTGTTAAGTTTTCTTAGTTTTTCTATTTAAGGTTTTTATGTCTCTCTTATCTTGGGAGTACTTTTTCACTCAAATACTTTAAGATCAAATGCTATTTTAAAACTTAGAAGTCTGGAACAATCAGGATTAAAAATTTATCAGAGCCAAAAGGGCCATTGCAAAATCTCAAGACTATGGGCTGAAAACTGAAATGGCTGTGGAAATTTCTAAGTCACAAACATGAATAAAATGGATTTTTGTGTAAGAATGATAACAACATTAGTGTAAAAATAAATAACAGGTAACGTTTCACTTTGGTGTAGGGATAATAAGGAATAGTGGTGACTGAAGCAAATGAAAACTTGTGGCTGCCTTTGCTCTAGCCCATTGTAACCGTTCAGGAATGTGAGACCTGTGTTGATTTTTCCCTAGTGTTTGAAGAGAGACTATAGTTACTTTTATGTGAATGCTGTTACTTCTTTAAACGTTAGCAGTTGAATCAATGTTTTAACCACTCTGTGCTATGTTTAAAAATACCTCTACTAAAAAAAAATACCACTACTGTTCTCGATCTCTGCTTTAGACTAACTCATTGTCTTAGGTCGATGGAAGTTAAATATCCAAGAAAGACAGCTCCAATATACCTATTTTTACAGGCTGAACTGTGAGATGAGATGTGGGAATCAAAATCACAAAAACATAAGCAAAAATTTAAAAAAACTTAACGAAAACTTAGCAAAACTTTAAAAATTAACAAATGACACACTTCAGAAATGTTCGCATTTATTGTAGTTTTTATTGTAACCATCTCAATAAATTTCCTAAATTTTCACTTTTTTTTTTTTTTTTTTTTTGTGGTACGCGGGCCTCTCACTGCTGTGGCCTCTCCCGTTGCGGAGCACAGGCTCTGGACGCGCAGGCTCAGCGGCCATGGCTCACGGGCCCAGCCACTCCGCGGCATGTGTGATCTTCCTGGACCGGGGCACGAACCCATGTCCCCTGCATCGGCAGGCGGACTCTCAACCACTGCGCCACCAGGGAAGCCCTTCACTTTTATTTTTAATAATTTTACACGTGACTATAATTGCATTGAGAATGATTCTGATTTCTCTTTCATCTTCTGTCCATTTGACTTTCCAGCCACCTATTAAACACCTTTCCCCACCCCGCTCCCCTCTGGTAACCAGTAGTTTGTTCTCTGTATGTGTAAGTCTTTTTCTGTTTTGTTATATTTGTTTGTTTGTTTTGTTTTTCAGTGAAAGCTTCTAGTTTCTCACCATTGTGTGTAATGATAGCTGTAGGGTTTTAAAAGACTTTCTGTAATGTCGAGGATGTTCTCCTCTGTTCTTAGTTTGCTGAGAGCATTTTTTGTGAATGGCTGTTAGATTTTATCAGATGCATCTTATGCATTTATTGTTATGACCATATGGTTTTTCTTTTTCTTTTTCTTTTTTTTTTTTGCGGTACGCGGGCCTCTCACTGTTGTGGCCTCTCCCGTTGCGGAGCACAGGCTCCGGGCGCGAAGGCTCAGCGCCCATGGCTCACAGGCTCAGCCGCTCCGCGCCATGTGGGATCTTCCCAGACCAGGGCATGAACCCGTGTCCCCTGCATCGGCAGGCAGACTCTCAACCACTGTGCCACCAGGGAAGCCCTGGTTTTTACTTTTATACTATTGATGTGATGGATTACATTAGTTGATTTTCAAATGTTGAACCAGCTTTGCATATCTGGGATTATCCCACTTGCCTGTGGTGTACACTTCTTTTTATACATTTTCGGATTTTATTTGTTAATATTTTGTTTAGGATTTTGGAATCTAGTTTGTGAGTGATATTGGTCTGTAGTTTTCCTGTGAAATCTTTGTCTGATTTTGGTATTAGGGATGCTGGCCTCACAGAACAAGTTAGGAAGTATTTCTTCTACTTTAGTCTTCTGAAAGACACTCTAGAGAATTGATATAATTTCTCCCTTAAATGTTTCATAGAATTCACTAGTGGACTCGTTTGGTCTGGTGCTTTCTATTTTGGAAGGTTATTAAATATTGATTCAGCTCCTTTAAATAGATATAGTCCTATTTAAATTGTATTTCTTTTTGTGTGAATTTTGGCAGATCATGTCTGTCAAGGAATTGATCCATTTCACCTAAGTTAGCATTTGTGGTCATAATGTTTTTCATAGTATTCCATTATTATCCTTTTTATGTCCATGGGATCTGTGATAATGTTGTATTTTTCATTTGTGATACTAGTAATTTACATCTCTACTCTCTCTCTCTCTCATTAATCTGGCTAGAGGCTTATCAATATTATTTATCTTTGCAAAGAACCAGCTTTTGGTTTTGTTGAGTTTTGCTGTTGATTTGTGTTTTAAGTTTTCCTGATTTCTCCTCTAATTTTTATTATTTTTTCCTTTTGCTGACTTTGGATTTAGTTTGCTCTTCTTTCCTAAGCAAAAGCTTAGATGATTGATTTAATTCTTTCTTCTTTTCTTTTCTTTCTTTCTTTTTTTCCTTTTTGGCTGCATCGCATGGCATGTGGAATTTCCTTGGCCAGGGATTGAACCCATGCTCCCTGCAGTGGAAGCACGGAGTCTTAATCACTGGACCACCAGGGAAGTCCAAATCTTTCTTCTTTTCTAACGTATGCACTCAATGCTATAAATGTCCCTCTAAGCACTTCTTTTGCTGCATCCCACAAATTTTGGTGAGCTATATTTTCATTTTTTTTAGAACGTTTTCATATTTCTCTTGAGACTTCTTATTTGACCTATGTGTTATTAAGAAGTGTATTGTTTAATATCCATGCATTTGGGGGTCTTCTATCTATTATTGATTTCTAGTTTAATTAGTTCCATTGTGGTCTGAGCAGATATTTTATGATATCTATTCTTTTAGATTTGTTAGGATGTGTTTTATCCCCCAGAATATGCTCTGTTTTGGTCAATATTCCATGTGAGCTTGAGAAGAATGTATTTTCTGCGTAGTTGGATATAGTTAATTGATGTCCATTATATCCAGCTAATTGATAATGTTGTTGAGTTTAGCTGTGTCTTACTGATTTTCTGCCTGCTGGATATTTTCACTTCTGATAAAAAATTAAGTCCCCAACAATGATAGTGGACTCATCTATTTCTCCTTACAGTTCTATCAGTTTTTGCCTCATGTATTTTGATGCTCTTGTTAGACACATACATGTTAAGGGTTGTTATGTGTTCTTGGAGAATTGACATCTTTTTAATTATCTCTGAGAACTCGTCTTGCTTTTGACATCTGCTCTGTCAGAAATTAATATAGCTTCTTCTGCTTTGTTTTGATTAATGTTAGCATAGTATATCTTTTACCATCCCTTTTCTCAATCTGTATGTGTTTTTATATTTACAGTCGGTTTCTTTTAGACAATGTAGAGTTGGGAATTGTTTTTTGATCCACTCTGACAATCTCTTTTAATTGGTGTATCTAGACCCTTGACATTCAGTGTGATTCTTGATATAGTTGGATTAATATCTCCCATATTTTTTACTGTTTTCTATTTATTGCCCTTTTTTTTCTGTTTTTGTCTTCCATTCTTTCTGTGGCTTTAATTGAGCATCTTATTGATTCCATTTTCTCTCTTTTCTTAGTATATCAATTATACTTTTTAAACTTTTCTTTTAGTGGTTGCCTTAGAGTTTGCAATATGCTTTTACAAGTGATTCAAGTACACCTTCAAATAACACTATAACTCTTCATGGGTAGTGCAAGTACCTTATAATAACAAAATATTCCTAATACCTCCTTCTTCTTCCTTGTATCATTGCTGTCATTCATGTCACTTGTACATAAGAATACATAAGCATGTGTATGTATACACACACATATACATACATAATTGAATACATTGTTGCTGTTATTCTTTTCAACAAACTTTTCTCTTTTAGATCAATTTAGAGTAAGAAAAATAAAAGTTTCTATTTTCCCTTCATTTATTGCTTCTCTCTGATTTTTTTTTCTTTTTTTATGTACATCCAAATTTTTGACCCGTATCATTTGCCTTCTGTTTTAATAACATTTACTCTTTCTTGCAAGACAGGTCTACCACTCCATTTTTGTTTATCTGAGAGTTTTTATTTTCCCTTCACTTTTGAAGTATAGTTTCACAGGGTACAGAATTCTAGGTTGGTGATTTTTTTTCTCCCAACACTTTAAATATTTCACTTCATTCTCTTCTTGCTGGCATGGTTTCTGAGGAAAAGTCAAATGTAATTCTTTTCTTTGTTCCTCTGTAAGTAAGGTGTTTTTTTCCTCTGGCTCTTTCAAGATTTTCTTTTAATCTTTGATTTTTTTCAGTTTGAATATATGTCTAATTGTGGGGTTTTGGGGGCATTTGTCTTGTTTGGTATTCTGACCTTCCTGAATCTGTGGTTTGGTATCTGACGTGAATTTGGGGAAATTCTTGGTCATTATTGTTTGAATATTTCTTCTGTTCTCTCATCTCTCTTTTCCTTCTGTTATTCCCATTATGTATATATTATACCATATGTCACTGTGGAGAACTGTGGAGTTTTTGGATATTCTATCCCATTTCTTTCAGTCTTTTTTTTTTTTTTTTCCTTTGCTTTTCAGTTTTGGAGTTTCTATTGCCATATCCTCAAAGTCAGTGATTCTTTACTCGAGTCTCTAATGAGCCCATCAAAGGCATTCTTCATTTATGTTACAGTTTGAAAAAAATCTCTAGGATTTCTTTTTGATCTTTTCTTAGAATTTCCATCTCTCTGCTTTCATTGTCCATCTGTTCTTGCATGTTGTCTACTTTTTTCAGCAGAACCCTTAGCATATTACTCCTAGTTGTTTGAAATTCCTGGTCTGATAATTCCAACATCTCTGCCATATCTGAGTCTAGTTCTGATGCTTGCTCTGTCTCTTCTATCTGCTTTTTTTGTCTTTTAGTATGCCTTGTAATTTTTGGTTGAGAGCCAGACATGATGTACTATGTGAAAGGAACTCTGGTAAATAGGCCTTTAGTGTGTGGTAAGTAAGATGTGGGGGGATGGGAAGTGTTCTGTAGTCTTATGATTAAGTCTTTTGGTGAGCCTGTGTCCCTGAGCTGTGACCTTCACCAATTTTTCTCAGTAGTCCCCCCTCCTTATATGGAAAAAGTTGGCAAGTGTAAGTGAGGGTTGAGTAGTTTTCTTTTCCCATCTGGAAGATTAGAGCAGGCAGGAGTCCGCATTTCTCTTCCCACAGTTCAGTTAGGCTCTGCTATAACCCCAATAGTGTAGACTCCCGTGAAATAGTTTCTTCTTGAGCAGGCCTCATTAAGAAGAACAGAATGCTCTGATGTATTTCAAAATGGTTACTTTTCCCCTCCCTCTAGGGGCACAGGAGAAGATTTCACTCTGATATTCACTGTGAGAAAGTGGTAAAGCTCCTGGAGGTAAAACTCACAAAAGTGTGAGCCCTCCCCTCCCTCCTTTGACTGTGTCCCCCTGGAGTTTTAATCCTCAGACTTGTCCATACTGAGCCTTCAATAATTTGTCAGTTACAGTTCAGGATCTCCTAACCTGTACTGCTTCTGGCAAACATTTCAGCTCAGGCTTTTGTGATCTGGTAAGTTGTAATTCTGTTTTCACCTGTTTGTGTGTTGATGTTTGCACTAATGGTGCAAAGCAAGGATGTGTAAAGCTGCCAGTGCTTTAGCGTGAGTCAACGCAATGGCACCAAACTGTACTAGTTGTCACTGTATTAGTTGTCACTGTATTAGTTGTCACTGTACTAGTTGTCACTGTATACTTCACTGTCACCCACTCGCGTGGGTGGTTGGGAATGCCGGTTGCATTGAAGAATGTTCTGGATAAAGCTGTAAAAATTATTAATTTTATTAAATCTTGACTCTTAAGCACATCTGTTTAATATTCTGTGAGATGAGATGGGAGATATAGCTAGGTACTTTGCTGCATATGCAAGTGTTATGGTTGTCTCCAGGGAAAGACTGGGTGTGATTGTTTGAGTTGCTGTGGAACATCATATTTACTTGAAACAGCAGCTGTGGGATGAACTGTGGTTTCAGATTTGGGGTATTTGGAAGATATTTTCTCAAAAAAGAATGAAGTGAGCCTGTCATTGCAAGAAAAAAACTGGTAGTATTTGCTTATGGTGATAAATTCAAGTGAATTTAGAGTTTGGAAAATTTATGTCTATCACTGTGAGCTTGGCAGCTTCCTTACACTTAAAGACTTTTCTAATGAGTTGGATATACTGACATTAACTAATGTGATGTGTTTTTAAATATTGAATAATGAAATGTGTTAATATTTGGAAGATATGCATAACTCTCAGTGAATTACTATTTAAAAATGTACAACATTGAGCTTCTCTGGTGGCTCAGTGGTTGAGAGTCCGCCTGCCGATGCAGGGGACATGGGTTCGTGCCCCAGTCCGGGAAGATCCCACATGCTGCGCAGGGGCTGGGCCCGTGAGCCACGGCCGCTGAGCCTGCGCGTCTGGAGCCTGTGCTCCACAATGGGAGAGGCCACAACAGTGAGAGGCCCACTTACCGCAAAAAAAAAAAAAAAAAGGACAACATCAAACATGATTAAAAGGTCTCTTCAAATTCCAAGATAGGTCAATGGGTTTTAAGGTAACAGAGTATGAAAAGTTCACTGATACGGTTTCGGATTCCACATCATGACTACCTTTAAGAAACTACCACTGATTGAATTTTGTTGTTGTATTAAAGAAGAATATTCACAACTCACTGAAAATGTTATAGCAATGAACATATTTTTCCCTTTTCCAACTATCATTGAAAATACGTTTCCAAACAATATATCACAATGCATTGAAGCATTTGAGAAGTCAGCTATTTTCTATTAAGCCAGACGTTAAAGAAATTTGCATTCTTATGAGATAGTACCATACTTCGTACTACAATTTTTTAGGAAAAGATAGCTGTTTTTCATAAAAGTATGTTATATATGTTAACATGTAATGGGTTTATAATTGTTAATTTTAAATAAATTTGTAAATAAATGAATTTTTTGGATAGCAAATATTAAAATTTTCCTTAGTTTTAGTTGCTAACATATTAAATATTGTTAGATAATAATACACATAAATAAAAGCTCTTTGTGGTTCTCCGTAATTTTTAAGAGTGTAAAGGAGTCCTGAGATTAAAATGTTTAAGAACCACTGCCAAGAACAATGCTTGTCATTGAATTTTGTTTAGTGGTTAATAGTTAATATGTATTTAAATTTACAGACCGTAACACCACAATATGCATGTCTAGTACTTTTTTTTATGTTAAATAAAGGAGTCCTACTCAAAAAATTGGGACTCAATGGGTGTTCAGGAAAAAATGAGATCCAGTGGACTGGAGAATTTATGAAAGATTTGCCAAAAGTATAATAAGGGAACATAAAATGTAACTCGAACAATGAATTGAGCTAGTATTTTCTAGCTTAAAAAATAAACTGTTCCTTGTTCTAAATTCACCTCCATATCTCTGCTCCCTCTCTCAGCAAAACTTTAAAAACTTTTAAACGTTTTCTGTGGTTATAGACTCCATCTTTCTATTTTCCATTTCTCCTTCTATCCATTCATTTGGGAGTGCCACAGTCAAGATCACCAGTGACCGACCTTGTGTTGTCAAGTCACATATCTGTTTGTACCTTACCTGAATTCTCAGCACTGTTAAAGCGATTGACCACTCCTTCTTTCTTGAAGCCCTCTCTCTGTTGGCTTTTGTGACACTATACTCCTGGTTTTGCTCCTTCCTACCTTACTGACTTCTTTAGTTTCTCTTCTTCTGCTTGACCTCTAAATGTTGGAGTGCCCCCAAGGTTATGTCCTGGGGCTTTTTTTTCTTCTCTATCTATATACTTTCTCCAATGAACTGGGGCCAGCTGTCTCTTCTCTCTTCCCTGAGTTATGAACACTTTCCCTGAGTTATGTCTTTGTGCCAGGGACATTCAACTCTTTAACTTCAGCCTTGAACTCCCCTCAGAAACCAGGATCAGTACAGCTACCTCCCTACTTGAGATCTCTACAGTGGTGTCCAGTAGGCATCTCAAATTCAACATGGCCAGGACAAGCTGACCCTCCCACTCCAACAATTACTCCTCATTTCGACTTCTCCATTCCAATGAAATGGCGCCATGATCAACCAGGTATTCAAGGCAAACTCAAATGACAAGCCTTTTTCACTTAATAGGACTTTGTTTTTTTCTCAGGAAGTCAAAACAAAACACTGTCTTCCAAAGAATTTTGATGTCATAATATTGTTTTAAGTTCAAGAGGTAAAAGGAAAATATTTACTCTTATTTTTTCCACGTATTTTCATGAAATGAGTACACTTTTTCCTGCAATAGGGCGGCTCCTCTTAAATCCTTCATATGTAAAATTTATCCATCTCTATTGATATTAAATAGCCACAGTTTCAAGGTGACAGTTGCTGCTAAAATCATTCTGAATGTAGAATATTTATAGGAGTAATAAGGTTTAATCCCTGTGTGATATGAAATTCAGATTGGCATCAGGTATCTAGAATTAAAAGTGCGAACTGTTAAAATCTGTGCGATATTTGAGAGTGATCTGTGTGTGCCTGACTGATGAAAAGAGTGGGAAGGACAAAAATGAGTTGAGGAAGATTATCATTTAGTACACTGAAATTATAAGATAAGCAAATGCCTTCTGAGAATAAAACTCATCATGGACTTGACTTTTGAGCTGGTAGTGGCCCAGATGGACAGACAAGGCCAAAGGGGATTGCTGTCATCTCCCTATTATATCTGAAAGAGTTTTCTTCCTTCTTTTGATTTCTTGGTAGCAAACTTGTGACATTTTTGGCTTTCTCAAACTTTAACTAATGTATCACATTTAATACATGTTATCAAACTCTTGCTGAGAGGAAAACAACGTGGACCAAATTGAAGAGAAGGTGAGGTGAGCTCTCTGAATGGGAAGAAAGCAGCCCACGACTAGAGTGATATCTGGGAGTACACCGTGCAGCATCATCGTCAGGGGAGCGCTGGTTTGCTGAGTGTGTGCTGTGCTAACTACACACCTGCAAGCTGGAGGTCCCTTCCTCCAAAGGTGACCTAGGCTGTCTTACCTGGCTCACCTGTCTCTGCATCTCACAAGCCTTCAGAGATTATTATCACCTGTTTACACAGCCCAGCTTGTGATTTTCATTGTTGGGAGGAGGGTCCTCTGGTGAGGTATCAGGAACTCCAAGTGGCTGAGCGAGAGGGTACTGTACGTAGAGGGAGTATGACCTGGAGTTGAAAGTCAGGGTGAAATAAGTGAACCCGTTTTTCCCATTGAGTCTTACTTATTTGTTTCCCAGTCTGTTTCTTTAGTCTTTGGAAGAATAAACATAAAGATCATCAGACTGTGGTCTCTGGACCAAGTGTATTAGGGAACTTGCTCAAAATGCAGATTTCTGGGTCCTAAACCAATCTGCTGAATCAGGCCTTCTGGGGACAGGGCTGGGGAATCTGCATTTGAAGAAGCTCTCCAAGTCTCATACACAGTGAAAAGTTTGAGAACCACGGGCATTAAAAGCCATTTTCTGGTACTTATTTTCCATATATTTGTATCAGAATGAAGATGATATAATTCTGATGAAATTCTGAACCAGGGAGAATGAATGAGTACAGAGATAAAACAACATATTAAATCTCATGTGTTTTTGTGACTAGGGTATTAATGCTTCCTTGATTGATAGGAGAAAGATTAAATGCCCCAGTTACCAAAGTCTGAAAGGACTCTGTAGATTCTGGTTGTTAAAGGATGATTCTGAGAACACGTTGTTTATCTTCAGAGAGGAAGACTTACACATTTTGTAAAAAATGTCAAACAGTTTTCATGATTTTGCCCTCTGGGCAAACTGTCTTAAATCTGCCTTCACTGTTGTATAAAATGAGGCTCTTGGGAAAAATAAATGCTTGGTTAGAAATGCTAAGAAGTTCCAGGTTTTCTTTCCTATGCAGTTAAACAAAAAGTTCCCTATTGTCACGGAGGATTGAAGATAAAAAGTCAGATAAAGATAGAGTTTACTTTATTAGCTTGTGTGTTTCCTTCTACCTCCTAGTTTGATTCATTTTCACTACCTCCTGTCTTCAATTTGTTGGTTTCAGAATGTGACTGAGTTCAGTTTATGAAGATAAGGTTTATACATGTAGAAGTGAAGTTTAAGTTTTGCTTGCATGAGAGGTTGTTTCCTACGTGGTTAATACGAAATGTAAACTGGGCAACCAAAGCAACGGTGCTGTTTTAAGACTAAACAGAAAGAGCTAAGGAGCATTTTTAGTATAGGTATATGGAAAACTATTCCAGAAAAACAAAACTAAAATTAAAAATTAGACTAACACTAATTAAAATGGGCACTTAAAGTCAGAAAATTCGAAAATCTCTCTCCATTGCAAATTATACCTAACTTTAGATAATATTTCAAAAGATTGTATCACGTTTCCAATAAAAAAGTTAAGGCGACATCCAGTACTTCCATATTTATTTTATTTAATTCAGCTGAATTCTTTCATTCATTTGAGGCTGTCAGTACTGATGTGGCTTTGTAGTTATGGAATCTGAAATGTGAACCCATTGAATCAGGAATCAAGATGGTGCTGAAGCTAAAGCTAGGAGTGAGATCTGTGGCCCATTTGTTTTGTTTCCTTTAAATAATATTGTTATTTTTCTTTACAAAAGTTACAACATGCACACAGCCAGATAGTCTGACAAAAAGAAAGTGTACAGAGGTCATCTTCCTATCACCTGGAGGTAGTCACTGTTTGCATTTTGGTATATGCTACATATTTTTTCTTAGTATGAACGCACACTGGCATTACCCATGTGTATATATGTATATATTATATACATGTGTAATATTCGTATATGTACACACATATACAGTTGTGTGTGTGTATATATATATATGTATATATACACGGAAGTGTGTATGTATAGGTATGCACACATCCAGTATGCTGTTTAGTAATTTTTTTTGCCAAACAGTATTTTATAGACATCTGTTGTATACACACATATGTATATATAATTTTCATCCCATTCCATTTATGATTATACTCTGTAGTTTGCATGTACCATAGTATATGAAATGATCCCATTAATTATGGGCATTTAGGTGGTTTCCACTTTTGTAATCAATACACTGAAACCCCTTGTCTGAATATTTTCTTAGGATAAATTCCCAGAAGTAGAATTACTGGGTTAAAGGGAAGGCCCACTTAAAAATTTGAGATATATTGTAAGTTGTCCTTAAAAGTGTTGTGCCGTTTTATACTGTTATTAGCAATGTCTTGAGGGTGATAATTTTGGAATATTATGCACAATCCTGGGTTTTGTTAATCTTTTAAATCTTTGTAAATATAGCATGTCAAAAATGAACTTTTTTTTTAATGAAATTCTTACATTAATTTTCATTTGTTTGATGCCGTATCTTGAGATTGCTTCAAGCTTCTGTGTGCCCTGACTTGGCAGGTAGTGGCTGGAGTTCTTAAGACAGACAAGGGAAGGGATGATCTCACGTGGTCACTAGGTAGTTAGTGGACGTTGTCTTGAGGACAACGTCTTGTATTTGCTGGATAGAAAGTCTCGTCTTTTTTTCCTTCTAAACTTTCTCTTTTAAGGCTCAGTATAAATAACTCTTTTAATCCTTTTTTTCTTTGCTAAATTAATAGCTTATTTAGTCATGGGCTTAATGGCCATCAGGAAGAGTCCAGATCTTTGAAATACAAATGAACTCATTTGCCTACCATAGGGCTGTGGAGAGCTCAGACCTGTTCCCAGAAATACAAATTCTGGCTTCCTAAAACTTGAATGGGGCAAGAGGGGATGGGAAATTCTTCCATTCCTTCTTGAAGGTCCCTTTCTTTCTCCCTTCCTCCCTAACTTCCTCAATTTCTCTCACTTCTAAAGGGCTCCCTTTAGAATTTCTGGCCCTTTTGTTTGTATTAGAAATCCCATTTGGGGCTAGATTTTGGTCTTTTGTGCTTCACAAGACTTAGAAGTTTAGGAAACATTTGACTCTGTGTGTTTTACCGCAGAACTTTGAGATCTTGGTGGATACGTTTAATTCATATCTACGTGATCACTTTTGGTCCTGTCCCCAAACTATAAAGCATATTTAATTCCCAGGTAGGAGAAGCAATGCACAAGATTTCTGCCTTATACAACAAAACTGTAACACTCGACAGTTATTGGATTTTTAAACTTTGGTTTCTTATAAAAAACAATTAATTCAGATCAACACTCATTTGATTAGTCCAATGTTGCCTTCATAGTATCTTTTCCTGCTTTCTGCAGGCATTCTTACACCGGATGAACCAGTGCGCTGCGTCGAAACTTGACAAAAATGTAACAGAAGAAACGGTGAAGGTGAGGAGGTGCCCTCGACCCCAGCACAAGGTCCACTCAGATGAAATGTTACCCGTGGGATGTTGCCTCAGGGCTCGTCAACTTGTCTCCACTTCCGGGATAAGTTCTGTACCAGTCACCAGTCATTGTGTGGCCAGCAATGAGAAAAAGGGAAGCTAGGGTTTGGGAAAAGAAACGGGGGTTATGAGGATGGTGTAGAAGACAGAGAGGAATTTTTGCCAAGACCTTGGAAACGTTTGAAAGGAGGAAAAAGATAACCCCAAGTCCAAGAACCTTCATGTCTCTGGAGGGGAAAGGAGCTGAACCATGTGTGAGGGGATTGCTAGAGGGCCTGGGCGGCAGGATGCGGGTACATGCGGCTTCCAGTCTCTGACCCCTGGAGAGCAAACGATTTGGAGGGTCCACTGGGGCAGAAAACGTCCACACAGTATCTTCAGCTCACAAATGTATAAACATTTCCTTTTAAACTGTAGGGAAGGAAAATTGTGAAGAGTTTGGGGGAAAAAAGGGGGGGGGATGGTAAATGAAAATTAATTGTGCTCTAGTCATTATTCATTGAAATTGTATAAATCATCATTGATATTTATTTTGGATGCCAACTTGCTGTTTTATTTTACGGAAAATAATTCCCAAGGATTTTATAGGCACATCTGTTTCCCATTAAATTCAATAGTAACGTTTACATTCTCCTTACCATGGAGTGTTTTAGTTTGGGTGCTTTTGGTTGCAAGCAAAAGACACCTGTTACTCAAAGGGACATGAAGGTACTTTGATTCCCATAGCAGGGACTTCTATGGGCAAAGAAGCCCTTCCCCCAGAGCCTGCCAGCCATTCTGCCCGCGCTGTTTTACCTGCAGTCCGCTGTCCTTAGTTGGGTGGGACAACGACCATGCTTGGGTTCAGTTACTCAGGTTTGTCCTGAGAGCCGGGACTAGGTTCCTGGTTCCCAGAATTGTGTGGGAGGGGAGAGGATGTCCAGACAGAATGGGTGCTCTGCCGGCCCGGGGGGTGGGGGGGTGGGAAGGACAGCTCTCCACCGACGTTTTCAACTTGGAGAGAAAATACTCCACTCCCATAGAAGTTTTTAAAAACTTGCTTCACTATTGCACTTACACATTTATTTACAGATGCTGTTCTCAAACATTGAAGATATCCTTGCAGTACATAAAGAATTCTTAAAAGTCGTGGAGGAATGTTTACATCCAGAACCTAATGCTCAGCAAGAAGTGGGAACCTGCTTTCTTCACTTCGTAGGATCAATTTCTGTTTATTTTAAAAGCTTTTCCCCCTAAAATTTCCAGTTTCACTTCTGGCACAGTAGTATGTGGGAATTCAGCATTAGAAGCAAAATCTGACACCAAAAGTTTGGGGTCTTTTAAGGCCAATGAAATCTTCCACTTAGAGCCAGAAAAGGGGAGAGGGCCTCACATCATCCATTTTATTCAGCGAAGAATAAACAGGCTTTTCTTTTTCCCAACGAGTTAGTTTTTTGCATCCTCTGTAGCTTTGAATTCTAATGAATATTCAGGCTGTTTCATAATGAATGGATTTTTATGTTTCCCTCAAACATAGAGCATTTCTCTTTTGAGGCAGAAAATCCTTACTTTTACAATGCTGCGATGAGCCTTTTATTAGTCAAAACATTCCCTTGTTAATTGACTTGTGACTAACCTGGAGGTGAACAGACCTGGTCCCTCTAGGTACACATATGCCTGCATCTGAATTTTTCTCAGAGGCTTGTACTGAACAGTGCTGAAGAAGAACAAGCCAGTACTTGGTTATTTCAAATTATATGTCGTGCTTGTATGATCATTTTCATCCCTTTGCACATGATAGCTGAAATTATTTATGCAATTGATTTGCAAGGTACAAAGCCACCGGTACGGTGAAAATCGTTTTCAGAGCTAAAGGGCATTCATACTGACAAAGGAAAAATGATGCTGCTATTTCTACCACTCTGCTGATGCTAATTTTCAGAATACCAATTTGAATCCATTTACTTATCAAAATGCTATGCAATTAGTGTTTTATTTAAAAATGTATAGGAGTATTTTGTCATATAAATCAATTTTCATTTATTTTTGATTTCCAGTCTTTTATAAAGTAATGATACGGAGTTTCTAGATCTATATTTCTGTATGTGGTGAGCAGACTCTGTAAATGTTATTTTTAGAATCAGAAAATAGTCCATAAAAATAATTATATTAAAGGGAGAGACTCCTTGGGTATAGGAAGATCAAGGTTTCGTTGGGCAAAACTATAAACCACGTGTGTTGTATCCACTTAATCCAGACTGTTCCCTTTCATGAAAGAATGCACATCTCCCGCCAGCTGGAGTAGTTGCTATCTCAGTGCCGGGCTGCACATGGGAATCTTGCACCCTGACATCCATTTCCTCAGTAACACACTATGAATCTGTCAGCCATGAATTTAGTTAAACTGTTTCTGAAGTTTGTTTTCTTCTGTTATCCCATCTCTTGAAATAAGTAATTCAATACATTTTCTACTGGCTGTATAAAATAGCACTCAGTGTTTCTAGATACACGTCTTTGAAATTTTAGAGGACGCACTTCTGTTCCACTATTCAGTCACTACATTTTCTGTGTCTGCCTCTTTCACTGGGATATATTTACTGGGATATTTGATAGATATTGATCATAGATACTTGGAGAAAATCTTACAGATGGAAGGAAGCTTTAGGGATCAAGATGGTGTGAAATTTCTCCTTTTATGAAAGAATCCCTTCTGTAGGATCTGTGAAGGTTGTTGATCTTGTTTTTACTTGATCCCTTTTAGTTACAGCTCGAATTGTTAGAAAATCTCTATATTAATCCTGAATCTGCCTATCACTGCCCATCATGCCCCTTGCAATTTCCACCCAGTGGTCCTAGTATTGTGTTTTGGAGCTACAAAGAGTTGTAAATCCTTTACAATAAATAGGACAGCTATTTGAAGTAGCTACCGTTCCTTTTATATACTAACAAATATCTCTCTCTGAGATGACCTCTCAGATGGAATATCTTCAGGGTCTGTCATTATCTCAGTCGCTTGTTGCTGACTGTTCTCCACTTTGTCAGTGTCCTTCTTAAACACAACTGTCCAGCTTGGTGCATATGACCTGCAGGGTACTATGTCCTATTGCTCTATGATCTGGCACTTGCCCTCCACCAAAAATACTTTCTTCCCCCTCCCTGCTAGGGAATCATGGATTTATGTCTCTGTATCTTGCCCACATATGACATCTTTTTTAAAGCTGTGTCTGAATCCTCCCAGCAAAGCTAAGTACTCTCTTCTCTGTAATCTGCTACCACGTCGTTCATTTAATTTTTATTGCATACATCATATTGGATTGTAATTAATATAAGTCTATCTCCTTTCCTAGACCATTCTTCATAGATCAGGGAAAATAAATTAAACATACTTATATATACACATAGTATAGCTCTTGAAACATAGTAAACACTTAATAAAGGTTGTGCATAAAATCACACTTAATATTTCAAAATGGCTAATAAAATGACTAACTTATTCTTACTTGAATTCACAGAAAGACAAGTTTCGTATCTACGACGAATATTGTAGTAATCACGAGAAGGCACAGAAATTGCTTTTTGAACTTAACAAAATAAGAACAATCCGGACATTTCTTTTGGTAAGTATATATTTACATATCACTGTATGCTGTTATTTGTTGATAGCCCCGCTGAGAGCCAAGGAATAACATCCGTGTGGTGTAAAAAGTGCTTGTATGACATCTGTTTTTAACATATCCCTGCTAGGAAGCTAGAGAGTCATTTGAGAAATGTAAGAAGTGAGACTGTAAATCAACTATATTTCTCTCTATATATGCTCTTAAAATCACACACACACACACACACACACACACACACACACACACATGAAATGAACGAAATGAAAAGAAGTGAGAGTTGGGAGAAGCTTGTTTCTGGGGAAACACTGTCATGCCCTCTCCTGGTTGATTATGAGTTGTGAAACCGCAGGTTCTTAGTGAGCGAAGACATTTATGCCAGAGTTCACAGTTGCTTTTATATCCCTCAGCTCCCTAGAGCTTCATTTACTTCTGCTAAGAGAGCTCTAAGTAGGGCAGTGACAGGAAGGAAATGCATCATGGGGATGGTAGAAAAGAATTTTCAAGATTGACTTTTCTCCTACATACATTCCATATTCAGTGTTCGTAAAAAGCGCAAGAATCTGTATTTAATTTCTTCAGGATCGTACAAATAAACGCATAGCGTGGCAGTTTCTTGGACATTGTAATTGCCAGTGAGAACCACACTGCAAATAGAATTCAGTGATATTTAACGAATTGTGGAGTGGAACAGACATCTCCATGATCCAGTTTTAGAGCCTGGATCAGCTCATTTAAAATGAAAAATAAAATGCCCATTTACAGCTCTTTTCCACTCGAACCATTAGCTCCAGGCAATCATTGATCTGCTTTCCATCTCTATAGGTTTGCCTTTGTTGGAGATTTCATGTAAATGGATTTGTACAATATAATCTTTTGATGCCTGGCTTCTTTTACTGAGTAAAATGATTGTGAGGTTCATCCTTGTTGTAGCATGTATCCACATTCTATTCACTTCTATTGCTGAATAATATTCCATTGTATTTTGTTTATCCATTTGCCGGTTTATGAACATTGGGTCAACAATTGACTATGATAATGATGGACCTTGAAGATCCTACATATGAGATGTCATTTCAGAGAGAGATTTCTTAGTGAAGTCAGGAAATTTCAAGTTTGGGCAATTCTGAAGAATGCTGTTATGAATATTCATGTACAAGTCTGTGTGTGGACATACATTTTCATTCTCTTGGGTAAATACTAAGAGTAGAATTGCTGGATCAGAGTAAGTTCATGTTTAGTTTTTTTTTTTTTTTTTGTAATTGCTCTAGGGACTACAATATGCATCTTAACTTAGGAAGTTTATTTCCCTCAGGTTGGTTATTGTTTTTTGTTGGTTTTGTTTTCAGGAACTTGCCTGGATTTAATTTGAGAATCTGTGTCTTTTGTATGCGCAGCTGCTGCTATGTCTGCTCAGTTTTTGTTTTATAACTTAGCCTTTCTTTTTAGGGGTCACTCCTCTGACTGGTTAACTTAGTGGTCAGCTGGGGATTTGAAAGAGGTGATCGAACATCATAACCCATATGATTTGTGGGTCTGTGTGTGAGTGTCGCGGGCGACACATTCACAGGCCAGGCAGGTTTCAAGTCAGATCTGGGTTTTTTTTCTCCTGGGGCCATCTCAGGTCCTCTCTGCACGTGCATAGTCTGACGTTTGCCCCGGACTGCAATCTCAGGCTAGCAGAAATGTGAACGCTCCCCATTTTTCTCGGGCAGTGTGCTAATTTTATTGACAACACTCCTGGGTGTGGGATTTTTGCCCTCTGCAGTCCCCTCTGGTAGCAGGTTTGCAGGGCCAGGGCTACTGTGACAGGGCTACCATGCAGGATGAGCTGAGGATGGCCCTGGGGCTGGGGGCATGTAGGGGCAGGATGGGAGGAGCCCAGGCAAGAATGCCACCAACTCCCCTGTTCTTATCTGAAGTTCAGCAGTTTTTCATGAATAAACATTTCTCAGTTTGTTGTTTGACTTCAGTTGATTACCAGAGCCCTTAAATTGTTGTTTTTTAAAAATTTTGCTCAGTATAACAGTTGTTTGAGAGAAGAGAATTTACTCATCTCTTCTCTCTGCCATGGCCAGAGGAAGTTCCTGTGCCCCTGGGACCAACGGGGCTCTCTTTGAACTATCAGAACTTTGCTGTCTTACTGAGGGCACTCTGTTCTCAGCGGAGCTGGCTCTCCACTAAATACATGTCACAATTCCAGAGTGCTGGTTTTTACAAGATCCTACAGCATAGTCTGGTAGGAAGACCCTGGCTTTTATAGTTCTTGCCTTGGCACTAAGTGGCCACTAATTAGCTGGATGACTGGAGGAAATTCATTACATGTCTGATGTCATTTTCCTTACTCATAAAATGGGGATAATAACAATGACCCTTTGAAAAACATTAAGGATTTACATATTTGGGGTGATGATATTATATTTTTGGTTACTTGCATATACTGTCACCTGAGTAAGTTTGTAGGATCAGTGGAATCTCTAGCAGCTTATTTAGGGAACATTCTGTCTGTCTACATAAGGAGAAAGCTGGCTCTCATAAGCCAGTCTAATAAGGACCTACTGTATAGCACAGGGAACTCTACTCAATACTCTGTAATGACCTATACGGGAAAAGAATCTACAAAAGAGTGGATACATGTATATGTATAACTGATTCACTTTGCTGTACGGCAGAAACTAACACAACATTGTAAATTAACTATACTCCAGTAAAAGTGAAAGAAATAAAGTGGCTGTTATGAAGAGAGTTTGTAATCTATTCAGTACTAATAGACAAGGAAATAAAAATGGGTTAGACAGTCATGTGTTCCGCAGGGTGCTTCAGCCCAGGGCTAGGTAGACGGGGTGGCCGCATTTATAAGGGGTGCTCACTCATACGGTGACACTGAAACATCACTGGAAATAGAACGGGATGTAGATAGTTGTGTTACATAGGGTTCCTCTGGGGACAGTACCACACAGGTGGAAAGAGTATTTTGATGAGCTGATTGCAGTAGGGGTTGAAACCCCCAAAGAGCATGTTTGAATGAGACACTTCTTTGCTGCTGTGTCTTCTAAGGTTTCTGGTGAAGTGAAAGTCATGGTGCTGGTTTTGCCGAGTTGGTTGAACAAATTGGAGCTGAACTCAGTTGCTCAGGGCGGTGGGGGGCTGGTCTGCTTGCATCACTCTTCCTTTTGCTTCCTTTCCCACTCAGCACTCGGTCTCTCCTCTCAAGGAATGTAGGACAGTATTTTAAAAAATAGTGGTATAAAGGTTATAAATTATCAGTATGATGTTTGAAGAGCTCTTTTCTTCCTTAGTCAAATATTTATTATCGGCTTCCTCTGTGCCAGTCACCCTGATAGGCACTGCAGAAACAGGTTTTGACATAAGTCTCCAGTCTGTTATTTTAGGGAATTCCCTGGCGGTCCAGTAGTCAGGGCTTGGAGCTTTCACTGCCGAGGGCCCGGGTTCGATCCTGGTCAGAGAACTAAGATCCCACAAACCGCGTGGCGTGGCCAAAGAAAAAAATCTGTTTTTTAAAGTTTTTTAATTAAAAAATTGTTTTTAACATCTTTATTTGAATTTTATTTTTGCATTGCTGCTTAAACCACAGAATAAAGACCTGATGTTTCAGAGGATCAAGCCTGTATTTATCAGAGTCGATTCCCTTGACTATTAACTTTCAGTAAATGGAAGCTGCTTCTATTTCATCTCACTGTGATTGCTGATTTTGAGTTTTCTCCTTCCATCTTGGCTCTGTAGAGATCATATCTGACATCCTTCCCTGAGACTGCCTGGCCAGTGTCATTGGTGAGGTATTATAGCTTGAAGCGACTTAGAGATCACTGGATTAAAACAGGCCAGTTGTACAGAGAGGAAAATTAGAATTTTGAAATCCGTCCAAGTTGCATCACTGGCCAGTGGCAGAGCATGGGTAGAACCCAGTTGTCCTCAGTCCTGATCTTCTGCAACACCACATGACCTCCCCCTATAAGCGGGATGTATGTACATATGTGTACATCTATTTATTCATCCGTCAGTACATTCTTTCATCAGTACATCCATCCATCCATTCATCCATCTATCCATTAATTCATTCCTCCATCTCTATCTCTTTTTCCTCAGACCATACTCAGGTGAATATATGTGAATTCATTTTCAAGAGAAAGATTCAAAACACATTTTGGTCGGTAACTAATCTGAAAGGCAAAAGTATTTCCTTTTTCTCCTGTAAACTTTCTTTGTGACTGAATGTGCTTTTCTCAGAGAGAGAAGCTATATAGAGACATGCTTTCACAGGTTTTCAGCAGAGAAGTTTATGATAGAAGAAAGTTTCACCACCTCAGGCTTAAAAATGTACATAATTGTCTTTATTTCCCCCCAGAACTGCATGCTACTTGGAGGACGGAAGAACACAGATGTCCCCCTGGAAGGATACTTAGTAACACCAATACAAAGAATATGCAAGTACCCTCTCCTTTTGAAGGTACTTTATGTGTTTACTTCATTGTTGCATTTCCCTTGTACCTGCATATTTTTGCTGATGATCTTTAAAAATTTTTTCTTTTAAATAGTGTGACATTCCAAAGAAAAGGCAACTATAGTTATTGGGAAAAATAGCTATTTTGTCAGTAATTTATATAGAGAGTGGGAAGCAAATGTCCTCGGAAAACACTTTTAGTGCTCTTTGCAAAAAATATGCTTGTTTGAGTTTCCTTCAGCGTAAATGCATTCGTTTCAAGATAGATCCCATTAAGTACATTATGATCAGTTTATATAGCGCTTTGTCTACAGGGTTCCTTATCTTAAGTAAATTTGCTGTTGGTATATATTTTTTTCATTTCCCCAAACATTGGTGACTTCTTGATACTAATGAAGTTAAGGCCAAGTTACATAATTTCAGAGCCTGGTTTTTAAATCATTATTACAGGGAATGGTGTGGGTCACATGGGATAATAAATGATGGAAAGTGGAAAGACAGTGCTAAGACAACACTGCCTCTGGAAAACAGGAAATGCCTTACGGTCGTAGGTCCATCGCCTCATTACAATGACCAAAAGTTTTATTATGAGAAACATATTATAATATACTAATTACTGCTTATACTGCAAGGGTCTATGAATAGATTAGAACAGCCGTTCTGGAAAGGATGTTTTTTGGAAATGTAGCATCTGACAGTTTGGGGTGGTGGTTGAACACTTGAGTTCTGAGTTCAAATCCTATGCATTCTGCTTACTAGCTGCATGACTGAGCTCGTCATCTAACCTCTTAAAGTCATGGGCTTTATTTATGAAACAGAAAAGATGATGATGACATGATGAAATCATAACATATATCTAAAAGAATGTATATACATATGCATATGTATATCTCTGTGTGTACATGTGTATGCATATACATAAAGGAGTACCTAATAATTAATTGAGGTGTTTTATACACATCATTTAGCATAGTATGTACTCCATAAATGTTAGCCATTATTACTCATGTATATTTGATTCTTTTAATATATTAATATATTAACTACTTCTTAGCTTCTAAATTTAAAAAAAACCTCAGAAATGTTATGGACATACTAACTGGTGTTCTTACTGATTTACTTTTTGAGAACTAAATGTTATGAATTTGAACTAAAATGCATTTTTTCACTACAGGTTTTGTCAGTTGCATAAATTAGGTCTCAGTGAAAATTTACTTTGGAAAGGATTTCTTCTTATTAAAAAAACAAGTTAAAGTTGCTTGGTTAGCTCATGTAGAGAGAAGCTGGCACAGGGATGTCCAGGTCTGCAGAGCTTTGGCATGGGAAGATTGGTGCAAATGTGACTCCCATCTTTCTGGGAGTCCCTTCAGACCTCTGACTTGGTGACTCAGATTACATGCGTTCTCATCACTCCAGTTATTCCTAGCCCTGATTTTGGAATCCCGAGGGTTTGTTTGTTTTAAGAGTCAGAAGGATAGTGATATTAAGAGAAATATATCAAGTTAAGTGGTTGTTCTAAATTAACTCCTTTCTGGTGAAGGATGACCTCAGGTGACCTCACAGATAGGAACATGGACATATCCTTGCTTAGGAAGAAAGAGGTCGATTCAGAGCATCTTCAAGAAGTGGAGGAATGACATCTTTTCCCTTTTTTTGGAAGATTATCTTCACAAAGAAACACGAGAAAACTACTTGTGTAGTAGATATATTGGTGTTGATGGTTTTCTTTGTTGTACCATTGGCTGAAAAATTGAGCTGGTATTCTGGGATGATCTGCAATGGTTTTATTTATTCAGAGAAGAACATTAGGGGATTAGGCCGTGTGTTAAAGAAAAGATACGTTGGTCTTATTTGTGGAACTTGGAATTATTGGGTTGGCCAATCAGCACAAGGTTCATAGCAAGTAACGGACAGATTATTACTAGTCATTTCTCCTGCTGTCTCACATTATCTAAATTCATGTCTCAACTCCAGAGATACCCACCGGGCACATAGACTGCAGGCTGCCTTTGCCACTTCACGTAATTTACAAATAATTCTATACTTGAGAGTCTCTGCAGAAGCATATGTATCTCCTTTATGGATTTGTGATCCAGCGTAACTATTTAAGCCTGCTCTTGGGAGTGATGTAATGTGCATTCTATTGGTGTTAGTTCTATAGAGTGTGAATATTTTGAATGCAGGGTCAAAGTTTATGGCAGAAATTTCAACAATAGCAGACATCAAGAGAGTATAACAACTGCATATTTTCCCACTGTATGTTAAGAATTGAGAAAATTCTTTTAAAGACTTGCCTCAGGATTTCTGTAATTGTTTTAATTACATGATGATAGCAACTGTAGTAAAGAAACAAATGACTAATTAAAAAGTAACGTGGTCACAACTGTCTAGACAGTGGGTGAAGATGTTTAATTTTGTGCTTCTAAACAAGACCTTTTATAAGATTAAAGATTATTCTAGTTCTGATATCCTAAATGGAAAAAAAATAAAAAGAAAATAAAAGCAAAAAGAAAGCTGTTGAAGGGTGTATGGAAGTTCATTCATTGCAGAGAATGAACCTGAGTTGTTGGCAAACGCAGCATAAATTCCTCCTTTAATGATGGAGTATTGTGGAATTTATAAATTGTTTATTTTACTAGAGTATAAGACTATTTTAAAAATTTGCTTTATTTATGACATTTTTATAGTTTCTCAAAAAATATTAGAAAATAAGGAACTTAAATTGTTTTTGAAATTACAGGACATATTCATTTAAATATTAACTATTCTTTTAAAGGCTCTAGGAAAATGAAATCAACATATAAAGATGTCCTCCTTTTGGAGCAAAGCTCAAACTTATAAAAAATTGCATGCAGTAGGTGAGGTATTTGACAACTCCAAAGGAGATGCCTAATTTAGTTTTTTGAAAAACATCATTTTGAGGGAAACATTAAAGTGAATGCAAAGTGTGCCAGGGGGTAACGCTTATTCATTGATTCAGCCTTTTTGTTTTTGATCTTAATTTGGTGGAGTGTGTGATGTCACTTCTGAAATTGGCTCTCACGGACTTTGCAGTTTTCATTTCCTGGTCAGTCTGAACCTGCTGTCCCAGAAAGCTGAAGATCAAAGGGCGGTTTGTTTTTTGTGTATAAACAGGAGTTGCTGAAGCGAACTCCAAGGAAACACAGTGACTATGCAGCAGTGATGGAAGCCCTCCAAGCCATGAAAGCCGTCTGTTCCAACATCAACGAGGCCAAGAGACAGATGGAGAAGCTGGAAGTTTTAGAGGAGTGGCAGTCTCACATTGAAGGCTGGGAGGTACAGTCACTGTACTCAACAATTGAGCTTAAAATAGTTTTGTTATGTCTTCTGCTGTGCGTAGAGTTACTGGCATTGGATGGAACCATAAATGGTCGTTTTCCTAGGTAATGCTAGAGGGCTCTAACTATTTCCGAAAAGTGCTGTCATTATTCTTTTTAAATATCTTTAAAGGGGCAGTTAATTGACTTAACTTCAACCTGAAAGCTTTACGATAGAGCCAATCAAAACTGTGTGTGTTATAAGCTTAAATAGTTCAGTATTTGTGCATCATGACAAATCTTTCTCCTGTCTTAACTTTGGTCAGTAATATATAATCGTAGCCTGAGTCCTGGAGAGAGTAAAGAAGGGGAGTAAGGCTCCAAACCTGTGCTGTGATATCATTATTTTCAGACTCTAAGTTAGGTATTTGATGATGAATTTCATTTTAAGTCCACTTCATCTCTCTAAATTTGAACTTCTTCATTTCTAACATGAAGGAACTGGCCATGACATGATTTTTAAGGTCCATTCAAGATGAAAAATTTTATGGTTTCATGATTCGCTAAAGAAAGATTTTTTTAAATGACAAAAAAGCAAATGAAGAGTGATATTCAGAATCTGTAATATGTTTTCAGCTATGGTAATTTTGTATCCCAGTTATTTCATGGAGTTGGAGCCCTATCTTACTTTAGCACTACGTAAAGAATAAACTAAAATTCTTTCTTTAAATTGACTTAATTTAGATGATCAAGAGCTTTCAACTAGGATAATTTCTTATGGTTATAAAGTAAGCAATTAAGATAATATTTTTAAAGTGTAAAGAAGATTTAAAATGTCCAACCAAATATTGTATCACACAAATCAAGGGGATTGCTTTTATCTTTAGGGCTATATAATTGACTGATACATTTCTTATCTTCAGTGTTGGTTTCCATTTAGATATAACCTTACATCCATTCAGATTTGCAAAGAAACCTCAAACATTGACCCCAGGGAATGCTCCTATTTATCCATTCTTTGCCATTAATCTTTTAAAATGCTAACTGACTTAGTTTCTTCCTCATCTATATTCTTTCATTTCAAGTGTTCAGGGTGACCCCTTATTTCAGCATGAATGCTACTTATTTCAATCAATTAAAATGATTGTGTGTTTTACAGTTGATTAATGATGATAATTCCTTTCCTGGGGGCAGTTGTCCTGCTGGGCTGAGAAAAATAGATGAAAGTTTGCTTTTGCCATTCTGTTGTCACTCAAACATCAGAAGAAAAACCAAACTTGTTTTAAATTGCAGGATTTGTCAGTGACTTCTGCCAGGCCTTTGACCAAAATAAAACTCTTTTAGGTTCTCTAGGGAAATGGAATCTGTCATAATTTTGTTTCCTCCTCATGTATCAGTGTATCTTAAAAATTGAGTCTCCTTTAGAAATGGGAGAATCCTTAAAAAGTGTTGCAATTTCTTCCACTGTTCATGGCCAGTTATTCAAAGGAAGAGTGCTCTGTGGTCCATACTATGTCATTTGTAGCCTATAGCGGTGGGTGCTTCAACCTCACCAGCCTTGGTAGGTTTACAGCGCTTGGAGTGGGAGAGAAAAATGGAGCCTGGGGACAAAGGAGACCGGTGAGAGGAAATCTGATGTGACCACAGTTCCAGTGGGCGCAGGGGAGATAAAATGAAGGTCAGGTTCCAAAAAGAGAGGCAACACAGATTCTACTTGAGTAGGATTTGAAAATGAGTGCATAAGACACAGCCATACAGTGACTTGGGAGTTTTGGGACTTTGAGGGGATGCAGCTTGGAGCAGGGTCCAGCCAGTTGATTGGAAACTTGTGATAAGAACCTGATTTCACATCTCAGTCCACCACCTTGGAGAGATGGGGGAAAGCTGTTATAGTACTCAGGCCTGGTCCCTTCTGGGAAGTTTAGGAGGATCTGCTATCTGGTAAGACTCCAGAAGCACACGAATCAAAGGGAGGGATGCGGCCATGTAGGATGAATTCAGGCCCTGGAAGGGAGTGGGAATGGTTAGGGCTTTCTGTGAATCGCTAACAGGGATTAGTGCTCAGCTTACAGGCAGCTTTATGTATGTTCAAAGTGACTCTCGTGAGGTTAAGACAAGGCCAAGACAAATGTCTGATGGCATGACAGTCACAGAACAGAGAGTTCCTTCAAGAGTTTTGGAGGTGAGCAGCCTTGAGCGAATGTTGGGTAACAGCTCTCTAACTCCTTCCAGGAGCACCTGCGGACCTTTTAGAACTATCTTAGAGTTGACACTCTTGCTCCAGTAACTAAAATTCTCTTGAATGGGGATCTGAGTCTGATACACCATGACTTTGCATTATTTCCACTTTCGGTGGATGATTATTTCAAGTATGTCACTTAATTATCTAGGGTCTTATTTCCCCATTCATCAAATGAAGGGGAGTAAAATCTCTCCGGTAACTTGCCTCTCTGGTATTTTGTGCTGCTAAATTATCATTACATTCCTTTTATATTGAATTTAAGTAAACAAGCAATTGAAATTTATTGTTCTTAAATCATATGATATAATGAAAAAAGCCTGGCTTTTGTGCAGGTTTGATGTCCAGTCTGGACCCCTTAGTATGGGGATGAAGCACCAGATCTCTTCGACGTACAGTTTGGGTTATTACAGGGGTCAATGAAATAAATGAAAGTGCTTTGAACACTGTAAAAGGCTCTGCAGATAACAGGTAGTATTTTAACGCTATGGTTCAGCCGTTAGATCTTACCCTTGAGAAATCCCCTCTATCTGTCTAATTTATGCACCTAACTACTGAAAAGGTTATGTTACTTAAGGTTATATGGTCCCAAGCAACAGAAACTAAAAGGAAAGTTAATTTAAAAGATATTGAGTAGCTCATGGAATCAATAGAAAAGCTACCCTCTCAGACTCGAAAGCGTATCTAGGCAGTTGAAGCTCTTTGGTGGTCTTATCAGTGCCCTAGCTAAGACGAATAGGCGCTAGTCATTTTCTCCATCCTTATATTACTGCATTCAAGATCAAAATCCGAGATTCCACCAATCTTGCATGGGTAAATTTGCTCAGGGGAGGGCAGGGGCCCTTGATTGTCCATCAACCAATTTCCTTTTGAGGAAAGGCTGATCCTCCATTGTAGGCAATCCTGGTGAGTCTCTTTGAAAAGTTTGCTGAAGTATTGGGTTGGCCAAAGGGTTCATTCGGGTTTCCCCATAACGTGTTACGGAAAAAGCCGCACTAACTTTTTGGCCAACCCAGTACCATAATCCCCACTACACAGCTTTTTAAAATGAGGGCTATATAACTTAACCAAGTTCTTAAAACTAACAGAGAGCAGAGTTTAATTTGAAAATAGGCAGACTGATTCTAAAGTTTCTATTCCTCATCACCGTGTGATATTCTATCCACTCAGGTACAAGTTTAGCACATTCTTTACATGAAGTTGGTTTTGCTGCTTGCCCTTTAAAAAGTGAGTCGATAGTAGAAATTAGGCTTGCGGTCAGCGTTTACATAGTGACTGTACCGCAGAAGATCTGTAGTTTACGTGGTCATATTTGAAGTTCTGCTTTTGATTAGTATTATGTATTATATCTCAGTCATATATCTTATCCAACATTTAAAACATTCCACCACATATTCTGCTGAAGGTAATTGTAGGGCGGTGATCCGTGTTCTTGGAAAGAAGTTTGTTAGCTGTTTAATCAGAGTGACTGATTCATTTCTTAGAACAGGACCATGCTCATTCTTAGTCTGCTTTTGGGTTGGTCGATAGTATTGTCATGATAACTAATTCTTTGGCGTCATGCTGAACGTTGATAAGGGAGTATCCGTCAACATTATGTCCTTTAGTTCTTCAGCATTATGTCCTTGATAGGCCTGTTTGGAACTGATCTCTCAAATCTGGAAAAAAATCACAATAAAAGAGTGGGAATTACTAATAGGTGAAGGTGTTGGGAGACATAAGATCAGGATAATTTTTGTGTTTTAGGAAGTAAAAAGAAACAGAATTGAAATTTGACACCTCTTGATTACCTTTTTACGTGGAGAAATACAGTGCTACAAGACCATTTTAAAATCACCTCTTGTTGGTTTTGGAATCTCTTTGCTGCTTACATTTGATTCAGTTTGTATCTGACAGTGTATTGACCTCTTGTTATTTTATGAGTGTGAGTCTTCCATAGGTTGTGATGAGACCTGATTCTTTCTGTCCTCTCTACAAGGTGATGTGGTAGATACAAATTTGTCTACTACCTTGAGGTTGGATTGATTTATACATGGCTCTTGTTATTTAAGGATAAGTGGTTTAGGAAGACAACCATTGAGAGTGAATCCACTTAGAAAGGAGACCAAAATTATATAGAAAGTGGGAGAGGAGGAAAGTTTGATTGGGACTTTATCTTGGTAAAATGAAAGGTATATTATTAGTTTGTTTTAGCTAATCTAATATGTAACAGAATTTAGGTTTTTATTTCAGTTAATAATTTGAATCTCAAAAAGAGTAAATCGAATGCTTAGTCTTTTTTGGGGTGGGTGGGGACATATATTTTACAAGACTCTGATGAAACAATATGATATTCTTCATTTCATGTTTGACTTTCCTAGTATTTTAAAAAGATTTTTTTGAAAGAATATTCAAATGCTTCATTAATTTTCTCAAGAGACTCCTCTGGTATTGAAACTGTTCTCTTATGAAACACCTATCTCGTTGTCATTCTAGTCATTTTTCTTTTCTTGCACCATGAATGGGTCTAGCTCTGAGAGACCTTCATCTGCCAATGCCTTGTATATGAGTGGGGAAGTTCCAAGACCTGTCATCTTCTACCTTTTCCAAGATTATGGTTTCTCTCTGCAGTCAGTCTGTGTTTTTCTGATACTGACATTCAGCATTTAGTTGACCAGATGAGTTAGATAGACCCTGGTGTGAAGCAGGGAGAGCTGATACTGGGGTCAGATAATTAATGAGCAGTTTCATTTGACAGTGATTTTTGCCACCTCATAGCTGTAAGACATCCGTCATGAACCCTTATGCAACTTACCTTAAGAGAACTTGTTGACATAAAAAAGATGTACCCTTTCCAACAGTCTAGATACGGTTTAGCAATGTTAGTTTTATTGGGTTTATTGAGAGGAGGGGATTTGTTCTATTATTACAGTCCATCCTAAATCATGATTGCAATGTTTGAAGAAACATTGGAAATTAGAAAAAAGCCATAAAATAAACATACGTGCTTCTGATTGTCTTTTTTGGCTATTATCATCTTCTGAAGGCTTGCTGTGGCATCTAATGTGTCCCCTTATGAAATTCATCGTGCTTCCACCTTACATTCTGTGATGATGCTTTGAAATTCATTTTTCATGTATGCTGACCGTATAATTGGCAGCCCATTATATACCGCAAATTATAGATTCAAAAATCATTCAGCTTCTTAAATTAGACTCTGAATTGTTATTCTTTTCTTGCTGGATCTCGTAACACGAGACAGACACAAAAAGAAGTGGACCTTGGTGAGGCGTGTTGCCCACATGGACGCCTCTGGGTCCCAGTGTGTATGTCTGAAGTCACTGCTGGATCCATCCATTCGATTGCTCTCTTAACCATATTGGGAAGTGATATTTAAGTGGTGTCCTTCATAAGTTTGACAAGGAAAATGACTGGAAAATGATTGAAACCTGAAACCACAGCATGGAATGAACTGTATGAATAAATGTTTAATAATAAACATACATAATCATAAACACACACAGCCATCATCCCTGATATTCATCACTGTTAATTCATGCCAACTCTCATTTTATTAATGTTAAATTATAGCTGTGATCACACAGCATTTAATTCTGTGTTTACATATCTGTTTCTCCACTAGTATATGTGTTTCTTCGGAGCAGGGGTCGTGTCTCATGTTATGGGTCCGCAGCATCTAGGACAGTGTCTGGTAATTGAATGCAGATATAATTACCTCGTAGTTATGTATTAATTGTCATTGTCTTTTCACTATGTTTTTGGCGCCTTAGGTTCATGGCAATGATTCTGATGTGGTTCTGTTCAGAGTCCAATATTTGTTTCATTATCCTGCTGCTTTGAAGTTCTCTAATCCTCTCTAGCATCCTGTTCTTGTTTATGGTTCACAAATGTACCATGCAAGGTTTTTCAGTTTTTTGTGTTAAAGTTGAACACCCTGCAAGTGTTTGAAATTCAGTCTTTGTAAAGTCTTTGTAAATTTCTGTAGTACAGGTCCTGTTTCCTCTGTCTAATGGTGGGTTTCCCTTACTACATTTCACCCTTCGCACTGCTGGGCAGTGGTGACGGAGGAGGAATAAATAGGTTTGCACAGCTTGGGGTAGAAAGAGAGAAGCTTTCGGAATGAGAGGATCCTGGTGGGTACATCTCCCACCACTGGTCACAGTTATTTATTTATGATTACTTCTTACCTTGACCTACCAGTTAACCTTCCTTTCCTGGTCTAATAAAAGCAGTCAGGATTAGAACCATGCAGGTAATTTCCTAGTTGGAGTTTTGCTGTATTTAATTCTACATATGTAATTCATCACAAGCACACAGTCTCTGAATTTTACATGGTAAATGTAGCTTTCTAAAGGGAAATACAAATTAAAAATGATAAATCATATTGATGATAAAAGTATATTATTTTGGCTCTTTCAAAAATCTATTACGTACATTTTATATATAAATTTTTATTGAGGTATAGTTGACATACAATTTTATGTTACTTTCTGGTGTAGGACATAGTGATTTGACATTTGTATGCATTGTGAAATGATCACTACAATAAGTTTAGTTACAATCTGTCCCCATACAAAGTTAAGACAATATTATAGACTGTATTCCCGTGCAGTACAGTACATTCCCATAACTTATTTATTTTATAACTGCACGTTTGTACTTCTTGATCCGCTTCCCCCATTTCATCCCCCTCCGTGACCACCCTCCCCTCTGGCAACCACCATCTGTTCTCTGTATTTGTGAGTCTGGGTTTTGTTTTATTTTGTATGTTTGTTTGTTTTATTCTTTAGATTCCACATATAAGTGAAATCTTCGGCATTTGTCTTTCTCCCTCTGACTTACTTCGCTTAGTATAATACCCCCCAACATCCATTCATGTTGTCGCAAATGGCAAGATTTCATTCTTTTTCATGGCTGAGTAGTATTCTATTCTATATACATATACCATCTCTTCTTTATCCTTTCATCCATTAATGGAAATTTAGGTTGTTTCCATATCTTGGCTACTGGATATAAGGCTGCAATGAACATAGGGGTTCCTAAATCTTTTCTGAATTAGTGGTTCTGTTTTCTTGGGTTAGGTACCTAGTAGTGGAAATGCTGGATCATACAGTGCACCTATTTGTAATTTTTTGAAGGACCTCCATACTGTTTTTTTTTTATAGTGGCTACACCAATTTACATTTCCACCAACAGTGTACAAGGGTTCCTTTTTCTCTACATCCTTGCCAACACTTGTTATTTCTTGTCTTTTTGTTAATACTCCTAGTCCTGACAGGTGTAAGGTGATATCTAGATAGAGAGCCCAGAAATAAGCCCACAGATAGATGGTCAATTAATTTATGATAAAGGAGGCAGGAATATATAATGGGGGAAAGGACAATCTCTTCAACAAATGGTGTTGGGAAAACTGGACCATTATCTTATGTGACATACAAAAATTTACTCAAGATGTATTAAAAACTTGAATGTAAGACCTGAAAACATAAAGCTCCTGGAAGAAAACTTAGGCAGTAAGCTCCTTGACATCATTCTTAGTGATATTCTCTTTTGGATCTGACTCCAAAGCAAGGGAAACAAAAGCAATAAAAACAAATGGGAGTTATCAAACTAAAAAGCTTCTCCACAGTGAAGGAAACCATCTACAAAATGCAAAGGCAACCTACTGAATGGGAGAAGATATTTGCAAGTCATATACCCCGTAAAGGGTTAATATCCCCAATATATAAAGAACTCATACAATTCAATAACAACAAAAAAATCTGATTAAAAATGGGCAGAGGATCTGAATAGACGTTTTTCCAAAGAAGAAATATAGATGGCCAACAGACACATAACAAGATGCTCACTAATCATCAGGGAAATGCAAATCAAAACCACAATGAGATATCACCTTATTTTAGTTATTTTTTAAGGAATTGCTAAAAGACAGCAGGACTCTAAATCATATGGGTAAAAATATTATTTAAAAATATCTTCATTAAATATGTACAGATACACATTACATTATATGTAATGGCTTTAGGGTAGTTCAAAATTAATGATTTACACAAAGCCCTCTTATTTTTTAAAAACAGTTCTTTCACACCTTCCCTCTCAAATGTTGGTTTGATGATATATCACTACACTGTTAAAATAGCTTATTTTCTTGGGCACTTTTTTCTTCATGATCACAATTTTTTCACAATACCATAATCTGCTGCCTCTGACATCTACAAAGTGACCCATGAAACAGTGTACAAAGCTAATTTAATAAAATAAACACGCTTTTTAAAATTTTAGAACTAGGAGTGGCCGACTTGCTGGAGATTTATATTAGGAGAAAATGTTTAACACATTGCCTGGCACATTGTAGAAATATTAAAAACCTGACTTTAGTATTCCTCTAGATCACAGTGTTTATTATATATGGTTGCTCAATGACTAAATTTGTACTGGCCAAAGAATAGATATCTAGATTTAAAAATTAGCATCCATTTTCAAAATGAAGATAAAATACTAACCAGGTAAAATAACATTATACAGATTTTAATGAATATTCGGTGATGATGAAATGTACCATGGGTGTAACTGTGATCTGTAACATATGATAAACATCTTTTCTGTCCTGGGCTCTGGGAAGCAGCTGGGACTACCTGGCAGGGCCCTGTGCTCACCTTCATCTCCATGTTAGCAGGGTTGCTATACTGTGCACTTGAGCACCTGAGCTCAGGCTTCCAAAGCAGTGTTGCTTCAAGTGTTGACAGAGTACAACAGTGTATCAGAATCTACTGGAATGGTCTGGGACCTACCCCAGATGTACTCAGTTTCCATCTGTGAGGATAGTGCCAGGGAACCTAAAAGTTTTTAACAGTCCCATCAGGTGTGTCTTCCAGACTCTGAAATTTGAGCACCATTGTCTTACAGGCTTTGCTGTCTTCCAGTAATCTGCCCAGCTTGTTTTATTGCTTTCACATTTTTGGTTTTCTAGCTAATTTGTCTGACATGCTCATTTTGATAGACTCTAGTGCTCTTGACTGTTTCCTAGCAATCTGATGTTTGTAATCATTCAATTTCAGTCATTCAATTTCAGTTTTGTAGCTTCGCTTCTTTATCCCTAACCCCAGAAACTCTCTTGCCATTTCTAGATAATGAAAACAAATTGCACGTAATTTTCAAAATATCATAAACCTCATGCATTTCGCAGACAAAGCTGTGAGTTTTTGGTTTTTTCCACTACAGAGAAAGGTAGATTATATCATGTAAGTGAGGGAGAAATATGACACAACATTAGTCAAAAGCAGACATTTATTAAGTGTCTGCTTGCAGATAGGATGAATTTGAACTGAGAGGCATATCGTGATTACATGAGAGACTATGTCTACACTTGGCCAGATTTTCTTCAATATTTATAATAATGTATCTACCTGTGTTTCAAAACTTTTTAATGATTTTTAGTCACCATTGTCCAGGAAATAATATACAGATTAAATCATGGTAAAATCAAAGACACAGTGGACATTCTTTTAGAATGAGGTTTTTAGACAAATCTGTATGTTTTGACACAGAGTTTTTTAAGTACGTAAGCATATCCCTAGGAATTCATGAAGATATTTCATGTGATGATAGTAGATTACTATGGTAGAAGATAGTAAAGGTGATACTGTATTAATTGTTGAAGTCTGCTGTTAAATATTAAAGACACATCACCTCAGTAATAGAAACGTCTCAGTAGGATTTAGTAAAGTGTGTGTTACGTGTGTATTGTAAGATATACTTTGTATATTTGTGGCAATATGGGCTTGATGTCCTTACCCCATAAAATTACATTAATTGATAATTAAGCAGATGCTTTGAGTTGCTTAAGAAAAGAAGTGTTTACCTCAAAGAGGTCAGTTAATCTTATTCTGAGGTTTTTTTTTTTTTTTTTTTGCGGTACGCGGGCCTCTCACTGTTGTAGCCTCTCCCATTGCGGAGCACAGGCTCCAGACGCGCAGGCTCAGCGGCCATGGCTCACAGGCCCAGCAGCTCCGTGGCATGTGGGATCTTCCCGGACCGGGGCACGAACCCGCGTCCCCTGCATCGGCAGGTGGACTCTCAACCACTGCACCACCAGGGAAGTCCTTATTCTGAGTTTTGATCAGGAGCTAGGAGTTGGGAACTTATGGTGATGCCTTCAATATAATGTATCTGTATATTAGTGAGAGTTTTGAGAGCTTGCTGTGATATCAATCTGGATTAAATGAATCAAAAGTCAAGCTATTCAAGTATAGGCTAGAGGAAAGAGACCTGGGAGCACTTTGACTAGAGGGGCACTTTGAATCAATTGTAGGATGGGATTGCCATAAATATGCCAATATAACCTTATGCTAAATTAATATTATGTATTGTAGGGGACTGGAGAAATAATAGTATCACTGCTATATTCTTCATTTGCCAGCTCACATCCAAATGATTGTATTCACTTCTGGAGGTGTTCATGTTAAGGGAAACTCTGACAAACTGGAGAAGGTCCAGAGGAGATCTAGCAGGATCTTCCAGGTTTCTGAAATCAAGCCATATGGTCAAAAGGCAACGGTGTTACAGAGCCTGGAAGGCAGAAGGAAGCATGTTAGCTATGTTCAGATATTGGTCGGCCTTTCACGAAGAGGATGTCCACCCACTCCTAGGAGGAAAAATAGTCAACGAGTGAAAATCATGGTAGATTTTGGCTCTGCAGTAAGAAAAACCTTTCTGATAATTAGACTAAATAAAGAAATGGACTATCTTATGAAGGAAGGAGCTTAATTTTACTGGAAGTATCCAGATACAAGCTGGAAGGCCTTTTTTTGTCAAGGCAGGAGTCAGTGTTCTCTGAGGCAACAAGATGTGTCCACCCTCAGTAACCTGAGAAATAACATTGTCTTTAATGAATTAAACCATAAAATCAACATAGAGTGAAACACAGCAGGGATCAGAAATAAAGGAAGGAAACTTGCAGAATCAGACCACCTTCAATGTTAGTAATCATAATTGTAATAGCCTTTATTGAGTCCTTTGTATGCGTTAGGCATGTGCCGGGAGTTTTGCATGTATTGCTGTATTAATTTTCACTCTGACTGTATACATTAAGCCTGATTATCCCTTTTCTACAGTGGTTTGAAGGCATATGAACATAGCTACAGAATCAAAGGAGCCAATGAGATGTTTGACTTGTTGGCATTGAAAGTAGAGAAAAGAGAGAAAGGTCTAGGAGGGAGAGGCACACAGAGAGACAGATAGACTTTGGACAGTCTTGTCCAGGTGGTAGATAGAGTCTCCTAGCCCAGTGCTTACAGAAGCTCCCCTTAAATCCACCTCGCCAAGATTCTTTCTGTTGATGTTTGGCTTTCCAAATGGGTTAAGTTTACAAAGGGAGATTGTTTTAGCCATACTCATGGGACCATTCAGTGGGTATGCCAGTTATCATCAAGAATAATATATCCGCTTTCTATTTTACACATTGGTCCCCATGAGTTCTTCTTGGACAATATCTCCCCAGAAGGCTGTATATGAGGATGGAATAAATTGCCTCTAGTCATTATAGTTTGCTCAAATTCACATTAAATTCTCATTATATTTATTAACAAAGATAATAACCACAAACAAGTCAGAAAATGTATTGTTAGTAATTCTTTCATTTAGGAATACATCTATAAATAAATACCTACATATTTAATTTGGGAAACTTACTTGGAAGACTGGTTAATATGAAAATTAACCTAATATTGGCAGTAACCCTTTATAATGTAATGAATTATTTTCCTGCCTTGGCACTCATGGGTTGCTGTATGGAATAGTCTAAGGTGAAGTGTTTTGTACCTTTTGTAAAATTGCTACAAATAAAGCCACTTTTCATAAGGTTGTGTAGGTCCCTTGTGCAAGAATCAATATGGTTTCCTTTTTTTTTTACATTTTTTACATTTTTAATACTATTGTATCTTAATTTTTTTCTAAGAGAGGATGGTATTCACTATAAGTTAGAAATCATTGCCACTGAAACTGGGATTTATATTGATATTTGATGACATTTTTTGCTTAATTATCACATGACATGGTATATGAAATAGTGTAAATTTTTCACAGATCTCCATTTCTATTTCTATGTCTACCCTTTTGACAAAAGGAAAGAAGAGAGGGAAATATTTAAAATTTAAAATGTGTTTGTAATGTAGATACTCAGATTAACACAGATTAACACTTCCCTTTCGGGAAGTTTCTTATTATAGTTATATGAGTTATCTTTTAAAAAAATTTTTATTTTTTAATTAAAAAAGGAATTTTATTGACCTATAGCTGCTTTACAATGCTGTGTCAGTCTCTGCTGTACAGCAACGTGACTCAGTTACGCACATGTAGACAGTCTTTTTTTATATTCTTTGCCATTATGGTTTATCACAGGATGTTGAGTATAGGTCCCTGTGCTGTATAGTAGGACCTTGTTGTTTATCCATTCTAAATGTAATAGTTTGCATCTTCCAACCCCAAACATGAGTTATCCTTTTAATTTAAATTTTTATAATTGATCAGAACAACTATACCTATTGTTATGGTGAAAATATGAAATTAACATTAATGTTCTGAGTTTAAAATATCAAAAATTAAAATTAATGCATTAAGTTTAAAAAGAATCAGAAATTTGTTCCTGGATTTAAAGAGACCGGACATGTTTATATTTAAAACAGAAGTATTCTTGAAGAGCACACTTAACAGGTCTCTACTGAAAACTTCCTTGTTTTTGGTCCAACTCAGTGACTCAGGGCATTAGTTATGCTAGTCTAGGTTGTAGAAAAGAATAGACTACAACATTTATAATGGCTCAAAATAGGTGTTTTTGACCAGCTCACACAACAACCCAATGTGTGTGTTCTGCTCAGTGGGCAGTTTTCCTTTTTCTAAAATAAATTTATTTATTTATTTATTTTATTTATTTATTTTTGGCTGCGTTGGGTCTTTTTTTACTGCGCGTGGGCTTTCTCTAGTTGCGGTGAGTGGGGGCTACTCTTCGCTGTGGTGCACAGGCTTCTCACTGCAGTGGCTTCTCTTGTTGCAGAGTATGGGCTCTATGCGGTGGCTTCTCTTGTTGCGGAGCACAGACTCTAGGCCTGCGGGCTTCAGTAGTTGTGGCTCACAGGCTCTAGAGCGCAGGCTCAGTAGTTGTGATGCACAGGTTTAGTTGCTCCGTGGCATGTGGGATCTTCCGGGACCAGGGCTTGAACCCATGTCCCCTGCATTGGCAGGTAGATTCTTAACCACTGCGCCACCAGGGAAGTCCCAGTTTTCCTTTTTTGATACTTCAGGGACCCAGGCTCCTTCCCTCTTGTGGTTCCTTTCAACTTCCAATGGTAAGCACTTGTATTAAGCATCAGTTTTGTCACTAATCATATGACCTTGTGGGCACTCAATAAAGGTTTATTTAATGAATGAGTTTGCCATGCAACTATTAATAACTGTGGCAAGAGGTCCTATGGAATGTTGTTCTCTTTACATAGATTTTTTTTCTTTTTATTTCTTTTTTTTTCTTCCTCTCCATCCTAGAAGTGGATACAGATGGCCCTGCATATTGCGGGTTCTGCATCTGAAGATTTAGCCAACTTCAGATTGAAAATACTCAGGAAAAATAATTCCGGAAAGTTTCAAAAACAAAACTTGCACCAGCAACTATTGGATAGCATTTACATTGTATCTGTAACTATCTACATAGCATTAACATTGTATTCGGTCTTAGAAGTAATCTTGAGGTTATTTACAGTATACAGGAAGAGGGTCATAGGTTATATACAAATACGACACCATTTTACTTAAGCGACTGGAGCACCCTCAGAATTTGGTATCTTCAGGGGTCTTGGAAGTGATCCCCCATGGATACAAAGGGATGACTGTATATAAATTGAGACCTGCTAAACATTTAGACAATTTCATGTACTTTGCTATCTGTTTATGGAGCTCTTTTTCCAGACCAGGGAAAGAAAGGAGGAGGATGAAAGGAATATTAGGGACATTAATGTTATGAGTTAGTTTGAAATCATCTCCTTTTTAGAGAACAAAGGTGAAATGTGTCATATATGCTGTGTATGCATACATATATAAAACAGCTAAAAGGAGACATAGAATCTCTTAAGAGTAGCTGTATTTAGTGATACTGACCAGGAGGAGACTGGGAGGGAAGGATACCTACGTTCAGTGTATAAATATTTATACTATTTGAACTTTTATCCTGTCCATATATTGCATCTTAAAATAAAAACAAACCACTTTTAAGGAGAAAAAAGAATTACACACGAAAGTTTCTGTTAAGTAATCAGACATTACTTTCTCCGTTTTTCCTGACTTAGGGGTCCAACATTACCGACACCTGTACTGAAATGCTAATGTGTGGAGTCTTATTAAAAATTTCTTCTGGAAATATTCAAGAACGGGTGTTTTTTCTTTTCGATAACCTTTTGGTGTATTGCAAACGAAAACACAGGTAAGAATATAGACAGGTAATAGTTCAGAAACTGTTTATCCATCGCACAGGTTCAACCTTTCCTCTGTTCCCAGGAACTCATGACCTCATCAGTAAACTTCCACATACTCTTAGCTTCCTCTCCTTGCACCTTGAAGAAAGGGAACGGGTTAGGATTAGAGCCAAGAGATAATTAAATTGCTGTCTCTCTATCTTAATGAGCTTTTTAAAAAATTCCTTTTTACCATCCGTGAAAACGAACCTGTTTATTTCTTGTAATATGCTCTCCTAAATTCTTTGTGTTTGGTAACAAGATTGGGATTAGTAGAAATGGGCTTTAGGAAGATCTAGAAGAGGCTGTTAATTCTACCTGTGTGAAACTCTTTAAAAAATTATAAGGTGATTCAAGTTGTTTAGGTACAATTATTTTTTCCCCCAACTTTACTGAGGTATAATTGACAAATAAAATTGTAAGATAAAGTGTACAGTGTGATGATTTATGTATACATGGTGAAAGGATTTCCCCTATTGAATTAATTAACACATCCATCTAGGTGCGATTATTAAAGGCATCAGTTTGAGAATGAGATCTTTTCTTCATTAGAGTTATCTCATCCTTATATATATGCCTGCCCCCAAGGCCAAAGCTTCTGCAAAATTAACAGTGTACAAATGACGTGAACCTTCATGGTCTCACAGCTGTAATTGTTAAATAAAGTAAGCAATAGGAAAAGTTTTACAAAATTAAAATCATGCAGTTTAGCAAATAGCCTTAAAGTATGTATAGTGAACGTGGACCAAATACATAGTGATTAAAAACGGAAATCACTAAATAAACCTATATGTCCCTTCCCTTCCTGAATTGGAATGGTGTGAATATACCATCTGTTTCATTCATTTTAGAATACGTCATCTCTGTTACCATATACTTTCTAAGCTCTAAAGATCTTTCAGAGAATATGAGTAAACTGAACCTTTTCTGAAACTTCCCTAATTTTGTAATGATAAGAGCCAGGGACTGGTGATTTCACTTTAATTCTACAGCTACATTCTTTAAAGAGCAGAGTGCTGGATTAGGCTCCCCAACTCTGGACATTTCTGATGCTATTCATTTTAGGAGAAACTAGTTTAAAAACAATTTATCGTGCGATATTAGATACATATAACATGATATTGCTTCCTTTGGCTTGTTTATGATATTTGTAAGGTAGTATCACAGTGTATTGTCTTCTGCAGTTTACATTTTGTGTACAATATGGTTTGTAAACTATATATCCCTGTGTGTAGCAATAATTTATTCATTTTAACTGCTGCATAAGAGTTCATTGGTTGAGGGACTTCCCTGGCAGTCCACTGATTAAGACTCCACCTTCCAATGCAGCGGGCACGGGGTCAATCCTTGGTTGGGGAGCTACGATCCCACATGCCGTGCAGTGCGGCCAAGAAAAAAAAAAAAAGATTTCATTGGTTGAATATATCACAATTTAATTATTCATTCTCCTATCAATGGACTTTAGGGTTGTTTCCAGTTTTTCTGCTATTGCGACATTACTGTACACATATCCTGGTGACCATTAAAATTCATCAGGAGGGAAGTCATAGAATCAAGTTATGCAAGTACTCAACACTACAATATAGAGCAAAATTATTTTGAAACCCAAGGTTTTTCAATTTTGATACTTCAATAGGGTCATTTTCTGAAGAGACCAAAGATCTCTTTATTTAAGCTAAGTGTTACAGTATTGGTCAGACACTTACTGGGATTTCAGTTTGAGTATTAATATCTACAGGTCAAGAAAAATATAAAAAACCTGGACAGAGATCACAGCAAGATCACAAAGAAAATTAATGCTTTGGAACATAGACCCAAAGATAGATTCTGTAGTGTGTGTGTGTGTGTGTGTGTGTGTGTGTGTGTGTGTGTGTATACATATATATATAGATAGATAGATAGGTAGATAGATTATAATATATAAAAAATATATAAACATGCCATAATTTTTTGCCTGTGACTAAAACTGCTATTGGGGATATTAAGCTTTGAAAAATATGATTGATTTTAAGTATGATGTACCAACTTCTAAGAAATTCTTTTCTGCAAGACACCATGACACTGTTTCCTCCCTGAGAGACAATGCAGTTGCCTGCGTGTTATTCTGCTCTGCATTCTTCTCTCTTCTGCCTCCAACGATGCCAACTTTCATAGCTACCTGGCCTGAATCCTTCATTTAAAGCAGTTATTTAGGCTTTCTACAAAGGACATTTAGAGGTCGCTTTCAAAATGAACATGGGTGTGCAGGATGGTGAAGGCCTAGGGCTGGCAGACGGTCAGTCAGATTAATTAGTCAATTTAGTTTTGTTTAGTGGTGATGAAGGATTATGAAGTTTTGATGAGGGTTTAGGACATGGAAGCTGGAATATGCTCTCTTTTCTAAAGGAACTCAGGGAGCATGATAGCACCTTGAGACTCCCCTCCCTTCACGTCCCTCTTCCACTCCAGGGCAGGTGTCAAATGCAAAGGAGAGGAGGGAAGGGGGCACTGCATTAGTGTACTTGACATCTTAACTTTTGCTCGGTGTGTCTTTGTAACACAATACATTAATAATTATTTCAGTATATTCAATTGTTAGCAGACTTCTGTCAGTGAGTCAAATTGAATAGTTCAGGTCAACTGAAGTCTCTTGAATGACTAGGTATTACTTAATCTTCTTGAATTATTTCTTAGAATCTTTCCTCTTTAATTTAATATATTTAAGAAACCCAGTTTTGAAAACACTATCCCTGAGTGTTCAATGATTCAAGTATAAATATACATAACTGCCTAATTCATTATTACAAATATTGTAAATATTACAAATATTACATTATTACAAAACATGGATTTTTTTGTTTTGTTTTTTTACTTTGTGTTGCTTAGGTTTTAATATTAAAGACTGGTACCATACACAAAATTTTGAAATGTTTTGGACTATTTTTAAAATAAATAAGATCTTTATGAAGGATTATAAATGTATTGAGAGACTTATCCCTCAAGTATACAGTTATCATATCATAAAAACAATATAGGGAAATATTTTATGGCTAGATAATGCTTAATAACCTCCAGTACAGTTAAATTTCTTTGAAGAAGGACCATAAATAAGTATTAAACTGAATTTCACCAGGGATTGAAAAAATGGGAATTACCAGCTGGTTACTGAAAAATGAGAAATGAAGGTGAAATAAATCAAATGAAATTGTGAATAACCAACTTTTAGTGTCTGTCAGAGTTTGATTAGGCACCTTTGATGTCATATATTGAGCAAAAGTACATATTTACCCTCCTACCTGTATGTTGTCCTTAGCCTACAGCTTCAGTTTATTTAAAAAAATAGCACACAAGTCACATCTTATAGAGCAACCTGTGCTGTTATGAATGGGAGGACACAAGTAAAAAATACCAAGAGCCTAACATTTGATATTATTGACTGAATTGGTATCTCTTTTTCAAAGAATTATTGCTTTAACACTGCTTTGCATTAAGTTTAGTAACCAAGTTTTTGTGATTTCATTCAATTGTAAGACGGTTGAAGAATAGCAAAGCATCTACCGATGGACATCGGTACGTTTTTCGTGGCCGGATCAATACAGAGGTGATGGAGGTGGAGAATGTGGATGATGGCACAGGTAAGTGGTTGGTAGATTTAAAATGGAATGCCAATAATAAACTCCCCTGTACGACAGACTTTTCACTTGAATAATTCATTGGCAGTGAATTTCAGCTTAGAAATACTTTGTTAGGGAGAACAGTCACAGGAAAAAGGCAAGATAAGGGAGAGGAGGACTCTTATAAAATGGAAAATTACATTCGGCTGAAACATGTTAAACCCTAGCATTAAACACAGAGATACAAAAATAGCTGGGAGTGTCAGAAAGTAGTAGTAATGTCCATAATGTACATATTTGTTCGATCGTGATGCTATTAAAATTGTCCAGCTTAAGAGCTATCGTAGGAAAGCATTGAACCTCCTAGAATTACTTTTCATGGTACAGGCTTGGAAAGCCATTCAAAAAGTCGCACCAGATCATTTGTATTCTGTCCTGACTACTAGTTTATTTGTGTGGTTGGACAGAGGGCGAGAATGTTTGACCTCTAGAAAATGTGATCTGTAATACAGTGTTGGACAAACCATAGATTGCAATACAGTAGTCAAATTTGAATTGGATAAGATGGAAATTCTTTATTCTTAAGGTGTTCTTGAAAAGATATTTCAAAGACAAGGTTCAGCTGTCATTTTTAATATAAATATTTGAATGTATTTAAGACACTGAATGCATTGTTTTTATAAAACTAAATTTTGCTTATTAAAAAAATTGGAATTTGCAGAAAAATAGGTGAAAAGTAGTAGATAATCTTATCAACCAAAGATAAATAAATGAGAAAATTTTTTTTAAATGTCTTCAATTTTCCTTTGGTGCATAGGTAAAAAAATACTTGAAACATGAACTTTATAATTTTGTATCCTTTTCCATTTAAATAAAAACATTATCTTAACGATAGTCCTCTTTATCTTCATGTCTTGTCACCAAATAAACATAGTTTTTATTGCTGCATAACAGTCAATTAAACAGATAAACCATAGTTACCTTAACAACTAGTATTGTTTCATAAGCTGGATTTAATACATTCTTAATTAAAAAGTGGCATAACTTTACGATGTTGAAAAGAGTACCGAGAATATAATAGCTGTTTTCTGATACACTTAAATTTTCAGTGTCATTAATTTGAGGCAGTGTTTTGGGAATTTAAAAAGGTCAATGGAGAAGCTACTTTTTAGAGTTTTAAAAGGAAAAATTAGAAACATATTTTTCCCCATAAATAATGTCATATGTTATTTTGGATGCCAGAAAAATGTTCTTTTATTGTTTGACAAAATCAAACATTTATTTAAAAAAATAATTTTCTCAACATTAAATACAATGTGAGTGTATTGTAATTTTAAAAACTTCTCTTAGAAATTTATGCATTCCCACTGTTGATCACCAGAATTCAGGTTAAATACATTATTTAGACACCAATTTCTTGATGTTCTAAATAATATATTGTCAGTTGCTTCTGTTTTCTAGCCTAACAATACAATACTTGGCTATTGTTCATCTTATTAAAATGCAAGTTATTGAAAGGATACCAGACTATCCCATGAGGTTTATAGTTAGTTGTATCAGTTTTGGAAAAACCCCACCTCATTGTATAAAGCTTTGCAGAATTAAGAGTAAGGAATTTGCAAACTGGATAGCTTCAAAATAATTAGTGACTTGTTCAGGGCTGCCTCTTGGATTTTTCTTTTTTTTTTTAAAAAAAAAGTCAGTGACTAGAGACTATTGAACTTGGATATTCCACACTTAATGAATGACAGTTTTAATTCCATTTCTTCTTGACACTTCCTATAAAATTAATATTTTAGATCCACTGAAACTTACAAATTTCTGTGTTTACTGGCAATGAATAGATTATTTGTTCTTTCATTCAAAAAATATTTTAAAATTCCTACTTAAGGAAAGGCATTGTTGGACTTCTCTGTGATCTTTAATGAGGGTGTTCTTTATAGATGAGTTTAATTCTTATTTTGTTAAATGAAGATATTGAGATAGATACTATGATTAAAATTATGAAGCTGTTTATCACTAAGTCTTTTGAAATAAATAAAAATAAATTGCTTATTTTGTACAACATTGATAATTTAGTAACTGATATCGTTACAAAATACTTATACTACATTTTGAGGTCTGTTGTATGTATTACATACATGTGTGTGCATACATATGTATACACATGTGTGTATACGTGTTTTAAATTGCTTATGATTTTTTAAATTGTCACAGTAGAGAACAGCTAGCACATAAATGTTAAAAAGGAACATTATCCTTTCATTGTAAATTATTAGGGGACACAGCTGTTCTTTGAAAACCTTATATTGATACAGCAATTAATCTGTTATTGAGATAATAGATTTTATAGTCAGCTAATGAGCTTGCTCTTTGTACATGAAACAGTAGCCACGTGCAATCACATGCTGGTTCTGACTTCATTTGTACAGTTTCCAAGGGAAGTTTGAATGCACAGGCTGGAGTGGTCAGGCAAGTCTTCCTGGAATATGTGGGTACCTATTAAAGAGAAGTGAGGGTCCATGAGGCAGAGAGTAGAGCAGGATAGCTTGATGAGAGCCTTGGCCTGGGGGACACATGAATATTCTCAGGACAAGAAGGAAAGCAGCAGACAAGAAGAGTGGTGGGAACACAGTGGAACGTAGTGGGAAATGGAGTTGCCTAGTAGGGTGGAGTCAGTCTAGGGAGAATCTCTAAAGCAAACCTACATGTGTTGACTTGATTCAGTGGTGAGCTACCAAAGGCTTTTGAGCTGAGAAATGGCTGCTAATGAAAAATATTGGAGGAAAAGTCAGCGGGGTGTGAACAGGGCAGTGCCAGACTCAAGTAATCCCAGGAGGAAAGGAAGGTTACAGAGGTGGCTTGCCCAGGGCACATACTCTACAAGGTCAGAAGCATCACTCTGGTGAGTTTGGCACTTGAACTTGAGATCCCCTATGTTCTGTGGGCGGAATACATTATGCTCATTTTAAAGTAAGTCTGATGTTTTATTACTGCAGGCTGCATGTGGCTCTTGTGGTTTTCTTTGTCTAGGGTATGGGTAAAGGGGTAATAACGCTAGTGGGAATGTGGGATCTTTTAAGCTGCAGTGCTACGGTTCACTTAGCAATCTTTGCCTGGTTTTCGAAGAGGGGAGAGAATCTGAAGAGCTTGTTCTGGTTTGTGATACTGGCCTTGTAAGGTGACAGCTTGTGGGAGGGAGGTGTGGAAACACGTATAATTTGTTCTTTTTTTCCAGCAATTTATAATAAATTCTCAGTTGGTTATTTTTAGAGATATTAAGGAGGGATGGTGGCCTAATTAGGAACTACAATAATAATTTTTATTACCTTACTAATTCCAATGATGCTTATCTGACGTGTATTATTAGGTTCTGCTATTTTGTATGCATTGTGAATATGAATTAAATATGTAAAGGTAAGAAGAAAAGTACAAAAATTCCTTTTAAAAACAGATGGTAATTTCTTTAAAAGGGAAAATCCTCTGTCAGGTTAAATCTCTGTATTAACAGAAATGGTTATTGAGTATTCATGAGATTATGGCTAGAAGAATAACTAACTAATATATGATATATATAATATAATCCTATCCTGGCTCAAATGTAACCTGGAATTTTTAAAGTAGCCCTCTCCCCCACCTAGACAGAATCATTCGATAATGCATTTTTGGAACATTCTGTTCACAGATAATTTATGGTGATTTTGGAGCTAAAAGACTATGAGAACCAGATTTTGGGAGAATGAGTACCAAACCATTTCTTCCTCTACTCAGAACTTAGCAAATAAAATAGATCAACAGAAACAAACAACAAAAACAGGTGTAGTGCCACGACCTTTTATGTTCTGTGGCTTACCTCCTATAATCCACCATAGCTTCTTAGTGTCTCTCGGGGGAGACAATGGAAGATGTCACTTTAATTGATGCAGATGCTGATTCAGGCATTTGTTGTATGTGTTTCTGTCTTGAAATCTTTGCTTTGCAGACTCTCATGCCAGTAAAGGCTGGTTACAATTAATGTCTATTCTCTGCCTGCCGTTAGGTAGGGAGCTGCCAGAAAGGGTTTGCTGATGACATTTTCAAATCCAGGATGTTAGTTTAGCCAAAATTATGGTGAGATCTAGAAAAAGACAAATGTGAATTCACACTCAAAGAAGAATTTTTTCTTTCATAAAGCAGAAGCAGTATTGTAACAAATTCAATAAATTCTTTTTATGTGGACTTTTGAAATGGTCCACGTTAAAAAAAAATCTTAAAAAAAGTTTTATTGCTTTAGGAACTTGAACAATATTTTTGGACATTGAGGAAAGGAATGTTAATGAATTTGGGTGGTTAATTTCCTGTAATATGTTAATGTTGTGAGTTAGAAATGTTCTGACTGCATTTAATATATAAATGTTTCTTCAAGTTTTAAAATTTGTATGGTCTTCAATACACATATATAAAGCAAAGGTATTTTGAAGAATTCCGTGGTTTTGGACCGTTTTTGAATGAGTGCATTACTCGAATATATGTTATATCTGTTCATTCACCTTTACCTATTAATTTTCAGCTGACTTCCACAGCAGTGGACACATTGTTGTTAATGGGTGGAAAATACATAACACAGCCAAAAATAAATGGTTTGTGTGTATGGCAAAAACACCTGAAGAGAAACATGAATGGTTTGAAGCTATTTTGAAAGAAAGAGAACGGCGGAAAGGTGGGTGTATGAATTGGGCATTGTTATACTTTGTGAAGGTTCCAATTTAACAAGAAAGCAGAAAATGGGCAAAAGTTATGAGAAAGTAGATGGTGTCTGATGTTCACTTAGATTAACTATGTGATGTAAGGCCAGGCTAAAATAGTTTTTGAATACTTCCAATGTTGTTACTGAAATAAAGTAAAAGAAAACCTTATATAGTTAGCAAAATAATTATATTGTGGCTAGTGGTGTCTTTTAAATAATGTCTTAGTCTACTGAGGCTACTGTTAACAGATTACCCTAGACTGGGTGGCTTATAAACAACAGATATTCATTTATCAGAGTTCTGGAGGCTGGGAAGGCCAAAGTTCAGTAGCCAGTGAGGGCTGTTTCCTGGTTCATGGATGGCCATCTTCTCACTGTGTCCTCACCTAGCAGAAGGGATGAAAGCTCTCTGGGGTCTCCTTAATAAGGGCACTAATCCCATTCATGAGGACTCCACCCTCATGAGCTAATCCCCAAAGACCCTACCTCCAAATGCCATCACATTGGGCATTAGGATTCAACATATGGAATTTGGGGGCACACAGACATTCAATTTACAGCAAATAGTTTCACCTGCTTTAAAATTTGTTCCGTTTTTGCACTTTATTCTTGCCATTTCTGAAGCATCATGATAGAGTTTTCCTTTAAGAAACATGATTTAATAATATAATGCAGTGCTGTGGGGCCTGCAACAATCGCTCCCTGTATATTTAACAGTACACTGAAAATTCCTAGGCCACATATTTTGGTATTCTAATTATAAAATAAGGCAATTTGGATGAATATTAACTTTTTAATATTGTTACAATGCCACAGAATGTAATGTAACTCAGTAAGGAGCTTGTTCACACAAGGAGGCCTAGCTCAAAGTCACTTCATGTTTTTATCAAGGTTTGCAAACAGTATTTGGTCTGGTGATACTCAGTTGTATGAAGTTTACCTGCAAGTACTCGTATTTCTGTAATTCAGCTAGGAAATAGAAATGCTTGTATAACTACTATTTTCTTTACCAAATAATTGATGAGAAACGTGACAGTGTTTATTCCTTTTCTCAGAGATCTAGATATAAAATATCTCATTGGTGAGAAAATCTTGGAACACAAAGAGTTGCTTCCTCCATCTTTAGGTATTTCCCCATGAAGGGTGTAGAGAGTTTCTACCTTGATTAAAATATGCATAGCATACCTTTTTATAAGTATCTCCAAAACATTTAAAAATACTTACTCCTTTGATTGATCTTAGATGAAGAACCAGACAGAAAAATTTAAAACAGAGATCATGAATGCATAATTGGTTCTTTAAGTTTTATTGAATCTAGCAGTCAATTCAAATAGCATAACAAATCATTTAGAAGGTAAATTGAATTTTTCATCAAGTTGAACCTTAACTCTTCCCAGAATGGCTATGCATATAAATGCCCTTAAGACCAAAAAAAAAAAAAAGGAAGAAAGAAAGCACATTCTATAACTCTGCTTATGTTAACAGGCTCTATTCTTTTTTTTTTTTTTTTTTTTTTGTGGTACACGGGCCTCTCACTGTTGCGGCCTCTCCCACTGCGGAGCACAGGCTCCGGACGCGCAGGCTTAGCGGCCATGGCTCACGGGCCCAGCCGCTCTGCGGCATGTGGGATCTTCCCGGACCGGGGCACGAACCCGTGTCCCCTGGATCGGCAGGCGGACTCTCAACCACTGCGCCACCAGGGAAGCCCCAACAGGCTCTACTCTTATTCAGTATTACTGACCAATGTTAATGGCTTCTCCATAGTAAAGGATAAAATTTTAGTAAGGAATTTAGTAGCTAGAAGACTAAAAATAATCCAAGAATTTCTTCTTCTCTGCCACAGTTCTTCATCAGTCCCATTTGCTGATTGTCAGTGTTCCCAGGATTTCCCCTTTGGCACTGGTCACGTCTAAACTTCCTTGCCTGCTCTGCGTTGTCTCTTCCCATCAGATTAACTTCCACTCTGCACTGCCAGGTTCTCAATCTTTATGTCCAGCCTTGTCGTCTCTCTGGAGCTCCATGCCCACTTAATCAGCTGCCCCTTGGACTCCACTTGAACTTCCAAACCTGCTATTGTTTACAGAGACTTGAGCTTCCCTGAACTTCGGCGGGTCCCTCTTAATTGTCTCCCTCTTTTTAAACCCTCCCGCTTTCAGTTTGTCCCCTACACTGTCCTCTGAGCTTTGTTTCCAAAGCAACAAAACTTCCTTTCCTTCATTACTCTGCTTTCCCCCTCCCTCCGGTTTAAAACACGTAGATGTTCTCCCAGTAGAGAAGGAGTGAAATACGCTGAGACTGCAGTTGAGTATGGACCCTGCTCACCCCTCCGTCCACCTCCTGTCCTGTCACCTGAAACCCAGGGCTCCCTGCTGCATCCCTCAGAGGCCCTCGTGAATACTTTCTCTCTCTGGAAATCCTGTTCATACCCGTGCATTCAAACACAGCCCTTCTGTGAAACTTTTCCTATTGTTCTCAGATAGAGGCTAAGTTCTCTGAATATGTCTCTGCTGTAGCACAGTTTTCCCTCTAAGGCTGTCTCCAGGGCCCCTGTGTCCAGCTGCGCTGATCTAGTCCTACAGAAGGGGTTCAGTAGCGTCTGAGACACAGCTGTTCTTCCTCCGCTGGCCAAACTGTAGCGTCTGAGATACAGCTGTTCTTCCTCCGCTGGCCAAACTGTTTGCCTCTGGGGCACAGTTTGCCCACAGATGCCCCGGGCATCTTGCCCTGACTGTCTCCCTGGTACCCTATGAGCTTCTTGACAACCAGGGCCCTATCATAGGAGCTCTGTATCCACAGCCCCCAGCACGTGGTAGACACACAATGAATGTTTGTTTAATGAAGGCATGAACGTATGAAGAGACTTTTTCAGTTACCTGTCCTGTGTTTCATTTTCGATAGGTTTAAAATTAGGAATGGAGCAAGACACCTGGGTAATGATCTCTGAACAGGGTGAGAAACTTTATAAAATGATGTGCAAACAAGGAAATCTGATCAAAGACAGAAAAAGAAAACTGACTACGTTCCCTAAATGCTTTCTTGGAAGGTAGGGTTGGTAGTCCGGGTGCACGTATTTCTTTCATATTTTCATGATCTCGTGTCTTAACTTTCTTTTAGTCACTCATTTTTCTCTAAAAAATATTCTCCTAAGTGTTTTTGAATCTTTCTTTACTATCAGCATTTCCTGGGCCATAGTGGGATGAGGGAGTAGACATAGAGCCAGGCATCCTGACCAGAAAAGTTAAGGCATTCATCCATTCATCCACGACTTCAGTAATTTCTGATATACTGTGTTTCAGGGGTGAAGCAGAGGCTGGGGTCAGGCAGGGGCGGGAGGGCAGGCGGGTTTGCCCGTAGGGACAGAGTCCGGCAAGGACATGAATACAGGACCTGAGAGTCAGTTACACTGAAGGGCACACAGTCTACACTACCAATTAATTCAGAATTTAGACAGCTGGGCTAAGGATGAAGGGATATAGATGGAGAGTCTGAAAAAGTGGGTCACGCGAGGGGCCAGGCACACAGGAACAGGCAAGGAGGTCGCTTGGTTGTTCAGCCCAGAGCAGGTTGATTGTGTGTCCTTGGGTTTCTGTAGCCGACTGCACGGCTGCAAGTGGGAGTCCCTGGTGGGTTAAGAAGGTGGGGGGGATGCCTTCAGGCAGCTCTGCTTAGGGCAGCCTTTGTGCTGGCTTCTTCCGATAATTATTTCCAATCCTCCAGTACATACTTCGGAGTTAAAAACCTTATTTTTTTTTAATTTTTATTTTTTTGTGGTACGCGGGCCTCTCACTGTTGTGGCCTCTCCCGTTGCGGAGCACAGGCTCCGGACGCGCAGGCTCAGCGGCCATGGCTCACGGACCCAGCCGCTCCGCGGCATGTGGGATCTTCCCGGACTGGGGCACGAACCCGTGTCGCCTGCATCGGCAGGTGGACTCTCAACCACTGCGCCACCAGGGAAGCCCAAAAAACCTTATAGTTTTTAAAGATTCAGAAACTAGTGATCAGGGAGTGTGACTAGCCCACGTTCATACAGCTAGTAAATGCCAGTGTCAATGCTATAAAAGTAGACTGGAGAGGTAGTTCATAGCCCAGACTTCACGATCAGACTGTCCCCACTCAAATCTGGTCCTGCCACTGGCTAGTTGAGAGACTGGGGGGAGTTAAATTTCTCTTTCCTCTCTAACAATGGAAATGATTGTAGTGCTTACCTGTAATACCTACCAGAATGTCTTGTTTTTTTCTTTTCTTCCAGTTTTATTGAGATACAGCTGACATACAGCACTGTATAAGTCTAAGGTGTGCAGCATAATGATTTGACTTACATACATCATGAAAGGTTTACCACAGTAACTTTAGTGAACATCCATTATCTCATTTAGATACAAAGTTAAAGAAATAGAAAACCATTTTTTTCCCTGTGCTGACTCTTAGGATTTACTCTACAGCAGTGTTCATTATATTTTAGCATGTCTTCTTAATTAGTTATGCAGGCACACAAGCTCACCATAGGCCACACCAATCCCAACCCCGTTAGAATACAGGCCAGGAAACCCAGTGCTTTCAGGGCAGCAGGGGGCCTCTTCTTCAGTGGGGTGGTGCTCCCAGCAGGACAGACAGCTGCCAGCAAGCTAGAGTTGCTTGTGTTGGCTGTGCCCCAAGTGAAGGTTCTTGTGCAAAGGAAAGAGCAGCTTGTGAGCCCCTCTTGGTTTCTGAGTCCCATGTTGCAAAGAAGATGCTCTTTCTCGTAACAACTTCATGGGCATAACTTCCAGGGTCCCCAGATCACGTGCCCACTTACAAGAGAGTCATACCAGGCTATGGCTTCTCACCATATATTTGTAAGTATGGAGTTGAGCCATCAGAAGCCATTTTTACCACAAGCAGTGCTGCCTAGTTACACAGCTGACACCCGACCTTCATCAGGTTTCTAGGGAAGCAGAGCTACAAAGCTAACCCAGGGTCAAATTTGTCCTTATTGAAGAAGGGGTTTTATTAACCCTTTACCCACACTATTACGTTTAACTCCAGGACAGCACTATGGGGTTGATAGTCTTATTAATTCTATGTCATTGAGGAAAAAACCTGAAGCTTAGAGAGCTAAATTTACTAACCCAACATCACGCAGCGGGTAGAGACAGAAACAGGATTTGAATCCAGGTGGTTTTATTGCAAAGTTCGTGATCTTAACCGCTATACTATATTCTACTTTACTTTTATTTTCTTTCTTTTGGATCGTTCTTATTTAATAGAAGCATATAAAGAACTTTAACAACTTCTTCTGCCTTAAAATGTGCATTGTAGACTAGACATCCATTTTTGAATTTCTGTATCCCTTGGTCATTTGGCTTTACCATATGTGTTGCTTTTAGTTTTGAAATAAATGGAAAAGTAATTTCCTGACACTTTCCATAGCTTTGCTCCTCTGGCCTCTGCGCAAAAAATAAAACCATTCTAAAAATATATTCATTAGTTAATGTAAGAGTTCGAATGTTAGCTTTTTAAATATGAGCATGATTAAATATTTTATTGTAATAAGTCTCTGTATTTAGTGTTCTCCCAATGATACCACATGGCCATAAAAAAAAACCAGTACTGAGCTGAAGCTCTCCTAAGTGTTACAAAACATCACCTCTCTTATCTGAGATGCTGGGGCCCCCCATCCTCTCCCGAAGTGCTGAAAGATGTGAGCTGTGGTCCTCAGTGGCCTTTCTCAGCCACATCGGATGTGTGCGATAGACAGTTCTGACGGTTGGTTTCGTGTTGGAGTATTCCTTATGGATGACAGTTTAGATATAACAATGAATTTACCAAGTAATTTTAAAATTTGAAAACAAGGTAGTCAGACTTTTCTGTGTCTTTTGGTGTGTATCAGTTTTCTATTGCTGCAAAACAAATTACCATATATTTAGTGACTTAAAAACAATGCCCATGTATTAGCCTGTATTTCTGTAGGTCAGAAGTCCAGGTGAGTTAGACCAGGTTCCGTGCTAAGGGTCTCACAAGGGCAAAATCATGGTGTTGGCAGAGCAGGGGCTGGGCTCTTATCTTGAGCGTTTGAGGAAGAATCCACTTTCCAGCACATTCGGGTTGTTGGCAGAACTTAATCGTTTGTAGTTGTAAGCGTGAGGCTCCCGTCTCCATGCTGGCCATTGGCCAGGGCTGCTCTCCGTTCGAGGTTGTCTATATTCCTTGGTCTATGACCCCCCTCTTGCTGCAAAGCCAGCAGTGGCACATTGAACCTTTCCTGTGCTTTTACTTGTTCTCACTTCCTCTTGTGCCACCAGCCTGAGAAAACGCTGCTTCAAAGGGCTCAACTGATCAGGTCAGGCCCACGTGGATAATTTCCATATTTTAAGGACAACTGACATGGGATTTTAATTACATATGCCAGTCCATTCACAGGGCTACCTAGATTGGAATTTCATTGACAAACCAAGGGGTAGGATTCCTGATAGAGGGGTGGGAGAACATCTTTAGAAGTCTGTCTACCATACAGGGCATGCAGTTTAATTTTGTCTGCCCTTTTGGAGTTTCAAACCCACTGGTTCTTTGTGCCTGGAAAGCTACTTTTAGACAGTTTATGTCTTATATTAAGTCATCATTACTCTATCTAGTTCTGTCGTTTAGCTGTCTTTAGGATCTGTTGTTTTCTCTTTCGTCCCAAATTCGCTTTTATGTGCGTAATAACCTATAGTTAAAGCTACTTCAGAATTTTCCCTTTGTGTTTACTAAAGGTCTCAATAAGCTGAATAGTTATTAAGTATAGCTTAGGTAAGTCTGAATGTATGGACATGAGTTTTCTAGAATAGAGTCCAATTTATATCTGTGGGCCTTGCATATGTGAAAACCATGTACGTGAAATGCACTGCAAGCATTCCTTTATATTTTGAGACTCTTTTCATAGCTGCTTGATAAATGCATGGTAAGGATAGACTTCCTGGGGGAAAAAAATTAATGATTTACCTTCATCGGATTTCTGTTGCAGTGAATTTGTGTCATGGCTGTTGGAAATTGGAGAGATTCACAGGCCTGAGGAAGGTGTTCACTTGGGACAAGCATTGTTAGAAAATGGAATCATCCATCATGGTAATTATTTTATTAATCGTCTGTTTATTTATCCACAAATTACGTGTATCTTCATTGCATTGATCAGTTTAGTTTATAAAACTTCTCCACATTATAGGATGCTTATGTTTTTTCCAACATCTTTGAGTGCCTCATCTATACAGAATATTGTTTCAGGGAGTATGGGTTTATGGTGATATATTTAACTTGAAACAAACAGTTCCAACACAGAATTCCAGGCAAGTGACGTGGGACTGAAGAGGAAGGAACGACGAGTTCTAACTAGAGTATTTGGGATGCTTTGTGAGGGAATTGGCCTTAGTGCTGGGCATTGTAGAATGAATGGAACTCTGACAAGGACAGAAGACAAAAGGACATTCCACCCTGAGGAAGTAGTAGCACTCAGACACGGGAGTGGGAAGGTTCACGGTGGCCTCTTCAGAACTAAGTCAGAGTCTCACGTGGCAGGACCGTATCCTTCACGGATGAGTATGCTGGGACGAGGGGTGTGGTGAGAAAGGTAGGCAAACACCTGATCCCAGCAGATTTTAACTTGCTGGCTGTGTATGTGGGGCTTCTTCTGAGGGACATGAGGAGGTGATGGGCATCTGGAGACAGAGGAGTGACCAGATCTTGATTTTGGAGATAACAGATGAGTGGAGAGTTAGAGATTACAGAGATCCCTGCCCATGGGGACCCTTCCTTCCCCAGGAGGGAAAGGACCAGGGCCGTGTCCATGGCATGATGAGAGGGACCCATTCAAGAAATTCTGGAGAAGCTGAGACAGCGTATTTGATGTCTGTTTGGATTTAGGAGGTGAAGAGTGAGGGGTGAGATCAGATTATTCTGAGCTTTTTGTCTGGATGACAGACATAGCTAATTCAAGAGGACGAGCATCGGGGGGAAGGTGAAGGGTTTGCGGTGGATTGGGTATGAAACATCTGCGGGGGAGCGTTCAGCAAGAGGTTGAGAATGTGTGGGTGTAACACTCGGGGTAGAGAGAGCGTGAGGGTCAGATTTGGGAATCATTTAAAGAGAGCATGAAGTTCTTAGCACATCGATAAGAGACTACAAACAAACAAAAAACAAGAAAGCAATGATCATGGGACTAAGAATAAAAGCTTGAAGAATTTCTAATGCAAAATGTGGGAGAGGAGAAAAAGGCAGGGAACTATGAATAAATATGGGTATTTGGCTGTGGTGTTTTGATGTTCATTTTTTTTTTCCAAATTAGAGTGAGGTGAAAACAAACTAAATCCTCCAAATTTTTCCCCACCACAGTAGACGCTGCCAATATAATGTACCACCATCTACCCAGATAGGAATCCCCTGGCACCTACCACCAAACAGGTCTCTAGTTAGACCACCGCTCTCCCTTCCAGGATCTCCACCTTCTTCTCAGTCACCACCTTCTCTGTCCTTGCTTCCACATTTGTCCTCCATCCCCATAGAACACTCTCCAGGTAATGGCTGAAGAGACCTTTTAAGACGTATATAAGATTCAGGTGCTCTCCTGCTTACAGGCATCTACTAACTTCTCATTAAACTTAAAGAAAAGTCCAGACATCTTACCTAAATCTCTTACCATGGCCCACAAGGCCCTACATGATAGGGCCCCTGACTTCCTCTCTGAGTTATCACATAGTGCTGTACCTAACTCATTACGCTGGGGCCACCCTGATCTTCTGTCTCTTCTTTGAACACTCCAAGATGATTCCCCATTTAGGATCTTTGCTCTTGCTGTTCTCAATCAACAATTGCTTATTAATTTCTAGTATATGCCAGTGACCTTTCTAGGTGCTGGAGACACAGCAGTGAATGAAACGACAAAAGTCTCTGTATTATGACTCATCTTCCATGACACTCTGCCTTTTAGAATCCTACCCAGTCCCGTTATTCCAATAAACTACTTCTTAAATTTTTGAAATTTTCTTCATGTACTACTTATCACTCTCTGAAATTATCATGTTGTTTTGTTTCTTTCTTTAATATTTCTCTCTTTATCTCCCATCCCTACTCTAGAGTGCAGGTAAAATATAAGCACCGTGAGAACAGGAGCCTTGTGTAATATACAACAAACACCTAGAATGCCCAGCACATATAGGTGCTTAATAAATTATTTGCTGAGTGAGTGAATAAATATATTTTGAGCAGATAATGTTGATAAATTGTATTTGGTTTTGTACTTGGTTCATTAATGCCATTAAAACACCATTTAGCATCTAGTATGCTAAGAAGCGTCATCCAGTATCTTATAAGTAAAAATGAAAAGATGTTGAGTTAGATGGCTTTCCTCTTTATGCTCCTCTTTCCCTTCTTCTAACCCCATGACCAAGTATATACTTGGGACAAGAATGGACTGTACTTGTTTTATCCTGCAATCTATTAAAGCTGAAGTAGGTGGCATGTAAAGAGGTTTTGTATACAATCATTGACCTTCAGAAGTGATTATTCTTTTCCCATTCAGACTGTGTACTTCCAGGGCCTGTGTATTACCAATAGAGCAAGGAAGGGAAAATCTGTTTATGGATACCTTTTATTTACTCCTTTCCTTACTGATTCTTTCCTTCATACTACATGTAAGGTATTATGCCAGGTACATGAAGGTATGTAAATATGAACCCTTGACCTTTTTTTTCTTACGGTCTAATCGTTTTAAGCCTATCTTTTTAGCTTGTCCATCAAGAAATCCAGCTGCTGGAATATTTCCTTTCAGACAAGACAGAAATCTACTAGGATGGGAGAACTAATTTTTTGCAAGGACTATTGAGAAGGAAAATTGTATTGGTTAACACTAGCTGCTGTAACAAGTAAACCTCCCCAATACAGTGGCTTACATTATAGAAGCTAATTTGTCACTCATGTACAGTTCAGTCAGTGGTGGAGGATGAGGTGGTGGCACCCTGCTCCATGCAGGGTTTTTGGTGCCCAACAGAAGCTCTTCCATCTTCAATACAGTGCTCCTAAAGGTCACCTTGAAGGAAGGGTGGAGTTTCTTGTTTGTTTTAAATGGGTTTGTACCCTTCCCATTGTGCATCACTTTTGTGCACATGTCCGTGGGCACAACTCAGATATGTGGTCACCCTTGGCTGCAAGAGGCTCCTAGAAGTGTCCTGTACATGCATATGCAGGAAAAACAAAAGCTAAACCAATTTGGTAAAAAAATACCCAATTTCTGGCCCTGAGGCTTAGCTCCTGGGTCAATATAAGATCTATGAAATCATATGAAAGACAGAGTAATCATTATATTTATTTGTTAATGTTTTACAATGATATCAGCACATAATAGTCACAAAAATCACTTTTAACATTTCTGTTTTCAGTTGAGGTTATTGTGACTTCTGTTGTTAATTTGAGTCACTTTAATCTTTTATGAATTAGAAATAACAGAAAAAAATGGTTTAAAGCTATCTGTCAACAATAGATACTGCTATTAAATTGTTTAAAAAATTATGGATATGTAAGTTTTTGTACTTCTATGGGATTACTTAACTATATTATAGAAAGAGCTATGCTAAGTTTGTCACGGTATTTTCCTTTTTGACTATGAGGTACCTTGTAACAGATAACAGGATATTAGAGAAGCTTTATTCCCAAAGCTGGAAAGGTCAAGGCGCAAGGAGAGGTTATCCTTTCAGAGGAGCTGTAAGATTATTTTCAAGTCACCCATCCACTCTTGCGTTCATCTTTCAACACAGGTGATCCAGCAATTGTATGAGGAAGAGTTGCTCGTTTACTTAATGAATTAGGTTCTGAAAATTGAAGACAACTATCATGGGTGGAATTTTACTTACTTTACAGTAACAAAACTGTTGTTACTTTCCCTGAAGACATGCGTAGCTAGGCAGACACATTCAAGTCAATTTGAAGTTAGTACAAAGTGGAGTTGGAATAATATTTATTCAGTCTCTTCATGAACATAGTACTCTAGAGTCTGACCTTTTCAGTTCAGGACTGCTGAAAGATCTGGAAGGAATCACAGAGAGAACCACCCTTACTTATTTTGTTAACATATGTCTCAAAATATTTTAATTGCCTCCTCTTAAAAGAGAAAAATTCAACAGCATAAGATTTTTTTTTTGGAACGGATATCAGAATTTCAGTCCTAATCAACTTTCCTCCCCTTCCTCAGACACCACCTTTTCCAGTAATACAATTTTGAAAAGAAAGTAGTAAATTCTGTATTAAAATTTATTCTGAAATTTCAAATTCAAGGACACTTTATTATTTCACTTAAAAGAATTGAAATCTTTTTGAACAATGATATTTATAACCTGCTTAACTCTTTTTCTGAGAAATTTAGCACTGAGTACCCTGTATTAAAAGTCCTGTTGGTCACAGTTTGATTTCAGTGGCCTGTGCTGTTACTGTTACCAGGATCTGATCAGTTGTAATGTCCGATCTGGTATACAGAACTTTTGTTGCTGGAAGTAACCTTTTTTTTTTAGTGTCCAAAGTTAACTAATAGAGATTCTCCCAAGCCTAGGATAAGAGAACATATTATGCAATTTCACATTAATAATTTTATTAGAATGAAGAAATATGGGCCAAGCAGGCTAGTTTCATTAGTATGTGGTTCCAGCTGCATTTTAGTGAAAATAGAATTCCTAAAATAAAGTTGAATGAGCCATCTGTTTTATAAAGAGCCAGCAAAAAAAAAGAAGTTGACTGTTAATGCTATTATTCACATTGCAAATATCGTTGAGAACTTCATCAGAGGCAAAGCCTTGCTGTACTGGGAATTCTTGGGTTGAGGCAGCATATGTTTTCTCTGTGATATGTTGATAATGTTCTTCTTGTCTGGCTTTATTATTTACATTATAAATGCTTATGTGGGAATTCAGAGAGCTCATTCATTATAGCCAGTGGTGTGCTGAAGTTGGCTGGTCAAAGCTGTAGAGAGCTGGTGATTAACTGTTTAAATAAATTGCAAGCTTGTAGTTAAGCACAGCTATTATTAAAATTAAATTATATAAACATATAAGTACCTAAATTATATTATAAACAAAGGTACTATACCCTTAGAACTCATCACTTCCTAATCATTTTACTACATTTTATTGTTATCTGTGGTCGTGGTGTTACTTATGTCTATTATTTTTGTATGGTGGAAATACTAAATAATAATGTGTCACTGCACATCTCATTCTGTGTTCAGTGACTTTATTTTGGTAGCTGGAAATTGGCCAGCGTGGGAGTATTTGATACCGTGGAAACTGGCGAATGTTACACATCAGTGCTCCTTCTTCCACAACACTAGAGAGCAAGCTGTTCATCATTTACCAGTACATCCCTGGTAATATCCAGCATCACAGAGTTGTTTAAAAGATGTCATTCAGCAACCTTTCTCATCAGCTAATAAACCCATTTTCCATGCTCGAAAAGTTGGGGGAGTGGATTTGTATGCAGAACTATTCACTGTTTTCCCAAGGCAACAGCGTAGAGTTGCAGATTAGCCCAAGATTCATTAGCAAAGTCACAAGAGTTTACCTTACAGTGAAGCATTCCATTTTGAACAGGTTGAACCACCACTTGTTTTATTGTGGCAAGATACCTTTGGGCCCAAGTTTCCTTGAATTTTGGAACATCAATATAATAACTTATTTCAATGACTCTTAAGGGATAAAAATGGGAATAGGTAGATTGCACAGGAGAAATAAATAACTGGTCTTGAAACATGCCATAGGATTTCAAAATATTTCTTCCGATTTTATTTTTCTTTCACATATGCTTTTCTTTCTTTTTGGCTTAATCTGGAAAAAAGATGCCAAAAGTTGTGTTGTCTGTCCCTTTTTGGCAGCAAGCCTGTCTCAGTTTTATGGCTGCAAGCCATGCATTTGGTTTGGATAGATGAGGGTGAAATTGCTGAAACTTTGCATATGTGTGTGTGTGTGTGTGTGTGTGTGTGTGTGTATGTGTATGTGTGTGTGTGTGTGTGTTACAAGTCTCTTGGCTTTCTTCTGGATTCACCAATATAGTTCATGAGAATTCTGACAGATTTTTCTCCCCCTTCAACATTTTTAGCAAAAAGTAAAGGTCAAAGTCTTCTATGTAATCATGAAAATAGAGCCCATTGCAACAAATTATCTCTTCTGCAAATTTTTCATTCCCTGTAAATAAAACATTTAAATGTAAACTCTTTGAGATTTAATTTGAGGTTTTTCCTTTCTAGAACAGTTTTTTTTTTTTTTTTTTTTTTTTTATCAGACTACCTAGAATAAAAGGAAACTTGAGAGAAAGTTTAGTAGGAGTCTTTATGAATGGAAAGTCTTATCTTAAGGATGGAAGTGAAGGTTGACCACTCTCATTTTCCACTGAGGAAAAAAAAATTAAGTGACGTGTAACAAAAGCATTTGTCAGTGTAAGAAAACTTAAAATTTTGGAATCAGTTACATACTGAATTTATCTAATCTACTCTGAAGATCTAAACACAGGATAAATGGTCAAGATTGGTATATGTGTGGTCTTGGCCTGATCGCTGTGGGATAAGACAGATAAATGCTAAAATTCACTTCTGGGGCTGAGAGTCAAATTATAACTCACTAGTTGGAGTATCTGCTGTTCGAAGGGCACTTTTTGCTTGACTTTGTGGCATTGTGAAGAAATAGAAAACACAAACTCGTCTATTTATTTAAGTGTAAATCACTGCGCACACGCACAAATGCATGCGCTATGCTACCTAAATGTGGCTAACCTTAATTTAGTTCTTCAGTCATTACATGGAAGTTGTAACTATATTATGTAACAAAATCTTATCATGAATCTTACCATCAAAATACTGGATTAGCACTACTATGTTAGGAAAATGAAAGCTTTTGATAAAACTAAAAGTTTCAGTATTTGGGAATATGTTTTTTATCTGCCAGTTTTTAGTTTGTCAGGATTTTAATATACTGTTCTTATGTTCTTAGTTACGGATAAACATCAATTCAAACCAGAACAGATGTTATATCGATTTCGCTATGATGATGGAACCTTTTATCCAAGAAATGAGATGCAGGATGTGATTTCAAAGGTAACAACCTCTCCCATAACCTTTTATCAATAAAAGAATTCGTGTTGTCGTTATATTCTTATCTTCAGCAAGATAAAATCCTGTAGAGAGACTTAAAATAATTCTGCCGGTATAGAAAATTTTTACATGACGTACGTAAGCAAACCTCTTGATTTTTGTCTTGCTATTTTAAGAATTAGAATGTTAGATTATTGTTTTTATTCTGTTTATCTAATTCTAAAAGGGAATAGTGCAATTGCATAACTCAGAAGATTATATCTGTTGAAAACTGTTTCACATGTAGCAACAAGTGGTCATGATACTTGAATAAATTTAACAAAAAGATAAATACATAAAATTTATGTAATATCAGTTTTCTTTGTACACTTGACAAAATTTATATTGACATGTAATGATCAAGTAGTATGATGGACCACTACATAGATTTATATTCTGTTTACATTATATCCCAAAATTTTATATTTTAAGAAAATAGTTTTAAAAGTCCTCTGTGTATGTATATGTCATATGTATATGAAAAATTCATAGCACAATTTAATCCTGTTTTTAAAGATTTAAGTTATATTATTTTTATGATGTAATGTATCATTTGAATAATAGGGTAATGATTTCAGCATGTTGACAGTGAATCTGTTTTATTCAAAATTTCATTGGTTTGTCCTTTGAGTGATCTTACTTGCTTTTGACATATTTTTGTTTTACAATAGGGCGTACGATTATATTGCCGTCTTCATAGTCTATTTACTCCAGTGATAAGGTGAGTCTAGTTTCTAAGTTCTGGGAGGTTAAATGGAAATATTTATATTGCATATTAGATAAATATTATTAAGCTGGAACTTAACTTATTTTGTTTTTCTTCCCAAAGTGAAAATTTTACTTTTAAAGATTAAGTCACAATTTATCTGAAAATATTTCTGAATTTTCTGAGGCTCTAATTATACCATTTCTTCTACTCTTTTTATTCTGATTTCTAAAATTATTTGCCATTAATTCATAGTAAATTACAGGCTTGATTTTGAAATGATCCACCTTCAGTTTTTATTTAATAAATAATAGTTGGCTGGTTGGTAGAGGATTTCAAAATACTGTTTACTATAAATATTTACCATTATGGTTATTTGTATAGTAATTTTTTTCATTAGACTGTGTAATCAAATCTTGGATATGTATTTTATTTCACAATATTTTTTTAATCATCTTTTATCCAAAGAAAAAATTTTGCACTTGAAAATTAAGAATTGATTTGGAGTTAATAATTATAATTTTCTCATTTTTTTTCTGTACCATGTTTTAACTTCTGAAGAGATGCCTTTTTGTTTTTTAAAGAGACATCAGGATTCATTTTCAGTTTATCTCTTTAGAAAAACAGCAGAAAACTTTGAGTTCTGTGTTATGATTACTAACAGAGATCATCAGTACTTTTGTAATATGCACTGGTATACACTAAGTAGTAGGATGTAATGTAATGTAAAACTAATTTCAGATGGCCAGATGTCATTTGGAGTTTATTGACTAAAACATACTTTTTGGAACAGAAAAATGAACACACTATTTCTAAAATGAATATAGAGGCTTTTCAGTTGTGTCTGTAGAATCCAAATGTTTGATGGACAGTGTTTCTGTTTTTCACTCTGCTTTCCAATTCCAAGGAAACGCAGAGCTTAAAAAAAAAGATTCCAAAAGTTGCTGGTCAGCGTTGGAATGCCCACACTGCAGGTCCCGAAGGAGAAGACAGAATTTTACCTATTACTCCTGAAAATGCCCTGTCCACTTTCACAAGCAGGCTTCACAAAGTAAAAAGAGGTGAAAGGAACCAACATCTGTTGATTCCCTGCTATATTCCTGGCACAGGCACTCTGTGAATATGTTGGATAATGTAATGCTAAAAGATGGTTCGATACTTAAGGTTTTTTTCTGCTAAACTAATAGAAGACGATACTGGATAATTTTTTCAGGCCACATGTGTATGTATATGTAGGTTTCACATGTGAGAAAATGTGTTCTGAAAATATATTTTAGCCATGTGGGATTTCTTATCAAGAAAGTTACATTCTGAAAGAGCTGATAAGAAGGAATTGTTCTTTGGCTAGAAATGACGATGGTTTATGAATTGTGCAAGGTAAATTTATGAGAAAAAAACCCATAAAACAGATGGAATGTACGATAGTCATGTGTGAACTCAGCTTATGAAAAGAAAAATGACTTGGGTGAAGAATCTACAGACCCACGTGTGGTCTATAAAAGACTACCCTGTCCTTCTTATTGACACATGGAAACCAAGATGAAATGGGTGATGAAGTATCAGAAGTAGGGAGGTAGACTTAAAAAGATTTTTAAAAATCTGCTCTTGATTACTGGCTAACTAGTTCATTCACTGTTGAACTCTCAGAAATTTCATTCATGTTTCAGGGAGCTTTTTGTGAAAATGGATGAAATGATGTCAGTATTAATTGTAAACTACTGACAGAAGCTCAAGAACCATGAATATAGCCAGTAATTATTTGTCACGCCAAGTTGATTGCAGTTTGGATTTTTTTGACATGTTGAAAAGACTGTCGTTTTCTCATTCCATTTTGATCCAGGCCCGCAAAGTAAATGAATTACAGGTTTCCACCCTTGGGGCCTTATTCTGATCATGAGCACTTTGTTGGTATCTAACTAGACTTTGAAACGTTTCTCAGAACTGGGAAGTCTGCAGAAAGGAGAGTCTGCTGCGGAGAGCCAGGATTCCCGGGGCTGCCTGGGGATGCAGCGTGGCTGAGTCCGTGCTCTGATCAGACAAAATGAATAACGAGGTTCTCGGTGTGTTTCCCTCAAGACAGGCCTCAGGTCTCCCACTACAGCTGAGCCTAACGAATAATCCTCTGGGGCAAATCGTGCCTTCCTGGAGAACTCAGGAGCAGAAATACAAGGGGTTGCTTTATTTCCCGTACTTTGAGGAGATTTTTCGTAGACTCTATCTTGATTTAAAGGGAGGGAATTCTATTTTATTCTTCTTTTACTAATGAGCTATTGTATTTCTAGCCAAGTTATTACCAGGTAACATAGCATTAACAATCAGTTTGGATATAGGAAAATGTGAAAGAAGAAGTGTGCTGTTCTGGTATCCTTGTGGGTTTCTTCTTCTGGTGTGAGCTGGTGAAGGGAGTTTTCAGGTGTGTACACCTTGTAAAGCTGTCTTACTTACACATAAGTGGGACAGTCAATTCAAATTACATTGAGTAAACTCTTCTGTTGCACACTGGTACGAAATGAAATGGTTCCTTGTGCTTACTTGTCCTCTTGCTTAATGTTTTTTCTTTCTCTTTCCTTTATAGAGATAAAGATTACCACTTAAGAACCTACAAATCTGTGGTTATGGCCAACAAGCTGATAGACTGGTTAATTGCACAGGTAAATAGACAAATAGAAGTTACTGAGTTACATTCACTGCTGCTTTAGACTTTGAAATGATTTAGGTACTTTTTAAAACTCCCACTTGCCAATGAGACAGTGAAATAACTTGACCAAGTTCATACAGCTAAAATGAAGCAGAGTTAGGATTTGAACCTGGATCATCTGACTTCAGAGTCCCAGACTTGATTTTTATGCAATATTGTCTTTCAAGAGGAAGGTGTTTCTGGATTCAAAAATATCATCTGAGATCCGTCAAGAAACGAAGTATAATTTAAATAAATGTGCATGTACTAAAATTACTTGTATGTTTTGTTCACTGATTTGTTTTAAGGTATCTGGTTTTTAGTCCTAGCAGGTTATTCTAATCTCCCTGTGCCTTCTTCTCTGTTAGATAATAATTGTGTTTTGATAATATGAGCTTTACTTCTCTGAAATGGATTGAAATTTCCAATTAGTGTGAACAGGGGAGGGTGAATGGGTGAATGCAATAAGATGTATCATTTACGTATTGCCCTAAGTGTATGGCTAGAAGCTTTTGCAACTGAGATCTGCCCTACTTTTCATGCTAATGGTAATGCTTGTCCTCCTAATGCAGCTGTAAACTTTATAAGCCCATAGGTAGACAGCATCACAAAATATTTACCCCTCCCCACTGGCCCACTCTCAAGCTTCACTCCCCTCCCCCCCCAAAAAAAATACAGTATCCATCTGCATACACTGTAAATAGGAAAGTATAAAATTTGTTGTGATTGTTGTTCTGCTTCTTAGAATGTGGGAGCTGATAGCTGGTATTGAGAAAATGTTATTTGCAACTCAAGGCATCTAGCCCATCATAATAGATATTCAAATATAAATTTATTTAAATGTTTTATTGTACTAGATCAAGTAATAAATAGTCAAATGTTTTCCAGGGATTAAAGAAAAGGCTAAGAAAACTGATATCCACTTTGACAGAACTTACTATTTTGAGAAAGGGGATATTGCTTGGTTGAAATGTTGTCATTACATTTGGATATTTGAGTCAATTTACTTTTCTGTTACTGAAGAAATTAGCCTACCTCCTTTGTTGCAAGTGGATAATAACGTTTGATGCTCAGTCATAGAAATGTTTATTTTTTGTTTCAAATATTAACGTTTAATTCCCATTTGATTCATCTGTGCACACACATTTTGAGATTTTTATTTTTAATATTAACTTCTACACTATCCAAGACCCCCTATTTTTGCATTTTATGGCACTTAGATTTATTTTATCTAGAAATTAAGATCTTAGATTAAACCAAACAGTTTTTTTTCGATAAAACCCAAATTCCTATGTCCAGGGGCTTGACTAGTGTGAGAGCCTTTTATAACACTATGGTCAGTGTGTGTCATTGGGATTGGTTCTATATTTGGTAACAGAGTTGGAATTTCACCTAGAAATTAAGCTGTTAACAGAATTCGCATGAATTCTTGTACTATATGT